>NC_047103.1:144123724-144750808 GCF_902500255.1 Thalassophryne amazonica | reverse complement strand
TTTCTTTCGCTTAATTTCCACCGCTAAAACCCCAAAGAGCGTTCTGTGAGTATTATTTACCTTTTCTATGTTAAACCGACCTGTTATGGTCTTCTGAAACAGTTGATAGATGTATTTTATAACTTAAAAACGGGAGCGATGCTAACGCGTTAGCATGTCTATGGCATTTTCAATGTTAAAACTTAGCATTAAGCAATTGCAGCTCTCATCACGTTCGGGTGCATTTGTTTTCAAATTTCAAAATTGTAATATTTCTTAAATGTATTTTTGTTTATATATTAATAATCTAATGATTATTATATATAATTTTAGAGAAAGGCAAAAAAGAACCTGAATAGGAACACAACAGAAAATATAAAGGCAACTAACAATGAACATAAATAAATAAATAAATAAATACATACATACATACATACATAAATAAGTGTTTCCTGTGAACACCTAGTGACTCTCACACCTCCAGTTCATCCCTGTCTCATTTAATGACAGTTTGTTTCGGTCAAACCATATTTTTAATGTGTTAATTTCTTCAGTGATTTCCTCCAGAACTTTCTGCCAAACTAGAAAACTGCTGCATCCGAGTAAGAGCAGAATACTACTGGAATTAATTTGAATAAGGAAAGTTGTGTTTTTCTTGTTTTTTTTTTTGTTTTGTTTTTTTTAAGTTTTTTTTTTTTCCTTCACTAAATGGATGCTGCACTCACTGCAGTTTATTGTCTGGAATAGTCCCAGACTGCATTTCAGAGCGTCTAGAATTGAAACATTTTCCTGCAGGTGGTGTCGGGGGGTAATTTTGGGTTTCAGCTTTTTGTTTTTCACCACCTTCATCCCTGAATATGTCAATCGTGATTCATTTTTGTGTGGATTAAAGTTACTAACTGGGACTCCTGTCTTGTTGGAGAAAGAAACGAGAATCGTCGTCCGTTCTGTTCACACAGCTCCAAACGCTGAACAGCTCTCTGCTGAGTCAAGTTAGAATGATAGAATCTAGTCTGAATGAATAACTTCAAAGTGAAACACCGTTTTGTTTATTTTTATTGATGTCCAGAGATCAAGGATACAGTGACCAATTTCATATTTATTTACTTTAAGACTCAATGAAATACATAGAAAAACTATAAAGCCTACTTTTAGTACAAAATTCACAAGAGGTATCGATAAGGGAATCAATAAGGAATCGGCTCGATAAGCAGAATCGATAATGGTATCGATATCGATAAAATCTTATCAATACCCATCCCTAGTGGCCACTTACTGTATAAGTAGAGGAAATGTGGCTGAACAAATCTGTAACGATGTTAACAGTGCCCTCTTAATGAACTAATGATTAAATGTTTTGTTGCATATTTTGCAGAGAAAACACAGAAATCATCTGGAGAGATACAAAGTCCTCACTTCAACGGCCCCAAAAAGAAAGGCAGACGGAGCACCACCACAGCAAGGCCCAGCAACCAAACAAGCCAGATTATGGGGCAGCAGGCCAGTGTCCCAGGCCAGTGTCGATAAAAAAATCCTTAACTTTATTGTGCAAGGTCTACATGCAACTAATACAGTGGAACAGCAGGGGTTTATAGATCTCATACAGCATCTCCAGCCCAATGTAAATGTCATGTCCCGCAACACTGTAGTCAACAAAATTCAGAAAGCCTCTCTTGAAATGAGAAACAATCTGAAAGCAGCAATGAGTGAAATTGACTTCATTGGCACTACAACGGATTGCTGGACAGCATACAGGCGTGGATTTCTTGGCGTAACAGCACATTGGTTAGACCCTCAGAGTATGACCAGACGGTGCGCTGCCCTAGCCTGTAAACAGCTGAATGGGCCACACACCTTCTCTGCCCTTGCCAGTGCATTGAACGAAGTTCACTGTGAATTCAACATCCGAGACAAAATCACACGCACCACGACTGACAATGGGTCCAACTTCATAAAAGCTTTTAAGCTATATGGGCAAACTGATGAAAACAACAACCCAGGTCCTAGTGTCGAGAGTGCTGAAGCCGAAGATGACAATGGTGATGGGAATGATGAAGAACAGGAGAGTGAGGGCATGGAGTTCGTCGAGGCTGGAGCGATACTTGACGAGGATGACTGCCTGGAATACCAACTACCCAGACACCATCGCTGTGCTTGCCACCTTCTTAATTTGGTGTCAGCTGTTGATGTTGAGGAGGCCAATGTCAACAGCGCCTACAAGCGGGTTTCACGCTCAGCTTTTTCGAAGTGTTGGGGACTTTGGAACAAAAGCGCAAGATCTACCACAGCAGCAGAAGTCATCGAAAAGAACTGCAAACTGCAGTTATTGAGGCCAAATGCAACAAGATGGAATTCCCTGTTCTTGGCGGTGGAGAGGATCATCAGAATTACAAGGGAGCAGGGAGAAGGGGCCATCACAGCTGTATGCAGCGCACTGAAGATAGCCATGTATGTACCGGACACTTTTTATTTTTTGTATTATTTCAATCAATATTAACTGAAAAGATATAAAATACATATTAATGCATTTCCTCTATTTACAGTATATTTTTACTAACCCCTTGTGCAGGTGATTTGCAGTATTTGTTAGTTATTTAATTGAAGGTGTTGTTTTCTGTTCTTTCTTTGTTGATTCAATAGGTTCACACCTGTTGAGCTTGCATTCCTGGCCGAATACATGAAGACCATGGCCCCGGTGGCGAAGGCCCTGGATGTCCTGCAGGGCGATACGAATGTGCAGATGGGCTGGTTGGTGCCAACGATCACAATACTCAAGAATAAGCTCCAAAACCTCCGCCTTGCCACCAAGTTCTGTAGGCCTTTAATTGATGCTCTACTAAAAGGCCTTGAGAAGCGTTTCGAACATGTCCTCACAGAACCAGAGCTGATCGCTGCTGCAATTCTCGTGCCCAAATTCAAGACCAGCTGGACAAATGACGACTACACCCTGAGACTCGGTAAGTGCTGCTTTTTATTATAATACAGGTGGGGTTTTTTGCTACGAAGTACATTCATGGCTGAAACTGTTGGCACCCTTCAGGATTATTTATTTATTTTTGAACATAATTTTGAAGTTTTTTGAATAACCAAATCAGGCTTTTTTTTATTATCCAACGCAGCTGAAATACAGTCATTTTCCTCATTCATTCATGGCACCCTTCACAACAAGTGTCCTTTAGCAGCGATAAAAGGATAAACGGACACGTTATAGGTCATCAGATGTCATCTGTGGTAGCATTCAGGGAAATACTGTATCAGTCGATATCTAATTGACGGTAGACTATACATTCTATTGGTTTCCATGGCCAGTGTGAATTTCCCTCAAATGCCAACCAGTCAAGGAGGGTGCCAACTGTTTCAGCTCTAACACAAGCATGTGCTGGTGTATTTGTTTGTAACACATATACAGTTAATCATTATGCAATTTTTCACTGTTGTAATTTCAGTGTTTTTTGTCTTTTCCCCATATTCATTAGGCCTTGACTACATCAAAAGTCACTTGAAGGACCAAGCTGAGGACAATCAAGCTGAGAGCTTGCCTTCTTCTTCTTCAGAGGAGGACTTTTAAGATTAGGCTTAAAACTTTCCTTTTTGCTAAAGCTTATAGTTAGGGCTGGATCAGGTGACCCTGAACCATCCCTTAGTTATGCTGCTATAGACGTAGACTGCTGGGGGGTTCCCATGATGCACTGTTTCTTTCTCTTTTTGCTCTGTATGCACCACTCTGCATTTAATCATTAGTGATCGATCTCTGCTCCCCTCCACAGCATGTCTTTTTCCTGGTTCTCTCCCATAGCCCCAACCAGTCCCAGCAGAAGACTGCCCCTCCCTGAGCCTGGTTCTGCCGGAGGTTTCTTCCTGTTAAAAGGGAGTTTTTCCTTCCCACTGTAGCCAAGTGCTTGCTCACAGGGGGTCGTTTTGACCGTTGGGGTTTTACATAATTATTGTATGGCCTTGCCTTACAATATAAAGCGCCTTGGGGCAACTGTTTGTTGTGATTTGGCGCTATATAAAAAAATTGATTGATTGATTGATTGATTGACTTCTTTTCTTCAATCAAACAGCCCAGTTCCCAAGAAAAGGCCAAACAGCTGGAGACTTACCTTGGCTCCCCAGGTGATACAATGGAAGCACTTAAGACTTTTCCACCTATTTGCAACCTTTCCTTGAGGCTTAACACTGCACAGCCTCAGCTGCATGTGAGAGACTGTTTAGTGTAGCGGGACTGATCTTCCGTCCAAAAAGGGCACGTATTGATCACAAGAACTTTGAGAATCAGCTTCTTTTGAGGCTCAACAAAGCATTCTGGTAGTCTTATTGGGTATGCTGTCTTGCTTTTGCTAGGCACACACCCTCATACACAATTCTTGAGTCTCCAGTTTCTGAACGGTTCTATGGACCTCATCATTACATTGATGCATATCAATAGCACACACACACACACACACACACCCTCTCAAAGGTGTTGCTAAAAGGTGAGGATAAAGGATGTGTAATTCATTTCTAAAGCCCTGTGCTGCTGTGAGGGCTCAACAGCAGACACACTAGGATGCAATTAAGAGGAATACGAGGTCTGTTAGTAAAGTATCCGATCTTTTTATTTTTTTCAAAAACCATATGGATTTGAATCACGTGTGACCACTGCTCACACAAAGCCTGCTCACAGGCGAATGACGCAACCGACAGGCGTGAAAAAACTCACGCATGCGCACGAAGGTTCAAGCTTGGCTGATGCAATCACACGTGATTCAAATCCATATGGGTTTTGAAAAAAATAAAAAGGTTCTATACTTTTCTAACAGACCTCGTACGTTTAATGCACCTCACTAGCTGGGGACTTTGGCTTCCATTGTGTGATCTTTTTTTTCTCAGAAGTTACCAACAGACCTGACATACCCTGAGAACAAAATCTTATGAAGTAGTCAGGAACAATTCATTACTGAGGGTACATGTGATGCCATTTAGGATTTTGCATGTAGTGAGGGTTTTTTTTAAGTTTAAATTTTGGTCTTGATCGTCAGTTATGACAACGGGGAAAACGTGTTTTATGCAGTAGGATTTGAACTTTTTTTTTGAGGGGACTAACATACTCTTAGTGTACGTGGTGTGTCCATAAAGTAATGGTCCTTTTTATTTTTTTAAAAACTATATGGATTTCATTCATATGTTTTTACGCCAGACATGCTTGAACCCTCGTGCGCATGTGTGAGTTTTTCCACGCCTGTCGGTGACGTCATTCGCCTGTGAGCACTCCTTGTGGAAGGAGTGGTCCCGCCCCCTCGTCGGATTTTCATTGTCTGGAAATGGCGGAATGAAAATAACTTTTTTTCCATCAGAATTTTTTCAGAAGCTGTTAGAGACTGGCACCTGGAAACCATTCGAAAAAGTTGTCTGGCTTTTGGTGAAAATTTTACAGGCTTCATAGAGAATAAGGACTTTAACTACAGCTTTAAGGACCCCTTTAAGGACGGTCGGTGCGCCGCGCTCCGAGCTGCGACGTTGCGGCACAAACCACTGGATCATTTCTAAGCTGATGGCTCTGTGGATACGAGACTGTCGTGTGCTCTTTCTCTGGTTATCACAAGAGCTGGACATCAGCCATTTTCTGGCAGATTTCACTTTTAACAAGAGATTTTGTCATGGAAAGCCGCGCGGAGGCTTCGCGCGTCACGACCAAACAAAGGAACCAGACAAAGGAACACCTCCATTTCGGAGTGTTAGAGGACAAGTTTGGACATGCCTATCTCGGCTTTCAGTGCTTACCAGTCGAGTGCGTATAAGAGAACTTGTGGAGAGCTGGACATGTCCAAACTTGTCCTCTAACACTCCGAAACGGAGGTGTTCCTTTGTCTCACTTCATCAGCGAATCGGTCGTGAGCCATCAGCTTAGAAATGATCCAGTGGTTTGTGCCGCGACGTCGCAGCTCGGAGCGCGGCGCACCAACCGTCCTTAAAGGGGTCCTTAAAGCTGTAGTTAAAGTCCTTATTCTCTGTGAAGCCCGTAAAATTTTCACCAAAAGCCAGATAACTTTTTCGAATGGTTTCCAGGTGCCAGTCTCTAACAGCTTCTGAAAAAATTCTGATGGAAAAAAGTCCTTTTCATTCCGCCATTTCCAGACAATGAAACTCCGACGAGGGGGCGGGACCACTCCTTCCACAAGGCATGCTCACAGGCGAATGACGTCACCGACAGGCGTGGAAAAACTCACGCATGCGCACGAGGGTTCAAGCATGTCTGACGTAAAAACATATGAATGAAATCCATATAGTTTTTGAAAAAAATAAAAAGGACCGTTACTTTATGGACACACCACGTAGATGCAAAATTGTTGCACTCTCCTACTCCATGCCATTTTTCAGACCGTTTTAGGTGCTCTTAAGGGATTTGTATGTAGTGATAAAGAGCTCATTTTCATTTCAGTTTTGGTCTTGACTGTCAGCTATGACAAAGGGGGGAACGTGCGTGTGTATATTTTTTTTTCTTTGAATTTTTCAGGCAGTAAGATTTTAACTTTTTTTTTTTTTTTTTTGATGGGACGAACATGAATACCTCACGACGTACTCCTGTGTGTGCAGAATGTAACCCCCCTCTCCCCACACACAAACTTGGGCTACATAGAATGTCTTTTCACCAAAGGGTACAGTTTACCTTGTTACTTCAAGGTATTTGATGGAACTCACACATTTATATTCTGGCAGTTGTGCAGGCTTGAATACCTCTTGAATACTACCTCTGTTTGGATGTGTAATTGAATTCCAATAAAGGTTGAGAAAGAACATGCTCCTCGAGTGACTGTCTTTGACAGTAATGGGTTTATGATTATGTTGTGTCTTGGGCCACATGTACAACGAATCAGTTTTTAAATTAAGCTTTCAATTCATATAGTGGCATCTACCTTTTTTTTTTTTTAAGGTTACTTTATACTTTTATACTTTAAGTAGGTTTTGGAGCACATACTTTTTCACTTTTACTTGAGTAAAGAGGTCAAGTTGATACTTCAACTTTTACCAGAGTGTTTTTAAACTGCAGTATCTATACTTCTACTTAAGTAACAAATGTGTGTACTTTTGACACCACTGTGCATCAGAGACATGCTGCTAAGAGTTGGTTCAGTTTTTTTTTTTTTTTCTTTTTCTGGTATAGTATGTTTTCATGAAGGTGCAAAACTGATGGAACAACTTAATGACTCAAAAAACATAAAAAAAAAACGCTTTGAAATATTTATGGAGTAGACGATATAATCACTGGTGAGCACAGTGCAGCCATCAGCAAACAGAAAACAGCTTAGCTTATTATTTTCACTCATTCATCTAACTTTGAAGACCATAAGTGTCTCTTTAACATTATGGTAATTTAGTTAAACTAATTTTAAATCAGCTAACATCTATCTTTCAATTCATCTATTTTATTTATTTATGATATGACTGATTCAGTTTTGGAGCTGATCCATATTATATTCTGGAACCGAGATCCAAAAGAATGTTTGGCATATAACATTTAATTTAAAATGTTGAGAACAGATGTTGATTAGATATGGTGAGCATTTTTCAGTTTGATCAAGAACATATGTTGGATCCAGGATGCAGAAGACATTTCAAGCACTACGGAAAATTTAATTAGAAAATGTAGTACAATACAATATCCAGAAGAATGGTCGTGATATTGCAACAATGAACTCAGATTGTGATGAATGAATGTGATTGTGATGAATGTGATGATGAATTGTGATGAATGATGAATGAATCATGATTTACTCTCTGGAGTCAAAGGTATTATTGGTAATTTTAATTTTATATTTTTGATTTTACCTTCATAATTTACCTTAAAAATGGTTTACTTTGTTTGGTGTCATTTTTTCAAGGAACCCCAACTGTGTGACTTTACAATTTTTATTTCATTCAGACATACTGTATAAACACAATGAACCTAAATTCACACAAAAACATAAAATCAGAAATTAAGAACACTTTTTTGTACTGTGGAAACCACAAACATTTTTAACAAACCATTTTTATAACTTAGAATGCAAATATAAATTGTACATTTCAAAAACATATGCACAAATTTAGCAAACAACAAAGTTGTAAACTATCTACATTAAAATGCAGGAAATGCTTCAGGCATTTTTTTTTTTTTACTATTTACAATGCAATAATATGCAACACACGATATGACCGATAAATTCAATCATGTGACTTTAACACATCTCCCTGTCATACAGCTTCATGGCTTTGAATTTTAGGAGCATATAGATAGTTTGGGCAACCCTGATTATTTCCATGATTTTCCTTTATAAATCATTGGTTGTTTGGATCAGCAATTTTAGTTAAATATATCATATAGCAGACAAACACAGTGATATTTGAGAAGTGAAATGAAGTTTATAGGATTTACAGAAAGTGTGCAATAATTCTTTAAACAAAATTAGGCGGGTGCATAAATTTGGGCACCCCAACAGAAAAAAAAAAAAAAATACATCAATATTTAGTAGATCCTCCTTTTGCAGAAATAACAGCCTCTAAATGCTTCCTACAGTGGGGCAAAAAAGTATTTAGTCAGTCCCTGATTGTGCAAGTTCTCCTACTTAGAAAGATGAGAGAGGTCTGTAATTTTCATCATAGGTACACTTCAACTATGACAGACAAAATGAAAAACAAAATCCAGGAAATCACATTGTAGGATTTTTAAAGAATTTATTTGTAAATTATGGTGGAAAATAAGTATTTGGTCACCCACAAACAAGCAAGATTTCTGGCTGTCACAGACCTCTAACCCTTTATCCCTCTGGGGCTGACGATGTCATATACGAAGGATCAGACCAAGCTTTACTAAATTATAAATAACTTTTGAATGATATGAGATAGAAACTTACTTTTTTTTTGCTGAAAAGTTAACTCCGCAGAGTTGCGAGCCATCCATCGGCCATCTTTGTACTCCTCGTAGAAGCTGTGTGATGACTTGCACAATGTGAGTGTCCAATCGGAATTAGTTCACCGTCACATGGTTTTACAAAATCCAATCGTAGGGCAGATTTACGTCACGTGAAAAGCCAAAGATCATTTTCAGGAGTGATGTGTTACTAGTTGGCCCATCTGAATGGCACCCTGGGTGCTCCAATGAGTACATACTATTAGTACATACTCAGTGTGCCCTGCGCCATTACACACAGTGATCAGTGAAAGCAGGAGCAGACAGAGAGTCTCTGATGACAATCTCACATGCTCAAACAAAGAGTGTGTAACTATCAGGATTGCACCACTAGTTTGCATGTGAATGTTACTGGATAACTCTTGCTTTCTCTGCGTAAAGCACTGTTTACCATATCAATGGACAATAAAACGTATAGACCATTTTGTATATATTGTTCAAAATGTTTATTTGTGTTTATTGTTTGAACCTTTTTGTTGTACAGTCTTAAACACAAGATCTCAAATGACCTTTATAAAGTGTCAAAACTGTTGTGTGGGCCGCCAGAAGAGGAGGTACTGCTGGCCCACCACCAGAGGGCGCCCTGCCTGAAGTGCGGGCTTCAGGCATGAGAGGGCGCTGCCGCCACGGACACAGCCGGGAGTGACAGCTGTCACTCATTAATTCCTGACAGCTGTCACTCATTCTTCATCATCGCACTCCATAAAACCCAGACGTCATCTCCACCTCATCGCCGAGATATCGTACTTCTATGAAGGTAACTTTCTCTGCCTATATTGATTGATTGTGTTGCAGCTGTCTTACCAGAGGACCGGCGTGGGTCACGACTGTTTCGTCCTTCATCTCGTCAGATAAGTGGTTAAACAGACGCTGCACGAGTGTGTGTTAGAGGTGGAGGTGGCATTCCCACCGTTGTTGTTACGGGGTGTACACACACCCACACTTGACTGTCTTTGTTCTTCGCCAGCAGTACCAGATCCGACAGTCGGGGATGGTGATCACCTGGGAATTCGGGACTTGGCGACTCCAGTATTCACCAGGTTTGGTGGCGGCGGAAATCGTGTGGTTCCGGCTCTTCTCAGGACAGACGTCTTCTATCCTCGAGCCTGCCCACACGTCACCTTTGTGAATTGACTGTTATCAGATTCTGAGACTGTCTGTGTATTCCTTGTGCACCTTCACAACATTAAATTGTTACTTTTTGGCTCATCTATTGACCGTTCATTTGCGCCCCCTGTTGTGGGTCCGTGTCACTACACTTTCACAACAGGATATGGGCGTCACCCATCTGTTGGACAGCCAATGGAAGAGCAGGGTGCACAGGCGTCTGCAGGAGGCGTGTTCGGTGAGTTGCAGCAAATCCTCACCGCCTTTACCGCTTGGCTGGAATTGATGTCCGAGCAAAACGTCATCCTTAATCGCAGGATGGAGGCTCTCACCGCACAGGTGGAAGCGCGCGATCAGAGCGCTGCTGCAGCTCCTCCTCCTGCCAACCCGTTGCTGGGTATTAACATTCCACTGGTCGTTCAACAAACCCCCCCACCATCCCCTGAAGCATACATAAGTCCCCCTGAGCCGTACAGGGGTTGTGTGGAGACATGCGTGGACTTTCTGATGCAGTGTTCGCTCGTCTTTGCACAACGACCCGTGATGTACGCATCTGACGCCAGCAAGGTGGCTTATGTTATTGCTTTGCTTCGGGGTAAGGCACGCACCTGGGCTACGGCGCTCTGGGAACAGAACTCACGGTTGTTATCAGCATACACTGGGTTTGTGGGGGAGTTCAGAACAGTGTTTGATCACCCTAACAGAGGAGAGACCGCTTCAACAATGCTCCTGTCAATGCGACAGGGGCGCCGGTGCACAGCCGAATATGCAGTCGACTTTCGCATCGCGGCTGCGAGGTCCGGCTGGAATAACGTTGCGCTCCGCGCCGCCTTCATAAACGGACTGTCATCGGTCCTGAAGGAGCATCTGGTAGCTAAGGAAGAACCGCGGGATTTAGATGGGCTTATCGATCTCGTTATACGGTTAGACAATCGGTTGGAGGAGCGCCGTCGGGAGCGAGTCGAAGGACGTGGCCGGATACGCGCCGTCCCTCTCCCTTCCGGGTTCGAAAAGGGCCGCCCTCCCCCCACTCCACAGCCGCAGCGCTCCGTGGGGCAACAGCTCCCCCTGCTGACGTTGTTAGGGAAACGCACAGGGCCAAAATGAGGAGGCTGGTCCACGGGGAGTGCTTTCTCTGCAGCTCAAAGGAGCACATACAGAGAAACTGCCCCAAACGGCCAGAACAACAACCGCCCTTAGAGACTGGGCTAAGGGGGGGTCATAACATTCACGTGGGACACACACAGATTGCCACACGACTCCCAGTTACAATCCTGAGCGGGGATTTAACCCTTCAAGCCCCAGCACTGGTGGACACGGGGTCAGAAGGGAATCTGCTAGACAGCAGATGGGTAAGGGAGGTAGGGCTCTCTCTGGTGGCGCTTCCTACGCCATTGCAGGTGCGGGCACTAGATGGCACCCTCCTCCCTTTAGTCACACACAAGACACAACCAGTAACTCTGGTGGTGTCTGGAAACCATCGGGAGGAGATTGAGTTTTTTGTAACTCCTTCTACCTCCCGCATGATTTTGGGCTTCCCCTGGATGTTGAAACACAATCCCCGGATTGATTGGCCGTCTGGGGTAGTGGTTCAGTGGAGCGAAACCTGCCATCGGGTGTGTTTAGGATCCTCGGTTCCTCCCGGTTTGCATGCTAAGGAGGAGGTCAAAGCCCCTCCCAATCTGACGGCGGTGCCGGTTGAGTACCATGATCTTGCTGACCTCTTCAGCAAGGATCTGGCACTCACCCTTCCCCCGCACCGTCCGTACGATTGTACCATTGTTTTGGTTCCAGGCGTTGAGTTCCCGTCCAGCAGGCTGTACAACCTCTCATGACCTGAGCGCGAATCAATGGAGACCTACATCCGGGACTCATTAGCTGCCGGGCTGATCCGGAACTCCACCTCCCCGATGGGTGCAGGTTTCTTTTTTGTGGGCAAGAAAGATGGCGGACTCCGTCCATGCATTGATTACAGGGGGCTGAATGAGATTACAGTTCGCAACCGATACCCATTGCCATTGTTAGATTCCGTGTTCACCCCCCTGCATGGAGCCAAAATCTTTACGAAGCTGGATCTTAGAAATGCGTATCACCTGGTTCGGATCCGGAAGGGAGACGAATGGAAGACGGCATTTAACACCCCGTTAGGTCACTTTGAGTACCTGGTCATGCCGTTCGGCCTCACCAATGCTCCCGCGACGTTCCAAGCCTTGGTTAACGACGTCTTGCGGGACGTCCTGCACCGATTCGTCTTCGTATATCTGGACGATATTCTCATCTTTTCTCTGGATCCTGAGACCCATGTCCAGCATGTACGTCAGGTCCTGCAGCGGTTATTAGAGAACCGACTGTTTGTGAAGGGCGAGAAGTGCGAGTTTCACCGCACGTCTTTGTCCTTCCTGGGGTTTATCATCTCCTCTAACTCCGTCGCCCCTGATCCGGCCAAGGTTGCGGTGGTGAGAGATTGGCCCCAACCAACAAGCCGTAGGAAGCTGCAACAGTTCCTCGGCTTCGCTAATTTCTATAGGAGGTTCATTAAGGGCTACATTCAGGTAGTTAGCCCCCTGACAGCCCTGACCTCACCAAAAGTCCCCTTCACCTGGTCAGATCGGTGCCAAGCCGCGTTCAAGGAGTTGAAACGACAGTTCTCTACTGCGCCAGTTTTGGTGCAGCCCGACCCTAGCCGCCAGTTCGTGGTTGAAGTGGACGCCTCTGACTCAGGGATAGGAGCTGTGCTATCCCAGAGCGGAGAGACCGATAAGGTTCTTCACCCGTGTGCCTACTTTTCTCGCAGGTTGACCCCAGCCGAACGGAACTACGACAATCGGCAATCGAGAACTCCTTGCGGTGAAAGAGGCTCTTGAGGAGTGGAGACACCTGTTGGAGGGAGCGTCTGTGCTGTTCACGGTTTTCACTGACCATCGGAACCTGGAGTATATCAGGACCGCCAAGCGGCTGAACCCCAGGCAAGCCCGCTGGTCACTCTTCTTCGGACGTTTTGACTTCCGGATCACCTATCGCCCCGGGACCAAGAACCAGAGATCGGATGCCTTGTCCCGGGTACATGAAGACGAAGTCAAAATGGTGCTGTCGGATCCACCGGAGCCCATCATTCCGGAGTCCAAGATCGTGGCCACCCTCACCTGGGACGTGGAGAAGACCGTCCGGGAGGCCCTGGCATGGAGCCCGGACCCCGGAACTGGTCCAAAGAATCGTCTATACGTCCCACCAGAGGCCAGAGCTGCAGTCTTGGACTTCTGTCACGGTTCCAAGCTCTCCTGTCATCCAGGGGTGCGAAGGACCGTGGCAGTTGTCCGGCAGCGCTTCTGGTGGGCGTCTATGGAGGCCGACGTCCGGGAGTACATCCAGGCCTGCACCACCTGTGCCAGGGGCAAGGCAGACCACAAGAGGTCCCAAGGGCTTCTCCAGCCACTTCCTGTGCCTCATTGCCCCTGGTCCCATATCGGCCTGGATTTCGTCACGGGCCTCCCGCCGTCCCCGGTCAACACCACCATCTTCACGATAGTGGACCGATTCTCCAAGGCGGCCCACTTCGTGGCCCTCCCGAAGCTCCCAACAGCCCAGGAGACAGCAGACCTCCTGGTCCACCACGTCGTCCGTCTGCATGGGATACCCACCAACATCGTCTCTGATCGTGGTTCCCAGTTCTCCTCACACGTCTGGAGGAGCTTCTGCCGGGAACTGGGGGCCACTGTGAGCCTCTCGTCTGGGTATCACCCGCAGACCAATGGACAGGCAGAACGGGCCAATCAGGAATTGGAGCAAGCCCTGCGCTGTGTAACGTCCGCACACCCGATGGCCTGGAGTGAACATCTGGCCTGGATTGAGTATGCACATAACAGCCAGGTGTCCTCTGCCACCGGCCTCTCCCTGTTTGAGGTGTGTTTGGGGTATCAGCCCCTATTGTTTCCCGTGGTGGAGGGAGAGGTCGGTGTGCCCTCGGTCCAGGCCCACCTGCGGAAGTGCCGTCGGGTGTGGCGCTCCGCCCGTTCTGCCTTGTTGAAGGCCCGGACGAGGGCGAAGACCCATGCGGACCACCGGCGATCCCCGGCCCCTGCTTACCAGTCCGGGCAGGAGGTGTGGCTGTCCACGAAGGACATCCCCCTCCAAGTGGACTCCCCTAAGTTGAAGGACCGATACATTGGACCATTCAAGATCCTCAAAATCCTCAGTCCTGCCGCAGTGAAGCTCCATCTCCCGGCTTCACTGCGGATCCACCCAGTCTTTCATGTGTCCAGAATCAAGCCTCACCACACCTCACCCCTCTGTGCTCCTGGTCCGGCGCCGCCTCCTGCCCGGATCATTGACGGGGAGCCGGCTTGGACAGTGCGCCGGCTCCTGGACGTCCATCGAATGGGCCGGGGGTTCCAGTATTTGGTGGACTGGGAGGGGTATGGACCCGAAGAATGCTCCTGGGTGAAGAGGAGCTTCATCCTGGATCCGGCCCTCCTGGCCGATTTCTACCGTCGACACCCCGATAAGTCTGGTCGGGCGCCAGGAGGCGCCCGTTGAGAGGGGGGTCCTGTTGTGTGGGCCGCCAGAAGAGGAGGTACTGCTGGCCCACCACCAGAGGGTGCCCTGCCTGAAGTGTGGGCTTCAGGCACGAGAGGGCTCTGCCACCACGGACACAGCCAGGAGTGACAGCTGTCACTCATTAATTCCTGACAGCTGTCACTCATTCTTCATCATCGCACTCCATAAAACCCAGATGTCATCTCCACCTCATCACCGAGATATCGTACTTCTATGAAGGTAGCTTTCTCTGCCTATATTGATTGATTGTGTTGCAGCTGTCTTACCAGAGGACCGGCGTGGGTCACGACTGTTTCGTCCTTCGTCTCGTCAGATAAGTGGTTAAACAGACGCTGCACGAGTGTGTGTTAGAGGTGGAGGTGGCATTCCCACCATTGTTGTTACGGGATGTACACACACCCACACTTGACTGTCTTTGTTCTTCGCCAGCAGTACCAGATCCGACAGTCGGGGACGGTGATCACCTGGGAATTCGGGACTTGGCGGCTCCAGTATTCACCAGGTTCGGTGGCGGCGGAAATCGTGTGGCTCCGGCTCTTCTCAGGACAGACGTCTTCTATCCTCGAGCCTGCCCACACGTCACCTTTGTGAATTGACTGTTATCAGATTCTGAGACTGTCTGTGTATTCGTTGTGCACCTTCACAACATTAAATTGTTACTTTTTGGCTAATCTATTGACCGTTCATTTGCGCCCCCTGTTATGGGTCCGTGTCACTACACTTTCACAACAAAAACAGTTGTTTATTATAGTTTGCTGTGTGTTTTGAATAAATGTGTGTGGAAAATACTTTTTCGCTTTATTTTTTCCTTGTCTGTTTTTGATTGTAAACCTTTATTACAATTATAAAATACTACAAAAACATATATATTCTGAAAGCAGAGGTCGTCCTGAAAAAAAGAGACATAAATGTGATTGTGGGATGCAGGGAGAGCTGTTAACAGCAATAATAAAACATTTATGCCAGGCGAGTGAACTGTCCAAAAAATGCCCTCGGAACCCAGAGGGTTAAGCTCTTCTGTCCTCCACCTGTTACCTATATTAATGGAATCTGTTTGAACTCATTATCTGTATAAAAGACACCTGTCCACAGCCTCAAACAGTCAGACTCCAAACTCAACTATGGCCAAGACCAAAGAGCTGTCAAAGGACACCAGGAAGAAAATTGTAGATGTGCACCAGGCTGGGAAGAGTGAATCTACAATAGTCAAGCAGGTTGGTGTGAATAAATCAACTGTGGGAGCAATTTTAAGAAAATGGAACATATAAGACCATTGATAATCTCCCTCGATCTGGGGCTCCATGCAAGATCTCATCCCGTGGGGTCAAAATGATCATGAGAACTGTGAACAAAAAACCCAGAACTACACGGAGGGACCTGATGAATGGCCTGCAGAGAGCTGGGACCAAAGTAACAAAGGCTCCACACTATGCACAGAGGGACTCAAATCCTGCAGTGCCAGACGTGTCCCCCTGCTTAAGCCAGTACATATCCACGCCCCTCTGTAGTTTGCCAGAGAGCATATGGATGATCCAGAAGAGGACTGGGAGAATATCATGTGGTCAGATGAAACCAACATAGAACATTTTGGTGAAAACTCAACTTGTCATGTTTGGAGGACGAAGAATGCTGAATTGCATTCCAAGAACACCATACCTACTGTGAAGCATGGGGTTGGAAACATCATGCTTTGGGGCTGTTTTTCTGCAAAGGGGACAGGGCGACTGATCTGTGTTAAGGGAAGAATGAATAGGGCCATGTATCATGAGATTTTAAGCCAAAACCTCCTTCCATCAGTGAGAGCATTGAAGATGCAAAGTGGCTGGGTCTTCCAGCATGTCAGTGATCCCAAACACACCACTCGGGCAATGAAGGAGTGGCTTCGTAAAAACCATTTCAATGTCCTGGAGTGACCTAGCCAGTCTCCAGACCTCAACCCCATAAAAAAAATTGTGGAGGCAGTTGAAAGTCCATGTTGCCCAGCGACAGCCACAAAACATTACTGCTCTAGAGGATATCTGCATGGAGGAATGGGCCAAAATACCAGCTACAGTGTCTGCAAAGCTGGTGAAGACTTACAGGAAACGTTTGACCTCTGTCATTACAACAAAGATTATGTTACAAAGTATTGCGTTGTACTTTTGTTATTGTTATTATTACAAAACATCTCAGGTTTGTTGGTTTCCGAGCATGGACAGCCGGCTTAAAATTACACCACAGATTTTCAATAATATTCAGGTCTGGGGACTGAGATGGCCATTCCAGAACAAAGTACTTGTTCCTCTGCATGAATGCCTTAGTAGATTTTGAGCAGTGTTTAAGGTCATTGTCTTGTTGAAAGATCCAGCCCTGGCACAACTTCAACTTTGTCACTGATTCATGAACATTGTTCTCAAGAATTTGCTGAATACTGCCCCTTATGTCCAAATAACTCAATTTTAGTTTCATCAGTCCACAGCACCATATTCCAAAATGAAGCTGGCTTGTCCAAATGTGCTTTAGCATATGTTAAGTGACTCTGTTTGTGGCGTGTACACAGAAAAGGCTTTCTCTGCATTACAGCATCTCCTTGTGCAAAGTGCACTGTAGAGTTGAACGATGCACAGAGACACTATCTGCAGCAAGATCATGTTGTAGGTCTTTGGAGCAGGTCTGTGTTGACTATGACTGTTCTCACCATCCTTTGCTTCAGCTTATCTGAGATATTTCTTGGCCTGCCACTTCGGGCCTTAACTAGTACTGTACCTGCGGCCTTCCATTTCCTCACTATGTTCCTCACAGTGGAAAATGACAACTGAAATCTCTGACATAGCTTTTTGTATCTTTCCCCTAAACCATGATGTTGAACAATATTTGTTTTCTGGTCATTTGAGAGTTGTTTAGAGGCTCCCATATTGCCACTCATTAGAAGAGATGCAAAGAGGAAAAACATTTGCAAATGGCCACCTTAAATCCCCTTTCTCATGATTGGATTCACCTGTGGAAGTAGGTCAAGAGTCAATAAGCTTACCAAACCAATTTTGTGTTCCAATAATTAGTGCTAAATGTATTCAAATAAATAAAATGACAAGGGTGCCCAAATTTATGCACATGCCTAATTTTGTTTAAATAATTATTGCACACTTTCTGTAAATACTACAAACTTCATTTCACTTCTTAAATATCACTGTGTTTGTCTGCTATATGGTATATTTAACTGAAATTGCTGATCCAGACAACCAATGATTTATAAAGGAAAATCATGGAAATCATCAGGGGTGTCCAAACATTTGCATACAACTGTACCTAGGAAGCAGGGCTTGATGCTGAATGCAAGCAAAAGTGGGTATTTTGGTGTTGGAAATTATTTAGTTTTGATAACTTTGTTGATCCAAAATGTAAATCCTAAAATCATACATGGATATTCATTTTTGAGCTTACAAATGAATTCAGTAAGCAAATCAAGGAAAGGAAGAATGGAAATACAGTACCCACTTTCCTCAAATCAGCAAGTGTCAGTGCTAAACTTCATTTTGTATCTCTGTTGCATCTGGGCACGCCCAAACTGCACTGTCCGTTACACACAAGGGATTTTCAATGGAAATGCATAGCAATGGGACAGGCCGTTTTGTCCAATATGAGCGAAAATCTGTTAAGCAAAATCTGGTACATTGCGTACAGTATTTATTACATGGAAAACCATACAAAAACATTGGGATTTTTGCTTTAGGCCAGTGAGTGGGAATATCCGGTTTATACAATTACGTTTAGACAGATTTGACTGTATCTATGTTCATCATGAGAGCGCCATGGTGGCTTAGTGGTTCATACTTTTGTCTCTCAATAAGATGTCTGTGGGATCGCTTCTCACCTGGGTCTTCCTCACATTTGTTTGGGTTGCCTCTGGGTGCTCTGGTTTCCTCAAACTTCAAAAGACATGCAGGGTTGGTGAATTGAAAACTTTAAAATTGAATGTAGGTGTGGCTGTGGTTGTCTGTCTGTATTTTGACCTGCAATGGTCCGTTGTCCCATCTAGGGTGTATCCCACCAGATGCCCTATGACTGCTGGGAAAGGCTCCAGCCCAAAAGTGACCCTTGATTTGAGTGGATTTAAAAAATGTATGTATATCATGATCATCATCTGAACGTGGCATGCTAACCCCCAATCTCAATTCTCTTTTGTACCCCTTCCCCTTCCCCTAGGCCCTACCCCTACCCCTACGCCTACCCCTTTAAAACAAGGAGTAAGGTGAAGGGGTATGCCTCTAGTCCTATGAACTGAGACACCCCTCCGCCTTAGGAGAAAAAAAAAACTGCTAGTGTCAAACTGCCATCTTCACTGTTTGTTAACATGGTAACCAAAATTCAACTTGTTGCAGTAGCCTATTTGCTCTTTTTATTTTCTCGCCTTTCTGCGTAAATGCAAAGAAATAGAAGAAGTCGCAGATTTCATTGATGCATTGCAATCATGTCATGTTAATTAATTTAATTAATTTGTAATTTATAATATTAATAATAGTATTAATAATTAATTGATTAGTAATTTCTTAATGTTAATGATACTAATAATTAATCAATAATAATAATTAATATTCTTTGATTAATCATTAATTGCTTGATTAGTAATTAATGAATTAGTAATTAAAATAATTTATGATGATAATTTATTAATTTATATAGTGCCAAATCACGACTAATTGCGTCAAGGCGCTTCACAAACATAATTTAAAAGCAGAATAAAATGAAATAAGATTAAAACACAATAAAAAAAAATTAAAACGTAAAGAAGTAAAATAATAAAAATAATAAAAAAGACACACAATCATATAAAATACTAATGATAAAACAGGAAAACTGTTTATTTATTTAAAATAAATAAACACAAAATATATCAGTTTGTGTGCAATGAATGTATACATTATACAAGTTTCACTTTTTGAATGTAATTACTGAAATAAATCAACTTTTTCATGATATTCTAATTATATGACCAGCACCTGTATGTATGTTATGGGCTGCATCTAGTTCTGTTAACCTTATATTTCTTTTTCAAATTCTCCCATTTTTTGCATCCAGCCCTATTTTCTTTAGAAATTTCCTTGACAAATAATAGCAGTCTATTAGGGCGTCAGGTTATGTGTTACACATATACATGTGTGTCTGTATATATTTTCCAACTTATTTCCATTGATGAAACTTCTCATTTTCTGCCTGAAAGCTTATTAGGAGACGAGTGTATTCAGGGCTCCTGTTTGTTTACTAAATACACGAGATATAAAAGTGTCTTATCATAGTGTTCGTGTGTATATGCATTATAACGCCTCAGCGCACGAGCGACGTTACGATATTCTTCAGAACGACAATATATGCAACATGCATCCAGCAGCCTACACGTTGCTGTCATAGACAACTGCCTGTAAAGTTTTTTGGCAAGTTATAACTTTCTAAACAGCATAATTTGTAATGAAAGCCACTTCATTTGTGCGGCTCTTTCGGCGCCATGTTTGTTTTTTCGGAGAGAGCAGTAAGCTCCTCCTGCCCCTCCAAACGGAGTGTGCATCCAGAATCACTCCAAACGGAGGGGTTTGAAGCCCTCCGCCTACCCCTCCGCCTCGCTACTAAAAGAGAATTGAGACACCCCTCCGTCTCTCGTGCCCACGCAAAATGGAGGGGAAGTGGTAAGGGGAAGGGCCAAGGGTTAGAATTGAGACTCAGCCTAAATCTTGTTTAAGAAGTTCCATATGTAAGCTTCACCATTTTATAGTATCATCTCTTTAGGTTTGTTTCGTCGGCTTTTCAAGGCAAAATACCAAGCCAAAGCTTAATTCATATAATTATATTAGGACATGCTTTTGGAGGGCACTATGATCAAACATTTGCCTTCCATCGATGGTTAAGAGCCTGTGGCTTGAAATGGGCTGCTTCCGAAAAGGAGGATGGGTAAACACAGATGGAGGGCCGATAATCAGCAAAAGACCCAGATTAGGGTCATGTTATTCACATTATTATTACTTACCCCACATTAATATAAAACAAGGAACATGGTGTCACTGAGCTTTTTCTCCATATTTGACTGCTTGATGAAGCCAACGCTCAACTGATTCATTTCATTACAACCTGTGTCACTATGACATTTATGTATTGCTGGTTAGTTTTGTGCCACATCTGTAAAATGTCTTGTAAATCACCTCAGAGGTATTATCTGGTTACAAAAGCATTCATTTTTTCATTCATTTTGTAGACCCACGTATTATAATTAAGGGATCTGGAGCCTATCCCAATCTTTCGGCAAAAGCAGGGTAGTTACAATTATAGGATTTTTATATTTAGTCATGTTTATTCTTTGCTAACATTTACAGAATATAAGAAGGGGGAAGCAGATAAATATAGAATTACAGCTGGCTGGAGGCTATCTTGGATTATTTTCTTTGAACATCCAATCTCAGCAAAAATACACTATCTATGTGTACTGAAGTTGTGGGCAGGTAATGACATTATTGGCCTGCTTTTGGTCAGCCAGTATATGCTATCAGGGTCCATGCAAAATAATGATAACATCCAGGGAATAACTAATAGATAGCAACAACAAAAGTTTGTGATTATCAGAAGCTTTACCAAAATGTTTTTAACAGTTAAGTTGTTTATGAGTTTAGGATTAACACAATTATGTTTTTAAGGAGATTACAAGTTATATAAGATAACTTTTAGGTTAGCTGTGGCCACCACAGGTTATACTTAAAAGGCACTATGTGATACATCTTCACCCTTTGTGTATGGTACAGTCTCTTATACAGTTCAGTTATTCAATGTCCAATACAGGTCTGCTCATTTTGGCTTTAGGAAACATAGGTACTTAAAGTGATTTATGAGTTCAGCTTTCTGCTACATGTGGCTGCTTTACAATGAATTTAGTACACACAGAGCCTTCCTCACTCTCATTCAATCATTTTCAAATTCATGCAGTTTGCACGAATACCTGCTGGTGATGATACCTGCTGGTGTGTCAGAGGGGCCAATTTACATAACAATGATATTTTGATTTCTGTTTGTCTTAGATGTGTGATTAATCATGGCATTTGGGAATGAAGTATAATTAAAGGAAAAAAAAAAAAAACAATTATGTCTGTCCTTTTGGAGCTTTTGACCCTCAGTTGCAAAGTTAAGTCCTGCTTTTATGTTTATTTTGTGCAAGCATAACACAATCCACTAGTTTACCCATTCCACATGAGACACATTTTTGGCCTTTTGTCGCCTCTTTCTGGTTTCATTTATGGTGCACCTGACAGCACTGATTGCAGGTGGGAGGTGTGGAGAATCCAAATTGAGCTTCGCAGTCTCTCCAGTGGGCAATGCAAGTTGTAGCACCTCCCACACAGTAGTCAACCAAACCACAAAAACAAACAGGAGAAAGAAAAAGTGCAGCTCCAAAACTCCATTTAGACTGGAGCTGTTGGTACTTTAAGCACGAAGGACAGTACCCAAAGAAGGCTGTTTGCTCCCCTACTACTTGTGGGTGCTTTGGCTGACTTCCACCAAATCTGATGTGCCCTTAAATTTTGTTTTGACACAGGTCAGTGCCACTGGAGTCCAAAAGTCATTTTTTTTTTTTTTGTTTAACTGTGATATGCACCAAACGCAGCCGGTCTGCTCTGTGTCAGCCTGATCCCGTCAGATCTCAGAAGCTCAGCAGTGCAGGATCTGGTTAGTACATGTATAGGAGACCTCTTTGGAACACCAGCGGCTGTGTGTGTTTCTCCAGGTAACATTGGAGTTGCGTCAGAAAGGGCATCCTGAGTAAAACTTGTGCCATATACCAGTGCGATCCCGAACAAAAACGGGAGCTGCCGAATTGACAACAACAACAACATATGCACCAAACATGGAATGAAAATGGAGTTGGGTTCTGAAAATTCAAAGTCAAGATTAAATTTGTCAAATGTCAGCCACTGGGGTAAATGTCATTGTTGTCAAAGGTAAAACAGTTAAGCTGTTCACTGTGGTGTCAAATTAACTTGGGAGACATAGTACTTCCCAAAGGTCAACCATTGGGTCAATGTCATTGGGGTCTGTGCATACATATGAAGGTGGGTTCTGGAAGTGTTAAAGCATAGCCAGATTTCACAAACATCAATCAGTGGAGCAAGGGTCATGTCTTCCTTTTTTGTTTATTGGCCTTCTCCACACACATCCTTTTGCTGAGTTCAACTAAACTTAACATGTCAATTAAGGCTGACCCAAAAATTGCCCTTAACCCTCAAATGACTGAGTGAGGTCATTTATGACCCCAGGCATATATTTTTGTGCACCATTTTTCTATTTTTAATCAGAAAAAGATTCCTACCATGAATATGTCAATCTATTTGTACTGCATTTATTCACAGAATTTTGCAAGGATCGGCCAATCCGTGTAACAAGTATAATCCAAACTTGTGCGGGGTCACTTATGACCCTGGGAAAATCTATGAGATTTTCAACATTATACCTTCCTATGGTATTGTAATTTACCAACTCTAATCATTATATTTTACTATTTCACAAGACGTATGACTAACAGACCGAGAACAGCAAGATTTACAGCTGTACAAGCATTGAGACTGATTCTTGATGACCAGAGTGAGAATGAAAAGGATGATTGACAAACATATTAGTGAAATAAATATAAAGAACCCGAATACAATCATTTATATAGAAGTATTCTAATTCAAAGTCAATGGAATCATAAATATTCCCACTCAGTCATATTCATCATTAAAATAGTGTGGTCACTTGAGGGTTAAATAATTAATTTTTGCACAGGTCAAAGGATTTGATTTTCAACCCAATTTGGTGCAAATCTGGCACAGAATTAGGTGGGTTCCAGAACTGTCAAGATCAGCAAGGGGTGGATTATTTGGGTGAAGGTCAAGCGCATTTGACTCAAAAGTCAGATTAGCATAAGTACTGTCTTCAAAACCATGCGTTCTAATTTAATTTTTTTCTCCAATTCTAATACTGAACACAGTGAGTTGTCCATATCACAATCAGATCCCAAATGTTAGGCCCCTTTCACACATAGTACCAATAAGTACAAATCAGGGTGAATCATGGTGATGCAGCTCATTTGAGTGAACCAGGAAAACATTGAGCCGACGTCAGGAGGTACACATGGTCAAGCAGGTGTGAACTATCCCGCTACGATCAGCTGGAGCATGTGTAACCACATTCTGCAGCTGCTGTGTAAAAAAATAAATAAATAAATAAATACATGCCACACACGGGATTCAAACCTGCAGTTTACAAAAGCTCTGATTGCCATCCAGAAACTTCATCACTGCGCTACCATCACTGTCCTATAAAAGGTGCAGAAAAATGCCTGAAAACAACAAGGAGATAATGGTATTTAAAAAAATAAAACGACACACCATAAAAAAGCACCACATTTTATTGACTCCCTCTTATTGAGTGGACATTACAAGTATGAATCGTCTGTTCCTCTGTAGATGACCCATGGTCACAGATGTACAGTGATGTAATGACATGAAGGGTACAGTTCGCTCTTATCATGTCCACATTTACTGACCTGGCGTGTCCAGCTGGCCTTGCATGCATGTCTGGCCCGACACACTGCTCGTGCAAAACATAGCTCACATGGGTGATGTGACATTCAGACTGCCCACTGCGTGTTATGATCTGATGGTCCATTTCACATGGGGCAGCCTGTCAATGCGCTCTGTGCTTGCTCGCTGCAGCCCGTCACAACAGCGATATATGTTTTTATGTATGTCCACTTCAGGACAGTAAGCAGACACATGCACGTCACAGTTGACGGTTGTAAGTTCATGTCCATCCAAACACGGTACGTATTCCCCAGCCGTGACATCCAGAACTCTCAACAGCTGTGGCTATCGGTGACCACACTCCATCATTTCAGTGCACACACCAAGGTGTCACTCTGTGTTTGTGTTGTGTGATCATTTCTTTTCAGTTAGTTTTACTGCTATTTACTTATCTCCCCCATCCGCAACACAGGCATTGGAGGAAGCTCCAATTTTATACGCTTCGTGCACAGTTCAGCCACATTCATACTATGCGTGAATGGGGCACTTAATAATGACAGTGCAGTGTAAATATAATGTGGCTGAAACTTTTACATTCAGATTTATTTTGCAATGACACCACCCATGACTACAGTGAGCAATGGGATATACAGTATAATGTACTTAATATCATACTTATCTTGAGGTAATTTTACACATTGCCTGGACAAAATGGCCAAGTATGTGTGGTTTTTGATTTCTTCATCATGCAGGGTAATGAACTGTTGAAGTGTCCAGGCATTTTTCTCCGTTCAAGATGATTATATTTATAATCAAAACATTTTACAGGGTTTCTGAAAATCTGACATTTAAAACACTTCTTGGAGTCCCTGGGAGGGGTACTAGATAGCGCTCCGACTGGGGACTCCATTGTTCTCCTGGGGGATTTCAATGCCGACGTGGGCGGCGACAGTGAGACCTGGAGGGGGGTGATTGGGAAGCACGGACTCCCCGATCTGAACCCGAGTGGTGTTCAGTTGTTGGACTTCTGTGCTAGTCACAGTTTGTCCATCACGAACACCATGTTCGAGCACAAGGCTGTCCATAAGTGCATGTGGCACCAGGACACCCTGAGCCGGAGGTCGATGATCGACTTTGTAGTTGTATCATCTGACCTTCTGCCACGTGTCTCGGACACTCAAGTGAAGAGAGGGGCAGAGCTGTCGACCGATCACCACCTGGTGGTGAGTTGGATCCGCTGGGAGGGGAGGAAGCCGGTCAGACCTGGCAGGCCCAAACGTATTGTGAGGGTCTGTTGGTAACGACTGGCGGAACCCTCTGTCAGCGCGGTCTTCAACTCCCACCTCCGGGAGAGCTTTTCCCAGATCTCGGGGTAGGTTGGAGACATGGAGTCCGAGTGGACCATGTTCTCCACCTCCAATGTCGATGCGGCCGCTTGTAGCTGTGGTCGCAAGGTCTCTGGTGCCTGTCGCAGCGGCAATCCCCCAACCTGGTGGTGGACGCCGGACGTAAGGGATGCCGTCAAGCTGAAGAAGGAGTCCTACTTATCTTTGTTGGTAGGTGGGACCCTGGAGGCAGCTGACAGGTACCGGCAGGCCAAGCGTGCCACAGCCCGTGCGGTCGCAGAGGCAAAAACTCAAGTCTGGGAGGAGTTCCGGGAGGCCATGGAGGAGGACTATCGGTCGGCCTGAACCGACTATCAGTTGGCTCAGGAGGCGGAAACAGCTCTCCACCAGCACTGTTTACAGTGCAGGTGGGGAGCTGTTGACCCTGACTGGGGATGCTGTTGGGCGGTGGAAGGAATACTTCGAGGATCTCCTCAATCCCATCGTCACGTCTTCCGAAGAGGAAGCAGAGACTGGGAACTCAGAGGCGGACTCATCCATTACCCAGGCCGAAGTCACCAAGGTGGTTAGAAAGCTCCTCGGTGGCAAGGCTCCTGGGGTGGATGAAATCCGTCCTGAGTACCTTAAGTCTCTGGATGTTGTGGGACTGTCTTGGTTGACACGCCTCTGCAACATCGCGTGGCAATCGGGGACAGTGCTTCTGGATTGGCAGACCAGGGTGGTGGTCCCTCTGTTTTAGAAGGGGGACTGGAGGGTGCGTTCCAACTATAGGGGGATCACACTCCTCAGCCTCTCCGATAAGGTCTATTCCAGAGTACTGGAGAGGAGAATTCGACCGATGGTCAAACCTCGGATTCAGGAGGAGCAGTGTGGTTTTTGTCCTGGTCGCGGCACACTGGACCAGCTCTACACGCTCCATCGGGTGCTCGAGGGTTCATGGGAGTTCGCCCAACCAGTCCACATTTGTTTTGTGGATCTGGAGAAGGCGTTTGACTGTGTCCCTCGAGGCACCCTGTGGGGGGTGCTCCAGGAGTACGGGGTCTGGGGTCCTTTGCTAAGGGCTATCCAGTCCCTGTACAACTGCAGCAGGAGCTTGGTTCGCATTGCCGGTATTAAGTCAAACCTATTTCCAGTGCACGTTGGCCTCCACCAGGGCTGCCCTTTGTCACTGGTTCTGTTCATTATTTTTATGGAAAGAATTTGTAGGTGCAGCCAGGGTGTAGAGGGGGTCTAGTTTGGGAACCACAGAATCTCGTCTCTGCTGTTTGCGGACGATGTGGTTCTGTTGGCTTCGTCAAATCAGGACCTTCAGCGTGCACTGGGGCGGTTTGCAGCTGAGTGTGAAGCGTCCGGGATGAAAATCAGCACCTCCAAATCCGAGGCCATGGTTCTCGACCGGAAGAAGGCGGTTTGCCCTCTTCAGGTCAGTGGAGTGTCCTTGCCTCAAGTGGAGGAGTTTAAGTATCTCGGGGTCTTGTTCACAAGTGAGGGACAGATGGAGCATGAGATCGATAGATGGATCGGTGCAGCATCTGCAGTGATGTGGTCGCTGTATCGGACCGTCGTGGTGAAGAGAGACGTGAGTAGGGGGGCAAAGCTCTCGATTTACCGATCGATCTACGTTCCGATCTTCACCTATGGTCATGAGATTTGGCTCATGACCGAAAGAACGAGATCGCGAGTACAAGCGGCTGAGATGAGTTTCCTCCGTAGGGTGGCTGGGCGCTCCCTTAGAGATATGGTGAGGAGCTCGGTCAATCGGGAGGAGCTTGGAGTCGAGCCGCTGCTCCTCCACGTCGAAAGGAGTCAGTTGAAGTGGCTCGGGCATCTTTTCCAGATGCCCCCTGGACGCCTCGGTGGAGAGGTGTTCCAGGCATGTCCCATTGGGAGGAGGCCCCGAGGAAGACCCAGGATGCGCTGGAGGGACTACATCTCTCGGCTGGCTTGGGAATGCCTTGGGGTTCCCCCGCAGGAGCTGGGGGAGGTGTGTGTGGATCGGGAGGTCTGGGCGGCTTTGCTTGATCTGCTGCCCCTGCGACCCGACTCCAGATAAAGCGGAACAAAATGGATGGATGGATGGATCAAAGACATTGGTACGTTACAATGCATAAAGGTTCCATTTACCTGCCTAAAAGAACACTTTTATTGTGCTGACATTGTCAGCTGCATCAGGGAATCATGGAGATTATGTTATCACCCCATCTGTTTTCAAGTGCTACAACTCAAAAGACTTATTAAATGATAATGACATTTTTCTGTTTGGAGACAGTCCTTGAGTTAAGGTAGAGCTGACCAAAGTTCTTAGCTTATCCCCTTTCAGTCGTGAGGTTTTATCATTGATCTGACTCTTCTTTATACAATAAGTTTCACTGAGCTCATTTGTCTGCAAATGGATAGGTTTTTCTTAAGAGTAGTAGTCACGTGCTCTGCTCACACACATCCATGCAATTACACTGACAGTCTTTGTGCTGCGTCACCACAACAGCCAACGCAATTTTTACACATCATTTGTCTTTGATAATGGCTTTTTCCTATGCTGTGTTGTCTGCAGGGTAAGTATTTTTTGGAAGTTATTTTACAAGCACTAACCAGCTTGTTTTTTTTTTTGTTTGCTTTCATCTTGCACATATAGCTTTTAGTGAAGATCAGCTGACAACACTTTATTGAAAGAGCACGTCTATTTGAATGTGGTGTATATGAACTTAAAAATATGAATCTATTTAAGGATTGGTCCAGTGAGACATCTGCGTCAGTTTGGTCTATTAACACTTAACCTAGATACGTGTGTCATACATCACACTGACAAAGTAAGTAACCTTGGAGTAATTTTTTGATCCTGTGTTGTCCTTTGACCTCCATATTAGAGATATTACGAGGACTGCTTCCTTCCATCTGCGAAACATAGCGATGATTCGTCCCATCCTGTCTATGGCTGATGTTGAGACCCTGATTCATGTGTTTATCTCTTCTAGATTGGACTACTGCAATGTTCTATTTTCTGGTTTACCGCAGTCCAGCATTAGGGCTCTCCAATTGGTTCAAAACACTGCTGCCAGACTTTCCACATGAAGCAGAAAGTTTGACCACATTACACCCATTTTGGCATCTCTTCACTGGCTTCCTGTCCCTGTGAGATCAGATTTTAAGGTTCTGCTACTAGCCTATAAAATTGTTCATGGACTGGCACCTCCCTACCTAGCTGACCCAATTAAACCATACGTACTGGCCCGGGCTCTGTGTTCTCAGGGCACAGGACATCTTTGTGCCCCTAAGGTGAATAAAAGTCTGCAGGCCACAGAGTCTTCTCTTATCATGCAGCTGTTTTAAGGAATGATCTCCATCCATAAAGAAAACAGTCAGATTCTGTGGAGACTTTCAAGTCTAGACTTAAGACACATCTATTCTCCCTCTCGTATGGCTAGCATACTGACATAGTAAGGCACTATGTATGCTTCCTACCCTTGTAAAGTAATTTTATTAGCAATGGAACAGGTCTTGACCTCAACATAATCTAAATTTTGGGTCTGTGATTGAAACTTTGGGCTAGCAGCTGGTCATCACCTTAGTAATTTTTCTGTTTTCTTGTTGATTTACTGCTGTAGTGGTGTAGTTTTTTTTTCTGGCCCATTGATTCTGCACTGTTTCCTCTCTGTCCAAGGTACAATCGACCGATGGATCTGAGCTGAAGGTCCCGGACAGACTATGAGGTGGAAGATCTGAGGCGGGTGCTGCTTGTCGGAGTCTTCATGTGAAAGTGACCCTGTCATGGTGATAAGCCCACTGACAGCATGGATGACCCATTTGTGGTGCTGAGGCCTGTGTGGACTTCTTATGCTCTTTAGATTTTCTGTTTTGTGTTTCTTCAGCTTTGTAAAACTTTTCAAAAAATCATGTGACTGTCACCCCTTTGAGCCTGGTCTGCTTGATGTTTCTTCCTCAATATCATCAGAGGGAGTTTTTCCTTACCACTATCACATCTGTGCTTGCTCTAGGGGTTGGTAACTTCAGACCTTACTTGTGTGACACACCTTGAGGCAGCTTTGTTGTGATTTGGCGCTGTATAAATTAAATAAATTAAAATGAATTGAAAAATTAAGAACATATGCAGGTTTCATCTGACACAGCAGCTTCTCCTTTTTGACATTATAATATTTATTCTGTGGGCCATACAGATCTGTGTTGGTTTCTGTGGGGAGCATTCAGCTTTTGACACAAAGTAGAAGGTTTGACCACATTACACCCATTCTGACATCCCTTCATTGGTTTCTGGTTTCTGCCAGATCAGATTTTAAAGTCTTATTGTTGGTTTATAAAATTGTTCATGCTGGCACCTTCCAACCTGGCGGACTTGGTTAAGCCCTACGTACCTGCGCGGCCCTTGTGTTCGCAGGGCACAGGGCTTCTGTGTGTTCCGAGGGTGAACAAGAAGTCTGTGGGGTATAGAGCCTTCTCCTACCGTGTTCCGACTCTTTGGAACGATCTACCTGCAGTTATTAGGCAGTCTGAGATGGTGGAGACTTTTAAATCAAGACTGAAGACCCACTTTTTTAGACTGTCTTATCATTAATCTAATTTGTTTTTATGTTTGCTTTGTAATTTATTTTTATTCTACTGTGTTTTATCTTTTTATTGTGCCTTTCTTGATTTTAATTTACTTTGTGTTGTTATGAATTGTGTGAAGCATCTTGGGGCAACTTTGTCGTGAGTTGGCACTATATAAATTAATAAACTGAATTGAATTGAATTTACTAAAACAAAAGGGAGGCTTGGCAGCAATGCAATACATGCTTCCCTGCTGTAGCCTGTTAACATGGCCAAAATTAAAAACAATGCACTACATAGCCACCTTGCTTCTTGTGTAAAACAGGTCTTCGACAGTTGGTTCTCCCTGCTCTGTAGGTTTGGTGGTGGTATGAGGACTGTGTTGAGAACAACTGCCTTAGACCATTTTTTAAACATCATGATGGGGATAAAATGCATAAATCTGACTGCCCCCTGTTGGTTGAGGTTACAGACCCTTGGTGCACTTTTGATGTATCTGACAAAATAATCTTTGTCTTTGTTATCTGGTGACTGCTCAAGCAAAAACAAGCATTTTCAAAATCTGAGTGATAATAAACACAGTGAAGACATTGATTTAATGCCATGGTAACAATGCAACATGACGATCCCTGAATAAAATTGTCCTGCATATGTGGACTGAGTGGAGATGCTGCACTCTGCCTTAATGAGATGATCCCACTGCAGTTAAAAGGCATCAAGAACAACTCATCGAGAACTCAAATAATATCTACTATCTCACTAAAGTTTACAGTAATGTAGTTTTGGGAGAAATATCCATTGGGAATTGCTTAAAAGATCACATTTCTCTTATATTGTATATATCTGAAGTAAAATATAACTCTAATTTCAACATTTAATTACTCAACACAAGTACACACTCTACTGGCCTTTTGCACCAGACACTATATTGAAGAGCAGTGAAAATAGCACTTGCTTTGCCTTCCACTAGGCTACCATTTTACATTCAGCCGGCAGTGGCATGCTGAGAGATTTAACCTCAGCAAGGGTAGCAGACGGGACCTTGCTGTCAAGCTGGGACTGACTGCCAATGTGGCAGCCTGACTGTCATCGCTTCAGAGTAGTTTGATGTGACCTCACGGCATCACATAAAAACATGTAGACACCCCAAGAGAGCCAGGGCCTTCATGTACTGATGTTACAACAGACACGCTGACCTTGTATCTTTGACCTCAGGCTGTTGTCATGGATTTTATTGTTTTTCTTCTGATTTGCTGAGTGATCCAAGAAAGAGATGGGGACATTTTCCTCAGAAATTATTTTAAATGAAAATCTGTCACATTGCATGCTGCTATTTAAATGATCTACATGCTAACGTATAACAAATATGCTAACCCGTGACCTAAGGTGATGACGAGACATCATTAGCCCTTGGTCTTTTTGGAAGATTCTTGGGTAGCACTGGAAAAGGGGGTGGTGGCCAAGTGGGTAGTGCGCTTGATTTGGGTGCAGAAGATTCCCACTTCAAACCCCACCCCTCTCGCATTTCTCTGTATAATATGGAGTTGTGACAGGAAGGGCATCCAATGTAAAACCTGTGCCAAATCAATGTGCAGATCCACCTCAGCAAGGGTGGCAGGGACACCACAGCAGATCCACCTCAGATCTGTTGAAGCAATTCCAAGTGAAAAACAAGGGAGCAGCCAAAGGGACTTACTTACTTGGGAAGCTCTGGAATGACTTTGTGGCAAACAAACAATTACCTTGGGAGATGAAGACGAGTCATATCACATGTATTTTGTGGGAACAATGATGTCATTTATGCATGTTTTACTGAGCATCATCCAATATAGACGAGTCGGAAAATCTGAAATCTTAGCCCTTGAGGCATTTTTGAGTAAAAGTTGGAAATATCACTTTTTAAGATAATTTTTATGCTGGTTCTGATTAAATATCTAACCAAGGCATACTTTGAGGCTAAGTGCCAGAAAAAAAAACGAAAACAAAATGCCCACTAAATATGTCCTAATTATCGGCAGGCAAGTCCATCCATCCATTTTCTTCAATTTCGTACAAGGGCAGGTCGCGGGGGCAGCAGCTCAAGCAAAGGTGCCCAGACCTCCTGATCCACACACACCTCCCCCAGCTCCTCCGGGGGAACCCCGAGGCATTCCCAAGCCAGCTGCGAGACATAGTCCCTCCAGCATGTCCTGGGTCTTCCCCGGGGCCTCCTCCCAACAGGACGTGTTCTTTTAGGCGGGTAAATGGAACCTTTATGCATTGTAACATACCAATGTCTTTGCTCCATCCATCCATCCATTTTGTTCCGCTTTATCCGGAGTCGGGTCGCGGGGGCAGCAGATCAAGCAAAGCCGCCCAGACCTTCCGATCCACACACACCTCCCCCAGCTCCTGCGGGGGAACCCCAAGGCGTTCCCAAGCCAGCCGAGAGATGTAGTCCCTCCAGCGCGTCCTGGGTCTTCCTCGGGGCCTCCTCCCAATGGGACATGCCTGGAACACCTCTCCAGCGAGGCGTCCAGGGAGCATCCGAAAAAGATGCCCGAACCACCTCAGCTGGCTCCTTTTGACGTGGAGGAGCAGCGGCTCAACTCTGAGCTCCTCCCGAGTGACCGAGCTCCTCACCCTATCTCTAAAGGAGCACCCAGCCACCCTGTGGGGGAAACTCATCTCGGCCGCTTGTACTCACGATCTTGTTCTTTCAGTCATGAGCCAAATCTCATGACCATAGGTAAGGGTCGGAACGTAGATCGATCAGTAAATCGATCAGTTTAGTCGATCAGACAAGTGATAGTGAAATTACCAATACCACTTCTTGTTGTTTTCAAAGGTTTTTTTTTGTTGTTGTTTTTTTGGGTTTTTTTTGCAGTTACATAGTTTGATTTGCCATTTTGGACAGTTTTACTTAGGGCCCCTTCACACATAGTACAAGTAAGTACAAATCAGGGTGAACCACAGCGAAACACCTGGTATGAGAGAATCACGCAAACATAGAGCCAATGTCGGGAGGGACGCGTGGTTGGGCAGATGTGAATGATCCCAGTGCGATGGTTTTATGCACGAGGTTGCACGAAACAGGTGTACGAGGCGTTGGAGGCTGCTCCAATTTTATACATATTGCATACGATTCCTGCTTCATGAGCAGTTCACCCACAGTCATACTATGTGTGAAGGGACCCTTAATAATACCTTAGTCACCTTAGGTAAGTTTCTCTCCATTTCTCATTTTTACAAGTGACTATACAATGGTCTACATAATAAAATAGATAATTGTGTAGACCATGTTTTCTGTTGTGTAATAAAGTATTCATTGTTTATTGCAGGCTAAACACCTCCTTGCCAATCTTCTTGACAGAACTTGGCAACATGGCAGCCCTAGACAATGTGAAACTGCATGAACGACTGAAGAAAAACAAAGAACTTACCTTCGCTTCATTGTATGACATCAGAAAGGTGTCCAAGAGAACTGAAAAAGTATTAAAGGCTGACAGAAGTGTACTCAGCACCTGATTACAGCATTTGAAGCTGGAAGACCTGTAAATCTTCCCAAAGTTACAGCATGAGCTCATCTCAGTGCCGCTGTCTCTGGCAGAGTTAGATGGATCTCTGCAAACTGGAGCTCAGTCTCTTTTGCAGGAAGTTCTCACAACAGATGTTCAACCACATGGCGAATCATGTCTCATTATTGATGGCAATGCATTGATGCAAGCAATTGGTAAGCCTCATAGAGCTGTGACATTTGAAGATTTAGCTGACAAGTTCATTGAGGCTGTACATCTAGCTTGCAGGTAATATAGTAGAACAGATGTGCTTTTTGACAAATACCCAATGCAGTTCATCAAAGGTGGCACTAGCAAAAAAGTCAAAAGGCAATAGACTTGTCCGACGTGTCATTGAAAGCAGGGATGTACCTCTGTCAAGTAGCTGGGCAAGTTTTGTGGCCATGTCTGAAAATAAAATGGATCTCATCTTTTTTCTATCAGACCAGCTTCTAAGGAGTGCACCACCTGATCAAACAATTGTTGCAGCAGGTGGGTTTCTAAATGAAGCGGATATGAAGTGCACAAATCCAAGACAGGATGTCAGAAATCTTAAGGCCTTCCACGAGGAAGCTGACATGAGGATTATTGGTCATGCTGTTGAATGTCATGCTGATTGGATGGTTATATGGGCCCATGATACAGATGTCCTGGTTTTGGTGTCTTTGCAAACATCAACTGTAGGTCCATGTGGATGAAGGCTGGAACATCAAAAAGCAAAAGTTCATTACAGTTCATCAACACCTCCCCAAAAAAGTTGTTGATGCACTCATCCCATTTCATGTATTAACAGGGTGCAATACCACTTCCTTCCTGGCAGGACATTCCAAGAAAACCAAATGGAACGTTTTAGAGTAACATTACAACTCTGTGATTTAGGTATTGAATCGCTAACCAATGAGGTAGAGGATGCAGCTGAAATCCATCCATCCATCCATCCATCCACTTCCGCTTTATCCAGAGTCGGTCGCGGGGGCAGCAGCTCAAGCAAAGCCGCCCAGACCTCCCGATCCACACACACCTCCCGCAGTTCATGCAGGGGAACCCTGAGGCATCCCCAAGCCAGTTTGCAAAAAAAAAAAAAAAAAAAAATAGACTTTCTGATATGGCAAAGACTCACAGTGCAAGGGTTATACTGTTCAAGAAAGGTCTTGCTGCTGAAGTTCTTTCTCCAACAAGCAATGCCCCTTCATTATCACATACAACGGTCACATTACCAAGCAAAGCTGTGGAGACAAGAAAATGTTCATAAGCCTTGCCGACCTGATCCTGTTGGGAAAGGATGGAAGCTACAGGATGAAGCCCTGGTCCCAGAACTTATGTTGCTCTCTCCAATTCCAAATGCTTGCTTGGAAGTTATATTCTGTGCTTGCAAGATGGGATATCAATCACTGAGATGCAAATGCAGAAAATCAAAGTTGCCTTCCACAGGAACATGTGACTGTAATATTGCAGAGGTAATAATGCTACCATAATGCTTCCATAGTGCAAGAATACGTAGTTTCAGAAAACAAGATTAGTAGTTCCGTATCATGTATGATGTATCTCAGTTGTAATATTTCTTCTATCACGGTTGACAATTCACAGTCTTTATTCAAGTCCCATGGTTCTTCATGATGGAAGTGCTGGTCAGTTGATGCCTGCTGTGGAATTTATAGCTAAGAAGAGGTTTTAATTTCCATGGGTGCCATACATACAGTGGGGCAAATAAGTATTTGATCCACTGACAATTTTGCAAGTTTTCCCACCTGCAAAGAATGGAGAGGTCTGTAAGTTTTATCATAGATACACTCCAACTGTGAGAGACAGAATCTAAAAAGAAAATTCAGAAAATCACGTATGATTTTTAAATCATTCATTTGAATTTTATTGCATGAAGTAAGTATTTGATCCACTAGAAAAACAGACCTTAATATTTGGGCAGCTGGTTTATTGGGAAGATGGAACAAATATGTGGCTGGACTTTTACTTTCTGAAGCTGGATTTGACACCTCTGGCCACGACCCATCTTCAATGCTCTTACTAGGGGAAGGATGATGTTTGCCAAAATCTCACGATACATGACCCCATCCATCCTCCCTTCAATACAGTGCAGTAGTCCTGTCCCCTTTGCAGAAAAGCAACCCCAAAAATGATGTTTCCACCCCCATGCTTCAAGCTTGAGATGGTGTTCTTGGGGTTGTTCTCATCCTCCAAACACAGCGAGTGGAGTTGATGCCAAAAAGCTCTATTTTGGTCTCATCTGACCACATGACCTTCTCCCATGCCTCCTCTGGATCATCCTGATGGTCACTGGTGAACTTCAAACAGGCCTGGAAATGTGCTGGCTTGAGCAGGGGGACCTTGATGCCTTGCAGGATTTTAAACCATGACAGCATCGTGAGTTACTATTGTAATCTTTGTGACTGTGGTCCCAGCTCTCTTCAGGTCATTGACCAGGTCCTCCTGTGTTGTTCTGGACTTTTTCAGAATCATCCTTACTCCACATGTTGAGATCTTTTATGGAGCCTGAAACTGGGGAAGACAGAAAGTCATCATGTGTTTCTTCCATTTTCTAAGAATTGCGCCAACAGTTGCTGCATTCTCACCAAGCTGCTTGCCTGTTGTCCTGTAGTCCATCCCAGCCTTGTGCAGGTCTACAGTTTTGTCCCTGGTGTCCTTAGACAGCTTTTTGGTCTTGGCCATGGTGGATAGGTTGGAGTGTGATTGATTGTGTGGACAGGTGTCTTTTATACAGGTAACGAGTTCAAACAGGTCCAGTTAATACAGATAAAGAGTACAGAATAAGAGGGCTTCTTAAAGAAGAACTAACAAGCCTGTGAGAGCCAGGATTCTTGCTAGTTGGTAGGTGATCAAATACTTATTCCATGCAATAAAATGCAAATTCATTATTTAAAAATCCAACAATGTAATTTTTCATATACTATAGCAATATATTCAAAATAAACTTACCTGTGCCGTTGATTTACTATCTTTCTACTGATCCTATTTTTATTTGAATTTTTTATGCACTTATCTTCAGAATTGAGCTTGGTAAAATGGATTTTAATATTTAGCATACCTGAATTAGATTAATTGAGGACATATGCATATGGTGTTGGAGGAGCGCCAGTGGAAACATGCATTCCCACATACATGACTCACACCCATCCATCCATCCACACACACCCAGAGCGTGCACATGCACACACAAGGACAGGGAGGCAAGTGCAACAGAACACACCCATTCATCCACCACACACGCCCCCACATTCACAAACCGGACTCTCTCTCTCTCTTACTTACACACACACACACACACACACACACACACACACACACACACACACACACACACACACACACACACACACACACACACACACACACACACACACACACACAGACCAGAGGGGGACAAACCTGGACAGGTGGACCCAGAGAGAAATCATACCAAACCCCAGACCCAACCAGACTAGGCTGGAACCTAACACTTTCTATAAATAAAATATGAAATACTGCAAGCTTCAACTACCAACTCACATTTAATGAGAAAATAAATAAATAAACACATATGGTGGAACACACTGTACAGCACTCAGATTACATTTTAGCATGGACAAATGATCAAGGGAAACTAAAAAAATATTTCCAGATTGTAATGTTTTTATTTGCTCCAGTTAGAAAGACATACATTGCTGAATTTAGGGTATCCAACTGTTTCTTAACGCATGATGACTCAAAGCCTGACTATAATTTTCTTTTAACATTTTGACAATAATCAAGAACAATTTGTGATCCATAACATCTGTTTATTACACCAAATATGAAAAATGAGCCCATTAATTATTATTATTAATTAATTAATTAATTTATTTATTTATTAATTTATTTATTTCGTTATTTTTTGATGGAGAAGTTGCACAACGGCCAACACAAAATCAATTAAATATCTGAGTGAATCCAGTTCAAGGGGTGTGTCCTGACTTTGATCGTTAATACTGATCTTTGTTTATGTAATCTGGTCAAAGTTTGAGGAATGAGTAATAGTAACTGATCATGACCAAATTCCAACAATCACAGTTCAAGTACAATGATGGGATGAAGGGTCATGAACACAATGTAAGATTGGTGGGGAGGAATTATCATGTAAAAAGAAAATATGTACACTCCAACACACACACACACACACACACACTGCTCGCCACCTCACCCACTCCCCTAAAGGAACAACAACAACAAAAAAAACAAACGTGATTGATCAAGATCGCTGTCACAATGATGATCAAAGCTTTGTGTTCGGGATCCCTTGATTGTTCTTCTTTTGGAGGACTTGGTTCCAGATAATCACCAGGATCTGGTGAGAAGCAAACAAAAAAAAGGTTACTTTCAGACAGGATCATTTGCGCATCATTCTGCAATGCTGAATTTCAAGCAGACCTATGCAGTTAGCTGGCCTTTTCCATCAGGATCACTACAACAACTCACCAACCCTCAGGTCAGGCTAAGGACTTGGGCATTGGACATGTAACTGGCCAATATGTGGTGAAAATGTCAAAACGGCAGAGAGATTAAATTTGTTTTGGCAGTGACATTCATGTCTCTGGGTATCTCCTCTCTGAGGAGATTGTTATGGTTAGAAGTCAATGAACTCAAATGGTGGGAGCAAGGAATAGAACTGGTTGTGAATGAAAAGATATTTATTTACAATAACTGGATAAATAATAATGCTGCACTGGGGGTACATGCAGAGTGGAGAGTCAGCCCGCTCATAGTGGTGGAAATTAGGGTGCTGCAGGTTCCCTAGCCAATCTTGTAAGAGAATTGATATCCTGTAGTATATGGTACTGGAGCCGGGGCCAGGTGGGATGCACAGAGCTGAGAACAGGAACTAGGAGAACAGAGGTGAGCGATTGCACTTGTAACACTGATGCCTTTAACAACAGACAGTTCACTGAAGCCTTAAAACAGGAATGTTCACAGTTCTGGAAATAATGTTCACAGTCTAGGAAATAAGGTTTGCTGTTCAGGACTCTTCACAGTTCATGAATATCTTCAGACGTCAAAGGTCAGGTGCTGCACGTCTTGTGATGCAGTTCTAATTAAGTAGGACTGGACTTTAGAAACGACTTGGACATTTCTTAGTAGTTCAGTATCAGTACAGTATAGTTCTGGGAAAACAGTTCTTGGAAATAGTTCTTGGTACAGCTAAAGGTGCCAGTTCTTGGAAACAGTTCTTAGTCATGCACAGTCACCAACGGGGCAGGGTGAGAACGGGATCTCACAGAACACGAAGGAACTTAAGTGAAGCATGGCAGAGCTACGTGCTCTGTAGCTGAGAGCCGGAGAGTTCCAAAGTGACCTTGTGCGGAATGTGGCGTAGAAGCCAGGAACATGTGTGACAAGGAAGCCATGCAGGAGAGTGGCTCAAAACACCAAAACATCAACAAGCTCTAGTACGGAAATTACAATTGGCCAGGTTACCTTGGAATGAGCTGTGGAGAGCTCAGACATCAGAGCCCATGGAAGCTGCAGGAAAGATGAGGTTAAGGCTTCACAGTCAGGATGCAATGCATTCAGCAGTAGATTCTGGTGTCATGGAAAGGAAGAATCTGGCCGTGACTGTGCTCAAAGCTGGGGTTTAAGTAACCTGTGGCTCCTAACATGAGCCACAGGTCCGAGCAGCTGATGAACAGCAGGTGTTCATCAGCTATGCAGTGCGTCACCTGGAGGGATAACAGATGAACAACACAGAAGATGCGATAAAGGGTAGGGGAAAGAGGCAGCCAAAAGGCTGGCCACAAAAGAGATCTTTGTTAATGCTGGCCACATCGTAGGAGAATATTGGTCCTGGTGCTGCCAGATGTACTGTATAGTTGATTTAACCAATAATCCCCCAAAAAGTTAAAGACAACTGCATGTCTTTAGCACTGGAATCATTTAATGCAAGTAGCATGCGACATTTGAGATAGAATGTCTTCTACAACATTTTGGCCATGTGAAGCATTTCTCTGGGCATGATCAGGTGCATCACTGTTGATTACCCCAGAAACTGGAACAGGTCAAGTGAATGTATAAGTATCATCCCACTGAGGGATACAGATTGCTGCTGTGGAATGGGTCAGATGGCCAACTGGGTGGTTTCCACTGAGGACCCAGGGCACTTTTATAGTGAGGTGGATGTGAAAATGCATGTTAATAGCACACATTTCCAGCCATAGAGATGGCAAAAAATGCAGCCCAGTCTCACACTGTTTTTTTTTTTTTTGTCCTGTCACAGAATGAGTCATATTATCATGACATTTTTTTATTGTTTCTAATCCTACCTCATCCCCTCAGCCTAACCATAACCAATAGATTAATTTACTTTTTGTGATGCCATCACAAAATGGCATAAGACTGGGTTGCAAAATGAGGCTTTGTGAAACAGTTGCCTGTTTTTCTAAACTCAGTTGATGTTGCTGTCCTTTAAAAATAAAGGGTTCAAAGCAAACTTAAATGTGCTTCAGACCCTTTTTTTGAAAAGGGACCACCAATAAGGGGGCCTCAGGAATTAAAACAAATGGCCAATATTTCATCAGGCTTCATATGACAACCATGACAAAATGAGTCCACTCAGTGAAAAGCATCTGAAGAACTGGGGAAGTTGGCTACTGGTTGTGATTACACAGGAAAGGACAGAATATGTTTGGAACTTGGTCCAGCAGTTAATGTCCAGTTGATTACTCCTGATCCAAAAAGTCACAAGGTTGTTACCTGTCTAATTTGATCAATGGTGGACATCCATATAACACTGAAATGCACTTCCTGAGATGATGCCAAACACAATGACAGTTTATCTAGTCTACTCCTGACAACCTCTGTCTTACTCCATAAATCAGGGGTGCCCAAGTTCAGTCCTCGAGATTTACCTTCCTGACACTCTTAGTTGTCTCCCTGCTCAAACACACCTGAATCCAATGAAAGGCTCATTAAAAACCTGCTAACGAGTCTTTCATTGGATTCAGGTGTGTTGGAACAGGGAGACAACTAAGAGTGTCAGGAAAGTAGATCTCGAGGACCGAACTTGGGTACCCCTGTCATAAACCTATATCAAAGTCTTCAGATTGTTGTTCTAGTGCATAAATCCCTAATTATTTCTAAACTGAAATAAATTTGGTGGATTCAGGGTCTCATCACTGCTTTTTGCAGATGATGTGGTCCTGTTGGCTTCATCGGCCTGTGACCTCCAACACTCACTGGATCGGTTCGCAGTTGGGTGTGAAGCGGCTGGAATGAGGATCAACACCTCTAAATCTGAGGCCATGGTTCTCAGCAGGAAACTGATGGATTGCCTACTCTGGGTAGGGAAAGCGGTCTTGCCCCAAGTGAAGGAGTTCAGGTACCTCAGGTTCTTGTTCACGAGTGAGGAGACAGTGGAGCATAAGACTGACCAGAGAATCAGCACAACAGGGGCAGCATTGCATTTGCGCTACTGTACTGTTGTGACGAAAAGGGAGCTGAGCCAAAAGGTGAAGCTTTCGATCTACTGATCAATCTTCGTTCCTACTCTCACCTATAGCCATGAGGGTTGGGTCATGACTGAAAGAACTAGATCATGGGTACAAATGGGCTTCCTTTGGAGGGTGGCTGGTGTCTCCCTTAGAGATAGGGTGAGAAACTCTGTCATCCATGGGGAGCTCGGAGTAGAGCCGCTGTTCCTTTGCATTGAAAGGAGCTAGCTGAGGTGGTTCGGGCATCTGGTAAGGATACCCCATTGGTGCCTCCCTAGGGAGATCTTCCAGGCATGTCCTTCTGGATGGAGACCCCGGGGAAGACCCAGGACGAAGTGTAGAGAATATATCTATAAATGTCTAAGTAATTAACCTTATTTATTTAATCCATAAATGAATTGCCCTTTTAGGGATCAATAAAGTTGTTTGAATATTGAATCTTTATAGCAACTTATGAAGGAGAGTCTTTGGCAATTTTTGCTAAAAACAAAATGGACCCATGCTTTTATTAAAATTGTAGGAAGTATATCACTCAAAAATCAACAGACAGAGGTTATTAATCTTCAGTGGTCAAGTTAACCATTTGGTAAGCATATTGATATCTACTGCATTCTATTGAAAAATGTGAGGATGATACATGTTTAAAATAAGTAAGCAAAGCCAGGCTGTTGTTGGAAGCCTTTTCTCGCAGTCAGGTTAAAAAAATATTGACTGGTGTTGTCCACCTGTTTCCTTTTCAAGCCACAGTCATGAAGTATTCCATATTCTGGCTGATTCTCATTGTACAAGTCACACTTGAACCTCTTGGTGTGACTTTAAGCAAACAGAAGTGAACCCTACCAGCTGTATGGTTACACATAGGAATTTGGTATTTGCGTAATAAAAATGACTTGTTTTCCTTGATCTGCCGATGGTACATTGCATGGAGGTGCTTGGACTTCCATGCTACCTCCTCATCCTGTTCTTTGTCACCATCTATCTTCAGCTGTATGAAGCACTCTTGTAGCAACTGATCTCGAGTGGTCATATATCTGATAGAAATTGTAAAGGAACAGCATTTTTATAGCTCTTTTCCATCTACTATTTTGCCTCGCATTCACCCATTCACATAGACACACTCACACATCGATGTCAGATTGCTGCCATGCGAGGCGCTCAGTACACACTGGGAGCACCTAAGGGATTAAGAACCTTGTCCACAGGCTCTTAGCTATTTTTCATTCTGGGTGGGTTTTGAAGTGAGGATCTGCTGGTTTGAAGTCCAGCGTTTAACCATTAAGCCACCACTTCCTCACTCGACCATCACCTTCACATGCATTCATATATGGTCCCCATCTCATCCTGGATTGTGACTCTGACACTTAGAATCATCACTCTCCCTCTTTCCGTCCCCTATTTAAGGATGAAGCCAGCACCTGTTGAACATGCTTTTCTCTTTGAATGCCTGAGGAAAATGGGACGTTCAGAAGAACAGTGTAGTTTGATTAAAACACAGGTGCAAAAAATTATAGGCTGTTCATCTACAATGATCTCCGATGCTTTAAAATTGACAAAAAAAAAACAGAGACGCATGGAAGAAAATGGTAAACAACCATCAAAATGGATAGACAAATAACCAGAATGGCAAAGGCTCACCCATTGATCAGCTCCAGGATGATCAAAGACAGTCTGGAGTTACCTGTAAGTGCTGTGACAGTTAGAAGATGCCTGTGTGAAGCTAATTTATGTGCAAGAATCCCCCGCAAAGTCCCTCTGTTAAATAAAAGACGTGCAGAAGAGGTTACAGTTCGCCAAAGAACACATCAACTGGCCTAAAGAGAAATGGAGGAATATTTTGTGGACTGATGAGAGTAAAATTGTTCTTTTTGGGTCCAAGAGGCACAGACAGTTTGTGAGACGTCCCCCAAACTCTGAATTAAAGCAACAGTTCACAGTGAAGAAAGTGAAGCATGGTGGTGCAAGCATCTTGATATGGGCATGTTTCTCCTACTATGGTGTTGGGCCTATATATTGCATATCAGGTATCATGGATCAGTTTGGATATGTCAAAATACTTGAAGAGGTCATGTTGCCTTATGCTGAAGAGGACATGACCTTGAAATGGGTGTTTCAACAAGACAATGACCCCAAGCACACTAGTAAAGGAGCAAAATCTTGGTTCCAAACCAACAAAATTAATGTTTTGGAGTGGTCTGCCCAATCCCCGGACCTAAATCTAATTGAGAACTTGTGCGGTGACATCAAAAAAGCTGTTTCTGAAGCAAAACTAAGAAATGTGAATGAATTGTGGAATGTTGTTAAACAATCTTGGAGTGGAATAACAGCTGAAGGGTGCCACAGGTTGGTTGACTCCATGCCTCGCAGATGTGAAGAAATCATGAAAAACTGTGGTTATACAACTAAATACTAGTTTAGTGATTCACAGGATTGCTAAAAAAGCAGTTTGAACATAACAGTTTTGAGTTTGTAGAGTCAACAGCAGATGCGACTATTACTGTGAACACCCCCTTTTCTACTTTTTACCAGTGCCTTTATCATTCTGGTTATTCTTCTACCCATTTTGATGGTTGTTTTCCATTTTCTTCCACACATCTCTGTTTTTTTTTTTGTCCATTTTAAAGCATTGGAGATCATTGTAGATGAACAGTCTATAATTTTTTTGCACCTGCGTATAGGTTTTCCCCTCTCCAATCAACTTTTTAATCAAACTACGCTGTTCTTCTGAACAATGTCTTGAACGTCCCATTTTCCTCAGGCTTTCAAAGAGAAAAGCATGTTCAACAGGTGCTGGCTTCATCCTTAAATAGGGGACACCTGATTCACACCTGTTTGTTCCACAAAATTGACAAACTCACTGACCGAATGCCACACTACTATTATTGTGAACACCCCCTTTTCTACTTTTTTTTTTTACTAATAGCCCAATTTCATAGCCTTAAGAGTGTGCATATCATGAATGCTTGGTCTTGTTGGATTTGGGAGAATCTACTGAATCTACTGGTACCTTGTTTCCCATGTAACAATAAGAAATATACTCAAAACCTGGATTAATCTTTTTAGTCACATAGCACTACTATTATTCTGAACACTACTGTAGATGGTTTTAATTCCTATTCCCGAAAAAGCAGTCTTCATAATCATCTCTCTGGGTGCTCAGCCTGTGAGATTAAGAGTTGGGTGGGAAGAGATTACGGAGTCATGGGGTCTCTCAACAGAGACGTTTCATAGTGCTGATATCTTTTGCTGGAGAATGAAGGGCCAAGTCTTTTAGGGGCCTGAAAATTCTTGTCTTGCTGTATCGCTCTGAGGCTTGGAAGCTAACCAGTGGTGATCATGTAAATGTTGTTGGAAATAGGTGGCTTCAGAGAATACTTGTGTACCACTGGAATGAATGTCTATTAAATGAATGATTACTTGGCAAAAGTGAGATGAAGAGAATTCCTTACATGGTGAAGCAGAGTCAGATGCAGCAGCAAGGACATGCCCATTCTTCAACTGGCTGTGGCAGATGGATATGTTTGACAGATTTGGATTGGCTGGTTGTGTGCCTGGGTAGCTGCTATCCGCATGGTGGTGTTCTGCTGGATGCACCACAGACCCAGCTCATGCTCACAGGCCTTACTTTATAACTGTATACCCAAAACAAAAGTTTCTTTGCCACTAAAAGGAGGGATTTGATCATTTAAACTTGCAAAGGAATTTCATATAGTGCTTTTAGGGTGATATTAGAGATGTCTGTGACAAATACACTATATCATTTTAAATCGGCATCACCCAAGGTTGCAGATGATTTGCTGAAAATTTTATTTCCTTGGTACTACAGAGATAACAAACCATTTCTGCAAAATTGGGAGAAAATAAGTTCCTTCCTGGTATGAGGATGACAATAATCCTTTAAGGGTAATTGAAGCACTTTTCTGTTTTCCTGTAGCTGGCGAGTAACCACGAACAGGTGGAAACAAAAATAATTAATCTGCTTTTTGAAACTGAGCAACAGCTCAGGTAAAATTCCTTCCTGATGCATGTTCAGTGACAAGCAATTTATAATCAGGCAACTGTATCTTTAATTGCCTGTCATGAAGATGAGAGGGAAAATGTCTAATTTGTCATGTAAAATTGCTCCCTTTCTCTGATGGGCTATGCAGAGATGACTTATGGCTAAAGCTTCCACACTATTTGTTTTCTGGCAGACATGGTGAGAAAAAAAATAAAAATAAGAACTCAGCTGCTGCCTGTCAACTGTTTGAGAGCCACATTAATTTTTGCTCATAACATACTGGCAGGGTGGTCAGTAATTACACTTTTTACAGTAGAGTCCATGCATCCATAATTTGTATAATTACATCCTGATTCCCGGGTACATAGCACCTGCCAATGACAGTTTTGCTGCATTACGTTGGTTCTGACACCTTGGTTGAATGAGTACAAGTCAGTGGAAATGAAATGCAAATGTTGAATAATTTAGGAACATACAGGATAACTCAAGTCTTGTGGAATTGTAGGAGCAACAACAAAGGTATCTCAAAACATTCTGTATAAAAGACTGGATGACAATTTGATAATTCTTGTTTTGTCTCAGTTCTTGGCATGGATTCACTGAATGTTGCCAGTCACTTCACGATGATAGAAGTAATTTGGCATGCACTGGGACCAACTTCAGCTGTTGACATATTACAGTAAAACAGCAGTTCCAGCAGCTTCAATCCTTTTCTGATAAAGCCGGTACCGTATTTCCATCAGACAGAGGCAAAGCAAGGACTTGCCATTAATTTTCAGTAATGAAAATCTTCCGCGGATCGACGGATTTCTGACTTTTTCTGGATTCCTGGGCTATTTCTCAGATCACTGTAAATCCCTTGAGAAAAATTTGGTGTAGGTGTGGAGGTGCAGCGGAGCCAGCTGTGCTTGTTAAACCTTTCCTTGCATGCACGGAACCGCATTGCAGAAACTACAAGCTAAAACGCTAAATGTCATTGGTTAATTTTTCTACAACAGCAAACTTTCAGCCAGTCAGAATCTCTGTAAATCTAAAGTCACTAAAAGTACCCGGGTGTGGACATTTTGATTTTCTACAAGTTTTGGTCTGTCGAGTTGCATCTATAACATGGCCAAATTACAGAGAGAGAGGACGAAGACCGCGATAAAGACATCGATAGTCATGTAAAGAATATTCTTAAGTGGACATGTTTGGACAAAAGCAAGACTCTGTGAATTCATCCGCAAGGTTGAACTCCATGGTAAGGCTCTCTGCATGTTATGTTCGGATTTCATTAAAAAAAACCATGGAAGAATACTACAAGATGAAGAAATGTCATCAAATTACACAGACTAATCTGCCCGGGTCCTGAAGAGCACAGAAGAAGCCCAGCAAGCCCCAAAGCCAACAGCACTCCTGCCAAGTGCTGAGCTCCTGACACCGGTCAGCGACCAAACATCCAGTGCTCAGGTCCAATAATTCTGCTCATGCAATTAAAATGTATTTACAATCACTGAAATCTTTAAGTGTGGTGCAGTTATTTATACTGTGCCTTTGCACACTGAAGTGAAATTTAGCGCTGCTAAACCTCTGTTTGTATTCAGACTTTCGTCAAAATTTGTTTGCACGTTCCATTTATTTTGTCAAATAAAGCCGCTAACTTAAAAAAAATTAAATAAATATATATATATATATATATATATATATATATATATATATATATATATATATATATATATATATATATATATAGTTTTGACGCTTTATTTTGACACAAAATGCACTTTTTTTGAAACTGTAAATCTGTGGTGTGGAGAACAATAAAAGAAACAAACTCTTCTTCTTTTGTGGCCTTTTATTTTGCATACGGCATGATTACTGTTGCATTGCTGCCAGCTGCTGAACCAGTCCATTGTAGCAGGACTAAATCCTCTCGATGAGTCCAGTGTCTTTCAAGTATTTAAAAAGTTAACACTCCCCCCTCTCACTTGACCTTATGGCTAAATAGTTACAGAAACTTCTTTCAGGTCTTACAATTGATTTCCATCAGTTTTTACTCTTTAATAGATAATCATTCAAAAATTACTTTTTTGCCTTAATGCTGAATTCGGCCTGCATCAATTGTAGTTTCACTTTACATTTTGGTGAATTTCATAGACTGTGGTACAGTTGGTGGCACAGGATGTGTGCTTTTAAAATGTTACGATTGCAGCATGTGCCTGTGGGGTTTTCCTGCTGACTGGCATAAGTAGTAGGGGTGCAAACTCACATGGTGTGATTTAGGAATTTATTATGTCTCACAATAAACAGCAATCATGTTGAAACCATTAGCTTCCATGTGTTTGATCAAATGACTCACTCTGTGATCTTAGGGCATCCCTGGCTGCAACAACACAGCCCCAATTTTGATTGGTCTAAGGGCATGATTAAGGAATGGGATTCCTCCTGTTCTGAGAAAGGTTAATTAAATGTGAATCTCAGTGACAACCTGTTTTTTCAGACCTCCAGGAGGTTCCTATCTGCTATCATGATCTAGCACCCGTGTTTAGCAAAGCGAGAGCTAAATCTCTCCCGCCTCACTGTCCTTATGATTGTGCTATAGACTTATTGCCCGGAACCAGTCCACCTCGTGGTAAATTGTATTCACTGTCCGTCCCAGAATGCACCGCCATGCGGGAGTATATCCAGGAATCACTCAACGCCGGCCTGATACGACCGTCTTCCTCACCAGCTGGGGCAGGATTCTTCTTTGTTGAAAAGAAGGACAAGACCCTACTTCCGTGTATCGATTATCGGGGTTTGAATGAAATAACAGTTAAGAACCGCTACCCACTGCCACTGATGTCATCTGCCTGTGAATCGTTAGAGGGGTCCAAAATTTTTACCAAGATAGATTTATGAAACACCTACCATTTACTCAGGATTAAACAAGGGGATGAGTGGAAGACTGCCTTCAATACCCCCACTGGCCACTATGAGTATCTCGTGATGCCTTTTGGGCTTACAAATGCGCCAGCAGTGTTCCAGACCCTTGTTAATGATGTATTGCGCAAATACCTTAACAGGTTTGTTTTTGTTTATTTGGACGATATTCTGATTTTCTCGCCAGACCTTGAAACCCACACTTGACACGTGCGAACCGTATTACAGACCCTCCTACAAAATGATCTTTATGTCAAGGCGGAGAAATGCAAATTTCATAAATCAACAATTTCCTTCCTTGGCTTTGTTATTTCCGAGGGAAGGATCCAGATGAACCCCGACAAGGTGGCAGCAGTGCAGGATTGGGAGGTGCCCAGCAGCCGGAAAGAGGTTCAGAGGTTTTTAGGATTTGCGGACTTCTGCTGTAAATTCATTCGTAACTTTAGCTCGGTTGCCGCACCCCTTTACAATGTGACCTCCTCTCTCTGGGCATTTAAATGGACCCCGGAGTGCGATGAGGCCTTCAGGGTTCTAAGGCAGCGGTTCACAGCCGCCCCATATTACTCCTTCCTGACCCCGCGCGGCAGTTTGTGGTGGAGGTCGATGCTTCTGATATTGGTGTGGGTGCCATCTTGTCACAAATGAGTGCCACAGACAGTCAGCTGCATCTGTGCGCCTATCTGTCCCGTAAGTTGTCTCCGGCAGAGTGTCGGCGGCGACAGTGGCTCGAGGGGGCACAAGTACCATTTCTCTTGTATACCGACCACAAGAACCTGGCCTATTTACACACGGCAAAACGCCTGAATGCTCGTCAAGCTCGGTGGGCAATTTTCTTTAGTAGGTTCAATTGCGTCCTTACTTATCGACCTGGGACTAAGAATGGCAAACCGGATGCATTATTCAGACAATTTGATTGCCCTGACCTTCCTGCAGAACCTGGTTGTATCCTCCCGGCTTCTTGTTTTGTTTCAGCCCTCACATGGGACATCGAGTCACGGGTTAGAAACGCTCATGGTAATGATGTTACTCCAGCGGGTTGTCCAGCAGGGAAGCTTTTCGTTCCGGTCGCAGTAAGAGGGGAAGTTATTGAATGGGGTCACAGTAGCCGGTTTTCCTGCCACCCTGGTATAAAGAAGACCTTGTATGTAGTGCAGCAGCGATTTTGGTGGCCACGGATGGTTGCAGACATTATCGAGTTTGTTAACGCCTGTCACATATGTGCCATGTATAAGACCTCCACTCATCCTCCCGCTGGTTCATTATATCCAGTGTCTATTCCTCGGCAACCCTGGACTCATATCTCACTTGATTTTGTCACCAGTCTTCCGCCCTCAAAGGGTCATACTGTGATTTTAACTGTTGTAGACCGCCTCTTGAAGATGTGTCATTTTGTGCCTTTGTTGAAACTGCCCACAGCTAAAGAACTTGCCGAAATAATGCTTACACATGTCTTTCGTCTCCATGGCTTTCCGCAGGATATTGTCTCTGACCGGGGTCCGCAGTTTATTTCTGGATTTTGGAGGGAGTTCTGCCATCTCCTCTGGGCCGCCTCCAGCCTTACGTCCGGGTACCATCCCCAGGCAAACAGTCAGTCTGAACGGTTTTAATCAAGAGTTGGAAAAGGGTCTCAGAATTCTATGTTCTCAGCATCCGTCTACCTGGTCCTCACAGATATCTTGGATAGAACTAGCCCACAACAGTTTACCGTCGGCATCTTCAGGGTTTTCTCCTTTTCATGTGGTTTACGGTCATCAACCTTCTCTCTTCTCTTCCTCTATCCTTCGTTCCTCTGTTCCGTCTGCCCTTAGTCTAATTGTCAGGTACCGACAGACCTGGGAGCGGGCTCGTTGGGCCCTGGGTCGCTCTTCGGCCCTTTACAAGGTGGCTGCTGACCGTAAACGGTCGGTTGCCCCGACTTACTCGGTGGGACAGAAGGTTTGGTTGTCCACACATCACTTGCCACTCCGTGGGGTCACGCGCAAGCTGGCTCCCAGGTTCGTTGGTCCCTTTCCCATTTCGAAGATCATAAATCCTGTTTCTGTCCATCTTTGGTTGCCTCCGTCTATGCGTGTTCATCCCACATTTCATGTTAGTCACGTCAAGCCGGTGAAGTCTAGTCCTCGGTCTCTCCGGCCATTCCGCCCGGTTTGTGGATGAGGGGCCGGTGTTTTCTGTGCGGCGGCTTCTGGCTTCGCGTCGTCGGGGTCGGGGTTTTCAGTATCTGGTTGATTGGTAGGGGTATGGTCCTGGGCAGTGGTCGTGGATCCCTTCCCGTTTTAATCCTGGACCCCCGGTCTCATCCGGATTTTCACGTTGCCCATCCTGCTGCTCCAGGGCCGTCTGGGGCCGGCCTTTGTTGGGGGGGTACTGTCAGGATGTGAGGTTCTGTCTGGTTGTGTTTCATGCTTTTGCTATGTTTGCTTCGCTGTAGTCCTTATTCTGTTGTCTGGGTTTTTCCTTGCTTGGGTTTTACTGTCCCTGTCTCTCTTGTGACGTCGGTTGGCCCCTAGCGGTCAAACCCCCAATGAGACAGAAGCAGAGACAGAGGCCGAGGCAACTTGATGTGGTCCACAACTTTAATTTTCTTACTTTATCACTACCCTTCCAAAAAGAACAAAGAAAATCGTGCATAAAGTACAAATACCCAGAGAGGTGGTGGGAATAGTCTCTCCCCAACTGCCACTCCAGAATGATCTCTCAGGCGCCTTTTATCTGATTTGACTAATCGGGTTAAACCATTAAAATCTAAAAAGGTAAGAGCTAACCAACTAGCTCCTAACACCTATCAAAACCCTCCATACCTTTAACCAACCCAAAACCCATTTAAAATCCCACCATCTCTAAACCTAAACCCCCCAAAACCACCTATTTACTAAAATTCATACACCAATAAACCCCCTTAAACACATCTCCCCCCATGACTCCCCTGCCTTGGTCTATCCCAGAACCTTTATCATAGCAACAGTTTCCAGTGGGACCTCTTTGCCGCCTGGACACAAGACATGAGGTAAGGAAGACAAATTACAACTACACACCTCAATACTCAATCCTACATACATCAAGGTGCTTCCTAACTAACTAACTGTACAGCTATAAAATCACTAAGTAACAAATTAGCTATTTGTTACACTTCCCCCCTCCTCTCAAAGGCCATTATCACTCTTCTACCAGTCTTGAAAGGCAATCCGCCACAATGTTAGTCTTCCCTGGTTTGTATTGAACCGTAAAGTCATAAGGTTGCAAGGCAAGATACCACCCGGCAATACGAGCATTTGCCTCCCTCATCCTATGCAGCCATTGCAGCGCCCGATGATCCGTCTCCAAGACAAAGTGATGCCCCAACAGATAACGCAAAGAATCAATGGCCCACTTCATTGCCAAACACTCTTTCTCCACCGCCGAGTACCTCGTTTCCCGGTCCAACAACCGCCGACTCAGGAACACGACCGGTCGTCTTTCAACCATCCTTTGCCTGCAGGAGCACTGCCCCCAATCCCACCCCTGACGCATCAGTCTGGAGGATAAAGGGCCGGCCAAAATCTGGGGTTTGAAGCACAGGTCGAGTACCTATGGCCTCCTTCAAAGCCTTAAACGCTTGATCACAGTCCTCTGTCCAACAAACTTTATTTGGGGCAGAGTTCTTAGTCAAATCATTGAGGACCTTCGTTCGCTCAGCAAACTGGGGGATAAACTGTCTGTACCATCCCACAGTCCGATAAACCCCCTCACTTTCTTCTTTGTAGTAGCCACCGGAAAGGAGTAAATAGCCTCCATCTTCTGGACCTGTGGTCTAATTTCCCAAAGCCAATAGTGTACCCCAGGTACTCCACTTCCTTATGTGCCAACCGCACACTTACAGGGTTAATAGTCAATCCGGCAGCCCGAATTCTCTGACACAACCGTCCCAGGAGATGTTGAAGATGTTCCTCCCAAGACTGACTATACACTACAACATCATCCAGGTACGCTGCCGCAAAATCAGTCACATCCCGAAGTACATGATCCATGAGCCTCTGAAACGTGGCTGGCGCCCCTTGTAAACCCAAAGGGCATCACCCGAAACTGATACAAGCCAACAGGTTGTTTTAAAAGCTGTTAATTCTCGCGCTTCAGGCGCCAACACAAGCTGCCAGTAGCCCTTTGACAAATCCAAAGTTGTAATAAAGGATGCACTCCCCACTCGTTCCAGCAGATCATCAATGCGTGGGCATTGGGTAAGGGTCAAAGTTCGAAATTGAATTCAAATATCTGAAATCAATACAAAATCGAAGAGAACCATCCTTCTTTGGCACAAGCACCACAGGACTACACCATTCACTGTTAGAAACCTCAATAATTCCAAGCTCCAACATCAATTGAATTTTCTTTTTAATTCCATAACCAACCGCTCAGGAATTCGATAGCTCCTCTGTCTCACTGGAGCATCCTTCTTGAGCCGGATATGATGTTGCACTAGAGAGGTAAAACCAGGAGTCTCCTTAAAGAGCTCTGGATCCAGAAGAGAGCACATATCACCCTGCTGAGAGGGAGAAAGATGCGCCAAGTCAATGGAAACCGGCTCAGTGGCTGGAACTGGAAAAAACTTCTCCGTCACCTCATCATCCTTCACCCCACGAACCAACAGCTGCTGGGAAGGTTCCTGACGCACCATGAACTGTTTCAGTAGATTAACATGAAAAAGTTGATACTTTTTAAGTCTCTCTGGCATATAAAGTTCATAAGTCACCTCCCCAACATGCCGTATAACCTCATACGGCCCCTGCCACTTTGCCAATAATTTATTGTCACTAGTCGGTAAAAGCAACAGTACCTTTTGGCCTGGTGTAAAGGTCCGATCCCTCGCCTTCTTATCATACCAGGTCTTCTGTGCCCTTTGTGCCTCCTTAAGATTCTCCTGTGCCAAAGTTGCCATTGCCTCGATCCTCTTCCTCATCTTCAACACATACGCCACAATGTTCTCTCCATCTGCTTCCTTCCGCTCCCAGTGCTCCTTCAACAGATCTAAAGGTCCTCTCACCTGGCGTCCATACAGCAATTCAAACGGTGAGAAACCAGTAGATGCCTGGGGGACCTCCCGGTAAGCAAAGAGCAGATATGGCAACCACTGGTCCCAATCCTTGCCTGTAGAGGAGACAAACCTGCGCAACATATTTTTAAGCGTCTGGTTATACCGCTCCACTAAACCGTCCGTTTGAGGGTGATATGGAGTGGTCCTAATACCCCTGACCCCTAACAATTGATATACATGTCGAAGAAGTTTCGACAAAAAATTAGTGCCACAGTCAGTAAGTATCTCCTTAACCACCCCCACCCTAGAAAACAGCTGCACCAAACAATTGGCAACCTGTTTAGCCTTAATAGATCTAAGAGGAAAGGCCTCTGGGTAGCGTGTAGCATAATCCGACATGACCAAAATGTACCGGTTGCCCGCTGCACTCCTCTCCAACGGGCCTACAATGTCCATGCCAATTCTCTCAAAAGGCGTACCTATAATCGGTAAAGGGTGCAGAGGGGCCTGAGCTACCCTCTTTCCTGCTGTTAACTGGCACACCTCACAGGAACTACAAAATTTGGAGACCTGTGAGTACATTCCTGGCCAAGCGAACCGACTCCCAATCCGCCGAAGTGTTTTCTGAAATGCCATATGGCCTGCCCAAGGAATTGAGTGCCCGAGCTCCATAACTCGTTCTCTAAACTCTTGTGGCAAAGCTAAGACATCCACTTTACCTCTCACTTGATAGAGAAGACCGTTTTTAATTACATAACGTTCCTCATCTAAACAAATACTTTTTCCCACTTCAGCACCTTCCTGCTCTTTAACTTTATCAAACCAGGGCTTAAGGGTAAGGTCCTGTTTCTGCAAAGTCCCTATGTCTAAAGGGATATCCCATTCCCCTAGACTAAGGGGTTTAACCAGTGCCTCCCTCTGAGACCCAGCAAACTTCTCCCTCCTCCTTTGAGACTTAGACTTCCTTGTCTTTCCTGGTTGAACCTCCAATTCCTCATCACAAAACGGTAACTCCTCAAATCTCCCCTTACTAACTGAGCTCTGGTAAAAACATTACACCGCTCAGCTGATTCAAAGGTACCCTGTCCCCCCAGCTCCAAAACAAGTTCTTCCCCCGCTTCCGGCTTACCCTGATTAGCCTGAACTAGCAAATCAGGAAGAGTTGGAATATCATTGCCCAGAATGACAGGAAAAGGTAGGTTTTTTGCTAAAGCAACAGAAACCAAATAAGTCTGTCCCCCTACGGTTAAATAAACCTCTGACATAGGGTACCTATGCTCATCTCCATGTATACAAACTAAAGGGGCTTCCTCGGTACACTGACCTTCAAACGGAACCAAACCAGCCAAAACCACAGTCTGAAAACACCCGGAGTCTAACAATGCACATGCTGGCCATTTACCAACACTGGCGTCGTATGCCCCTTCCTACACTCAGTCTGGACCGATGCCGGCCTCGGCACAGAACAAAGCAAAGAATACTTAGATTTCAAAGTTGGGCAATAGCGCTGTATATGACCAAGCTTATCACAATTATAACATCTGACCTCCTGCGGTGCCATTCTAGAAGATTTTTTACCAGAATGAGACTGTGGGTTTACCTGGAAAGGCTTATTACCCTGACCTAAACCAAAACCCCTATCACCCCAAAGGACTTACTTGGCAAGGTCCGGCCAAAGAAGGTAGCTCTGGGCTCTTTACGAGCAGCTGTAAAGACCTCTGCTAGCCGCGCCGCTTCTTCAGCAGTGGTAGGGTCATGCTCCCGAATCCACACCTCCAACTCCGGATTGACCATACGAAGGAACTGTTCCATGATGAGGGTTTCGGATATGGCATAAACAGTAGATTTTTCTGGCTGAATCCATCTGTAAACAGTTCCTTAAGCCTCACATACAGTTCTCGCGGCGTCTCCTCTGTCTCCATCTTCAAGGAACGGAAGCGACGTCGGTACGTCTCTGCTGTAATCTCATATTTTGCTAAGATAGCTTTCTTCACCTTATCATAGTCTTCCGTATCTGCAAAATCCATTAACACAGGCATTACAGGCTTTGCCTGTAAGGAGCGGAACCAATCGAAAAGCCCACTCCTTCACTGGCCACCTGCACACCTGAGCCATTCTCTCAAAAGTAGTGAGAAAATGCTCCACATTGTCTTCAGGGGCTAACGGTAACAACTTCGGTTCCTGCTGCGGCCTGTGGTAGCTACCATTATCTACCCCATCAACCCCTACAGCCCCTGCTGGCACTCCCACTAATTCCTCTTCTTGATATGCAGATTGCTCTGACTGCATTGTTAACAGCTGCTGCTGAACTTGTTGGACCTGCTGCTGCATGGACGACCAACGCTGCTCCTGCAAAGACCAGTCTTTGTCCCTCTCCCGGTCTCTTGCTGTCTGGGACTCGGCCAGTATCTTAACCAGGTCCATCAGTTCCTCCAGTCTATCTCGACCCCTCGACGTTGCCCCCTCATTATAGGCTTCGGCCGATTCACTGTCATCTTCTGAGCCTCGCTTTCCCCCTTTTCTCCTTCCCATCCTGTCTCACCAAGGCACAAATCACTTCTGACACCAAATGTGACGTCGGTTGGCCCCTAGCGGTCAAACCCCCAATGAGACAGAAGCAGAGACAGAGGCCGAGGCAACTTGATGTGGTCCACAACTTTAATTTTCTTACTTTATCACTACCCTTCCAAAAAGAACAAAGAAAATCATGCATAAAGTACAAATACCCAGAGAGGTGGTGGGAATAGTCTCTCCCCAACTACCACTCCAGAATGATCTCTCAGGCGCCTTTTATCTGATTTGACTAATCGGGTTAACCATTAAAATCTAAAAAGGTAAGAGCTAACCAACTAGCTCCTAACACCTATCAAAACCCTCCATACCTTTAACCAACCCAAAACCCATTTAAAATCCCACCATCTCTAAACCTAAACTTAAACCCCCCAAAACCACCTATTTACTAAAATTCATACACCAATAAACCCCCTTAAACACATCTCCCCCCATGACCCCCCTGCCTTGGTCTATATCCCAGAACCTTTATCATAGCAACAGTTTCCAGTGGGACCTCTTTGCCGCCTGGACACAAGACATGAGGTAAGGAAGACAATTACAACTACACACCTCAATACTCAATCCTACATACATCAAGGTGCTTCCTAACTAAAGTAACTGTACAGCTATAAATCACTAAGTAACAATTAGCTATTTGTTACACTCCTGTCTCTTGTTGGTGGGTGTTTCCCTCTCCCTGGCAACACCCTCATTCTGGTGAGTTCCATGCACACTTGCTCCCAATCTACACTTCATCACTTGGTGTATTTAAGATCCTCTTTTTGTTCTGTTACCCCTCGCCAGACTGATGCGCTCTATGCCTTCTCTCCAGCCTTCTTTGTCTTGTTCTCGACCTGCTTGCTTCCCGTGTGCTTTGACCTCTCGCTTGTATTTTCGACCACGCACCTGCCTGATGTTTTTGCTCTTGTTCGCTTTGTTGGATTGCCTACCCGTGTACCAGACCCTTCTTTTGCCCAAGTAAACTGTTTTTGTCTACCAAGCCTTGAGGTTCGAGTCCAGAAGTTGCATACTGTCACATCCGTTTCCAGTCTTGATACAGTGTATTTCAGAGCTCATTGCAGATTAAGGAAAGACACTTGAAGAATGTCTTTAGTGAGTTCAGTGAGATCTGTCCAATGCTATGGCATTTATATTAAGTACATGTGCTATAGCACTCCGCAGGTATCACTGAAAGAAGGTCTACATAGACAGATGCTTTTATTACAGTAAGGCTTCCACCTTCCCCAACATACAAAAATATGAAATGGAAATTTTAGGCCTCTCCAGTGGCCCAGAAATGCCGAAAGCCTGTGTGCCCCTGGACCCTGCTGGGGGCCTACAGCGGCCCCCAGGGCCCCCACCTATTTTCAGAGTTTTTTTCTTGCCCATTCTCATCCCTGCATTTTCAATCAGAGTGGGGTATTTTCAATGACAAGAGACAATGGTCAACAAAATAGATGACAAATTTGTTTTATGCAAATTCTGAGTGACATGACACTGCACCTACCAATCAGAGTAAATTGGCAGTGTGATGTCAGCAGGTTGCTCATACAAACAACATGAGACAAGATGACAGAAAAGACTCCAAAACAGCTAATTTCTGTATAAATCTACATGTTTGGCATTTCTTCATATATTCTGTAAAAGGCTTGGGAGAAACACTTACAAAACCCAACAACTCTATTTTGTTATACAATAATACCTCTAAAGTGATTACAAAACATCTTCGGGACATATATATATAGTATAGTATTAGCTTCCTAACTAGCGATTCAGGCACATCACAGTGAAAGATGGACCATTAAACATTGTGGACATTCCCACCATGAAACCACAAGTTGGCCATGCACCGGGAATGCCTATTAAGCAAAAAACTCCAACTGCTTGTCATCCTCATTTGTAGCTAATGTGACCACAGGGTCACATATATGTTATTAGTCAAGAGACATAAACACTTCAAAGCTGCCCACATGATGTCCCATGATTGTTTGTGAGCCATCCAAGAGATGACAACGATAGAGTTGAAAAAGAAATAGAATGTCTCATGAAATTTGTTCCTTCAGATTGACAACTTTGGAAATACTTGAATAATTTTGGCAGTTTCATATGACCATTGGAAAATATGCCATGTTGGCTTTCATAGTGGAGAAGCTTGAATCTTCGACTGGACTGGGTTGCTTGATGCAAGGACGTTTCGCTTTTTCAAATCGCAGAAGCTTCCTCAGCTAAAATTCTTGCTCTGGTAGTCCTGACTTCTGTCTTGACTCTTGTAGAGAGGAATAAACAGAAGTTTTAAACCTAACCAGACCCCTCCTACCGAGAGGCAGACTGCTATAGGCTAGTGACTAAACAATAGCTCTAATTAGCACCTATTGTGCACTAGTTAGCACCCTCCTAATGACAGGGTAGCTGTCCCTCCTAATGATGGGATGGCCGCCTCCCCTGACGCTCCCCTGAGCCCTCCCCTGAGCATCTCCTGATGACGTGATGAGACATTACCATGAACAAAAGACTGAAACTGCTTTGGACCTGAGTACCCCATTGTAAACAGGTGACAAACCGTGTCTCAGACCCCCTCCCCAGTTAAGGCTGGGTTTCAACTGTTTCACATAAAATGCCTCCTTCACTCCTCTCTCAAACCATTTCCTTTCTCTGGCTAAGATTTTAACTTCCTTGTCCTCAAACGTGTGTCTTTAAGGTGGAGATGAACTGCAGACTGAGGTCCACCGGCACCCTCTCTGTGGTGCTGATATAGCCTTTTGTGTAACGGCTGCTTAGTCTCACCTATGTAGTGTTCGTTACAGTTTTCCTGACATCTGATGGAATACACTAACATTGCTCTGTTAAAATCTTAGCCTTCACAGAAACATGTTGGCTTTCATGCATATTTGTCTCTGAGCAAGCAAACATTATTCTGTCATCTAAATATGTATTTAGTGCTTGTTATTATTTACATGAACACCTGATAATAATGTCTGTTAGATAAATGAAACTGGATAAATGAAACTGGAGAATGTAAGGTGGTTGCAGGGGAGAGTGTAGTTACACAGCATTGGCATCAGTTTTTTGCTCCAAAATCATTCCAACAGTTACCAACAAACTCCTCTCTGTGGCATCACTGTGGTTTGCTTCTTAAAACCGCTCACTGTATCTACAGCTTTAGCAGGGCAAATTTTGAACATGTTCAAAATATGCTGTATGACTGAATTTTAGAGGTAACCATTTTTTTTTTTTCTGGAACAAGTGTTCCAGAAAGAAAAAGAAAAGAAAAAAATGTTACTTGCAATGCCCTGATGAAGGTTGTGACCGAAAGCTTGGTTAAGGACAAAATAAAAAAAAATGCATTGATGTAAGTCTGCCTAAAATCCTTTAAACTTGGCTTGAACACATGATGTGGTAGTAATAACCACTGGAACCTTTGAACTTGGCTGCTGTATATTTTATAGCCATACGTCAAATCAATTTATGTTAATGTCACTCACATGATAATTTATTCCAGCCAGATACAATCTGAATAGCCTGTGACAAGAAAAAACAAAACCTATTACACAAATAAAAGTCACTTTCCACGAAGATGGTAGTCATAATTTAAGTAAAAGATCCCTGTGTCAAGTCTCGAGTTATATGCATTTATTAATTTTTAATACCCACTTACAGCAATCAAGGGCCATTGGTGGGCTATCGCAGCAGTCAGGTTAAGGGGCAATGACTGGAGTTATGGTTAGGGGAGGGTAGACACTAATGCTATGGTTATGATTAGAGTTAGGAGAAGGGTAAGATTATAATAGCAAAATGAAAAACACATTTCATGAAATCGGATTCTTTTTGTAGCGGGGGCATGAAAAAAAACGTGAGACTGGGCTATGTCTTACAGAGTACTGGTGCCTTGCTATTGTCAGGCAACAGAAAGCGATTGTGCCATGGACCACCAAAAGCATAAATTCAGATATTCAGATATACCTAACATAGCATGTCCACTTTGATTATACACACAAATGTGTATTGGCATTCACCAAACAATGAAAACTAATATTTACAACCCAAACTCAAAAAATGCTAAATCCTAATTATCTCTTGTTGCTCGACTCCGCAATGCATGCACAATGAAGACAGAGAGGGTGACAGATGAGTAGTGGGATTTGGCCAAAATAGAACAGCATACATTTCCATAAACCTACATTTAGACATTTTGACTTCAGGTGTCCCCAATTCAGATTACCTGTTGGTGTCCTTGGACCACCCAGTTCATTTATTTTGACCGTCCCATTCTGTCCATTTACATTTGGGGAGCCGTATTGGCTGGGAAGTCACTTCTGACAGATAGGACTACATCAGTGTGAGTCAAGGACTCATATGCTTCACCCCATGGTCTCCAGGGATGTCATTCCGTGGCAGGTCAGCTTGTGCAAAGTCGGACCGAGACTAATGCGTAGTTTCCAACCCTTCATACATGTTTTGGACACGCATGATTCACAGGGTTTGGTAGCTCCCAGCCATGCCGCAGGATTCTGGTACAGGCTGCACACCTGACATTCACGAGGTGTGATGCTTCTCAGCTTCTATCATCTGCCTATAGATGTTCAACACCCTCAGTCATTGTGGCGTTATGGGGTCAGCCATCATTTCCCCTTTTACAATGCTACACATTACACAGTCTCCCCAGTATATATACTCAAAGTCTTGCCACTTGTGTCACATGCGGGTTATATCTGCTGCATGCACACCACACATAGGGGTAGAAAGTGATATGTACTTCTGTCTTGCAGACCACACAAATAGCAATTGTGGAGTACTTTGTAGTACCTCTGAGGCACGTCCCCTGTGCAATGACCAAGCAACTTACTGTTATCACAAAGCACCTAGAAGCTGTGCTCCTGATGTGGTTCAGGCATACAAATTGAGTTTGGGTACCGTATGTACTGTATACATTCTTAATTTTTCATGACTCATATAATTTGCATGTGCATGGCCAAAAGTCTCCAAAGCCAGTCTTCTATGGCACTGAAAACATGCAAGTAATGGGCAAGTCTCAAGCACAACTTTGTCAAAATTTTCCATATACACGGCCCATAGTAGCACGTACGGTGGGTTGTACGTTACGCTTAACATCACCTCAAAACTTCTTTTAATCACTTAATTCCTGATAAAGTATATGACAACAGATAAACGCCATTAACAAGTATTTCTCTCCTTAGTGCATGTTAACAAGATTTATTTATTTATTTATTATTTTTTAATATGGGATACTATGTCCAATAATTGAGCAACGTGTTTGCGTGGGTTCCCTCCGGGTGCTCCATCATCCTCCCACGTCCAAAGACATACAGGTTAGGTGAACTGGTAACTTTAAATTGTCCATAGGTGTGCATGCAGGTATTAATGTGTTTGTCAATATCTGGCTCTGCAGCAGACTGGCATCCTGCCCAGGGTGTACCCCCCTCATGCCCTATGACTACTGGGATAGGCTCCAGCTCCCCCTGTGACCCTTAATTGGAGTAGGCGGCTAAAATGATGAGTGAGTGAGTGATGTCCGATTCTTTTTCAAATTCTGATGCAAACTTGGTCAAGCTCAAGTCCCATTTTTCTGTCATGTCTTATGACATAGAAGGATCATCTCAAAGTAGAGCAAATACACTTTTAAAAAGGCACTATTGAACTATGGCTCAGGCAGCTAAGTCCAACCAAGTACAGCTGGCTTTTCTTTCCTTCCATATGTTAAGCCCCTTTTCTTTAATAGAAGGTCTTTAATCCGCGGGCATGTTGTGCAAAGCTGTATGAAAAATCATGTTTAGGAGATTAGCACTGGAATCCTCGGTCTTCTCGCCTCAGCTTATCTCTTGAGGGGGCTTCTTTTTTAATGCAGACTGTGGGCAGCGCTGACTCAAATGTTTGTGTGAATGAATCCGAGTGTCTGCAGGGACCCACAAGTGGTGCAATACTCAGCAGTTTGGTTGAGGCCGTTTTCCTAAAGATGAGCAAGTTCATAGACACATCCTTTGAATTTTCTCCCTTGACACACCATCACAATTTCCCCTTAAGCACAAAATGTTACTTCTTGAAGTAAACCTTCAGCATTTTCTTCAAGTTGAGAGCCTGAATCTCACTGTGAGATGACTGTTAAATGAATGAATTTGAGTTTGACCATAGCCAAAAAAAAGAGGGATAAAGCAGAGTGAGTAGCTAATTGAGATTCATATGAATTACATATGTAGACCTGAGAAGGATTCCTTTTGCCATTCTTCTTCTGTGTCTTTGGGCAAGGCATTTCATCTGCATTATTCCTGTCCATTCAGCTGCAAATGGGTACCAACGTTTTTGTAGAAAGTAACTTGTGATGGTGTCACATCTTGTGATGGTGGGTAGAGGTGGGCGAATCAATCCTAATATCAATAATATTGATACCAACGCTGGTATTGATATTGAACGATCCTCGTGTAAAAAGATCGATACTCAAGCTTTTTTCTCTCCTGCATGCACTGACTGCTGTGGGAGAGTAGAGAGTAGACTTTGAGGTGTGCGCAGATTCATCAAAGTCTACTCTCTGTCTGTAAGAGCAGCGCTGCACTGTGTCACACAACATGGAGCAGTGCACCCTTGTATTGTGGTTTGTCAGCCCTCTACCTCAGGAGATTTTGTTTTAAGTTGTGTTGAGTGATTTTTTTTTTTAAACAAAAATGTTGATTGTGATAAAATATTTTGTTGTCACGTACAATGTTTGGCGAAATTCTTTTTGGATCCTTTGGATCTATGAAGCTTAAATATATAAAAAATATTGTATCGGTATCGATATCGGCGATACTGGGCCTGTATTTACTTGGTATTGGATCAATACCAAAATTCCTGGTATCGCCCACCTCTAGTGGTGGGTGTTGGGGGGGGGGGGGGGGGGCATAGATTGTCCACTTGACACTCCTATATCTGAAAAATACACCAGTCAGGTTCAGGGCTAATTTTGGGAGGTTGACTATGAAGGTGTTTTATGCAAGTTGAGTGAAACATAAGGGCCCTGTCCCACTGGGGAGAGGATTAATTGTGCATGAATTGAGTATACAAAGTACGGGCATTCGTTGTCATCCGCAACAAAAATGGCCAAAAATGACAAATGTCCCAGTATGAATTACGGATATATTAATATATAGATAATATATGATGAACAATCACGGTTGTATAACGCAAGTAATGAGGAAATGGATCATGGCAGTATTACGGGTGTATTATGATGCAACGCGCACGTGTTGCGCATGCATGGCATCTGCATTGTGGTCATAAATGAAGCACACTCGGGCCTTCGGCATCACTATTCACACCAACAATACAGGTTCTGGAGCATTTGCTGGACTTGGACACGTTGATTGGAGTAAAGAAGCAGTGAACAGGGTGAGTGGTGATGTCAGCGTATCGCATCAGAGCACAGCTCGACTGAACGATTATAACAAGAAGTTAAATCTGTTATAAACATAGGAATGAATAGTGTAACAGCTGCAGACAAGAAGGAAAAAACATGCAACTATTTTATCAAGCCTTGACAATGTATACAAGTCAAATAATTACCTTTTTAGACGGCTCAAAATGCTTTCTGCAGCTGGGCCGCGAACGGCTCTGGCTTCCTCTGTGATTTAGGAGGTGATTAGAGCCGTTTTCAACAGGCAATTTGATGAATAAAATGATTAATCCACCACGAAATAATTATTTTATATACACAGCGTCCAGTGCAGAGCGCATGGCAGCCAGTAGAACAAAGAACGGCATCCAGCTGTGAACACAGTGCATCTGATTTGCATCTGCCGCAAATCAGATGTAAAGCAGACGTAATAAGAACGCTTTATTCGTGGCCAATCTGTGTGCAGTCGCTACAACTTATTTTGGTTCGTGATGTGGACATGATGGGCACGCAAAATATCCATTTTACACACTGTCCCAGTCCGCTGCCAAGCCACAAATCCCTGTCATTTGTGGATATCAGCTGATGACAGCGAATATACAGTGCATAGATTATGTATTGTGTATGTATTGAGTATGTATGGAGTGTGTAAGGCGGATGTCATCTACAGCCAAAATTTTGTGCAGCTCAAAAATCCTGGTAATGGAAAAACGTGCCTCTGCGGGTGTCGGCCGACTCATACGAGCATGTTTCACGCATATTGCGGATGTTATGCGAATATGAGCCAATTTTGTGCGCAATCCATACACAAATCCTCCTAAACGCCAGTGGGACAGGGCCCTAACTAGCATTTAAAGAAGACAATGGCTGTTGAAGAGAACAGTTTATATATAAAAATATATATATAAAAAATATTGCCACCATGGGGCATCATTGGAAGACACTGCAGAAATGTTACTTTTTTTTTCTGCTCACTCAAACACTAACAGTGATGCTTACCCTCAGACAATACACCCCAGCTGTCAAAACTCCGACAACATGAGTGTTTCCTACACAATGGAGGGATTAAATGGTAAATAGATTGCTTTTATATAGTGCTTTTCCATCTGCATCAGATGCTCAAAGACCTTTACAGGAATGCCTCACATTCACCCCGATGACAGGGTGCTGCCACACAAGGAGCTCACTGCACACCAGGAGGAACTAGGGGATTAAGGACCTCGCCCAAGGGCCCATAGTGATTTTCCTGTTAGGCTGGGATTTGAACCAAGGATCCACTGGTCTCAAGCCCAACGCTTAACCACTAGACTTTCACCTCCCCCCACCATCAAGAAACAAAACCAATGTTAGTAATAATAACAAAAAAAAAAACATATTTGAATATGCACATGCCCAAATGTGCCTGCACTGTTTTCATTCCAGAATTACACAAATAACTACTCATCAAGCTGCCACCCATCACGCACCCTGCCAGATGCATTTGCACATCACATATGATTTGAACATTCATAGAATGAAAATGTTTCCTATTAACAAAAACAAAGTCATCATATGATGGCACTTTTATAGCAATATATGTGCAGTCAATAACTCATTTTACATTAGGGGAACTGACTGTCGCTGCAAATTGCACTTTGATGCTGGAATGTGATGTACCTGGATGACATTCATGATTGTGTTCCACACAGCTGGCATGGCTCAGCTCAAGGTTCACTGGCACATGCCTGACCAATCAGCCAGCTCCCAGTGGAATGCTCCTGTTGCTAGGAACCTCACCTGTGTGGGCACAGACAACCCCTGGCTCCTCGCCGTTGCGCTCTAGGGCTGGCCACAGTTCTCTGCACAACTCCAGTAACACTGGCCTTGGTAATCGAAATTGGCTTATGAGTCAGTATCGTCATTTGCAAGTAAATCCTGCATTCCCTGAATAGATGTTTCATGCCGATTGCACCATGTGGAAGATCCTCGAATAATGCAAACACAGCCGTTAACTCACTCGCTGCCAAAGACGTATATATACGTCAATTGGCCACCAACCGCTCACTGCCAAAGACGTATATACGTCAATTACATGTTTTCGTGGTAACTGCCGGCAAACATCCTGGCGCAGCTTGTCTGTGGAGATCAAGCTTATGTGTTGCAATTGTGAAGTTAATCCAGTATGAGGCGGTAGTGTGCTCTGAAGGATCGTCAGTGAGAGAGAAGAGGAGGGCCAGGAGGCTGAGTAGAGGCAAGATGGCGAAAATGAATGGCTAAGGAAAGCTAATGCAGCTCACGCTGAGCAAGCTCTTTCCCGGAGTACGGAGCGAGAGAGAGTTGGGATCGCCGGTGGTTTGGGCAGGGATCTCGGAGAGGAGTGGAGGAGGTGTCCCAAGAAATGAACGAAGTTCAACCTGGGCCAAGCGGCATGCGGCGCACGCAAACGGTGGCCAGCTCAGAGGATGAATCATGTTATGTTCGGATTCATTAAAAAAAACCATGGAAGAATACTACAAGATGAAGAAATGTCATCAAATTACACAGACTCTGCCCGGGTCCTGAAGAGCACAGAAGAAGCCCAGCAAGCCCCAACCAACAGCACTCCTGCCAAGTGCTGAGCTCCTGACACCGTCAGCGACCAAACATCCAGTGCTCAGGTCCAATAATTCTGCTCATGCAATTAAAATGTATTTACAATCACTGAAATCTTTAAGTGTGGTGCAGTTATTTATACTGTGCCTTTGCACACTGAAGTGAAATTTAGCGCTGCTAAACCTCTGTTTGTATTCAGACTTTCGTCAAAATTTGTTTGCACGTTCCATTTATTTTGTCAAATAAAGCCGCTAACTTAAAAAATTAAATAATATATATATATATATATATATATATTATATATATATATATATATATATATATATATATAGTTTTGACGCTTTATTTGACACAAAATGCACTTTTTTTGAAACTGTAAATCTGTGGTGTGGAGAACAATAAAAGAAACAAACTCTTCTTCTTTTGTGGCCTTTTATTTTGCATACGGCATGATTACTGTTGCATTGCTGCCAGCTGCTGAACCAGTCCATTGTAGCAGGACTAAATCCTCTCGATGAGTCCAGTGTCTTTCAAGTATTTAAAAAGTTAACACTCCCCCCTCTCACTTGACCTTATGGCTAAAATAGTTACAGAAACTTCTTTCAGGTCTTACAATTGATTTCCATCAGTTTTTACTCTTTAATAGATAATCATTCAAAATTACTTTTTTGCCTTAATGCTGAATTCGGCCTGCATCAATTGTAGTTTCACTTTACATTTTGGTGAATTTCATAGACTGTGGTACAGTTGGTGCACAGGATGTGTGCTTTTAAATGTTACGATGCTGCATGTGCCTGTGGGGTTTTCCTGCTGACTGGCATAAGTAGTAGGGGTGCAAACTCACATGGTGTGATTTAGGAATTTATTATGTCTCACAATAAACAGCAATCATGTTGAAACCATTAGCTTCCATGTGTTTGATCAAATGACTCACTCTGTGATCTTAGGGCATCCCTGGCTGCAACAACACAGCCCCAATTTTGATTGGTCTAAGGGCATGATTAAGGAATGGGATTCCTCCTGTTCTGAGAAAGGTTTAATTAAATGTGAATCTCAGTGACAACCTGTTTTTTCAGACCTCCAGGAGGTTCCTATCTGCTATCATGATCTAGCACCCGTGTTTAGCAAAGCGAGAGCTAAATCTCTCCCGCCTCACTGTCCTTATGATTGTGCTATAGACTTATTGCCCGGAACCAGTCCACCTCATGGTAAATTGTATTCACTGTCCGTCCCAGAATGCACCGCCATGCGGGAGTATATCCAGGAATCACTCAACGCCGGCCTGATACGACCGTCTTCCTCACCAGCTGGGGCAGGATTCTTCTTTGTTGAAAAGAAGGACAAGACCCTACTTCCGTGTATCGATTATCGGGGTTTGAATGAAATAACAGTTAAGAACCGCTACCCACTGCCACTGATGTCATCTGCCTGTGAATCGTTAGAGGGGTCCAAAATTTTTACCAAGATAGATTTATGAAACACCTACCATTTACTCAGGATTAAACAAGGGGATGAGTGGAAGACTGCCTTCAATACCCCCACTGGCCACTATGAGTATCTCGTGATGCCTTTTGGGCTTACAAATGCGCCAGCAGTGTTCCAGACCCTTGTTAATGATGTATTGCGCAAATACCTTAACAGGTTTGTTTTTGTTTATTTGGACGATATTCTGATTTTCTCGCCAGACCTTGAAACCCACACTTGACACGTGCGAACCGTATTACAGACCCTCCTACAAAATGATCTTTGTCAAGGCGGAGAAATGCAAATTTCATAAATCAACAATTTCCTTCCTTGGCTTTGTTATTTCCGAGGGAAGGATCCAGATGAACCCCGACAAGGTGGCAGCAGTGCAGGATTGGGAGGTGCCCAGCAGCCGGAAAGAGGTTCAGAGGTTTTTAGGATTTGCGGACTTCTGCTGTAAATTCATTCGTAACTTTAGCTCGGTTGCCGCACCCCTTTACAATGTGACCTCCTCTCTCTGGGCATTTAAATGGACCCCGGAGTGCGATGAGGCCTTCAGGGTTCTAAGGCAGCGGTTCACAGCCGCCCCCATATTACTCCTTCCTGACCCCGCGCGGCAGTTTGTGGTGGAGGTCGATGCTTCTGATATTGGTGTGGGTGCCATCTTGTCACAAATGAGTGCCACAGACAGTCAGCTGCATCTGTGCGCCTATCTGTCCCGTAAGTTGTCTCCGGCAGAGTGTCGGCGGCGACAGTGGCTCGAGGGGGCACAAGTACCATTTCTCTTGTATACCGACCACAAGAACCTGGCCTATTTACACACGGCAAAACGCCTGAATGCTCGTCAAGCTCGGTGGGCAATTTTCTTTAGTAGGTTCAATTGCGTCCTTACTTATCGACCTGGGACTAAGAATGGCAAACCGGATGCATTATTCAGACAATTTGATTGCCCTGACCTTCCTGCAGAACCTGGTTGTATCCTCCCGGCTTCTTGTTTTGTTTCAGCCCTCACATGGGACATCGAGTCACGGGTTAGAAACGCTCATGGTAATGATGTTACTCCAGCGGGTTTGTCCAGCAGGGAAGCTTTTCGTTCCGGTCGCAGTAAAAGGGGAAGTTATTGAATGGTGTCACAGTAGCCGTTTTCCTGCCACCCTGTATAAAGAAGACCTTGGATGTAGTGCAGCAGCGATTTTGGTGGCCACGGATGGTTGCAGACATTATCGAGTTTGTTACGCCTGTCACATATGTGCCATGTAATAGACCTCCACTCACCTCCCGCTGGTTCATTATATCCAGTGTCTATTCCTCGGCAACCCTGGACTCATATGCTCACTTGATTGTTGTCACCAGTCTTCCGCCCTCAAAGGGTCATACTGTGATTTTAACTGTTGTAGACCGCCTCTTGAAGATGTGTCATTTTGTGCCTTTGTTGAAACTGGCCCACAGCTAAAGAACTTGCCGAAATATGCTTACACATGTCTTTCGTCTCCATGGCTTCCGCAGGATATTGTCTCTGACCGGGGTCCGCAGTTTATTTCTGGATTTTGGAGGGAGTTCTGCCATCTCCTCTGGGCCGCCTCCAGCCTTACGTCCGGGTACCATCCCCAGGCAAACAGTCAGTCTGAAACGGTTTAATCAGAGTTGGAAAAGGGTCTCAGAATTCTATGTTCTCAGCATCCGTCTACCTGGTCCTCAACAGATATCTGGATAGAACTAGCCCACAACAGTTTACCGTACGGCATCTTCAGGGTTTTCCTCCTTTTCATGTGGTTTACGGTCATCAACCTTCTCTCTTCTCTCCTCTATCCTTCGTTCCTCTGTTCCGTCTGCCCTTAGTCTAATTGTCAGGTACCGACAGACCTGGGAGCGGGCTCGTTGGGCCCTGGGTCGCTCTTCGGCCCTTTACAAGGTGGCTGCTGACCGTAAACGGTCGGTTGCCCCGACTTACTCGGTGGGACAGAAGGTTTGGTTGTCCACACATCACTTGCCACTCCGTGGGGTCACGCGCAAGCTGGCTCCCAGGTTCGTTGGTCCCTTTCCCATTTCGAAGATCATAAATCCTGTTTCTGTCCATCTTTGGTTGCCTCCGTCTATGCGTGTTCATCCCACATTTCATGTTAGTCACGTCAAGCCGGTGAAGTCTAGTCCTCGGTCTCTCCGGCCATTCCGCCCGGTTTGTGGATGAGGGGCCGGTGTTTTCTGTGCGGCGGCTTCTGGCTTCGCGTCGTCGGGGTCGGGGTTTTCAGTATCTGGTTGATTGGTAGGGGTATGGTCCTGGGCAGTGGTCGTGGATCCCTTCCCGTTTTATCCTGGACCCCGGTCTCATCCGGGATTTTCACGTTGCCCATCCTGCTGCTCCAGGGCCGTCTGGGGCCGGCCTTTGTGGGGGGGGTACTGTCAGGATGTGAGGTTCTGTCTGGTTGTGTTTTCATGCTTTTGCTATGTTTGCTTCGCTGTAGTCTTATTCTGTTGTCTGGGTTTTTCCTTGCTTGGGTTTTACTGTCCCTGTCTCTCTTGTGACGTCGGTTGGCCCCTAGCGGTCAAACCCCCAATGAGACAGAAGCAGAGACAGAGGCCGAGGCAACTTGATGTGGTCCACAACTTTAATTTTCTTACTTTATCACTACCCTTCCAAAAAGAACAAAGAAAATCGTGCATAAAGTACAAATACCCAGAGAGGTTGGTGGGAATAGTCTCTCCCCACTGCCACTCCAGAATGATCTCTCAGGCGCCTTTTATCTGATTTGACTAATCGGGTTAAACCATTAAAATCTAAAAAGGTAAGAGCTAACCAACTAGCTCCTAACACCTATCAAAACCCTCCATACCTTTAACCAACCCAAAACCCATTTAAATCCCACCATCTCTAAACCTAAACCCCCCAAAACCACCTATTTACTAAAATTCATACACCAATAAACCCCTTAAACACATCTCCCCCATGACTCTCCCCTGCCTTGGTCTATCCCAGAACCTTTATCATAGCAACAGTTTCCAGTGGACCTCTTTGCCGCCTGGACACAAGACATGAGGTAAGGAAGACAAATTACAACTACACACCTCAATACTCAATCCTACATACATCAAGGTGCTTCCTAACTAACTAACTGTACAGCTATAAAATCACTAAGTAACAAATTAGCTATTTGTTACACTTCCCCCCTCCTCTCAAAGGCCATTATCACTCTTCTACCAGTCTTGAAAGGCAATCCGCCACAATGTTAGTCTTCCCTGGTTTGTATTGAACCGTAAAGTCATAAGGTTGCAAGGCAAGATACCACCCGGCAATACGAGCATTTGCCTCCCTCATCCTATGCAGCCATTGCAGCGCCCGATGATCCGTCTCCAAGACAAAGTGATGCCCCAACAGATAACGCAAAGAATCAATGGCCCACTTCATTGCCAAACACTCTTTCTCCACCGCCGAGTACCTCGTTTCCCGGTCCAACAACCGCCGACTCAGGAACACGACCGGTCGTCTTTCACCATCCTTTTCCTGCAGGAGCACTGCCCCCAATCCCACCCCTGACGCATCAGTCTGGAGGATAAAGGGCCGGCCAAAATCTGGGGTTTGAAGCACAGGTCGAGTACCTATGGCCTCCTTCAAAGCCTTAAACGCTTGATCACAGTCCTCTGTCCAACAAACTTTATTTGGGGCAGAGTTCTTAGTCAAATCATTGAGGACCTTCGTTCGCTCAGCAAACTGGGGGATAAACTTTCTGTACCATCCCACCAGTCCGATAAACCCCCTCACTTTCTTCTTTGTAGTAGCCACCGGAAAGGAGTAAATAGCCTCCATCTTCTGGACCTGTGGTCTAATTTTCCCAAAGCCAATAGTGTACCCCAGGTACTCCACTTCCTTATGTGCCACCGCACACTTACGAGGGTTAATAGTCAATCCGGCAGCCCGAATTCTCTGACACACCGCCCGGAGATGTTGAAGATGTTCCTCCCAAGACTGACTATACACTACAACATCATCCAGGTACGCTGCCGCAAAATCAGTCACATCCCGAAGTACATGATCCATGAGCCTCTGAAACGTGGCTGGCGCCCCTTGTAACCCAAAGGGCATCACCCGAAACTGATACAAGCCAACAGGTGTTTTAAAAGCTGTTAATTCTCGCGCTTCAGGCGCCAACACAAGCTGCCAGTAGCCCTTTGACAAATCCAAAGTTGTAATAAAGGAGGCACTCCCCACTCGTTCCAGCAGATCATCAATGCGTGGCATTGGGTAAGGGTCAAAGTTCGAAATTGAATTCAAATATCTGAAATCAATACAAAATCGAAGAGAACCATCCTTCTTTGGCACAAGCACCACAGGACTACACCATTCACTGTTAGAAACCTCAATAATTCCAAGCTCCAACATCAATTGAATTTTCTTTTTTAATTCCATAACCAACCGCTCAGGAATTCGATAGCTCCTCTGTCTCACTGGAGCATCCTTCTTGAGCCGGATATGATGTTGCACTAGAGAGGTAAAACCAGGAGTCTCCTTAAAGAGCTCTGGATCCAGAAGAGAGCACATATCACCCTGCTGAGAGGGAGAAAGATGCGCCAAGTCAATGGAAACCGGCTCAGTGGCTGGAACTGGAAAAAACTTCTCCGTCACCTCATCATCCTTCACCCCACGAACCAACAGCTGCTGGGAAGGTTCCTGACGCACCATGAACTGTTTCAGTAGATTAACATGAAAAAGTTGATACTTTTAAGTCTCTCTGGCATATAAAGTTCATAAGTCACCTCCCCAACCTGCCGTATAACCTCATACGGCCCCTGCCACTTTGCCAATAATTTATTGTCACTAGTCGGTAAAAGCAACAGTACCTTTTGGCCTGGTGTAAAGGTCCGATCCCTCGCCTTCTTATCATACCAGGTCTTCTGTGCCCTTTGTGCCTCCTTAAGATTCTCCTGTGCCAAAGTTGCCATTGCCTCGATCCTCTTCCTCATCTTCAACACATACGCCACAATGTTCTCTCCATCTGCTTCCTTCCGCTCCCAGTGCTCCTTCAACAGATCTAAAGGTCCTCTCACCTGGCGTCCATACAGCAATTCAACGGTGAGAAACCAGTAGATGCCTGGGGGACCTCCCGGTAAGCAAAGAGCAGATATGGCAACCACTGGTCCCAATCCTTGCCTGTAGAGGAGACAAACCTGCGCAACATATTTTTAAGCGTCTGGTTATACCGCTCCACTAAAACCGTCCGTTTGAGGGTGATATGGAGTGGTCCTAATACCCCTGACCCCTAACAATTGATATACATGTCGAAGAAGTTTCGACAAAAATTAGTGCCACAGTCAGTAAGTATCTCCTTAACCACCCCCACCCTAGAAAACAGCTGCACCAAACAATTGGCAACCTGTTTAGCCTTATAGATCTAAGAGGAAAGGCCTCTGGGTAGCGTGTAGCATAATCCGACATGACCAAAATGTACCGGTTGCCCGCTGCACTCCTCTCCAACGGGCCTACAATGTCCATGCCAATTCTCTCAAAAGGCGTACCTATAATCGGTAAAGGGTGCAGAGGGGCCTGAGCTACCCTCTTTCCTGCTGTTAACTGGCACACCTCACAGGAACTACAAAATTTGGAGACCTGTGAGTACATTCCTGGCCAAGCGAACCGACTCCCAATCCGCCGAAGTGTTTTCTGAAATGCCATATGGCCTGCCCAAGGAATTGAGTGCCCGAGCTCCATAACTCGTTCTCTAAACTCTTGTGGCAAAGCTAAGACATCCACTTTACCTCTCACTTGATAGAGAAGACCGTTTTTAATTACATAACGTTCCTCATCTAAACAAATACTTTTTCCCACTTCAGCACCTTCCTGCTCTTTAACTTTATCAAACCAGGGCTTAAGGGTAAGGTCCTGTTTCTGCAAAGTCCCTATGTCTAAGGGATATCCCATTCCCCTAGACTAAGGGGTTTAACCAGTGCCTCCCTCTGAGACCCAGCAAACTTCTCCCTCCTCCTTTGAGACTTAGACTTCCTTGTCTTTCCTGGTTGAACCTCCAATTCCTCATCACAAAACGGTAACTCCTCAAAATCTCCCCTTACTAACTGAGCTCTGGTAAAAACATTACACCGCTCAGCTGATTCAAAGGTACCCTGTCCCCCCAGCTCCAAACAAGTTCTTCCCCCCGCTTCCGGCTTACCCTGATTAGCCTGAACTAGCAAATCAGGAAGAGGTTGGAATATCATTGCCCAGAATGACAGGAAAAGGTAGGTTTTTTGCTAAAGCACAGAACCAAATAAGTCTGTCCCCCTACGGTTAAATAAACCTCTGACATAGGGTACCTATGCTCATCTCCATGTATACAAACTAAAGGGCTTCCTCGGTACACTGACCTTCAAACGGAACCAAACCAGCCAAAACCACAGTCTGAAAACACCCGGAGTCTAACAATGCACATGCTGGCCATTTACCAACACTGGCGTCGTATGCCCCTTCCTACACTCAGTCTGGACCGATGCCGGCCTCGGCACAGAACAAAGCAAAGAATACTTAGATTTCAAAGTTGGGCAATAGCGCTGTATATGACCAAGCTTATCACAATTATAACATCTGACCTCCTGCGGTGCCATTCTAGAAGATTTTTTACCAGAATGAGACTGTGGGTTTACCTGGAAAGGCTTATTACCCTGACCTAAACCAAAACCCCTATCACCCCCAAAGGACTTACTTGGCAAGGTCCGGCCAAAGAAGGTAGCTCTGGGCTCTTTACGAGCAGCTGTAAAGACCTCTGCTAGCCGCGCCGCTTCTTCAGCAGTGGTAGGGTCATGCTCCCGAATCCACACCTCCAACTCCGGATTGACCATACGAAGGAACTGTTCCATGATGAGGGTTTCGGATATGGCATAAACAGTAGATTTTTCTGGCTGAATCCATCTGTAAAACAGTTCCTTAAGCCTCACATACAGTTCTCGCGGCGTCTCCTCTGTCTCCATCTTCAAGGAACGGAAGCGACGTCGGTACGTCTCTGCTGTAATCTCATATTTTGCTAAGATAGCTTTCTTCACCTTATCATAGTCTTCCGTATCTGCAAAATCCATTAACACAGGCATTACAGGCTTTGCCTGTAAGGAGCGGAACCAATCGAAAAGCCCACTCCTTCACTGGCCACCTGCACACCTGAGCCATTCTCTCAAAAGTAGTGAGAAAATGCTCCACATTGTCTTCAGGGGCTAACGGTAACAACTTCGGTTCCTGCTGCGGCCTGTGGTAGCTACCATTATCTACCCCATCAACCCCTACAGCCCCTGCTGGCACTCCCACTAATTCCTCTTCTTGATATGCAGATTGCTCTGACTGCATTGTTAACAGCTGCTGCTGAACTTGTGGGACCTGCTGCTGCATGGACGACCAACGCTGCTCCTGCAAAGACCAGTCTTTGTCCCTCTCCCGGTCTCTTGCTGTCTGGGACTCGGCCAGTATCTTAACCAGGTCCATCAGTTCCTCCAGTCTATCTCGACCCCTCGACGTTGCCCCCTCATTATAGGCTTCGGCCGATTCACTGTCATCTTCTGAGCCTCGCTTTCCCCCTTTTCTCCTTCCCATCCTGTCTCACCAAGGCACAAATCACTTCTGACACCAATGTGACGTCGGTTGGCCCCTAGCGGTCAAACCCCCATGAGACAGAAGCAGAGACAGAGGCCGAGGCAACTTGATGTGGTCCACAACTTTAATTTTCTTACTTTATCACTACCCTTCCAAAAAGAACAAAGAAAATCATGCATAAAGTACAAATACCCAGAGAGGTGGTGGGAATAGTCTCTCCCCAACTACCACTCCAGAATGATCTCTCAGGCGCCTTTTATCTGATTTGACTAATCGGGTTAAACCATTAAAATCTAAAAAGGTAAGAGCTAACCAACTAGCTCCTAACACCTATCAAAACCCTCCATACCTTTAACCAACCCAAAACCCATTTAAAATCCCACCATCTCTAAACCTAAACTTAAACCCCCCAAAACCACCTATTTACTAAAATTCATACACCAATAAACCCCCTTAAACACATCTCCCCCCATGACTCCCCTGCCTTGGTCTATCCCAGAACCTTTATCATAGCAACAGTTTCCAGTGGGACCTCTTTGCCGCCTGGACACAAGACATGAGGTAAGGAAGACAAATTACAACTACACACCTCAATACTCAATCCTACATACATCAAGGTGCTTCCTAACTAAAGTAACTGTACAGCTATAAAATCACTAAGTAACAAATTAGCTATTTGTTACACTCCTGTCTCTTGTTGGTGGGTGTTTCCCTCTCCCTGGCAACACCCTCATTCTGGTGAGTTCCATGCACACTTGCTCCCAATCTACACTTCATCACTTGGGTGTATTTAAGATCCTCTTTTTGTTCTGTTACCTCGCCAGACTGATGCGCTCTATGCCTTCTCTCCAGCCTTCTTTGTCTTGTTCTCGACCTGCTTGCTTCCCGTGTGCTTTGACCTCTCGCTTGTATTTTCGACCACGCACCTGCCTGATGTTTTTGCTCTTGTTCGCTTTGTTGGATTGCCTACCCGTGTACCAGACCCTTCTTTTTGCCCAAGTAAACTGTTTTTGTCTACCAAGCCTTGAGTTCGAGTCCAGAAGTTGCATACTGTCACATCCGTTTTCCAGTCTTGATACAGTGTATTTCAGAGCTCATTGCAGATTAAGGAAAGACACTTGAAGAATGTCTTTAGTGAGTTCAGTGATATCTGTCCAATGCTATGGCATTTATATTAAGTACATGTGCTATAGCACTCCGCAGGTATCACTGAAAGAAGGTCTACATAGACAGATGCTTTTATTACAGTAAGGCTTCCACCTTCCCCAACATACAAAAATATGAAATGGAAATTTTAGGCCTCTCCAGTGGCCCAGAAATGCCGAAAGCCTGTGTGCCCCTGGACCCTGCTGGGGGCCTACAGCGGCCCCCAGGCCCCCACCTATTTTCAGAGTTTTTTTTCTTGCCCATTCTCATCCCTGCATTTTCAATCAGAGTGGGTATTTTTCAATGACAAGAGACAATGGTCAACAAAATAGATGACAAATTTGTTTTATGCAAATTCTGAGTGACATGACACTGCACCTACCAATCAGAGTAAATTGGCAGTGTGATGTCAGCAGGTTGCTCATACAAACAACATGAGACAAGATGACAGAAAAGACTCCAAAACAGCTAATTTCTGTATAAATCTAACATGTTTGGCATTTCTTCATATATTCTGTAAAGGCTTGGGAGAAACACTTACAAAACCCAACAACTCTATTTTTGTTATACAATAATACCTCTAAAGTGATTTACAAAACATCTTCGGGACATATATATATAGTATAGTATTAGCTTCCTAACTAGCGATTCAGGCACATCACAGTGAAAGATGGACCATTAAACATTGTGGACATTCCCACCATGAAACCACAAGTTGGCCATGCACCGGGAATGCCTATTAAGCAAAAAACTCCAACTGCTTGTCATCCTCATTTGTAGCTAATGTGACCACAGGGTCACATATATGTTATTAGTCAAGAGACATAAACACTTCAAAGCTGCCCACATGATGTCCCATGATTGTTTGTGAGCCATCCAAGAGATGACAACGATAGAGTTGAAAAAGAAATAGAATGTCTCATGAAATTTGTTCCTTCAGATTGACAACTTTGTAAATACTTGAATAATTTTGGCAGTTCATATGACCATTGGAAAATATGCCATGTTGGCTTTCATAGTGGAGAAGCTTGAATCTTCGACTGGACTGGGTTGCTTGATGCAAGGACGTTTCGCTTTTTCAAATCGCAGAAGCTTCCTCAGCTAAAATTCTTGCTCTGGTAGTCTGACTTCTGTCTTGACTCTTGTAGAGAGGAATAAACAGAAGTTTTAAACCTAACCAGACCCCTCCTACCGAGAGGCAGACTGCTATAGGCTAGTGACTAAACAATAGCTCTAATTAGCACCTATTGTGCACTAGTTAGCACCCTCCTAATGACAGGGTAGCTGTCCCTCCTAATGATGGGATGGCCGCCTCCCCTGACGCCTCCCCTGACGCCTCCCCTGACGACTCTCCTGATGACGTGAATGAGACATTACCATGAACAAAAGACTGAAACTGCTTTGACCTGAGTACCCCATTGTAAACAGGTGACAAACCGTGTCTCAGACCCCCTCCCCAGTTAAGGCTGGGTTTCAACTGTTTCACATAAAATGCCTCCTTCACTCCTCTCTCAAACCATTTCCTTTCTCTGGCTAAGATTTTAACTTCCTTGTCCTCAAACGTGTGTCTTTAAGGTGGAGATGAACTGCAGACTGAGGTCCACCGGCACCCTCTCTGTGGTGCTGATATAGCCTTTTGTGTAACGGCTGCTTAGTCTCACCTATGTAGTGTTCGTTACAGTTTTCCTGACATCTGATGGAATACACTAACATTGCTCTGTTAAAATCTTAGCCTTCACAGAAACATGTTGGCTTTCATGCATATTTGTCTCTGAGCAAGCAAACATTATTCTGTCATCTAAATATGTATTTAGTGCTTGTTATTATTTACATGAACACCTGATAATAATGTCTGTTAGATAAATGAAACTGGATAAATGAAACTGGAGAATGTAAGGTGGTTGCAGGGGAGAGTGTAGTTACACAGCATTGGCATCAGTTTTTTTGCTCCAAAATCATTCCAACAGTTACCAACAAACTCCTCTCTGTGGCATCACTGTGGTTTGCTTCTTAAAACCACTCACTGTATCTACAGCTTTAGCAGGGCAAATTTTGAACATGTTCAAAATATGCTGTATGACTGAATTTTAGAGGTAACCATTTTTTTTTTTCTGGAACAAGTGTTCCAGAAAGAAAAAGAAAAGAAAAAAATGTTACTTGCAATGCCCTGATGAAGGTTGTGACCGAAAGCTTGGTTAAGGACAAAATAAAAAAAAATGCATTGATGTAAGTCTGCCTAAAATCCTTTAAACTTGGCTTGAACACATGATGTGGTAGTAATAACCACTGGAACCTTTGAACTTGGCTGCTGTATATTTTATAGCCATACGTCAAATCAATTTATGTTAATGTCACTCACATGATAATTTATTCCAGCCAGATACAATCTGAATAGCCTGTGACAAGAAAAAACAAAACCTATTACACAAATAAAAGTCACTTTCCACGAAGATGGTAGTCATAATTTAAGTAAAAATGATCCCTGTGTCAAGTCTCGAGTTATATGCATTTATTAATTTTTAATACCCACTTACAGCAATCAAGGGCCATTGGTGGGCTATCGCAGCAGTCAGGTTAAGGGGCAATGACTGGAGTTATGGTTAGGGGAGGGTAGACACTAATGCTATGGTTATGATTAGAGTTAGGAGAAGGGTAAGATTATAAATAGCAAAATGAAAAACACATTTCATGAAATCGGATTCTTTTTGTAGCGGGGGCATGAAAAAAAAACGTGAGACTGGGCTATGTCTTACAGAGTACTGGTGCCTTGCTATTGTCAGGCAACAGAAAGCGATTGTGCCATGGACCACCAAAAGCATAAACATTCAGATATTCAGATATACCTAACATAGCATGTCCACTTTGATTATACACACAAATGTGTATTGGCATTCACCAAACTACAATGAAAATGAAAACTAATATTTACAACCCAAACTCAAAAAAATGCTAAATCCTAATTATCTCTTGTTGCTCGACTCCGCAATGCATGCACAATGAAGACAGAGAGGGTGACAGATGAGTAGTGGGATTTGGCCAAAATAGAACAGCATACATTTCCATAAAACCTACATTTAGACATTTTTGACTTCAGGTGTCCCCAATTCAGATTACCTGTTGGTGTCCTTGGACCACCCAGTTCATTTATTTTGACCGTCCCATTCTGTCCATTTACATTTGGGGAGCCGTATTGGCTGGGAAGTCACTTCTGACAGATAGGACTACATCAGTGTGAGTCAAGGACTCATATGCTTCACCCCATGGTCTCCAGGGATGTCATTCCGTGGCAGGTCAGCTTGTGCAAAGTCGGACCGAGACTAATGCGTAGTTTCCAACCCTTCATACATGTTTTGGACACGCATGATTCACAGGGTTTGGTAGCTCCCAGCCATGCCGCAGGATTCTGGTACAGGCTGCACACCTGACATTCACGAGGTGTGATGCTTCTCAGCTTCTATCATCTGCCTATAGATGTTCAACACCCTCAGTCATTGTGGCGTTATGGGGTCAGCCATCATTTCCCCTTTTACAATGCTACACATTACACAGTCTCCCCAGTATATATACTCAAAGTCTTGCCACTTGTGTCACATGCGGGTTATATCTGCTGCATGCACACCACACATAGGGGTAGAAAGTGATATGTACTTCTGTCTTGCAGACCACACAAATAGCAATTGTGGAGTACTTTGTAGTACCTCTGAGGCACGTCCCCTGTGCAATGACCAAGCAACTTACTGTTATCACAAAGCACCTAGAAGCTGTGCTCCTGATGTGGTTCAGGCATACAAATTGAGTTTGGGTACCGTATGTACTGTATACATTCTTAATTTTTCATGACTCATATAATTTGCATGTGCATGGCCAAAAGTCTCCAAAGCCAGTCTTCTATGGCACTGAAAACATGCAAGTAATGGGCAAGTCTCAAGCACAACTTTGTCAAAATTTTCCATATACACGGCCCATAGTAGCACGTACGGTGGGTTGTACGTTACGCTTAACATCACCTCAAAACTTCTTTTAATCACTTAATTCCTGATAAAGTATATGACAACAGATAAACGCCATTAACAAGTATTTCTCTCCTTAGTGCATGTTAACAAGATTTATTTATTTATTTATTTATTTATTTTAATATGGGATACTATGTCCAATAATTGAGCAACGTGTTTGCGTGGGTTCCCTCCGGGTGCTCCATCATCCTCCCACGTCCAAAGACATACAGGTTAGGTGAACTGGTAACTTTAAATTGTCCATAGGTGTGCATGCAGGTATTAATGTGTTTGTCAATATCTGGCTCTGCAGCAGACTGGCATCCTGCCCAGGGTGTACCCCGCCTCATGCCCTATGACTACTGGGATAGGCTCCAGCTCCCCCTGTGACCCTTAATTGGAGTAGGCGGCTAAAAATGAGTGAGTGAGTGATGTCCGATTCTTTTTCAAATTCTGATGCAAAACTTGGTCAAGCTCAAGTCCCATTTTTCTGTCATGTCTTATGACATAGAAGGATCATCTCAAAGTAGAGCAAATACACTTTTAAAAAGGCACTATTGAACTATGGCTCAGGCAGCTAAGTCCAACCAAGTACAGCTGGCTTTTCTTTCCTTCCATATGTTAAGCCCCTTTTCTTTAATAGAAGGTCTTTAATCCGCGGGCATGTTGTGCAAAGCTGTATGAAAAATCATGTTTAGGAGATTAGCACTGGAATCCTCGGTCTTCTCGCCTCAGCTTATCTCTTGAGGGGGCTTCTTTTTTTAATGCAGACTGTGGGCAGCGCTGACTCAAATGTTTGTGTGAATGAATCCGAGTGTCTGCAGGGACCCACAAGTGGTGCAATACTCAGCAGTTTGGTTGAGGCCGTTTTCCTAAAGATGAGCAAGTTCATAGACACATCCTTTGAATTTTCTCCCTTGACACACCATCACAATTTCCCCTTAAGCACAAAATGTTACTTCTTGAAGTAAACCTTCAGCATTTTCTTCAAGTTTGAGAGCCTGAATCTCACTGTGAGATGACTGTTAAATGAATGAATTTGAGTTTGACCATAGCCAAAAAAAAAGAGGGATAAATGCAGAGTGAGTAGCTAATTGAGATTCATATGAATTACCAATATGTAGACCTGAGAAGGATTCCTTTTGCCATTCTTCTTCTGTGTCTTTGGGCAAGGCATTTCATCTGCATTATTCCTGTCCATTCAGCTGCAAATGGGTACCAACGTTTTTGTAGAAAGTAACTTGTGATGGTGTCACATCTTGTGATGGTGGGTAGAGGTGGGCGAATCAATCCTAATATCAATAATATTGATACCAACGCTGGTATTGATATTGAACGATCCTCGTGTAAAAAGATCGATACTCAAGCTTTTTTCTCTCCTGCATGCACTGACTGCTGTGGGAGAGTAGAGAGTAGACTTTGAGGTGTGCGCAGATTCATCAAAGTCTACTCTCTGTCTGTAAGAGCAGCGCTGCACTGTCACACAACATGGAGCAGTGCACCCTTGTATTGTGGTTTGTCAGCCCTCTACCTCAGGAGATTTTGTTTTAAGTTGTGTTGAGTGATTTTTTTTTTTTAAACAAAAATGTTGATTGTGATAATAAAGTATTTTGTTGTCACGTACAATGTTTGGCGAAATTCTTTTTGGATCCTTTGGATCTATGAAGCTTAAATATATAAAAAAGTATTGTATCGGTATCGATATCGGCGATACTGGGCCTGTATTTACTTGGTATTGGATCAATACCAAAATTCCTGGTATCGCCCACCTCTAGTGGTGGGTGTTGGGGGGGGGGGGGGGGGGCATAGATTGTCCACTTGACACTCCTATATCTGAAAAATACACCAGTCAGGTTCAGGGCTAATTTTGGGAGGTTGACTATGAAGGTGTTTTATGCAAGTTGAGTGAAACATAAGGGCCCTGTCCCACTGGGGAGAGGATTAATTGTGCATGAATTGAGTATACAAAGTACGGGCATTCGTTGTCATCCGCAACAAAAATGGCCAAAAATGACAAATGTCCCAGTATGAATTACGGATATATTAATAATATATAGATAATATATGATGAACAATCACGGTTGTATAACGCAAGTAATGAGGAAATGGATCATGGCAGTATTACGGGTGTATTATGATGCAACGCGCACGTGTTGCGCATGCATGGCATCTGCATTGTGGTCATAAATGAAGCACACTCGGGCCTTCGGCATCACTATTCACACCAACAATACAGGTTCTGGAGCATTTGCTGGACTTGGACACGTTGATTGGAGTAAAGAAGCAGTGAACAGGGTGAGTGGTGATGTCAGCGTATCGCATCAGAGCACAGCTCGACTGAACGATTATAACAAGAAGTTAAATCTGTTATAAACATAGGAATGAATAGTGTAACAGCTGCAGACAAGAAGGAAAAAACATGCAACTATTTTATCAAGCCTTGACAATGTATACAAGTCAAATAATTACCTTTTTAGACGGCTCAAAATGCTTTCTGCAGCTGGGCCGCGAACGGCTCTGGCTTCCTCTGTGATTTAGGAGGTGATTAGAGCCGTTTTCAACAGGCAATTTGATGAATAAAATGATTAATCCACCACGAAATAATTATTTTATATACACAGCGTCCAGTGCAGAGCGCATGGCAGCCAGTAGAACAAAGAACGGCATCCAGCTGTGAACACAGTGCATCTGATTTGCATCTGCCGCAAATCAGATGTAAAGCAGACGTAATAAGAACGCTTTATTCGTGGCCAATCTGTGTGCAGTCGCTACAACTTATTTTGGTTCGTGATGTGGACATGATGGGCACGCAAAATATCCATTTTACACACTGTCCCAGTCCGCTGCCAAGCCACAAATCCCTGTCATTTGTGGATATCAGCAGATGACAGCGAATATACAGTGCATAGATTATGTATTGTGTATGTATTGAGTATGTATGGAGTGTGTAAGGCGGATGTCATCTACAGCCAAAATTTTGTGCAGCTCAAAAATCCTGGTAATGGAAAAACGTGCCTCTGCGGGTGTCGGCCGACTCATACGAGCATGTTTCACGCATATTGCGGATGTTATGCGAATATGAGCCAATTTTGTGCGCAATCCATACACAAATCCTCCTAAACGCCAGTGGGACAGGGCCCTAACTAGCATTTAAAGAAGACAATGGCTGTTGAAGAGAACAGTTATATATATAAAAAATATATATATATAAAAAATATTGCCACCATGGGGCATCATTGGAAGACACTGCAGAAATGTTACTTTTTTTTTCTGCTCACTCAAACACTAACAGTGATGCTTACCCTCAGACAATACACCCCAGCTGTCAAAACTCCGACAACATGAGTGTTTCCTACACAATGGAGGGATTAAATGGTAAATAGATTGCTTTTATATAGTGCTTTTCCATCTGCATCAGATGCTCAAAGACCTTTACAGGAATGCCTCACATTCACCCCGATGACAGGGTGCTGCCACACAAGGAGCTCACTGCACACCAGGAGGAACTAGGGGATTAAGGACCTCGCCCAAGGGCCCATAGTGATTTTCCTGTTAGGCTGGGATTTGAACCAAGGATCCACTGGTCTCAAGCCCAACGCTTAACCACTAGACTTTCACCTCCCCCCACCATCAAGAAACAAAACCAATGTTAGTAATAATAACAAAAAAAAAAACATATTTGAATATGCACATGCCCAAATGTGCCTGCACTGTTTTCATTCCAGAATTACACAAATAAACTACTCATCAAGCTGCCACCCATCACGCACCCTGCCAGATGCATTTGCACATCACATATGATTTGAACATTCATAGAATGAAAATGTTTCCTATTAACAAAAACAAAGTCATCATATGATGGCACTTTTATAGCAATATATGTGCAGTCAATAACTCATTTTACATTAGGGGAACTGACTGTCGCTGCAAATTGCACTTTGATGCTGGAATGTGATGTACCTGGATGACATTCAGATGATTGTGTTCCACACAGCTGGCATGGCTCAGCTCAAGGTTCACTGGCACATGCCTGACCAATCAGCCAGCTCCCAGTGGAATGCTCCTGTTGCTAGGAACCTCACCTGTGTGGGCACAGACAACCCCTGGCTCCTCGCCGTTGCGCTCTAGGGCTGGCCACAGTTCTCTGCACAACTCCAGTAACACTGGCCTTGGTAATCGAAATTGGCTTATGAGTCAGGTATCGTCATTTGCAAGTAAATCCTCGCATTCCCTGAATAGATGTTCATGCCGGATTGCACCATGTGGAAGATCCTCGAATAATGCAAACACAGCCGTTAACTCACTCGCTGCCAAAGACGTATATATACGTCAATTGGCCACCAACCGCTCACTGCCAAAGACGTATATATACGTCAATTACATGTTTTCGTGGTAACTGCCGGCAAACATCCTGGCGCAGCTTGTCTGTGGAGATCAAGCTTATATGTGTTGCAATTGTGAAGTTAATCCAGTATGAGGCGGTAGTGTGCTCTGAAGGATCGTCAGTGAGAGAAGAAGAGGAGGGCCAGGAGGCTGAGTAGAGGCAAGATGGCGAAAATGAATGGCTAAGGAAAGCTAATGCAGCTCACGCTTGAGCAAGCTCTTTCCCGGAGTACGGAGCGAGAGAGAGTTGGGATCGCCGGTGGTTTGGGCAGGGATCTCGGAGAGGAGGTGGAGGAGGTGTCCCAAGAAATGAACGAAGTTCAACCTGGGCCAAGCGGCATGCGGCGCACGCAAACGGTGGCCAGCTCAGAGGATGAATCAGATGGTTTTAGCGAACGTGACCCGGATTCTTCAGACAAGTGGTTACCATGTGGATCAGAGTGGAGCAGCAGAGACTCGTCCCCAGACGGTCCGGTCACACACAAAGGAGGTACAGTACATACATACTTATATACAGCATATATAGCTAACTAACTTTTACTGATCAGATAAAATGAGAGGATTTTCTCACATAGCAGCAATTGTACATAAATAGATAGCTAAGCTTTTACTGATCAAAGGAAAGTAGGATTTTTCTCACATAGCAGGATTTTTTTAATGGTATTTTCTATCTATTTCCATAATTTACAGGTAGTGCAACCAGCACAGCTGCCAGTGCCAATGATGGCAGTGAAAAGAAGAGAGGTAAGAGTACATATCCAAAATCTGCACATCACATAGCGGCCATAAAAAAAAAGAAAAGGTATTTGTATCTATTTCCATAATTTACAGGTAGTGCAACCAGCACAGCTGCCAGTGCTAATGATGGCAATGAAAAGAAGAGAGGTAAGAGTATACATCCAAAATCTGCACATCACATAGTAGCAATAAAAATTGTTTATTGTTTATTTTATAGTAATGGTATGTATTTCCATAATTTACAGGTCGTATATCGAGCAGCAGTCGTGGAGCAGATTCTGGGTGGCATACAGGTGACTGGACACCAAACCTGTTCCCCTTCACAGCGACCCCTGGACCCCAAAGAGCTGCTGCAGAGATGGATTCCGACAAACCAGCTGACTTCCTGGAGCTCTTCCTGACTGACGAACTACTTCAACATATTGTTGACCAGACCAACCTTTACGCCACACAGTACCTCAGTGCACACCCAGAGAGCAGGCTGGATGGTAAAATGGCCAACCATCACCTGGAACCGCTGATGCCCACCAGCAAAAAGGCGAGACCAGCACGAAGGTGTAGGGTCTGTGTACGTAGGGGCCTGCGCAGTGAGACCAGACTCTTTTGTAAGTCCTGTGGTGTCCCCTTGCATGCCGGCGAGTGTTTCACTGCATTCCATACAAAAAGACATTATGCTGATGGGTGAACAAATGCACACACACACACACACGTGCACACATGCACAACAGCTGCAACACACCAAAAAAGTTATTTTGTAAATAGTTGTAATAGTAGGGAAATTAGGGATAGTAGCAGGAAAATTGTAAATAGTTGTATACAGTGTCATTTGTTTTAGTTGATATAATTGTAAATAAATGATTATTTTTTGCCATCAAAAGCCATTTTTCCAGTGTTTTTGTTGTTTTTATAGAAGCAAACAATGTTCACATGTTTGAGGTGTAACTAAAGTAAAAAATATTCACATCAAAGTCACTGTTCTGGTTGACATGCATCATTTAACAAAAGCTGTTTTTCTCAGCTTTTTAGTTGGAAACTGGTGTTTTTGCTGAAACCACCCTATGTTCTCCTGCCAATTACTCAAGAATGGAAAAAGTTAGAGACAAACTTTTTTTTTTTTTTTGATGAAAGATAAGACTCTAATGTTTCTGATGGTGGTTTTGGTTTTTTCATAGTCATAGCAGACGATATTCTGTGGGTCTTGAAACATAGGTCAAAATTCCCCAAAACGGCTGGCAGCGAGGGGTCAGCTGCTCAGAAAATGGCTGGCAGCCAATGAGTTAATGCCATTTTCCTCATCACTTTGCACATGGTTTTACATCCACCCACATAACAGCAAACAATTAATTGTTCATAAGTGTGTCTCTGTTATGCACGTCACTCTGACTTCTTGTTTTCACACTATTAACAGTTTCTCAGGATCACCTTTACGTGTCACCAATGGACTAATAGCTGTAGAAATGTGTACATGCCAGCCATGAACATGGCATGGTGCTCTGCTCATTTCTACAGTCATTTCACTTTTGTTACATCTGAACATTAGCATGGATAAGGACGTACCCCACATTTTTGTGCATATGCAGCCTTTGTCCATGAGGCCCCTGGACTCTGGCTGGGCAATTCAAGGACATTCACAGAGTTGTACCACTCCTTTGATATATTGGCTGTGTGCTTAGGGTTATTTCTCTGCTGAAAGAAGAACAACCATCTGAGTCTGAGGTCAAGAGTACTTTGGAGCAGATTTTCATCCAGGATGTCTCTGTACATTGCTGTATTCATCTTTCCCTCAAATCTGACTAGTCTCCCAGTTCCTGCTGTTGAAAAACATCCCCACAGCATGATGCCACCACCACCATGCTTCACTGTTGAGATACTATTGGCTAGGTGATGAGCGGTGCCTGGTTTCCTCCAAACATGATACCTGACTTTCATGACAGAGTTCAATCGTTGTCTCATCAGACCAGAGAATTTTGTCTTTCATGGTCGGAGAGTCCTTCAGGTGCCTTTTGGCAAAATCTAGGCAGGTTGTCATGTGCCTTGTTTTTTATAAAGGAGTGTCTTCCATCATACAGCCCTGATTGGTGGAGTGACCATGAGGTTCTATGTCACCTCCCTGGCTAAGACCCTTTCCCCTGATCACTCAGTTTAGACTGACAGCAAGCTTTAGAAAGAGTCCTAGTGGATCTGAACATCTTCCATTTATGGACGATGAAGGCCGCTATTCTCATTGGGACATTCAAAGCAGCAGGATTTTTTTTTTTCTGAATCCTCCACTTGGCTTTTCTGTGTACCAAACCCTGCTTGTACCAGTAAAATTCTTTGACCAAATCCCGTCTGAGTCTGAGCTTAGCATTTGTGTCCAGTCTTTTTGTACCACTGGTTCTGATAAATCAGGCATTTTCATCTGGAGATGCAACTGGCTACAGCATTGCCAGATCTGAGATGAAGAAGGGAATTAAAAAGGCCAAGGACATTGATACGCAATGTGTAGAGGACTAGCTTTCAACCATGAACACCAGGAGTATGTGAAGGAACATAAAAACTCTTCACTAACCAATGACAGTTTGATCCCCCCACGGTGATGTCACTATGTCCATTGTCCTCAATAAATTCTTTGTTCACTTTAAAACTAGCACGAACAACACACATCAAAAAGTAACAGCCACAGAGGTGGACAGAGCCCCACCATCAGGCTGAGCACATGAGGTACAGCTGTCACTACAGCGAGGTAACCCTTGGAAAGCACCAGGTCCCGAAGGAGTTCCCGGACATGCGCTCAGGTCATGTGCAAACCAGCTGGCTGAGGTATTTTGAAAAATCTTCAACCTATCCCTAGAGCTGGAAACAGTACCCCGGTGCCATAAGTCAGCCGTCATTGTCCAGGTGCTGAAGAAAATACACATCAGTAACATGAATGACTACTGGCCAATTGCCCTCACACCCATCATAAATAAGTGTTTTGAAAGACTGGTTTTACACCAGATAAAGGCCAACATCCCAGCAACTCTGGACTCACACCAATTTGCATGCAGAGCAAATAGATCTACTGATGGTCTTCACACTGTCCAGACATGCATGTGCAGGGAATGTCTGTGAGGATGTAGACTACAGCTCAACTTTCAGTCCTGTTACCCACTCCCAGCTCTTCCACAAACTGGATCGGTTGGGCCTCAGCTCACCACTGTGCAAGTGGATCGCCATCTTCCTGTCAGGATGGCTACTAGCGTAGCGCTTAGGTCCACACACCTATTCTTTCATATCCCTGAACATCAGCAATGCACAAGGCTGTGGACTTTCTCCAGTCCTCTACTTTTTAACTCATGACTGTGTCTCTGCACATAACTCAAATGCAATGATAAAATTTCACCATGACACGACTGTGATTGGGCTGATCTCTCATGGTGATTATTCAGTCTACAGAGCAAAGGTGCAAAATCTGATGAGGTGAAGGTCAACAACCAACCTATCCCTCAATTCTGGAAAACCAAGGAGCTGACCATTGACTTCCAGACATTTCAGGATAAGGAACACACACCCATCTTCATCAAAGGGGACAGTAGGAAACAAGTCAGCTTGGGACTCCGGCGAGGGCGGATGCATCTCCTCCTCTCTCCCTTATCTCTGCTCCAACCTTCAAAGTCTCTACTTCACCAGACTGTGAATTCGACAAACTATATTGGATTAAACATGGAATTGATCAGCTGGTCTCTGAACGCTATTGACACCACTTTTTCTACAAGAAGATCAGGGCTGGGGGACCCTGTGTGCCCAGATGGAACCAACCCTGCGGGCTATGTTCTCGACGCCTGGGAGATGTGGGGAGTCACATGCTTTGTGCCATTCTCTGTGGAGGACGTCGAGGATTTAGCTATATTTGGTTTCATAGTAGGAGGGCTGGTACTTATTGTCTTATGTCCTGCCCTGTCCTCCCGGAAAATTGGCAAGATGGCTGCCACCAGAACCATGACCCCTCACCTGCCCGTCATGATTAATGAGTTTGGCAAGGCGATGCATTCTCAGACTGTGTTAACCCTTGAACTCAGACGCAAATTGGATGGCATCTTGGAGCAAATGTGTACCTTGCAGAGGAAGATTTCAGAGACCGGAGAATATTCATAATTTGGGATCTGGTTTGTTCATGTGAGACTGTAAAAGTGTTTTTCACTGCTCAACTACAAACACGGCAGGGTTATCAGCCTCTGAAGGACAAAATGCCCTGTTGTTTTCCTCCAGAAGAATGTCTACAGCCTTGGTGAACATTTGGCTGCCCCTTATCTTCTCTAACTCCCACACGAACAGAAAAAGAACTGACTCACACAAAGACAGGGACTGTAAGCATGCTCCACCCCACCCCCCGCCCCCACCACACATCCCATCCTGGCCCCCACTCACGCCACTCCCCCCAAGCTGCTGGCGGCGTGACTCATGTTGCAGCGGCCCTCACTCACTTGCCTCAATTCGGATGACAGACTGCTTCAAGTTTAGAGCACATAAACAATGTCAAATGTATATGTGTTGTCTTTAATTTTGATGTGTGCCATTATTACATAAACAAGTAATTGTGAATTAATTGCTGTATTTTGTCTGAGGTAATTGGAGTGTAAACATAATTTCGTTGTTGCATTTGTGATGACAATGAAAATAAATCTCATTCAATTCAATTCTCATTCAATTCAATTCATTCAAGTCTCATCCTTCAAGTACTTGGGAAACCACATCTCAGACAAATGCTTGTGGATATCCAACATCACCACTTTGCTGAAGAAGGCCCAACAGCTTTTTTTTTTTCTGCAAATGTTGAGAAAATCTGGGCTTTCTCAGCGTGTCCTGCTCTCCCATTACCACTGCACCAGAGACAACGGCCTAACACGTTGCATCTGTGTGTGGTTCTGCAGCTGCACTGCAGCAGACTGGTGACTACAGACTACAGCGGGTGGTGTCCAGAGCTGAGAGAACCATCGGGGTGTTGCACCCAAAACTGGAATCCATCTGCTGCTGTCTCGTAAACACTACAAAGCGTTTTGGGCTCGAACCATGAGACCCAAGGATAGTTTCATCCCAAGTGCAGTACACACCTGAAACTTCACAATGCAAAATCACCTGCACAATTTGAATTTACTGCCAGTGTATGCTATACTTGCAGCATGTCAGATTTACACTACATATACAGTATTTGTATGTGACTATATATTTGCATATTACTTTTGAATTTTTCTGTTAGTTTTGCATATAATTTTATCTTTTTTTTTAACTTATCAGTAGAGTTGAATTCAATTTAATCAGCTTATAAAGCGCCAAATCACAACAATAGCCACCTCAAGGCGCCTCACACAGAACAGCTCAATATAAAATTTAAAACAAATAAGTAAAAATTAAAAAAAATTCAAATACAGAAGTAAATAATAAAATCAATTTAAAAAAATAAATAAAAGCTATTGATAAGAAAGAGAATAAAAAGAGGTTTTAAGTCTTGACGTAAAAATGTCCACGGACTCCAACTGCCTCGCGGTTGCAGGAAGACCGTTCCACAGAGTGGCTGCATGATAAGAAAAAGCTCTTTGATGAGTTGCATCCCAATTTCATTGTGCTCCACTGTACACTGTCAAAAGTAGGAATATTAATTCTCAACCATTGCCACTATGCAATTGTAAGAATGGCAAACAGCAAGGTACCAATTTTTCACTCAAGTGGTGCTGTAAAGAAATACCACAAACACTGCAAAAACAAGAAAGAACACTGAAGAAAAAGTGTCCAAAAAATTAAGTGCATCAATAATAATCCCCCCAACTTCTACAATCACGGCATGAAAGTCAGCCAGAAAAATACAAAATAAAAACACCATATAAAAGTGAAGAAGACATTTGAGTAAGGTAATCAGACTAAAAGGAAAGGAGTACAAAGATATCATTCTGCAGGCATAAAGCAATGAAATGTGCACATGCCCTTTTCTGTTGTTCATTATTACTACCTTTTTTACGTCTACTGCAATAATGAGCTCATCATTTATATGATCTCATTTTTGGATTCTGTGCAGAGGGCTACCGATATAAAATGTATTTTATATATATATATATATATATATATTTATCCACGCGGGGTGATTAAGACGTTTTGAGCCTGACGGAGAAAAAAAAAAAATTATATGTATATCTCGGGGACATCACAGCAGATGAGGAAGTTGCACAAGTTTTATGCTGGACGCTTGAGGTGGGTGATACTGGGAATTTTGGTATTGATCCGATACCAAGTAAATACAGGTCCAGTCTCGCTGATATCGATACAGATACCAATACTTTTTCATATTTAAGCTTCATAGATCCAAAGGATCCAAAAGACCTAGGATAGAATTTCACCAAACATTGTATGTGACAACAAAATACTTTATTATCACAATCAACATTTTTGTTGCCACCACCACCCCTGCCCATGGGGGTAAACACACTACATTGCAAAATGTTGTCACTGATGACAAACCATGTGAATCTCCCAAAAATATCTTCTCATATGGCATAAAGTAATTCTAGTGGAATCCAAGGATCCTCCAAAGAGACCTTGCACCAAAGACATTCAGTTGACACCTTACATCACTGCTTAGCTTCCACATCTGACAACCATACAGTAAGAAAGGTAGCATCAGGTCCCTTAAAAACGGGTATCTCCATCGCCAAATAGCTTTGTTGAGTGGTTTCATGACTCCATAAGGTATATATTGATTTAAAAAGCAAAGGACACTGAGACCTGTCAAAATAAAATAATGTTTCTGCAAATTCAACACTTTCATCACATACAGATGTGTCTCTGATGGCCGTGTCAACAAGATCACTGACAGCCTGGATCTAAGTCTTGATCCAGTACAGTTACAAACCCAGACACTGTTCAAAAGTGTTGCTATGAAGGAATTCATTGATTATACAAATGTCATAGCAGGGGCCATTAAGTCAAAGTCAGTAAACCTTTGTTTGGCAACAACAGGACCAAAGCCACTGGTTTCTACAGCCATACACATTTTGACCTACAATCAACATTTTTAAAAAATATTAGTCTTGTCAAAGTCATTCAACAAGACTCTGTTGCTGTGTCTGTTGGTTTGTTTGTTTAAATGTTTGTCTGCCTGTTTGTTTTCCCATTTCAGCAAAACTGGGAACAGCTGCAATAATCTTTTCTACCACACTTCATTCGGTGATGATTTGTGTCGAAGTGCAACATGGTATGGTCAAAGTCAAGGTCACGTGACACCGGTCAAAAATAGCAATATCATGAAAAACCTTAGATTTGGAGTACTTTTCATCTGAATGACTTGAAATTTGGTGAAACCATGCAGATTGGTGGGGCCTATAGGTCTCTGATTTTTGGAGTGATTCAATAATATTTACCATTGATAGGAATGGGTCAAATTTCACAAATTTTTTGAAAAATCAATTATCTCAGAAATGGTGCATCATAAAGCAAAAAGGACCTCAATTTCAGACTGACCCCTAATTTATATAATTATATAGGTAATGGGCTGAAAATGTTCCCTGAGCCCCGGAACTGGATGGTGGCTAAATTCTGAACTACGTGTTTTGGCACCCATGTGATTCATATGCAATAAGACATATTATGGGATGTTTTGAAACATGTCTTCTTTCTATATGTGATTTCAACCAGAAATATTGTTTTAAGGTCAAAGTTCAAGGTCAAGGTTAAGAAATTTAAAATTTTCACAAAATACTTGGATTTACAGTAAATGTAGTAAACTCACGTTAGTGTTGCACAGAATACAAATTTGCATCCTTGTCCTTTAGGAAGTGATCGGATGATACTGACATCAATTAATCACGTGTCAAAAATGTCAGAAATCTCATATTGATTATATCGGAAATGGTTCATCACAGAACGATGCGGAGCTTAATTTGGGACCCAACTCTAATTAGTATAGTCAATAAAGTAATGCATGGATAATGTCCTATATATATATATATATATATATATATATATATATATATATATATATATACTGTTAGAGACAGGCAGCTGGAAACCATTAGAAAAATTGATCTGGCTTTCGGTGAAAATTTTACGGGCTTCACAGAGAATAAGGAGTGTTACTACAGCTTTAAGGATGGCCCACAATGGCGCACGGCGCGCCGCGCTCCGAGCCACCATCGAGAGGCAGAAACCACCACATCATTTCTAAATGGATGGCTGTGTGGATGGCTGTGTGCAATTTCTCTGGTTATCACAAGAGCTGGACATCAGCCATTTTCCGGCAGATTTCACTTTTAACAAGAGATTTTGTCATGGAAAGCCGCGCGGAGACTTCGCGCGTCACGACCAATTCGCTGATGAAGCGAGACAAAGGAACACCTCCGTTTCGGAGTGTTAAAGGACAAGTTGGGACAAGCCCAGCTCTCCACAATTTCTCTTATACTCACTCGACTGGTAAGCACTGAAAGCTGAGATAGCCGAGATAGGCATGTACCTATAAGGCTCCGAAGCTCCCATGTTGTGTATCTATTGTGCATGTGTGTGTGTGTGTGTGTGGAGGGACAGCTGAGAAGTTTTGAGCCTGACCCAGAAAAGGTAGGTTGTAGTTCTCCATCTTTTTCCATTCTAAGAAAACAGTTATCGATGTTGTGGCATTCTTGTCTGGAGAGAAGGTGGATAATGCAACATGTTTACAAGCAAACTGTGTGCATCCCTGTTCAGACAGTGATGTAAACATTGCAGGAGACTCCTCCTGGGATACACATCATAGTCCACAGCTTCAGGAAACAAAGGAGTAGTTAGGCAAGTATATACACACCCACCCACGAGTACAGATACACAATGCCACATACACAACTGTTTTGGCAGGAATGACTTTTATTCATGGGACAATGTGTGTGCAATGTACAAACAAATCTTCCTGCAGTCCTCCAACAGAAAAAAAAGAAAAAAGCATGATGTGGTGGTTGGCAAACTGTGCAAAGAAAAAATGTTGTTACAAATGCAACAGCTGGTACCCCACATAAATGCAGGTGGACAATCTCACACACCTCACATCTCCTCGAGTCATATTGCAGGAGGTTGAATTGCAGGCTGAGAATCCCCAAAAGCATACATTACTGTTATGTGCAGTATGTGTGTACTTATTATATTTAATAAAAAACTAAATAAATAAATAAAAACTAGGCCACAGTCCTGTCGCTAGCAAGTCTACCATTACGCTGTTCAAGGTTCTTGAGCTCTCTGTCCTCATCAGACTGCACTACCGCCTCTGGGACCCTCTCTTAACAATAACGGCAAGTGTATCATATTTGATACAGGATTTTCTGAGATGCCTGCTTCATCAGTGTGATATTTTCTCCACAAAAAAAACATCGTATACAATGAGATACTTGTAGTGCACAGACAAACCACCAGATGTCAGTATCTTATGCATCAGAGGGCCTTCAGATGAGACATTCATAATGGCTGTCTGAAACACGTGATCCACAGTAATTTCCCTAAGAAAATGCATCATTTTATAGGTTTGAAATGTTATGTTTGCTCTGGATTTAAAATGGATGTTTTTATGCTAGAACGCCCAATGTAGCAAATATGATACAAATAAAAACATATATGCAAAAAGGTTTTTGTTTTTTGTTTTTGTTTGTTTGTTTGGGTTTTTTTTTGGTGGTTTTGTTAAAAGGTCCAATAAAGACTCTTGTTTCAAAAAATTAGAATTTTCTGACAATTATTTCACAGGGTGGGCTTTATAGGGTTAATTGATCACTACTATGTAGTGTTGGACAATACACATAACCATATTGTCACAAATCCTGTAGCATGCAACTCCTAGTCTTTCCAGGTGAAGAAATGTAATCTTTAGGTGCCCCAACATTCTTTCAGTGCCTGCCTTTGGCCTAGCCAGAGCTGCATTAAATTGGGTTTCAGTGCCAGGGTATGGATTCATCCAGAACTGATACAGACATAGACCCTACCCTCCTCCAGAAAGGCACATTTAGCAACAGTTCTTATATACATGACTGCCATTTGCATTTTATAGTTCCACCTCATGCTGGGGGTGAAACCTTTGAAATATCTTGGAGGTCTTGATCCAACCCTGTTTACAGTGCATTGCATCAATGTTGCTGATGATGCATAATGGAATTGCAGAAATTAAATGTTTGATTGTAAAAATAAACATCCGTCTCCTAGCATAATGGCTGTTACTTGCTTTTACAGACACAGTTTAATGCAGTGGTCGTCTTTTTTCTTCATATAGGCCTTTTAACTGTGAGCTGAGTTGGCCTTGACATGCACCTTGGTCCATTCCAGTATATTCATTACATTTGTGATGCCTGGTATTATGGAATCATTGTTATGTGTCGGACGCAGCCCGGAGAACTGACCAGCGTTTGAAGGACCCAGTATAAAATAAGCAGAGCACGGTACAAAGGATAACAGAGTTTAATGAACATAACAGTGTTGTGAAAAAATATAAAAGTGCGCGGTCTGGCGTGGTGGTTTTGCGGTGTGCTCCCAGCAGCACCAACGGTCCGGAGCCAGAACCAACCCGGACCCAAGGACCCCGCCGACACCCCCCAGGTGGCCGCGACAAACCGAGTCTGTGAAAGAAGGAATCATTATGTGAGTCCACACTCAACACACAGAGAGAACGCTCAAAGGTGCACAAACAGCAAACACTTCCTGGCTTAATTACTAATCAGCTTCCCACCCTGCAGGCATGGAACATCCAGTTCACAAAACTCCACTGCAGAGGAAGCTGATTACACGACCAACATACAGCTCAATATAATAAGGTGTGAGGGACACCACATTTACTGACTGTATAAATGTTAGTCACAAAATCTAACGTACCTCAGGAAGTGTGCTGACGAGCATGAGACCTCACCCACTCCTCTTTCACAGACCATGCATCAAACCTGGACGTTCTCTGCATCCACTGATGATGAGATGGCTCCCGACGATCTCACCCGTCTGGTCACAAGGTCGAGTCTCTGGCAAATACACACTGTGTACTCCAGTCTTAAATGCCACCATGTTCCAATCCATGTAGATGCACCACAGCTGTGAGTCCTGACGAGCCGCAGGTGATCAGCCTCAGGTGATCAGGGTGAGGTCCTGATAAACTCAGCTACACAGCCACTCAGTCCCAAATGCGCACCACCTGGGAGGAAAACCAAAAGACAGAAACAAAAGACACACAAAAGCCAGCCAGGCACGCCAGCCACAACAATCATGCTCATTTGCATACTGTACTGCTTTGAACACACTGTGTTACAACGACTGCAATCACATAAAATCCTTTCTTCAGTGTTTCTTCAATGTCATGAATACACAGAGAAACTTCTTCAGGGCCAGTAAAATGTAATGCTCTTGACAACAGGTTGTGTACCTAGTGTGGGCTCATTTGTCATCTGATTCTCATCTGATTGTGTTAGAATATGATGTAGGCATAAAAAAAAAAAACATAGGGTGCCAGTTTTGTTTACAATAAAATGCAAATTAATTATTTAAAAATCATACAATGTCATTTTCTGATTTTTTTTTTTCTTTTCTGTCTCTCTGATTTGACTTGTACAGGTACAATTCAAATCAGAATTGGTAGGAAAAACATAGGTGGGAAAACTTGCAAAATCGACAGTGGATCAAATACTTCACTGCTTCACTGTATATTAACCAACATGGCAGTCTTTATCTATCATGAAGTCAAAAACTGAGTTTGCTTTGTCAGATGAGTAGCAAACAAACAGATGATAGAAACTACCAGTGTTTTGCCTCTGGGGATCCACGGGCTCTAGATTGGGTAGTGTTTATAAAATAGGTAGCTGTCATTTTTCAAGGGCGGAAATAAATTATTGGAGTTGGAATGGTGTGTGAGTGCAGAATGTTTTTAGAACCTTACACCTCAACAGGTGTTAGAAGCACTTTTATAGCCTTTTATATCCTGTTATTTACATAATGTAATTACATAATTTGATGATTCCATTGGTTTCCTTGTGTCAGAAAACCTATATTTAGATTTTTTTGTAATTATATCTTGTGTATTAGCAAAGATTTTATTATTGGTAAACAAAAGTCATTGTGAATGCTATCTTGGATTTTGGACCTTTAGAATGTGAAGAAAAAATAGCACCGTAATGTTTTTAAGCTTATGATATCTTCTTTCAAAATCAAGTGAGTATTTGCTTTTATCAAAAAACAAACAAACAAAAAACCCTACTAAATTACCAATGATCCTACACTAACCACCCACAGTGTATAGAAATGTGCTGCTGGTGAAGAATCTCGGGGCTATACAGGCATTCTGTGCAGTCGTGAAGGCATCACTTTGACAAGTCATGTGTGGCTCCAATAACTCTAGATGAAGTACTAGCTGTCATATAGTAATCTGTGAATGTGTGGTAATGGATCTTGACATATGTAACATTCTCTGCACTTGTTAGACTCATCTTACTACTTCAATGATCATAAGCGATGCCTTCAACAAGAACGGCACAGCCATGGTTGAGAGAACTTCATGAAGTAGTCTTTTACATCTGTCATCTAATCTGACTCACATCCGAAGGGCTTCAATTGTCATTGCAAATGCATGGATATCACATTTGTTCCAGTAACACTGCTCCAGTATGTTTATCAGAGAACCACAAATTCTGGGATCATTCCAGAACATCAACAACTTCTCACACCTAAATCCACATCTGAAAAGTAGGGCCTTGCTCATTTCCTCCTGACAAATGTCCAATGATAGCTGTATTATCACATAACTTTTGGAGGTGACAGATGTCCATGTTGTGTCAGAAGTCTGATATGTACATGGGAGTACCCTGTGTTTTTGAGTATAAGTCACATCTATCAAAAACTGCTTCCTGGGGAAGAAAAAACACACACACACACACACACACACACACACACACACACACACACACACACACACACACACACACACACACACACACACACACACCAGAGTGTTTAACAGAACATTTCCCTGAAGGTGACTTTAACACTGGACAAGAACTCAATTGGGCATGTGCACACTACAGCATGTGCTGCTACTTACATGTAACACTTTTAAATTCCAAAAGTAGGCAAGATGGACCAAAACAAAAACAACACCAAAACTTAGAGCACTGTGCTCATAGAGCACAAACCTCTGCCAACACTAGTTTCCAATTCCATACATTTTTACCTTGGAAAATCTTTTCAAGGTCAAATCCTGTTAGAAGTGGTTTTTCATAAGCTAAATTATATGTGATCAAATGTCAGGAGTATGTAGTTAGTTCATGCCCTTGAATCAAAGTTTTTTGTGGTATTGTCAGGTTTTATTTAACTTTTTTTTTTTTTTAGTTTCTGAACATTCCTTTTCAGATCATTTGTACAGAACATTGGTTATCTCTGTTGCAGACAGCCTGCTGTGTGTAAGCCTGACCCTGTCAGATCTCAGAAGCTAAGCAATGTGAAGCCTGGTTAGTACTCTTCAGAACACCAGGGGCTGTGTGTGTTTCTCCAGATAAAACTGGAATTGCATCAGTAAGGGCATTCAGTGTAAAACTTGTGCCAAATACCAATGCGGATCTGGCTGAATCTTCTGTGACGACCCCGAACACACAGGAGCAGCTGAATGGACAACAACATTGGCTATCTCTGCTATGCACAATTTCTCATTGCTTTTTGGCACTAGGTTTATGACTGATAACTGGAAGATAGACAAACAGGCAAAAACCTGGAGCCACAAAACCCACAATCCGGATCAGGTGGTGAACATGGTCCACTCGGACTCCATGTCTCCAACCTCCCCCAGGATCTGTGAGAAGCTCTCCCGGAGGTGGGAGTTGAAGACCTTGATGACACAGGGTTCTGCCAGTCATTCCCAGCAGAACCTCATGATACGTTTGGGCCTACCAAGTCTGACCGGCTTCTTCACCTCCCAGTGGATCCAACTCACAAACAGGTGGTGATCGGTCAGCAGCTGAGCCCCTCTCTTCACCTGAGTGTCTGAGACGTGTGGCCGAAGGCTGATCATCGACCTCCGGCTCAGGGTATCCTGGTGCCACGTGCACTTATGGACATGCTTGTGCTCGAACATGGTGTTTGTGATGGACAAACTGTGATTAGCACAGAAGTCCAACAACTGAACACCACTCGGGTTCAGATCAGGGAGGCTGTGCTTCCCGATCACCCCCCTCCAGGTCTCACTGTCGCCGCCCACGTAGACAATGAAATCCCCCAGGAGAACAATGGAGTCCCCAGTTGGAGCACTATCTAGTACCCCTCCCAGGGACTCCAAGAAGGTCAGGTACTCTGCACTGCCGCTCGGCCTGTAGGCCGAGACAACACTGAGAGACCTGTTCCCAGACTGAAGGCATAGGGACGTGACCCTCTTGTTCACCAGAGTGAACTCCAACACATGGCGACTGAACTGGGGAGCAATAAGCAATGCTACCCCAGCTATCCGCCTCTCCCCGTGGGCAGTGCCAGAAAAGTGGAGTGTCCAGCCCCTCTCCAGGAGTTGGGTACCAGAGCCCAAGCTGTGCGTGGAGGTGAGCCCGACTATCTCTAGTCAGTATCTCTCAACCTCCCACACAAGCTCAGGCTCCCCCCCCAGTGAGATGACATTCCACGTCCCAACAGCCAGGAGCTGTGAGCGTGGACTGGGCTGCCGGGTCACCCACCCTTGACTGCCACCCACTCCTGTCTGCACTTGACCCCCATGGCCCCCTCTGAGGGGGTGAACCCACAGGAGGGCTTGTCCACATCGCTCTTTCAGGCTGAGCCTGGCCGGACCCCGTGGGCTAAGACCCAACTACCAGGTATTCGCATGTGAGCACCAACCCCAGACCTGGCTCCAGGGTGGGGCCCCGGCTCCACCATAAACTGAACTGCCCTTTTTGGATCCACAACCTAAGACCTGTTTGCTTTTGGAGACCCTACCAGGGGCAAAAAGTCCCCGACAACATAGCTCCTAGGATCATCCGGGTACGCAAACTCCCCCACCACAATAAGGTGGCAGTTCAAGGGGAGGCGGGTCTGGAAAAGCTCTGAAATTGTGTTTATTATACAACCCCTGGCAAAAATTATGGAATCACCGGCCTCGGAGGATGTTCATTCAGTTGTTTAATTTTGTAGAAAAAAAGCAGATCACAGACATGACACAAAACTAAAGTCATTTCAAATGGCAACTTTCTGGCTTTAAGAAACACTATAAGATATCAGGAAAAAAAACTGTGGCAGTCAGTAGCGGTTACTTTTTTAGACCAAGCAAAGGGAAAAAATATGGAATCACTCAATTCTGAGGAAAAAATTATGGAATCACCCTGTAAATTTTCATCCCCAAAACTAACACCTGCATCAAATCAGATCTGCTTGTTAGTCTGCATCTAAAAAGGAGTGATCACACCTTGGAGAGCTGTTGCACCAAGTGGACTGACATAAATCATGGCTCCAACATGAGAGATGTCCATTGAAACAAAGGAGAGGATTATCAAACTCTTAAAAGAGGGTAAATCATCACGCAATGTTGCAAAAGATGTTGGTTGTTCACAGTCAGCTGTGTCTAAACTCTGGACCAAATCCAAACAACATGGGAAGGTTATTCAAGGCAAACATACTGGTAGACCAAGGAAGACATCAAAGCATCAAGACAGAAAACTTAAAGCAATATGTCTCAAAAATCAAAAATGCACAACAAAACAAATGAGGAACGAATGGGAGGAAACTGGAGTCGACGTCTGTGACTGAACTGTAAGAAACCGCCTAAAGGAAATGGGATTTACATACAGAAAAGCTAAACGAAAGCCATCATTAACACCTAAACAGAAAAAAACAAGGTTACAATGGGCTAAGGAAAAGCAATCGTGGACTGTGGATGACTGGATGAAAGTCATATTCAGTGATGAATCTCGAATCTGCATTGGGCAAGGTGATGATGCTGGAACTTTTGTTTGGTGCCTTTCCAATGAGATTTATAAAGATGACTGCCTGAAGAGAACATGTAAATTTCCACAGTCATTGATGATATGGGGCTGCATGTCAGGTAAAGGCACTGGGGAGATGGCTGTCATTACATCATCAATAAATGCACAAGTTTATGTTGATATTTTGGACACTTTCCTTATCCCATCAACTGAAAGGATGTTTGGGGATGATGAAATCATTTTTCAAGATGGAGCCAGATTGATGAAGAGTACTGTTTGTCACTCATTAAGTCCATGCCTCAGAGACTGCAAGCTGTTATAAAAGCCAGAGGTGGTGCAACAAAATACTAGTGATGTGTTGGAGCGTTCTTTTGTTTTTCATGATTCCATAATTTTTTCCTCAGAATTGAGTGATTCCATATTTTTTTCCCTCTGCTTGGTCTAAAAAAGTAACCGTTACTGACTGCCACAATTATTTTTCCTGATTTCTTATAGTGTTTCTTAAAGCCAGAAAGTTGCCATTTGAAATGACTTTAGTTTTGTGTCATGTCTGTGATCTGCTTTTTTTTCTACAAAATTAAACAACTGAATGAACATCCTCCGAGGCCGGTGATTCCATAATTTTTGCCAGGGGTTGTAGGTCTCATAACTTCTCATTCAGATGTGCTGCGCTGTGGCAATGAGTCACATTGACTCTCATTGACAGTGTTTTCGATTAGCTTGCACAATCTTCACACCAATTTCACAAAATTAATGCATGCCAAAGTTTTGCACATTACAAAAAAAATTTTAGACACTTGCACATAGCCATGCACACCTCAGGCACAGTTTAAAATCAGTTTAACCCTCTGGGGTCCGAGGGCATTTTTTGGACAGTTCACTCGCCTGGCATAAATGTTTTATTATTGATGTTAACAGCTCTCCCTGCATCCCACAATCAAGTTTTATGTCTCTTTTTTTTTTTTCAGGACAACCTGTGCTTTCAGAATATATATGTTTTTGTTGTGTTTTATAAGTGTAATAAAGGTTTACAATCAAAAATAGGCAAGGAAAAAATAACGTTTATTCAAAACACACAGCAAACTATAATAAACAACTGTTTTGACACTTTATAAAGGTAATTTGAGGTCTTGTGTGAAAGACTGTACAACTAAAATGTTCAAACAGTAAACACAAATGCACATTTTGAACAATATATACAAAATGGTCTATGTGTTTTGTTGTCCACTGATATAGTAAACAGTGCTTTACGCAAAGAAAGCAACAGAGTTATCCAGTAACATTCACATGCAAACTAGTGGAGCAATCCTGATAGTTACACACTCTTTGTTTGAGCACGTGAAATTGTCATCAGAGGCTCTCCATCTGCTTTCAGTGATCGCTGTGCATAATGGCGCAGGGTGCATTTGGAGCCCAATAGTATGTACTCATTGGAGCACCCAGGGGGCTTTTCAAACGGGCCAACTAGTAACATATCACTACTGAAAACGATCTTTGGCTTTTCACATGAGTTAAATCTTCCCTACGATTGGATTTGGGAAAACCATGTGACGGTGAACCAATTCTGATTGAACACTCACATTGCACACGTCATGATACAGCTTCTATGAGGAGTACAATGATGGCTGGCTCGAAAGTCCACGCAGTTAACTTTTCAGCAAAAAAAAAAAGCAAGTTTCTATCTCATATCATTAAAACGTTATTTATAATTTAGTAAAGCTTGGTCTTAGCCGTCATATACGATGGCGTCGGCCCCAGAGGGTTAATCACTGGCAGGCCAAATTGCGTGCCAGTGTGGGAATCTAATTTGTACAACTGTAAAAGTCACCTTTACCCCATTTAAGGGTAACGGGGAGCTGGAGCCTATCCCAGCAGTCATAGGGCGTGAGGCAGGGTACACCCTGGAAGGGATGTACCTGTTGCAGGGCCTCACTGACATACATGAAGTAGTTAATTTTGGATGAGTTGCAGTTATAAAAATCTGTATCATATGGTATCATGCATCAAATGCAACAATAAAGGCTTGTCCAATAATATAAGCTGTCCTTTAAGATGTTGGACCAGAATTATTTTCCTTTATGCATAACTCCACATAGTATGCAACTATTGTTTGAATTTTGTTCCAAAGCTGTGCTTATAAGACTCATGGACATGCAGCCAGGATGACTCCTCTCTGACCCCTCTTTTTTTTTTTTTTTTCTTTGCAGTGGTATATTTCACACATTTTTACATCCTTAGAAGCTTGATTCATAGCAAAGTATTGTTATGACTGAGTGTTATACTACACTCACGTTTGAGCGTCCTATATTGTGACAGAAGATTAACTATCCAGTCACATCCATGCAAGCCTATAACTCATTCAGAGTTCCCTCACACATTTATTCCTTATGTGATCACAGTTTTTGAGACCTGCCTAGTCCCGACAGATAAACAATAGCACAACATACATAATTGTGACATTTAGATTGTCAGAAAAGGAATTTCAAACAAGAAAATAGATCAACGCTCAGTTCTACCATTAGGACTCAGGAAATAAGACACTTGAAGGTGACAAGAGTAGGAGGCAGAGGCAAGGCCAACAAAAGACGGGGACCAATGAGAGGCAGTGGAACATGGAGGCATGCATAGGGGTGGTGATGGTCTTGTGGTTAAGCGTTGGGCTTGAGACCAGTGGATCCGCGGTTCTAATCTAAGCCTGACCAGAAACTCACTAAGGGCCCTTGAGCAAGGTCCTTAATCCCCTAGATAGATACTCAGGGTGTGTAGTGGTCGCCTTGCATGGCAGCAGCCTGACATTGGGGTGAATGTGAGGCATTGATGTGTAAAGCACTCTGAGCATCTGATGCAGATGGAAAAATGCTATATAAATGCAGTCCATTTACCATTTTATTTATGACAGGAACCAAGAAGGAGGCAGCGGGATGGAGGAAGCAAAGCCTCAGACAGCATCTGCAAAGAGTTGAGAGGTGAGTCAGGATGGATTGCCATCTTTAACTGTTAAAGGCAAGCCGACAAAACCAAAAAGGACCTAAGAATGCTGGGAACTGTGATGAAAAGCAGGGTAACAATTTATTGTACAGTAGGAATAACAGTGTACAATGAGACACTGGAGGCAGGAGAGACCAACTGACTAGAATGAATGTGGCAGGGAACTGGGACCAGGTGGCACACATGGAGATGACTGGAGGCAGGAATGCTGAAGAATACAAATACAGAGAAGTCAGAAACTGAGTAAACGGAGTCAAGAGCGGCATGTAAAAAGCTATCACAACAGATAGAGAAGCCAGGTACCATGGAAATAACACTGAGTTTCTGGCAGAAGTGGAGTGACTGAACCAAGTCTTATAAGCAGGTGAGTTGATTGATTACAGGTGTGCAAACTAGCTCTTGATGCAGCGCATGGAGAAAACAGAAAGGGATGGGAAGGAGAGTAGAACAAAAAACCAAAAGAAAGCAAGAGGTGTGTTGGTGTGTTATTAGGAGGAAGATGGCGCCTGTGTGTTTGGCATGCCGTCAGCCCTGTCGCTCGTCGAGTTTTTTGCTATTTGTTGCTGTGTTTTTGCTCTGTGTGTTCTGCCGGGACACTTCAGCCTTGCTTGTGTATGGTCGCCAGTCTCTCTTGGACATTAATGCTCTTTATGAGCCGCTGCTGTCGTCTGGGTCCGGGCTTGGAGGGCCCCGCCCTGCTCTGCCACCTGTGCTCGCGGACGTCCCGCTCCACCTGCTCCGTTTTCCTTGGGTTCCTCTCCGGAGGAGGCGCTTTAGAAGACGCAGAAAGCGGAGCGGTCTGTTGGTGAAAGTTAAGTTTTACCTGGCAGCCTTCACTAGAGGGTCTGATCCTCGCCGCCTCTGTGATGGACGATATTTTTGGGCGTGGGACTGCGCGCTGCGCACGAGAGGCTGCTGGATTCGTCCTGTTCCTGAACTGATGACCGCACCAGCTCCGCTAAAGCTGTGCCCGTTTGTGCCGCAGCTTCCCGCTGCTGCCTCTCGCTGGGCTGCGAAGTTTTTACGCCGGTGCTGTCGTCTGCAGGCTCTCAGACGCGACGTTTCACCTGAGCTCCTCCGGCCGTTGAAACACTCTGCGTCACTGGCTGCTGAGGAGCAGAACTTCCGCATGACCTCATTAAAACCTGCTGCTCCCACCGAGATCCTTAGTTTGGGTCTCATTAACATCAGATCATTGTCTCTGAAGTCATTGCTGGTGAATGACTTAATTGTGGATCATCGTCTGGATATGCTTGGATTATGTGAAACCTGGATTAAATCCACAGCTGTCCTTCCTCTGAATGAGGCCTGCCCACCGGAGTTCACTTTTAGTCACGTTTCACGTGATGTGAAGAAAGGCGGGGGTGTTGCTTTTATTTATAAATCCAGGTTTACTTTAGTAACTGTTGGGGGTCAGAAATATAATTCATTTGAGTATCTGATTCTCTGTTATGCCCATGATGCTAAGTACTGTCAGGGTCATAAAACTGGAAATCAGCTATGTTATATTGTCACTATCTACAGGCCTCCTGGCCCATATTCTGATTTTTTAGATGAATTTGGCACATTCATCTCTAGTCTTTCAACTAGTGTAGACAACATTTTGATTATTGGTGACTTTAACATTCATATAAATAAGCTCTCTGATCCCGTCGGTAAATCATTTATGGAAATCATGGATGCATTAGGATTTCAGCAGTTCGTTCATAGTTCAACGCATATCAGTGGTAATACTCTGGATTTGGTTCTTGCACGTGGCCTTGCTGTCACAAATATCGACATCCTGCCTCTTGCATCAGTGGTCTCTGACCACTCGCTTATTAGGTTTACAATTACGCTGCCGCGTTTAGTGGAGCAACAACCTTGCCTATCATTGCGGCAACAAATTAAACCTTCAACTTTGACTGAACTCGAAGCAAGACTACCTGAAATCCTAACTTCAAGCTTGATGAAATTTCAGTCAGTAGACAGTCTTTCAGATAGCCTGAATTTAGTGCTAAAAACCACACTTGATAAGATTGCGCCTCCTCTATTAAAGCCACGCCTTCCCAAAGCACAGACACCCTGGTTCAATAGTTATTTGCGTGACCTTAGGAAGAAGGCTAGAGGGTTGGAACGGAAATGGCGTAGTTCCAAACTAGAGGTGTTTCACCTTGCGTGGCGTGTAGCTATTTTAGATTATAAGCATGCTTTATTGGCTACGAAGCAGGCGTATTATTCTGTATTGATCAACAAAAACAAGCATAACTCAAAGTTCTTGTTTGATACGGTGGCATTTCTTATTCATGGACAGCCACCTGTTGGTCGTTCTCCTTTTTCAGCACAGGACTTTCTGGACTATTTCAAAAAGAAAATAGAAGATATTAGGTTGCGCACATCTCAGCATACTTTGGTTGAATCATTGTATCCAGCTACTGAGCTGGGGACTACTACTGAGGTGCTACCTAGATTCACGGAATTTAACAGTATCTCACAAGGTGTGCTGACGAAACTCGTGATGTCTACTAGAAGCACAACTTGTTTATTTGATCCTATACCAACAAAATTGTTTAAGGATCTTTGGCCCATTCTTGGGCTGACTGTGCTGGAAATTGTTAACCTTTCTTTAAACTCTGGATCTGTTCCAAATTGTTTTAAATCTGCAGTGGTTAAACCACTACTCAAGAAATCTAATCTTGATCCTGGTGAATTGAAAAATGATAGGCCGATATCAAATCTATCATTCTGCTCTAAAATTCTGGAAAAGGTGGTTTCACGGCAGCTTGTGGACTATCTTACTGAGAATGACCTTTTTGAGCCACTGCAGTCTGCTTTTAGAAGACATCACTCCACAGAAACAGCACTTATTAAAGTAGTTAATGATCTTCTGCGAGCAATGGACTCGGCTACTACTACAGCATTGGTGTTGTTGGATCTCAGTGCTGCATTTGACACAGTTGATCATCATATTCTACTTGATAGACTAGAAAACTGTTTCGGGATTACTGGAACTGCTCTTGTGTGGCTGACGTCTTATCTGTCTGGTCGTTCCCATTGTGTTTTGTGCAGTGACACTACCTCTGACTTTAAGGGCATGAAGTTTGGGGTTCCGCAGGGATCCGTTCTGGGTCCCTTGCTTTTTTCCCTGTATATGGCACCCCTTGGGAACATTTTGCGGCGTTTCGGGGTTGCTTTTCATTGTTATGCTGATGATACTCAGTTGTATATGCCGATAGCTGCTGGAAATCCTGTCCACATAAAATCTTTACAGGACTGTCTTGCAGCAGTGAGAAGTTGGATGTCTAGCAACTTTCTACTTTTGAACTCTGATAAGACTGAAATGATGGTTCTTGGCCCAGCAAGACATTGGCACCAATTTGATCAGCTGGCGCTTAGCCTAGGTTCATGTGTTATACATCATACTGACAAAGTGAGGAACCTTGGGGTAATCTTTGATCCTACGTTGTCCTTTGACCTCCACATTAGGGACATTACGAGGACTGCTTTCTTCACTTAGCCTGGAAAAAGAGTCTGTTGCTCTATAAAAAAGCCCTCTGTAAAGCTAGGACATCTTTCTACTCATCACTAATTGAAGAAAATAAGAACAACCCCAGGTTTCTTTTCAGCACTGTAGCCAGGCTGACAAAGAGTCAGAGCTCTATTGAGCTGAGTATTCCATTAACTTTAACTAGTAATGACTTCATGACTTTCTTTGCTAACAAAATTTTAACTATTAGAGAAAAAATTACTCATAACCATCCCAAAGACGTATCGTTATCTTTGGCTGCCTTCAGTGATGCCGGTATTTGGTTAGACTCTTTCTCTCCGATTGTTCTGTCTGAGTTATTTTCATTAGTTACTTCATCCAAACCATCAACATGTTTATTAGACCCCATTCCTACCAGGCTGCTCAAGGAAGCCCTACCATTATTTAATGCTTCGATCTTAAATATGATCAATCTATCTTTGTTAGTTGGCTATGTACCACAGGCTTTTAAGGTGGCAGTAATTAAACCATTACTTAAAAAGCCATCACTTGACCCAGCTATCTTAGCTAATTATAGGCCAATCTCCAACCTTCCTTTTCTCTCAAAAATTCTTGAAAGGGTAGTTGTAAAACAGCTAACTGATCATCTGCAGAGGAATGGTCTATTTGAAGAGTTTCAGTCAGGTTTTAGAATTCATCATAGTACAGAACAGCATTAGTGAAGGTTACAAATGATCTTCTTATGGCCTCGGACAGTGGACTCATCTCTGTGCTTGTTCTGTTAGACCTCAGTGCTGCTTTTGATACTGTTGACCATAAAATTTTATTACAGAGATTAGAGCATGCCATAGGTATTAAAGGCACTGCGCTGCGGTGGTTTGAATCATATTTGTCTAATAGATTACAATTTGTTCATGTAAAAGGGAATCTTCTTCACAGACTAAAGTTAATTATGGAGTTCCACAAGGTTCTGTGCTAGGACCAATTTTATTCACTTTATATATGCTTCCCTTAGGCAGTATTATTAGACGGTATTGCTTAAATTTTCATTGTTACGCAGATGATACCCAGCTTTATCTATCCATGAAGCCAGAGGACACACACCAATTAGCTAAACTGCAGGATTGTCTTACAGACATAAAGACATGGATGACCTCTAATTTCCTGCTTTTAAACTCAGATAAAACTGAAGTTATTGTACTTGGCCCCACAAATCTTAGAAACATGGTGTCTAACCAGATCCTTACTCTGGATGGCATTACCCTGACCTCTAGTAATACTGTGAGAAATCTTGGAGTCATTTTTGATCAGGATATGTCATTCAAAGCGCATATTAAACAAATATGTAGGACTGCTTTTTTGCATTTACGCAATATCTCTAAAATCAGAAAGGTCTTGTCTCAGAGTGATGCTGAAAAACTAATTCATGCATTTATTTCCTCTAGGCTGGACTATTGTAATTCATTATTATCAGGTTGTCCTAAAAGTTCCCTAAAAAGCCTTCAGTTAATTCAAAATGCTGCAGCTAGAGTACTGACGGGGACTAGAAGGAGAGAGCATATCTCACCCATATTGGCCTCTCTTCATTGGCTTCCTGTTAATTCTAGAATAGAATTTAAAATTCTTCTTCTTACTTATAAGGTTTTGAATAATCAGGTCCCATCTTATCTTAGGGACCTCGTAGTACCATATCACCCCAATAGAGCGCTTCGCTCTCAGACTGCAGGCTTACTTGTAGTTCCTAGGGTTTGTAAGAGTAGAATGGGAGGCAGAGCCTTCAGCTTTCAGGCTCCTCTCCTGTGGAACCAGCTCCCAATTCAGATCAGGGAGACAGACACCCTCTCTACGTTTAAGATTAGGCTTAAAACTTTCCTTTTTGCTAAAGTTTATAGTTAGGGCTGGATCAGGTGACCCTGAGCCATCCCTTAGTTATGCTGCTATAGACGTAGACTGCTGGGGGGTTCCCATGATGCACTGTTTCTTTCTCTTTTTGCTCTGTATGCACCACTCTGCATTTAATCATTAGTGATCGATCTCTGCTCCCCTCCACAGCATGTCTTTTTCCTGGTTCTCTCCCTCAGCCCCAACCAGTCCCAGCAGAAGACTGCCCCTCCCTGAGCCTGGTTCTGCTGGAGGTTTCTTCCTGTTAAAAGGGAGTTTTTCCTTCCCACTGTAGCCAAGTGCTTGCTCACAGGGGGTCGTTTTGACCGTTGGGGTTTACATAATTATTGTATGGCCTTGCCTTACAATATAAAGCGCCTTGGGGCAACTGTTTGTTGTGATTTGGCGCTATATATAAAAAAAAATTGATTGATTGATTGATTGATTTCATGTGAGAAATATAGCAAAGATTCGCCCCATCCTGTCTGTGGCTGATGCTGAGACTCTGATTCACGCATTTGTCTCTTCTAGATTGGATTATTGTAATGCTTTATTTACTGGTCTGCCGCAGTCTAGCATTCGAGGACTTCAGTTGGTGCAGAATGCTGCTGCCAGAATTTTGACACAAAGTAGAAGGTTTGACCACATTACTCCCATTCTGGCATCCCTTCATTGGCTACCGGTTTCTGCCAGATTGGATTTTAAAGTTTTATTGTTGGTTTATAAAATTGTTCATGGACTGGCGCCTTCCTACTTGGCGGACTTGGTTAAGCCCTACGTACCTGCGAGGCCTTTGCGTTCGCAGGGCGCAGGGCTTCTGTGTGTTCCGAGGATGAGCAAAAAGTCTGTGGGGTATAGAGCTTTTTCCTACCGTGGTCCGGCTCTTTGGAATGATCTACCTGCTGTTATTCGGCAGTCTGACACGGTGGAGATTTTTAAATCAAGACTGAAGACCCACTTTTTTAGACTGTCTTATCATTAATTTTTTAATCTGTTTGTGTTTGCTTTGTAATTTCTTTTTATTCTACTGTGTTTTATCTTTTAACTGTGCTTTTCTTGCTTTTAATTTTGAATTTAGATTAATTTGTGTTGTGAATTATGTGAAGCGCCTTGGTGCGACTTTGTCGTGATTTGGCGCTATATAAATTAATAAATTAAAATTAAATTAAATTAAATTAAGAGGGAGACAGAGACCATCCGGTTTAACATTTTTGGAGGCTAGACGGTAAGAGATGGTCAAGTTGAATCTTCCAAAGATTAGCGACCACCTGGCCTGTCTGGAATTCAGTCTTTTGGATGACAAGATGTAAGCTAATTTCTTGTGATCAGTCCAAACAATGAACGGAACGGCAGTACCTTCCAGCCAGTGCCTCCATTCCTCCAATCCCTCCTCGAACACCAGGAGTTCCTGGTTACCCACATTGTAGTTATGCTCAGCGGGAGACAGTTACTGGGAGAAGAAAGCACAAGGATGATGATCCCAGTGAGCTGAGGGTTGTCACCCTCAGCTCACTGGGACAGGATGGCCCCATCCTGATGTCGGAGGCATTGGCCTCCATGATGAATGTGGAATACGTGTCCAAAACCAGTGAGTTGAGGCTTTAAAGGGCCAGTACCCAATCTAACGCATACTCCCGGTGCACACTGATGATGTAGGCTATTTTATTCTGATCAGTGTTCTAATGGGATGGACATTGTGATAAAAAAAAAAAAAACTATGGAGCCTTGAAGCATGATCATGACCATGATTAAGAGGTATAGAAGAGGATTTTCTTTCACCCAAACATAAAATCTGAAAGCACATCTCAGATGTACTTTCAGATTTTAAGAAGCCTATAACTTCTTCTGGGTTGTCTCGGTGTCTTGGTGGCTTTCCTAATATCCTGTCACATATAGGTAGAATCACACTGAGTGGCGTTGGACTTATGAATTGGTGCACATCTGAAAGTTGTCAGATTTCAGTTCCAAAACTTTCTGACAGCCATCTGCAGAAGTCGACACAGTTGGTTAAAATCAGCCGGCGGCCCCGAGTGTGATGCACAGGTTTGAAACTCTCTGGGCACAGTCGAGATGGGACACCTATCCAGTGGTGGTCCATGTGTTATGTGAGGACCATCTAACCACAATTTACATATTCTGATGGTGGCAAAATGGGATCTAAAATGATATGAGCCAACTTGGTCTCACAGCAAGTCATGATTCAGCAGCATGAAATATACATTAACAAGCCCGGCGCCAGAAAAAAAATATTAAGGGGGCGATGAGTTTATCACAGAGGGTGGGGTGCCCCCCCCCAAAAAAAGTGCACCCCCCCGAGCGCTAAGGAACTGTTGTAATGTGTGTGGAACATTTCTTCACGATAATAATTGTGAATTATTATCATGTACAGTGAATGTGACCAGCGACTATCAAACTGAAAGCTCTGTGCACTGCTGCAAATCTGAACAGGGTGTTAAAGGTATTTGTCCAATCCTCCGTGATGTGGAGTAATGCGTCGTTGCATGCGACAGGCTCAGAGCTGGACACATGTCACACTGTAATAAATGTTCACCTTCTAACTCTGGAGCGGATATAACATGGAACTTGAGCCAGGCCGTTACACCATTAATAAACATGCATCTTACCTCCAACAGTGGTCCAGAACTGTTTCACAGCGTGAACGTGGATATGAAGCCAGGATGCAGCCTGTGATTAGAATCCTCTCACTCAAAAGAAAAAAATAAGTACATGTGATAATCCAACCATCGTGATGTCCAGAGTTGCATTGTGCTCCTGAAGTGGGCAAACAAGAAAAAAGAAAGTTCCTTGGAATAGCACCCCGTCTGAGGGATTGTATGGCCAAAAGCCAGCAAACTTTGGAGCAAAGCTGTTCAGTGGCAGGTGCGTGCGTGGGGCGCACATGTGTGCCCCGTGCTTAGTGGCCCATGCAGCATTATGCATACACACACACACGCGGCTGAGTGATAATTACAGCCCCACATGTGTGCGTGGACCGCACGTGCATGTGAGGAAAACAGCACTCCGGTCTGTCATCAAGACATTTGGAGATCAGGCAGTCTGCAGCACCTTTATGGCCATCTGACAGTAGTCTGTGTCATCGACATATTGGATTCGATCTGACAGGTGTAGATGAGGCAGTCTGTCTGCACCCCGACACTGTTGACCACGTCTCTTTTCCTCCCAACTGCGTTGGATTATGGCAATATTTGCCATATCGGGCATGCTTCTGGCACATTCTTGCTATGCATGACGGGGGCTTTACTCTTTTCGTTCTTGCACAGTAACTCGGTTTTTGAGAACTATCTACTCCACACAGATTTAACATAGAGTGCCATACTGTTTGTATTTCTTCATAACTCATGTAAATAAAGTCCAAGGCATGTTCAGTGACTTGGAAATGTTCATGTATCCATCTCCTGACTTGTCTGAAAAAAAAAAAAAAAAACTGGCAGCAAAAATGATTATAGGTCTTATGCCAAAGGGGCCCATTTCTTTATAAGCCCACCAACTTCACTTTTATATTTTTTTAATTAATTTCTATCAAGTTGTAGAGATTTGCTTTGAGTTTGAGATTAAGAAAGATAATTTTAGAAATTTGTGTACTGAGAAGACTGATTTACTTTTTGCATGAGAAATGCCATAAATAAATTAAAATATCTGAAATACCAAGGTTATGAATGCTTTGGAAAGGCACTGTGCCACCTTTGGGGGATAGTCTAACCTCTAAAATTACTCCAAGTGGGATGAAACACAAAGAAAGTGGATTTTTTTTTTTTTTTTTTTTAAACTGCAGAGCACATCATTTTTGATTTCACCCCCTGGCATTTGAATGACTGATTTATATTCTAAAGCTTAATTATTAAATGATGAAAACCAGCAGGCAGAAAAACAGTGAGGCCCCTCTCTCTAAAAACTTCCATTAAATGATAATTGCATGTTTTTTTTCCTCCCTTTTTTTTTTCTTCTGCTGTATGACAATTATTGTCAGATAATATTAATATTGATTGTTGTGGAATGAAAACTTCATTTTGTCTATTTCATATAAAAAAAACTTTTCTGATAAAACATTAATTTATATTGACTTAACTAAAACACAAAAATATATTCAGGATCACAAATCTCAACTGAAGTCTTTTTTTTTTTAATCAAATGCTCCAGTTATTGGTGCTTGTTGTGCTTGGTGTGCTGTGGTGCATTTTTTTTCTGACAACTAGGGATGTGGGAGCAAATAATCTTATTTCATTATTTCCACAATGTAAGGTTTTCATCAATGTTTTTCATTGAAAAACTGACTCAGAATAGAATTCACCTACAGTAGTGTTCAGAATAATAGTAGTGCTATGTGACTAAAAAGATTAATCCAGGTTTTGAGTATATTTCTTATTGTTACATGGGAAACAAGGTACCAGTAGATTCAGTAGATTCTCACAAATCCAACAAGACCAAGCATTCATGATATGCACACTCTTAAGGCTATGAAATTGGGCTATTAGTAAAAAAAAGTAGAAAAGGGGGTGTTCACAATAAAGTAGCATCTGCTGTTGACACTACAAACTCAGAACTGTTATGTTCAAACTGCTTTTTTAGCAATCCTGTGAATCACTAAACTAGTATTTAGTTGTATAACCACAGTTTTTCATGATTTCTTAACATCTGCAAGGCATTAATTTTGTTGGTTTGGAACCAAGATTTTGCTCATTTACTAGTGTGCTTGGGGTCATTGTCTTGTTGAAACACCGATTTCAAGGGCATGTCCTCTTTAGCATAAGGCAACATGACCTCTTCAAGTATTTTGACATATCCAAACTGATCCATGATACCTGGTATGTGATATATAGGCCCAACACCATAGTAGGAGAAACATGCCCATATCATGATGCTTGCACCACCATGCTTCACTGTCTTCACTGTGAACTGTGGCTTGAATTCAGAGTTTGCGGGTTGTCTCACAAACTGTCTATGGCCCTTGGACCCAAAAGAACAGATTTACTCTCATCAGTCCACAAAATATTCCTCCATTTCTCTTTAGGCCAGTTGATGTGTTCTTTGGCAAATTGTAACCTCTTCTGCACATGTTTTTTTTTTATTTAACAGAGGGACTTTGCGGGGGATTCTTGCAAATAAATTAGCTTCACACAGGTGTCTTCTAACTGTCACAGCACTTACAGGTAACTCCAGACTGTCTTTGATCATCCTGGAGCTGATCAATGGGTGAGCCTTTACCCATTCTGGTTATTCTTCTATCCATTTTGATGGTTGTTTTCCATTTTCTTCCACGCATCTCTGTTTTTTTTCTCCATTTTAAAGCATTGGAGATCATTGTAGATGAACAGCCTATAATTTTTTGCACCTGCGTATAGGTTTTCCCCTCTCCAATCAACTTTTTAATCAAACTACGCTGTTCTTCTGAACAATGTCTTGAACGTCCCATTTTCCTCAGGCTTGCAAAGAGAAAAGCATGTTCAACAGGTGCTGGCTTCATCCTTAAATAGGGGACACCTGATTCACACCTGTTTGTTCCACAAAATTGACAAACTCACTGACCGAATGCCACACTACTATTATTGTGAACACCCCCTTTTTTACTTTTTTTTACTAATAGCCCAATTTCATAGCCTAAAGAGTGTGCATATCATGAATGCTTGGTCTTGTTGGTTTTGTGAGAATCTACTGGTACCTTGTTTCCCATGTAACAATAAGAAATATACTCAAACCTGGATTAATCTTTTTAGTCACATAGCACTACTATTATTCTGAACACTACTGTATTTCCATGAGTGGGACACATGGAGGAAATTTTAATTGTTTTCAAGGTAATCTCAACAATGCAGTTTTTTCATCCTTCATATATCCCCCAAGGGGTGGTGATAATTAGTCTTTGGCTTTTGACACACAGCTGCATCAAGCACCTTGCCAACTCTACTACTGCCCTTTGATGTAAATGGAGGTACATTTCTGTTACTTCTGGACCCGACTTCATAAAGTGGTATCATCTTTTAGTGTACTAAATTCACTTAGTCAACTAAAGTTAGTCCCCCAACATTAGCCATCTTATATCTGTTTTACATTGATGGTTAAACCGGTAGATTAGCCCTCTAACTTTTGTCGATGATTTTCACGGGCATAAGCAGCCTCTCCAGTGCTATTGCACTGTAGTCCCCATATCAAGAAACTAAGAACTGGGACAACCTGAAAGTTATGAATTGGAGGGGTGGGAACATGTAACTGTTTTGTAATTGCCGAAGGGGCCCAAAATAGGGGGTGCTGAAACTTTGGTCATAAGAGGTCAACCATGGAACGGTTTAAGTTTTGAAGTTTGGGTACCATACCCATCTCGCAAAAAAATTTCAGAGCAAACCAGTGGGGTCAACAATTCGGGCTGTCTGAACTTTAGGAAAATCAATACTTAAAAAGATAAAGAACACAAGTTAAAAATGAGCAGTTTCTAAAATAAAAATAAGTATGCCAGTAAGCAGAGAGCGGACAGTCTGGGCAAAACAAAGTGTCCAGTGCCGGGTCGGTTCGTGGGAGAACTGCCGCATGGCCGGCAGGAATATCACGCAGGGTCTTCAAGATGTTGGTTTACGTGGGGAGGGTTCTCTGGACATCGAGCGCATGTCACAATCTTCCCCTGGGGAATATAAAAACAAGATCAGCACAATGTCGTCAACATTGGGCACACTATAATCACCAAAGGCTGTCTGTTACACTGCCCCAAGCACGGCTACAAATAGTCACAGGCAGGGCAGGGTCCCTGCTATGCTGCTGCATGTGATCAGCTTTGCAGTGCTTGTCTCCCCTCTTGTACTCCTCTCCAAGCATCTGCTCCTGCACACCTAACAGACACACACAGGACCAGCGAATGCACAGCGACATGTCCCTGGAGCCAGAGGCTCTTGCTTTATGAGCACCACTACAAACGCATGAAATGTACTCATGGAGACGGCAGGGTTCCCCCTGCCGCTGTGTGTTAACCATGTTGTGGTGCTCCTTCTGGACAGTAATCCAGCTGGGCCCTGTGGTTCCTGATCCTCTGGCGGCCTCTCCTCATGTACTCTGCTCTCCACGCCACACAGCTTAGAATACCGCCCGCTTTTGCCAAACTCCACTGTCTTTTATTGGCCACATTACGCGCCATGCCCCAGGTGCATTGATTGCAGGTGGTGTCAGATTAAGGAAGAGTCAGGTGCTTTTGGGGTTACCATGGCAACCACTGGGGAGGCATATATATATGTGTGTGTGTGTGTGCGCACACTTTTAATATATAGATGTTATACTGCCCCTTGCTGGATTGTCTTGTGACTCCAGAATGTAATTATCAATGTCCATTTTTCAGTTTTGTTAGCTAATATCCATTGTTTCTTCAAAAATATTGTTCTGTTTCCGCAGCGTTCATCCTTGACCCAAAATACATAAGCATACCAAATAGCAAATGTGAGTTCTCCCCATATTGTCCGTGTTCAAAATTTCACGCATGCATGCACGCACTCATTTTTACACACCCACAAACAGAGATGGTGGTAGAAAACATCAATTGCACTATCCTTTTCATTAACGGTAATGGCAACATCACACTTAACTAAACTGATGAAACCAATTGAAGTACAACAACAACAACAATAACACAAGCAACACTGTTCAACTTACATGAACCACAATAACATTTAAAACCCTCCCATTGTGCATTGGAGCACAAGGTCTCCATTGTTCACCATTATAAGATAATATTGCTAATTTCTCCAAAAATATTAGTCCTATCAACGTTCTGTTTTAGCAGTGTTCATCCTTGACTTAAAATACATAAGAATACCAAATGGCAAATGTCAGCTCTCCCCAGATTCTCCGTGATTGAAGCCGTACACATGCATGCATACATGCACACAGAGGCCACTTGGCTATTATAATATTGATTATTATTATTATTATGTAGCACCCATACCGCCACTCTATAACACTCATAATTCAGAGTGGGTCCAATCTCCTTTTAAGGATATTAGACCCTTCCCCAGCATGTGGTGTGAAATGCCTTCCTGGTAAGTGAACTTTAACTCAGAGAAGGAAACTTTTGTTGCCAACAAATAAACTCCTTTTATTAAACTTCATTGCACACAAATCAAAACATTTTCAAAACCCAGAAATAATCCAACCATTTTCTAAAACACAAACACATCTCAACCATAAAATCCACCCACACTGAATTACTCCCAATCCAATCCCCAACATTTATGACATCCCTGAACACAACACAGCTGGGCCCATGAACACACACACGCTCACACAGTCCAGTCTCATACTCACGCCTTCAAGGCGAGAGGAAATGGATGAAATGGAAAATAAATTGCCATGCAGGCCAGTTCCCAGCATCCCGTGCTGAGACCAACAGTTGTCCACGGTGAGTGCGTTGAACTTCTCCGGCAACCATGCGATGTGTGTTACAACGTCACACATCACAACGAACCTCAGCTGTGCAGCAAACCACAGAACACAATCACTTTGTAGATTGTTAAACACAGCCACAGCCTGCGCATGGAAACAGGGTACCTGTTTGACAACGTGGAATCAACCATATCTTTCATGAACACGTCTCGGTGGCGTCTCCGCCGCTCCAGATGCACCTGCGCCTCCAGTTGCTCCAAATGTGTCTGCCTCCCTGCTCAAAGTCACGGGTCTCTCACGTCTCACTGTTCGGCGGAAACTCAGCGTCTCCTCTGTCCATTCTTCCACCAAAAGTTTGGCGGCCAGGGTCAAGTTCGTGTCTGGGCAAGTGTTCTGTGTTCAGCATTGAAACCGCACCCATTCTCCTTCAGCGTAACTCTTGGTCATCTCAGTTTCCCAAGCGAGTCGAGTCCCTGTCAACTCCCGTGTCCTCCCTCTTCAGTCCACCTCAAACACCAAAACCCACCCCACTCATATTCTCCACCAATCATTCCTCACCACATGCCCTCAAACCAGCCAATCACAATTAACACAGTGAATAATCTTCCATTAATGCCGATATACTATTTGCATCAAAGATTCACAGATTTCCTTCCATCATAAATCTGCATTTCCCACTGGGCTACATCTTCGTCTTCTTCTTCTTATTATTATTATTATTATCAGTATTATTTGACTGAAAAAGACAGACTAAAAACTCCTTTGCCCCTCATGCCATCAGACTGTACAACTCCACACTCGAGCAGAGGAGGAGCAACAGGAAGATAGAGGATGGCAAGGAGAGGAGAGAAACAGTCATAGTCAGTAAGCCAGTAGCAAGCAGTATTTCTGGTACTTATATTTGCATTTACAATTTGCAGATTGTCTTTTACTTCTACTTTTGATACTCTGTATGCTTCTTACCTTGTGTACTGCTATGCAATGCTACTGGAACATCAATTTCCTTGAGGGAGCCTTCCCAGGGGATTGATTAAATTCTGTCTAATCTAATCTAATCTAATCTACTTTATTTCATTATTACTTCTATTTTTCATTTGATGTTTAAATGGACGACAATGACATGTTTTCACTTTTGTGTGTCATCCATGTATTTTTAACATTTTGTCACCTTCCTAAAATAATGGCCTAAGTCAACATGACTTAGGCCATTATTTTAGGAAGTCTTCACCCTTGACCCAAAATACATAAGCATACCAAACAGTCTTCACCCTTGACCCAAAATACATAAGCATACCAAACAGTCTTCACCCTTGACCCAAAATACATAAGCATACCAAACAGCAAATGTGAGCTCTCCCCAGTTTGTCTGTGTTCAAAATTGCATGCATGCACCCATGTCAAATGGCAAATGCCAGCTCTCCACAGTTTGTTTGTGATTGAAATTATACTCACGCATGCATGCACACAGAACTTTTTGTCTTGTCTACATTCTGCTGCAAGCATAGCTGTGGCAGAAGACATCAAATGTAAAACACTTTTCACTCGTGGTAACATATACATGCTAACTCACTCCATGGTAATGGCAACATGACCCGACATGATTATGTGTCATGGTGCCAGTGAGATGGCAGGCTATTGCGTGCAGCTCCGTATAAAATAATAGCACAAGTTTTTGTGTCTCTTTTTATGGTGCAGTAGATGATCTTTAACAATGTGCCGAATAACGCTGAGGAGGTTTAGTGAATGCAACCTAGACACACCTGTGTGGGCATAATCACACCTGGAACTGCTAATCCTGAACAGCGCCTCAACATTTGGGATAAGGCATGCTATCCCAAAGGAATTACTGCAGGTTAAACATTGAGGGACCCATGCTGGAGTAAGGAGAAATAAGAGAAGAGAGCAAAGAACTTGGGGAGTGAGGTATAAACCAGCGCTACTTTCCATCACCATGGGAAATGTTCGCTGTTTAAACAACAAAACAGATGAATTGGAGACTCTTGTACGGAACCAGAAGATGTATTGGTAGAGTAGCCTAATATGTTTGACTGAGACCTGTCTTACGGAGAACATACCTGACTCCCTGATCACTTTCATCGGCTTCAATACAATACGCACGGATCGGAATGCCACCGGAAGTGGAAAGCAGAAAGGAGGAGGTCTAATGCTCCTTGTCAACAACAACCCTAAGCACATAAGCATCAGGGAGCGAATACGTAACAAAGACATTGACATTGAACTCATCATTGAGTTTAAGGCCATATTAAATGCTGCAGGAGGTCACCTTGTGGTGGCCATTGTTGTTTACATCTCTTCATCAGCAAATGCGGATGCGGACTGTGATGCAGTGCATGTGACTATTGCGAGACTTCAGGAAAAGTAGACTGCGCTTCCATGTGGGCCTCAGTTTTTGTTGCAGCCTGTGAGCCGGGTCGTAGCAAATGGGGGCTCGCCCGAACAGGTTTTTGACGTTTTACTTTCCCTAGACTCATGTGGCAATGCGCGGTAAAAGTTTGGGGTTAGTGGTGCGTCTTATTGTTACAGCTGGTGCTTGTTTGGTGGTGATCTGCTGTGGAGTGGAGCAGATGCGTCGGTGTGGACATGCGACATGCAGCAGGTGGCGGTGAGGATGCACGAGAGCGCTTTTTTTTTTTTTCTCTTTGTTTGGATGGCATGGTGTGTTTGTTGGACACGGCCAAGAAAATATGTGAGTGGAGTGTGTGACTTGTGCACATTGAGCATTGAGCTCTGTTTTGGAGCTGTGTCTCCTGGTGAGATAAGAGGCTTCGCTGCTTTATGCATGGCCTGTTTGTTTTTTTGATAGTCTTGTGGGGTTGCAGTTGGCATTCACTGTGTTACAGTGTTCTCGGGAGCAGTCCAGGAGAAATGTTTTCTCGCTGGTTGTGTGCTTAATCATCCCGCCACCAAACCACGTGAAGAGTTAGGTAAGTTAATTCGGTGGAGCTTGTTAAGCAGGCTTAGAATAGAGGGGGCATGGTTGCATTCAGTGGTGTGCAGTGCACATGTGAGCACTTCAATTCGCAGTGTATTAACGCGGTCTGTGTGTGGTTACGTAGTGCGGTGTGTGCGCATAATTTTGGCCAGTTATGGATGTGGAGGTGGAGAGTTTTGTGGCTAATCCCATAAGGGCAGAGGTCTCAAACCGGTTCCAGAAAGGGCTGAGAGGGTGCAGACTTTCTGCGTGTTGGAAAAATTCACATGTGCCATTTACTCACACACACACATACATACATATATGTGTGTGTGTGAGTAAATGGCACATGTGAATTTTTCCAACACACATGTGTGTGTGTGAGTAAATGGCACATGTGAATTTTTCCAACACACAGAAAGTCTGCACCCTCTCAGCCCTTTCTGGAACCGGTTTGAGACCTCTGCCCTTATGGGATTAGCCACAAATATATATATATATATATATATATTTTTTTTTTCTTTTTTTTTCTATTTGACCATCATTCTGCTATTACCACAACCTGAGATGAGCCCTGTGAAAATGAATGCTTAACATTCCAAAACCGTCAAGGTTGCAAACAGAGGCTTGATCAAGGACTGCATGTTGCAAATTGTTGATAAACTAATAACAAGCACTGCGATGAAAAAAGGAGACAGGAGATATTTTTTTCTATATATTATATATATTTTTTCTATACATTTTCTAATATTTTTTTCTTTAGATGAGTTCTATTCAAATGATGAGGTGTTTTTTCAGGGTGGATTTCCCCGCGGACGTGGCCGAGGTCACGGACGTGGTGGACGCCGCCCTTGGGGCAGGAGAAGAGCACATGCGATATTTGACAGACAGGAAAATACCTGTTGGAGTTGTGGAGAATTTGGACATTATGCACGAGACTGCCCCTATCAACAAGGTCCATCTCAAAGGAAGGGCCCCGCTCCATCAGTCCTTCACTTTGAAAAATGACTAGAAGCTGCAAAAAGATGCAGTATTTAAATCAGATGACATTCCTGTCACACCAATTAACAGGCAGGATAACTCTGATACTGACAATGACAAATTGGATTCAGTGGACATTTGTGGAGCATGGACAATGATGGGCATGAAAGACAAACCCACCATCACTTTGGTGGTAAATGGTTTTCCTTTTGAGTTCTTGTGTGATACGGGCGCATGTAGAACAGTGATGAACACACTGCCCACTAAAGCAAAAGAATCACACAATAAAATTTATGTGAAATCAGCTAATGGTATGACTAACCAAGAAGTAATGTTGAAACCAGTGAACATTACTGATCCAGACACCCACCGTGAGATAAACCCATTGTCTTTTCTCCACCATGTCCAGTGAATCTCCTGGGACGCGACTTGTTACAAAGTCTAAAGATTGGCATCCTTCCAACTTCAGGAGGAATGAAAGTGGTCAGACTGACTACAGATGACATATTTTATGATGCCACAGAAGCGACTAGGTACTCGTTGGACCTGACAGACATGACACAGGCTTCATGCCTACTTCAAAATGCTGTAAAGCAATTGACTGATTTACAGCATGCACTCCATCCTGAACAGTTACACATCACATTGTACTACACTCACAGCCCAAACCCCAGATATCCAACTAAGTTTTCTAAAATGACGTCAGAACCACAGTCTGTCGAATACATGTATACAGACAGACAATCAACAGCGGTTTGTGGAGTGACTGTTTCTCCATCTGCAAAAGCCCTGTTTTTCGGAGGCTGGGCCCTCCACCTCTCCCTGTGTAAACCAGAAACGTCCGAGTGGAAGGAACTCTGTTTTTTCACCAAAAAAAGCCAAAAATGCACTAGACTGAGATGCCAATTCAACCGATGACTGGGAATACAGTCCATCATTGAACTTATACAGAAGACTGATGTATTGCAAGGTTGATGTACTTCCAGTGGTGCACGATGAACTAGACTGAGATAAGGAGCTAGTATCAGCCATGCTCTCAGATACAGATAAAGCATTGCTGAATACACTCCCACCTGAACTTTGGGTTAACAGTCCCATGGATGTGGGCCTGCTGACCTCCATTGCACCTGTCCAAATCAAATCAAAATCTGAGTGGAGACCTTTTGTGAAACAATACCCACTCAAACCCGATGCAGAAGTGGGCATTGAACCTGTTATTGATGATCTGCTCAAAGCAGGGATCATTGTTGAATGTCCTGATTCACCATGCAATACACCTATTTTCCCAGTGAAAAAAGCCGACGGTGAAAACTGGAGAATGGTTCAAGATCTCAGAGCAGTATGCATTCTCTACAATTTTTTTCTTTGTTAAACAATGGGAACAAAGAGACATGGTGACCTCTACATGAAAACCAGTCACTCGTGCTGGCCTTTTTGCGAGACCTTCTATATGCTGTAACCCTCCCGTCTGCTCTTGCTTTATGCAAATGTGCTGCACACACTAAAGGCACTGATTATGTTTCCAATGGAAACCGCCTCACTGACAGTTGCTAAAGCGGCAGCGGCTGGTAATTACGGTGTTTCTGACGCCTATACAGCTGACACAGATGTTGCACTTATTGATTCAGATATTATATAAGACATGCAACAACAATCACCACAGCAGGAAAAAACTATGTGGTTGAACAAAGGGGCAACATTGAATTCCTCAAACATCTACCTCATTGGTGACTTTGTCACTTTGTCACTTGTCACTTTGACAGGCCCATCCTTCCTAAAAATCTTCATAAGACAGCTGCCATTGTGACCCATAGTCCTTGCCATGTGTCAACTGGAGGGATGGTATCACTGATTGAACAGCATTTTTACGCCTTTGGGTTTAATTCCTACACAAAAAACTTTTGCAGAACATGCATTGTATGCATGAAACACAACCCTCGGGGTAATATGAGACCAAAACGTGGACAGTTTCCACAGCCACAGTACCCATTTCAGACAGTACATATGAATTTCATTGAATTAAATCAAAGTGGTCCATACGAATACTGCCTGGTGTTAATTGATGCATTCTCCAAATGGGTTGAAATCATTCCATCAAGACATGCTGACGCACTGATAGTTGCAAAAGCAATCTGTAAAAACATTGTCCCACAATATGGGATACCAGAAACAATGTACAGTGACAACGGGACACACTTCGTGAAAAAAGTAGTGGAGAAAATGGCTGACAATTTGAAAATTAATCTGAAACATCACTGTGCATACCACCCGCAAAGTGCAGGACTGATAGAACGCACAAATGGAACAGTGAAAAGCAGATTAAAAAAATGCATGGAGGACACAGGCCATCCCTGGCCTGAATGCCTGGACTTAGTGAAGCTGTACATGCACATAACGCCGACCAGTTCAGGACTGACCCCATTTGAAATCCTCTATGGATGACCTTATAGGCTACCACTCTTTTCAGTGGACTTGAAGATAGCAGACGAAGAACAAATTCTAGCTGACTTTATGAGACAACAAAAAGAAATATCCAATGCACATTCACTGCCGCCTGATTCTTTGTCTCCACAGGATAAAGTGCTGGTCAAGCCAGGAGATTGGGTGTTCATGAAAGTCATCAAAAGAAAGTGTTGGTCCAGTCCACGCTGGGAAGGACCATATCAAGTGCTACTGACTACACCCACCGCAGTGAAGATTGTTGAAAGACCAACGTGGATACATCTAAGCCACTGTAAGCTGCAGCATGTGCCAGGAGCCTCATATGAGTAGTGGGGAAGTCTGACTACAAAGGGGTTCCACCATATAGGGGTGGTTTGTCTCAACGTCAGTGAAGCAGGGGGATCCCTACTCACTTAGGTGTGGTTCCCTGGTGACACTGTAACCTAGCAACAATACCTGAAATGAATGAGCAGGGAGAGCGTGGCCCAAAGACGCGTACTCGTCCCTCCCATTGCAGGACAGGCTGTTGTGCTGTGGTCGTAGCATGTATGGTTCTGGTGGGACTAATGCTTTGGTGGATAGCCCAACAATGGATGCTACATGTTCAACTGGCGAAACAACAGCTGACCACCAGAGAGAAATAATACGTCAACACGCCGGAGACACCATGCCACCCATATGCCATGAATATGTGGTGGAGATTTGTGAATTACACTTCACACATGGCTAATCAATCTAACTGTTATGTATGCGCTCACATGCCAGTGTCCAGCACTCACAATGGGCTACATGCTACAGTACCACCACTCATTAAAACGGGCTGTTTATTAGCTTTGTCCACGCACCCAGGAATAAATACAGATATAGATCAGGCCAATTTCACCATCCCAATTAATATAACCGGGTTTTCCGCGTTATCCCGCATAAATTGTTCAGCGAATGGAACACCCCACGCAATAGCATGGCCCCAAGTAAAAAATCCACTACTAATATCCGACCTACTGATATACCACGCTTTTGACTATTGCGTGACGGCCAATGGTTCTAGATGATTAGGCTATGTGCCCGAATGGTTGTGCAATGCAACCTATTGTCAGTATGAAAATAAAACTGCCCAAAAACAATGCATGAATAATAATACTTGTGCTAACAATGCAACCTTAAGGCGACTACACTACAAGAAATCATTTGATGACAAAAAGTGGTGTTATAATTCGTCAGGATGTGGTTGTTCCACTTGCTCCCTCCAAAAAGGGTAACAGGATACTAACTGATTACTACTGGCTCTGTGGCACCAATGTCTATGCCCACCTACCTCCAGGTTGGGGAGGGACATGCGGGTTAGTGTATTTACATGAAGAATTAGTTTACATCCCTAAACATTTATGGTCAACCTCTACTCTTAAATTCAGGGAAGCCCACAATATCAAACGATCCAAGCACACCCTAGTCGATATTGTAGGAGACATACCTCCAGATAAACGTATCTTTGGGGATGGATGGAGGGTTTTATTCGGCTTTGTTCCTCAAGCCGGGGTCAACCTAGTGGCAGATCAAGTGGAAATGACATGATATAGTTTCTTACATTTTATGAACTCCACCCTCGCTATGGCAAACGCTACCACATAAGAAATAAGAGCCCTCTGACTTATGGTGTTACAGAACCGTATGGCTCTGGACTTGTTGACCGCACAGCAGGGAGGTGTGTGCGCTATAGTGGGCACAGCGTGATGCACTTTCATTCCAGATAACACCGCTGATGGAGGAGCTATCACCCGAGCCTTGCGAGAAATGACTGAAGTTTGGGACTCGGTTGAGTCCACCATGCATTCCCACCACTGTGACTTCTGGTCCTGGTTTTCTTCTGGTACCTGGTGGCAACTACTGCTCAAAGTGTTGACTCCGGTCTTTGTAATAATGGCTGTATTTTTCGTGTTATTCTGCTGTGTAATACCCTGCATCCATTCCATGATCGTTAAAACTATAGCGCAAACATTTATCCAATGCAACGTTCTCCAATGCCAGCAACCCCAATGCCACTATCAGTCTTTAATGCAAGATGACCCAGATGCCTATGATGACACGACTTCTGTGTGAATACGTAAAGCAAAACTTGAGATGACATCCATTCTGTTCATGATGTTGTAATTAAAATGTCACTGGCAAGAGATTATAACTGATGTTTTAGAATGGTGTTTTTGTACATACGTGTTCAAAAATGATAAACAGGAGGGATTATGTTGGAAAAATTCACATATGCTATTAAAATTATCATTTACTCATATATATATATTTTTTTTTTCCATTTGACCATCATTCTCCTATTACCACAACCTGAGATGAGCCCTGTGAAAATGAATGCTTAACATTCCAAAACCGTCAAGGTTGCAAACAGAGGCTTGATCAAGGACTGCATGTCTCTGTTTGTGGTTTAACATGTGCCAGCAGAAACTGATTAGTCAGAGGAACAGAATGCTCTGCACCCTTGAAGTGCCTTGTGTCTATCTGCCTGCGATGTGCATCATACGATCACGTGTATGTAAATGAATGATTCTCCCTGTAACCACCCATGTTTGTGTCTCAATAAAAAGGCTCTGCGAAGTGGGACCTCTTCGGAAGACTGCACAGAAAAGCTGCAAGTTCTGTTGAGCTCTTCCCCTTTGCCACCAAAAGAATTTCTACTCTCTGTCTGGTTCTGTTGAGTCTTGTTTTTGTATGTGCAGGTAAAAAGGGTTAACCCTGACACTGTGCAACCACCCACTCCAGCAGGTGATTTCACTGATTAACATCACTTTGAGCAGGTGAAATCAGTTAATCAGTGAAATCACCTGCTGGAGTGGGTGGTTGCACAGAAAGCCTGCACCCTCTTGGCCCTTTCTGGAACTGGTCTGAGACATCTGCATAAGGGAGAAGCTTGATGTTTTCATCAAAGCTAGTCTGCTGGTAGTTGCAACTCATTTTGACATTCCAGTTTCAAGCAGGGATAAGAAGAAAGCGATTAAACAGCAAATTGATGACGCGTTGGTCACGAGGGGCGTGTTTCCTCCTGTTGCATCAGAGGTGGTCCAGGTTGCAACTAGCACAGCTGACGCTGATTTGCGCAAATTAGAGCTGCAGTTGGAAATGAAGCGTGTGGAGATGAATCTGCGAGAGTGGGAAATTCAATCTAATCTGCGAGAACAGGAAATTCAGTTTAAACTCCGAGAGCAGGAAATACAAGCTAATCTCAGGGAGAAAGAAATTCAGTTAGAACAACGTAAACTGGATTTGGAAGAAATGCAGAGATGTGATGAGGCGCGTGTGTCTGGTGTGTGGACTGTTAATCCTAGCAGAGTTTGCATTCGATTTGTCCCACCCTTCAGTAAAAATTATGTGGATAAAAATTTTGTTTTACTTGACCATGTGGCGCCGATGTTAAAGTGGCCTAGGGAGGTTTGGCCATTGCTTCTTCAATGTGTGCTTTACAGGTAAAGCTCAGGAGGCGTATGCTTCATTGTTACTGGAAGATAGTTTGGTTTATGACAAAGTGAAAAGTGCCGTGGAGAGAGCGTATGAGCTTATGCCAGAGGCTTATAGACAGAAATTTGGGCATTATAAAAAATTTGACCATCAAAATGATGTGGAATTTGGAGTGCAAGAACTGTGTACCAGAGAGGATTGCAACTTACATCAGTGAGCAAAAGGCTGTGAATGTCTCAGATGCTGCTGTGTTGGCGGATGAGTATGTATTGACTCATAAGTCTTTTTCACAAAATGTGACTTCTTAGTTCCAGTGGGCTAAGAGAGGGGCGTTCTGAGGGCTTTGGTCGGTCCAGTTGGGTGAAACGGGGATGTAAAGAACTCTGTTTGGCATGATAGTGATCGGGTACGTCATTATTGTCACAAGCATGGGCACATTAAAGCAGGTTGTGCTCTGCTAAAGTCAAGGACATCTCTTAAGCCCAAAGGAGTAGGATTAGTTGCACCGGTGCATAACACTGTGGAACTCAAGGTTGAGAACATGAGCTCTGAACCATGTGACTTGTACTTGCCTTTCATCCATGAGGGATTTGACTCATTGGTGGGAGATGATAAAAAGGTGCAGGTCAAAATTTTGCGCAACACGGGCGTTTGCTTCGTTTATCCGAGCTGATGTGTTGCCGTTGCCTGAGGAGTCAGAGACAGGCACGGTGGTTCCAGTTTGAGGGATGGGTCTTAACGTGCTTTTTGTGCCTTTGCATAAAGTGTCACTTGATTGTGAACTGTTCAGTGGGGATGCAGTCTTGACTGTTCGTCCTGCATTGCCAATGGAAGGTGTTTCTGTCATCTCGGGCAATGGATTGGCTAGCACACAGTTGTGCGGAGTCAGTTCTTGATTTGCTTCCTTAGATTGATGAGTGCAGTAAACAGTCCCCTCAGGTGTTCACTGTGTGTGCGGTAATTGGGGCTATGGCACGGATTGAGGTAATGAAGGGGAAATGTGGAAAAAATGTTTATGTACCTCTGTTTGATTTTCCTGTGTCTTTGTCTCGCAGTGAGGTGGTGGCAGAGCAACATGCTGACGTGTCTTTAAAAGGCCTTTTTGATCAGGTGCGCCCAGGGAGTGACATTCTGGATTGCGCGTGTGGGTACTTTCTTCAGGATTCACTGTTGGTGAGAAAATGGTTGCCTCATGTGCGTATGGTCAGTGATCCTCTGTTTCAAATGATGCCCAGTAAATTTCGTGCTGTGGTGTTAAAAATCACACATGATGAGTCTGGACATTCCGGAGTGACTAAAACGTATTATCAGGTCCTGAGACAATTTTTTTGGCCGTGTCTAAAAAAGGACATTTCTGCATATATTAAGACATGTCGTGTGCCAGCTGACTGCTAAGCCAAATCAAGTGTTAAAGCCAGTTCCATTGAGTCCAATTGCAGTTGCATCTGAACCATTTGAGCATCTGATAATTGATTGTGTTGGGCCTTTGCCTCGGTCAAGGTCTGGGTCATCATATTTGCTCACAGTGATGTGTCAAGCCACACGGTATCCAGCTTACTCAATTTATTTCTGTGTTTGGCATTCCGAAAGTCGTACAGTCGGATCATTGCAGTAACTTTGCATCTCATCTGTTTGGCCAGGTCTTGAAGCAGTTCAGAGTGCAGCATATTAAAGCAATGGCTTTCCGTCCTGAGTTGCAAGATGCTTTGGAACATTTCCACCAGTCTTTGAAGTCACTGTTGCGTGCTTATTGTACTAAGTTGGGGGGCGACTGGAGAGAAGGTTTGTCTTGGCTGATGCTGGCTACTCGTGAGGTTACTCAAGAAAGTACTGGGTTTAGCCCAAATGAGTTGGTCTTTGCACATACAGTGAAAGGTCCTTTGGCTGTAGTGGCAGTTTAAGGCTGCCAAATCCACCTAAAAATCTGATAGATCATGTTAATGGATACAGATGGTGCTTGCATGTTGCCAGAGATTTGGTCAAGTTTAAAATGACTGCTGCACAGAATAAATTGAAGTCTCTGTTTGATAGGCGTTCGGAGGTGTGTTCGTTTTTTCCTGGTGACCAAGTGTTTGCTCTTTGTCTGGTTATTACATAACCTTTTCAAGTGAAGTTTAGTGGTCCTTACACTTGCTTGAACAGCTTTCTGATCAAAATTATTTAATCTCAATGCCTGAATGCAGGAAACAGCAACAAACATGTCATGTCAACTTGTTGAAACATTACTATTCCAGAGACGAGTTACAGCTAATGGAGGATGCTGAGGCTTCGGCGGTATGTATGGCAAGTAGATCTATTGGGACGCTTGACAGGTCTGGTACCTTAGACATCTCACTGCCGCTGACCGAGGGGAGTGACAGTGAAGTGGGTACTTTGGACTAGAGCATGACACGGGAGTGGATTTTCACTCCCGTCCCATCCCGCTCCCAGAAAAAAAATTCCATCCCGTCCCAATCCTGTAAAGATGACTCCCAATCCCATCCTGCTCCCGTTTGTCTTGTTTTCCCCCCTGGTGATTGCCAAGGGATCTATTTGCGTTTCAGCTGAAGATGTGAACATGTCCTGTATCTGGTAGCAGCCTGTGAGCAGGACTTATGTCTCTTTTGTCCTTTATTTCACAATTATGACAGAGTTTTTGGAGCGAGCAGCAGCTCCAGCAGTGGAAGCGGAGTTTCTTTTTCTTTTTATTTTATGTGCGCGCGTGAGCGAATCATACATGGAGATTATTTTACTTATTAACTACAGAGATGTATAATAAAATAAATGGTGACTGGTTTCTAAACACAATTATGACAGAGTTTTTTGGGAAAGAGCGAGGAGCAGCCCTGGAGCAAGCAGCGGAGTTTTTTTGTGTTTGTTTGTTTTTACTTGCGCGCGTGAGCGAATCGTCTGTGGAGAATATTTTATTAATTAACTACACAGATGTATAATAAAACAAATGGTGACTGGTTTCTAAACACAATTATGACAGAGTTTTTGGTGGAAGAGCAAGCTGCAGTCCCACAGCAGGAAGCAGAGTTTCTTTTTTTTCTTTTTTTTAATTGTTTACATGTGCGTGCTGGGTCCTGCAGAGGTGGAAGGACCGCTGAAAGTGGCCATCATGCAGACACAGCTCCTGAAGCAAATAGTGATACTCCCTGAATTGGGAGCTTTCCACAACAACTCGCTCCGTGTGATCAAGGTCCGTCATGTTAACTTAGGCTAACTGACAACCGGAGTCGGCGAGCGAAATGGAAGCTCCTCCTATTTGATGAAGCACCGGGGCGAATTTTCGCAGCAAAAGCAGAGCGACACACCGGGCGAAGGAGGCGCGTCAGTCGCCATGCGACCCCCGCGAATATGTAGCGTCTGATTGCGCCCAGTGTGAACGCGGCATAACAATGGACGGGTGTAATTTTGGTTGTTTTAAATAGATGAAAATCATCATCTATTTTTGGCATTCCTGCTCCTGCCCGCTCCCATTCATTTTTATTCCTGTCCCATCCCAATCACGGGATTGATAAAATTTTGACTCCCATCCCGCAGGAATCCTGCAGGAATCACGTGACCCACGGGAATTCCTGAAAAATGTCATCCTCTACTTTGGACAGTGCTCTTGTACAGGGGTGTCTTAAGAACTCAGACGTTTTGTCAAATTTGGGTGTGTTGCTTGGTCATTTGCCTAGGTGTCATGCTTAACAGGTATGTGATTTGATAAATCGTTTTCCTTGCTAGTTTACGGATATACCAGGGCACCTCATTGAGCATGATATTAATGTGGCGGATGCTGGGCTGATTAAGCAATGTTTTTACAGAATCAGTTTGGATAAATGCAAGCATCTGGATGTGGAGGTAAATTACATATTGAAGAATGGCATTGCAGAGCCAAGTGTGTCAGGCGTCTCCATGTATTTTGGCTCCTAAGTCAGATAATACCTCACGTTTTTGTTCTGATTTTTGTAAGCTTCATGCCATTCCAGATTGGATGATTGCGTGGACCAAGTGGGTTCTCCCAAGTTTGTGAGTAAATTTGATCTCTTGAAGGGCTACTGGCAAGTGCCATTGTCTAAGCGTGCACATGAGGTGTCTGTGTTCATTACCCCATCAGGCTTGTTTTCTTACACAGTGATGCTGTTTGGACTTAGAAATGTGCCGGCTACATTCCAGCGGTTGATGAATGCTGTTGTGGGCGATATGTCTGGTTGTGCGGTGTGTCTGGATGACGTGGTGGTTTATTCTGACACCTGAGAAGAGCATTTGGAGCACATGGAGGAGCTTTTCACTCATCTCGCGGGAATGAGGCTGACTGTCAATCTTGCAAAATGTGAGTTTGCAAGGGTAACTGTTACTTACTGGGGTCGTTGTAGGTTGTTTTTTCTGTAAGAACTTTTCTTCAGTGGTTGCGCCATTAACCAACTTGTTGCGCAAAGATGCTAAATTTGTCTGGTTTTCTCCTTGTCAGCAGGCATTTGAGAGTATGAAGAAGCTCTTCTGTCCAGATCCGGTGTTGGCTGCCCCACGTTGAAATGAACCATTTCAGTTGTACGTGGACGCAAGTCATGTGGGGGCTGGAGTGGTCCTGATGCAGGATAGTTCGGGAGTGGATAGACCAGTTAGCTATTTTTCAATGAATAAACATCAGCTAAATTACTCAACTGTGGAAAAAGTGACACTTGCGTTAATTTTGGCCCTGAACACTTTGAGGTGTATTTGGGTGGTGGGGCCAAAATTACTGTATATACCGATCATACAGTAGTGTTCAGAATAATAGTAGTGCTATGTGACTAAAAAGATGAATCCAGGTTTTGAGTATATTTCTTATTGTTACATGGGAAACAAGGTACCAGTAGATTCAGTAGATTCTCACAAATCCAACAAGACCAAGCATTCATGATATGCACACTCTTAAGGCTATGAAATTGGGCTATTAGTAAAAAAAGTAGAAAAGGGGGTGTTCACAATAATAGTAGTGTGGCATTCAGTCTGTGAGTTCGTCACTTTTGTGGAACAAACAGGTGTGAATCAGGTGTCCCCTATTTAAGGATGAAGCCAGCACCTGTTGAACATGCTTTTCTCTTTGAAAGCCTGAGGAAAATGGGACATTCAAGACATTGTTTGGAAGAACAGCGTAGTTTGATTAAAAAGTTGATTGGAGAGGGGAAACGTATACGCAGGTGCAAAAAATTATATGCTGTTCATCTACAATGATCTCCAATGCTTTAAAATGGACAAAAAACCAGAGATGCGTGGAAGAAAACGGAAAACAACCATCAAAATGGATAGAAGAATAACCAGAACGGCAAAGGATCAGCTCCAGGATGATCAAAGACAGTCTGGAGTTACCTGTAAGTGCTGTGACAGTTAGAAGATGCCTGTGTGAAGCTAATTTATTTGCAAAAATCCCCCGCAAAGTCCCTCTGTTAAATAAAAGACATCTGCAGAAGAGGTTACAGTTTGCCAAAGAACACATCAACTGGCCAAAAGAGAAATGGAGGAATATTTTGTGGACTGATGAGAGTAAAATTGTTCTTTTTTGGTCCAAGGGCCGCAGACAGTTTGTGAGATGACCCGCAAACTCTGAATTCAAGCCACAGTTCACAGTGAAGACAGTGAAGCATGGTGGTGCAAGCATCATGATATGGGCATGTTTCTCCTACTATGGTGTTGGGCCTATATATCGCATACCGGGTATCATGGATCAGTTTGGATATGTCAAAATACTTGAAGAGGTCATGTTGCCTTATGCTGAAGAGGACATGCCCTTGAAATGGGTGTTTCAACAAGACAATGACTCCAAGCACACTAGTAAATGAGCAAAATCTTGGTTCCAAACCAACAAAATTAATGCCTCGCAGATGTGGAGAAATCATGAAAACCTGTGGTTATACAACTAAATACTAGTTTAGTGATTCAGATGATTGCTAAAAAGCAGTTTGAACATAATAGTTTTGAGTTTGTAGTGTCAACAGCAGATGCTGCTATTATCATGAACACCCCCTTTTCTAATTTTTTTTTACTAATAGCCCAATTTCATAGCCTTAAGAGTGTGCATATCATGAATGCTTGGTCTTGTTAGATTTGTGAGAATCTACTGAATCTATTGGTACCTTGTTTCCCATGTAACAATAAGAAATATACTCAAAACCTGGATTAATCTTTTTAGTCACATAGCACTACTATTATTCTGAACACTACTGTAATCCACTCACGTTTTTGACCTCGGTTAAAGTGCCTAACTTGCGTTTGGTTAGTTGGTCCTTGTACCTTCAGGCATATAATCTGGACATAAAATATATTAAGGGGAAATAAAATCTGGTAGTGGATGCCTTGACACACTCCCTGGTTTAAGTACCACATTTCACAGGGTCCTGGTAGGACCTGTGTTTTGTGTGTGTGTGTGTGTGTGTGTGTGTGTGTGTGTGTGTGTGTGTGTGTGTGTGTGTGTGTGTGTGTGGGTGTGTGGGGGGGGGGGGGGGGGGGGGGGGAGAGGTGACGGCCCCTGACATCTTGGTGTATTTGTGTGTTGTTAAATGTGTCTGTTGTGTGTCTTGAGGTCTCGGCCACCTGGCGGGCACCGATTAGACTTCCTGTTAGGGGAGCTAGAAAAGGAGGGAGTTTCTGCCTTCTCTCTCTCTCTCTCTTTCTCTCTCTCTGTCTCTCTCTCTCTCCTTGATTGCAGTTTGGGGAGCAGCTGCATCTGATCCTGATCCTGGTCTTGGTCCTAGTGCTGGTTGTGGTACTGGTCTGGGTTCATCTTGCCACGTCCGTTCACTCCTTTCTTTTATTTTATCTTCTTATTTTATAATAAAGTTCCAGTAAGGGTTTTATATAGACTGCGCTTCTGTGTGGGCCTCAGTTTTTGTTGCGGCTTGTGAGCCGGGCCGTAACAGACTGCAACACGTTTCAAAAAAGCTGGGACAGTGGTATATTTACCACTGTGTTGCATCACCTTTCTTTCTAACAACACGCAATAAGAATCTGGGAACTGAGGACACTAATTGTTGAAGCTTTGTAGGTGGAATTCTTTCCCATTGTTGCTTGATGTATGACTTCAGTTGTTCAACAGTCCGGGGTCTCCATTGTCGTATTTTGCACTTCAATGGGCAACAGGTCTGGACGACAGGTAGGCCAGTCTAGTACCCACACTCTTTTACAAGCCCAGTTCCAATGAAGTTGGGACCTTGTGAAAATGTAAATAGAAACAGAATACAATGATTTGTAAATCCTCTTCAACCTATATTCAATTGAATACACCACAAGACAATATATTTACTGTTCAAACTGATAGACTTTGTTGTTTATGTGCCATTATTTGCTCATTTTGGAATGGATGCCTGCAACTCAGTGTTGCCACAGTTACTTTGAAAAAGTAACTTAGTTACTTTACTGATTACTCAATTGTAAAAGTAACTTAGTTACTTTACTGATTACTCAATTGTAAAAGTAACTAAGTTAGATTACTAGTTACTTTTTTAGTTACTTTTCCCAGCTGCCGACAACAACCCTCTGCCACCTCAACATGACAATGATACCTGTTTTGCCAAAACTCACTTTATAGTCACCCTTTCTTGACTTCAATGAAAATAAATATTTGTTTTATAAAAAGTAAAATAAAGACGTCTTTCTTGACCTCATATTTAACTGTTGACAGCACTGTAACAGTAAAACTTGCAATTTCGAGCCTACATTGTTTATAAAGGTAACTATTAAATTCTAACATTTTTCTAACATTTAAATTATCTCTAAACATTTTACTTGTCGAAATTATTATTATTTTAAGCAATATTAGTTGTAGTAAAAAACGGCTTCAAAATTGCACCTTTAATCTAGGGGTGTTGTGGGGGAGGGGGCACATCCTTGCCCCACGCCCCCCATTCCATCTAGATTCGCCCCTGCTTTGGCGTTTGAGCACAAAGAATGGATAACATTTATTTATGCAGAAAACATGACCAGATTTACAGGTAAGAAAGTTTTATTGCGTTTTCACATCATGTGGTCCTCAGAAAGAGAGTTTAGGTGCATTTGAGTGGAAAATAGTGTTAGTTGTTGACGCGCCGCGGAGGATCAGCTGTTTTTAATGACCAGATACAGAGCGGCTCAGCTCAGAATTCTAAATAAAGGAGGAAAAAAAGTATAAAAATGTCTTTGTAAAGTTCAGTGCAGGTGTGCTGATCACCGTGCTTTAAGAGGTGAGGACGAGTCGAGCAGCTGCAAAAAACCGCGGATGAAAAGCTCACAGCTCGCTTAAAGTGGGACGTTCAGTCGAACCCCGACCTCCTGCCCACGGACCAAGTTTAATGCTGTTATCGACCCACAATGAAAAATAATAGTAACGCACAGTGACATGGAGAAGTAACTTTAATCTGATTACTGATTTGGAAAGATTAACGCGTTAGATTACTCGTTACTAAAAAAAGTGGTCAGATTAGAGTAACGCGTTACCGGCATCACTGCCTGCAACACATTTCATAAAGCTTGGGACGGGGCAATAAAAGACTGGGAAAGTTGCTCAGGGGCTCAAAGAACACCTAATTGCAAACAGGTGAGTGTCATGAATCATGATTGGGTATGAAAGGAGCATCCCCAAAAGGCTCAGCTGTTCACAAGCAAAGATGAGGCAATGATCACCACTTTGTGAACAACTGCATTACAAAATAGTCCAACAGTTTAAGAACAATGTTTCTCACCATTCAGTTGCAAGGAATTTAGGGATTCCTTCATCTACAGTCCGTAATATAATCAGAAAATTCAGAGAATCTTGAGAACTTTCTACACGTAAGTGGCAAGGCCAAAAACCAACATTGAATGCCCATGACCTTCAATCCCTCAGGTGGCACTGCATTAAAAACTGACATCATTGTGTAAAGGATTTTACCGCCCGGGCTCAGGAACACTTCAGCAAACCATTGTCAGTTAACACAGTTTGTCACTACATTGACAAGTGCAAGTTAAAACTCGACCATGCAAAGCGAAAGCCATACATCAACAACATCCAGAAACGCCACTGCCTTCTCTGGGCCCGAGCTCATTTGAAATGGACAGTGGAAAAAGTGGTAAAGTGTGCTGTGGTGTAATGAGTCCACATTTTAAATTGTGTTTTGGAAATCATGGACATTGTGTCTTCTGGACAAAAGAGGAAAAAGACCATCTAGACTGTTACCAGCGCAAAATTCAAAAGCCAGCATCTGTGATGGTGTGGGGGTGTATTAGTGCCCATGGCACAGGCAACTTACATATCTGTGATGGCACCATCAGTGCTGAAATGTACATCCAGGTTTTGGAGCAGCACATTCTGCACGTGTTACAACAACGTGGCTTTGTAGTAAAGTGTACTAGACTGGTACTAGACTGACCTGCCTGCAGTCCAGACCTGTCGCCCATTGAAAATGTGTGGCACATTGTGAAGCGCAATATACGACAACAGAGACCCGGACTGTTGAACAACTGAAGTCGTAGAGCAAGCAAGAATGGGAAAGAATTCCACCTACAAAGCTTCAACAATTAGTGTCCTCAGTTCCCAAATGCTTATTGAGTGTTGTTAGTCGGAATGGTGATGTAACACAGTGGTAAACATACCACTGTCCCAGCTTTTTTGAAATGTGTTGCAGGCATCCATTTCAAAATGAGCAAATATTTGAACAAAAACAATAAAGTTTATCAGTTTGAACATTAAAAATCTTGTCTTTGTGGTGTATTCAATTGAATGTAGGTTGAAGAGGATTTGCAAATCAATATGTTCTGTTTTTATTTACATTTTACACAACGTCACAACTTCATCGGAATTGGGGTTGTACTATGAAGCCATGCTGTTGTAATGTGTAAAATGTGGCTTGGCATTGTCTTGCTGAAATAAGCAGGGACATCCCTGCAAAAGTTGTTGCTTGGATGGCAGCATGTGTTGCTCCAAAAACTGGATGTACCTTTCAGCACTGATTGTGCCATCACAGATTTGTAAGTTGCCCATGTCATGGGGACTAACACACCCCCATACCAGCTGGGTTTTGTACTTTGCACTGATAACAATCTGGATGGTCTTGTCTGGAGGACACGACATTCATAATTTCCAAAAACAATTTGAAATGTGGACTCATCAGACCACAGCACACTTTTCCACTTTGCGTCTGTCCATTTCAAATGATCGAAGGTCCCGGGCATTCTATGTTGGTTTTCGGCCTTGCCACTAACAAGTAGAAAGTTCTCCAGATTCTCTGAATCTTCTAATTATGTTATGGACTTTCAATGATGGAATCCCTAAATTCCTTGCAATTGAATGTTGAGAAATATTGTTCTTAAACTGCTGGACTATTTTTTCACGCACTTTTTCACAAAGTGGTGATTCTCGCCCCATCTTTGCTTGTGAATGGCTGAGCCTTTTGGGGATGCTCTTTTTATACCCAATCATGACACTCATCTGTTTCCAGTTAACCTGTTTACCTGTGGAATGTTCCTAACAGGTGTTCTTTGAGCATTCATCAACTTTCCCAGTCTTTGTTGCCCCTGTCCCAGCTTTTTTGAAATGTGTTTCAGGCATCCATTTCAAAATTAGCACATTTTTGCACAAAAACAAAAAGTCTCTCAGTTTGAACATTAAATATCTTGTCTTTGTGGTATATTCAATTGAATATAGGTTGAAAAGGATTTGCAAACCATTGTGTTCTGTTTTTATTTACATTTCACACAATGCCCCAACTTCATTGGAACTGGGGTTGTAGACTGATGCAGCGCTTCTTATGTCAGGAGATTGTAATAATGTCTCTCTGACTAAGATTTTGCCCAGGTTTAAACAATTTCTGGATTGTAAAACACAATGGGAAAAGACATTAGATCTGCTTTACTGTAATGTCAAAGACACATATAAATGTACTGAGCTGCCCTCTCTTGGTCGATCTGATCACAACATGATTCACCTAGCTCCCTCTTAATTGCTTGGGGTTAAAAGGCTGCCTGTCACCACCAGAATATGGTGGAGGTGGTTTCTAACCACAAATACCTGGGTATGCAGCTGGATCACATGTTGGACTGCAAAAGCCAAGCAGAGTCTGTGTATCACAAGGGGCAAAGCCAAATGTATTTTATAAAGAGGCTATGGTCATTGAATATCTGCCCACATTTGGTTTGGGCTGTTTACCACACAGTAGTTAGTGGCCAGTGCTGTGTTTTGTGCGGTAGCCTGCTGGGGAGAGGGCATTTATATAGTGAACAGAAACAGGCCAAATAAGGTTATTATAAAAGGAGGCTCTGTAGTTGGAGTATTCTGCCTTCTTGGAGTCCCTGAATGGAGTCATGTATGGGACTCTGGTGGGGGACTCCATTGTTATGCTGCGGGACTTCAACACACACGTGGGCAATGACAGAGACACATGGAGAGGCATGGTTGGGAGGAATGGCCTCCCCGATCTAAACCCAAATGGTCATTTGTTGTTGGACCTCTGTGCTAGACTAGAAGTTATTGTACTTGGCCCCACAAATCTTAGAAACATGGTGTCTATCCAGATCCTTACTCTGGATGGCATTACCCTGACCTCTAGTAATACTGTGAGAAATCTTGGAGTCATTTTTGATCAGGATATGTCATTCAATGCGCATATTAAACAAATATGTAGGACTGCTTTTTTGCATTTGCGCAATATCTCTAAAATTAGAAAGGTCTTGTCTCAGAGTGATGCTGAAAAACTAATGCATGCATTTATTTCCTGTAGGCTGGACTATTGTAATTCATTATTATCAGGTTGTCCTAAACGTTTCCTGAAAAGCCTTCAGTTAATTCAAAATGCGGCAGCTAGAGTACTGACAGGGACTAGAAGGAGAGAGCATATTTCACCCATATTGGCTTCTCTTCATTGGCTTCCTGTTAATTCTAGAATAGAATTTAAAATTCTTCTTCTTACTTATAAGGTTTTGAATAATCAGGTCCCATCTTATCTTAGGGACCTCATAGTACCATATCACCCCAATAGAGCGCTTCGCTCTCAGACTGCAGGCTTACTTGTAGTTCCTAGGGTTTGTAAGAGTAGAATGGGAGGCAGAGCCTTCAGCTTTCAGGCATCTCAGAGTTGCACAGTAACTCGTATGGCTCTAAGATGCACTGATGCTGATGCAGCACCTGTGATCACAGTATAACGTCCAGATTGTGCATGTAATCACACATCAATTGACAGTCCATCTCATGTGTCAGAGGATTCATCTGAATTTTCATGTCATCATGGTTGTTAGAGCTCATCCACAGGGCCGCAATGCATGTCAATGTATTGTGGCGACTAGCTGACTAGCTGTGATACATGGTGTATTTGGTGTGAGTGGGAAATGTCCATGTGTAGGGCACATAATGATTGTGGCTTTGCACATTACAATATTTCCGTTGTCCACTGAAAAAGATGCTCATCAGGGGCACAATTGGGACATGCCAATGCAATCAAACTACTCTGAATGCTGGTGGGTTGCCATTTCAGATGCCAGTTGTATACCAGTTCGAATGTCATTAGAGCTAGCAGTCACACAGTAGTAAGACCACCGTACAAATATTCCCCACTTGGACTGCAGCATGACAGCAGTGTGTATGCTCTCTACACTTGTGCTGAGAATCCAGTAAGTCAAGTAAGTCTAGTCCTACGATAGTCCTAAGATAAAAATTCCAGACCTCGCATTCTTTGTTGGTGGGAAAACTTGCAAAAACCAACAGTGGATCAAATTCTAATTTCTCTCTCTCTCTCTCTCTCTCTCTCTCTCTCTCTCTCTCTCTCTCTCTCTCTCTCCTCTCTCTCTCTCTCTCTCTCTCTCTCTCTATATATATATATATATATATACGAGGTCTGTCCAAAAAGTATCAGACCTTTTTATTTTTTTCAAAAACCTTATGGATTTAAATCATGTGTGCTTGCATGAGCCAACCTTGAACCTTCGTGTGCATGTGTGAGTTTTTTCACGCCTGTCGGTTGCGTCATTCGCCTGTGAGCAGGCTATGAGTGAGCACTGGTCCTCCCCCCTCGTTGGATTTTCATTTTGAGGAAAATGTCTGAACGATTGGAGCAGCGCTGAATCAAATTTTTCCAGAAACTGTGAGAGACACCCAGGTGGAAACCATTCGGAAGATTCAAACGGCTTTCGGTGGCTTTTCAGTCGAGTAAGTATCCGAGGAATTGTGTAAGAGCTGGACATGTCACAACATGTCCTGCGAGACTTCCAACTTCCGCACGTCTTTCATTACAAAATCTCCTGTAACAATGGAATGTGCCAAAAAAGTGCTGATGTCCACCTCTTCTGCAATTTCTCTGGTAGTCAGACGACATCCCGGATCAACACAGCGTTCACTTTGGAAATGATCTGGTCATTTCAGCATGTCGATGGCCGATCGGAGCGCGGCGCACCCTCCACCATTGTGCGCCATCTTTAAACTGGTTGTAACGCTCCTTAATCTGTGTGATGCCCATAGGATTGTCACCGAAAGCCGCCTGAATCTTCCGAATGGTTTCCACCTGGCTGTCTCACAGTTTCTAGAAAAATTTGATGCAGCAAAGCTCCAAATCGTTCCACCTCGCAATGAAAATCCAACGAGAGGGGAGGACCAGTGCTCACACAAAGCCTGCTCACAGGCGAATGATGCAACCGATGGGCGTGAAAAAAATCACGCATGCGCATGAAGGTTCAAGGTTGGCTCATGCAAGCACACATGATTCAAATCCGTATGGTTTTTGAAAAAAATAAAAAGGTCTGATACTTTTTGGACAGACCTCGTATATATATATATATATATATATATATATATATATATATATATATATATATATATATATATATATATATATATACTCAACAAAAATATAAACGCAACACTTTTGGTTTTGCTCCCATTTTGTATGAGATGAACTCAAAGATCTAAAACTTTTTCCACATACACAATATCACCATTTCCCTCAAATATTGTTCACAAACCAGTCTAAATCTGTGATAGTGAGCACTTCTCCTTTGCTGAGATAATCCATCCCACCTCACAGGTGTGCCATATCAAGATGCTGATTAGACACCATGATTAGTGCACAGGTGTGCCTTAGACTGTCCACAATAAAAGGCCACTCTGAAAGGTGCAGTTTTGTTTTATTGGGGGGGGGGATACCAGTCAGTATCTGGTGTGACCACCATTTGCCTCATGCAGTGCAACACATCTCCTTCGCATCATCCGTGAAGAGAACACCTCTCCAACGTGCCAAACGCCAGCGAATGTGAGCATTTGCGCACTCAAGTCGGTTACGACGATGAACTGGAGTCAGGTCAAGACACCGATGAGGACGACGAGCATGCAGATGAGCTTCCCTGAGATGGTTTCTGACAGTTTGTGCAGAAATTCTTTGGTTATGCAAACCGATTGTTTCAGCAGCTGTCCGAGTGGCTGGTCTCAGACGATCTTGGAGGTGAACATGCTGGATGTGGAGGTCCTGGGCTGGTGTGGTTACACGTGGTCTGCAGTTGTGAGGCTGGTTGGATGTACTGCCAAATTCTCTGAAATGACTTTGGAGACGGCTTATCGTAGAGAAATGAACATTCAATACACGAGCAACAGCTCTGGTTGACATTCCTGTTGTCAGCATGCCAACTGCACGCTCCCTCAAATCTTGCAACATCTGTGGCATTGTGCTGTGTGATAAAACTGCACCTTTCAGAGTGGCCTTTTATTGTGGGCAGTCTAAGGCACACCTGTGCACTAATCATGGTGTCTAATCAGCATCTTGATATGGCACACCTGTGAGGTGGGATGGATTATCTCAGCAAAGGAGAAGTGCTCACTATCACAGATTTAGACTGGTTTGTGAACAATATTTGAGGGAAATGGTGATATTGTGTATGTGGAAAAAGTTTTAGATCTTTGAGTTCATCTCATACAAAATGGGAGCAAAACCAAAAGTGTTGCGTTTATATATATATATATATATATATATATATATATATATATATATATATATATATATATATATATATATATATATATATATATATATATATATATATATGATGATCAGGTCAGGCGTGATGATCAGATCAATGATGATCAGGTTTTTATGTTCAGGGGAGAAGCTTATCAGCAACCCACCTGCTGAGGTGATTGGTTGCAAGGAAAACCTGCAATATCTTGGTCCTCATTGCCCACCCCTGGACTAAGCCCTCATTGCCTAATTTGCAGCAGCCCATGGAGGGGAAAAAAGATAGCAAACCCACTCCAGATGAAGAAATCATCACCCAGAATGATTTGCAGTGACAAAGTCCTCATCGCTGAAGTGCATGAGCAAGACGTTCCTGAACCCACTCCAGATGATAAGATCTTCGCCATCCAGGAAGGAGTTACACTTCAAGTGTTCAAAACTATTGTACTATGGCAAGGTGAGCTGATTCAAAGTTGTGTGATTGTGGTGCGATTACACACACACACACACACACACACACACACACACACACATTATATATTATATATAAGACTGAACATACATGTTTCACAATACCATAAGGGCTGAATCCAGCAGCATGCAAATATATTTCTGAAATAAATATTTCTGTTGAGAAACCTTCAGCCTATAAGATACATTAGAATCACACACATATAATGTCAGCAAGAGGCCATATTTGAAAGGGATGTTCCATACAGAAAACAATGAAATAGATTCAAAGTGAAAAATACCAATGATTATAAGCATTTATATCTTAAAAGAAACAACCGCCTGTTTGGGTGTCAGTATTGTGTGTTCCCTCTGCAAAAGCATCATCTCCATACATTTCTGGTCATTCCGGTGCTCTGGGTGAGATCATTACAAAAACTATGAATAGTAATTTGTGGCATGCCGTTATTGTGATTTTTCAGCAACTGTCAATCATTCTTGTCAAAACCAACACATCTTGTGTTTTTAAGGTGTCACAATATCTTGGGTATAGTGTAGACATTGGGTCGAGTGCAGACATTCCAGAAACGGCCAAGAGGGTGCAGGTTTTCTTTGCAACCACTGACTCCACCAGATGATTTCATTGATTAACATCAATTTAAGCGGAAGGGATGAGTTTCAGCGGTGAAATCACCATGTGGAGTCAGTGGCTGCAAAGAAAACCTGCACCCTCTTGGCCCTTTCTGGAATGTTTTTGGACACTACTGGTTTAGTGTCTACATGTTCCTGTTAGTTTCCAGGTGGGCTGCAAACAGAAATCAGGAAGCAAACAGCGACCGAAGCTGCAAAAAGGCGCGGAGTTGAAGCTAGCAGTGACCTTCCCACTGGTAACACCTTTTCACATAATGGAATATTTCACTGCCTGCTTGCTGAGCTGCCGCAGCTTTTGGAAAACAGATCAGGTATAGATCGGCATCAGTGTTTGTTACAAATATTATGCCGTCAGCTTGTAGCAGAGTTTTTGGGACATTGCAGATGGTCGATTAAGCTGCCGCGAGCTTGCCTTGATCCCGTCGGGTTCCCGTTAATTTCTATCAGCGTTGAAGTTTTGAAGTGTCTAAAATTTTCTTCCCAGTGATCCTGACATGCCAGATGGTGGGGGACATGCTCCAGGTTGACCATGTATGCTTGCAGATGGATTGCAGTGGGGTTGGTGATTTGCCTGTGAGTTTACAGTTTTTTCAGTTTCTTCTATCGGGAAGTCAACCAAAACCTAACAGGACGCATGTGGACATGTGATTTCACATGTAATAATTAGAACCCTTCATATTCTTTTTTGAAACAGCTGCAAAAAGAACAATCACATGGTCAGTCAGTTAAGAGCGCAGAAAATCCAGAATGACTTTCACCTTGTCGTTGTCTCTTTTGGGCTCTGCAAGCATTTGTCTCATTCTGCAACTATGACATAGTCGGCTCACTCAGGGTTGAGACTCAACCCCAGGGTGTTGGGAATGTGAGTCCCTAAAATGTGGAGTGATGGATGATTTGAATAAGGCTTGTATAGCATGTGACAAATGTGGGTAGTAGCTCTGCTGTCACATTCAGTATTTCCAGGAGGGCGTGATCTAATGTCTGTTTAAATGCTGTGGTGTCTGAACAGCTTCAGCACTGTCTATGTTTAAAATTTGGATCCAGATCAGCACCAAATATGGAAGATATTCTTCGCCTTGCTGAGATTGATAATTCTGCCACATTTTGTGGACATCAGCAGAAAAAAAGATTGTTTGCATTTCTGCTCACAAACATCACTGATCACACAGCCTTGCTGGCAGAGGTAATAATTAATCAACTCTGCCTGCTCAATAATAAATAGTTTTGTGCTTTATCGTGGTCATGGTTTTTAGTCTCTTATTGGCCTGTGTGTGTAACCAAATAAATAAATAAATTTCCTGTAGCTTGTTGAATAAAAGCATTTCAAAGAACAATGGCTGCAGTGTGTGTGTGTGTGTGTGTGTGTAAAAACAAACAAACAAAAAAACAACTTATTTCCCGACTGGCCATAGGTTACTGTCATCATCTTGTTATGTGTCTGTCTGTCCATTATAACTTACAGTGACTCAGTGTATTAATCATAAAAATGTCAATTTGAGGCATGTTACATGAATATCAGTTGGACATTGGTGACATTGACACTTTTTTTTCTGATGAATATTTTCTCTTTCCCCTTGTAAATCACAGAAACAAACATCTTGCTTTTAACCAGCCACACTTGCTTAATAATTAAACATGCAAACCCGTTTGATGTTTTTGATGTTTTCTTCAGCTCGCAGCATTCTTCAAGACGTGGTGGAGGACTTGCTGTGGTTTTTAAGAGCAGCTTCGTGTGTTGATGGGTGAGCACAGAGATTTTATCATCATTTGAATCTCAGTCCTTTTAATTGTGTTTTAATATACCGTCCACCTGGTCCATGCAGCTCCTTCTTGAGGGACTTTAGTGACTTTATGTCTGGAACTCTGAAGCTATTGAGACTTTTAATTGTGGGTGATTTTAATTTCCACGTTGATGACACTTCAGATAAATCTGCCACAAGCATCTGCCAGCATGTGTCTGGCCCCTCACATAACAAAGGACATGTCTTAGATCTTGTTTTTACTCTAAGCCTAAATAGTGACTTAATATAATTTGTCTCTTAATATGTCTGTCTGCTCCACATGTAATTTGCTCTTGTGTTTTTAATCCTCTTTCTGCAGCTGCATTTTCTGCTGCTTTTAACCTTGATGAGATCTTAATTTCAGATGATGTAAATATTTTAGCTAATTATTTTAATCAGCAGTGCCTGTCTATTTTCGACAGAGTTGCTCCTTTTAAAAGCAGACACGCCCCTCTTAGTAACTCCTCCCCTTGATGAATGTCAGGACTCGCAGCTTTAAGAGAATCTGTCGAAAAGTGGAGCGTTTGTGGTAATCCACAAAGCTCCTCATCCACCTCCTTCATTTAAAGGAGATTTTAATTTCTGCCTATTTTTCTAAATGATTTTTTTAACAGCCGACAGAATTCAAGTTTTATTTCATACAATCAGAGACATTGTCACAGCTGCATCTCCTGCTGCTGTCATTCATTCGAACAAAGACTGAGATCATTTTTGTCCTTTTTATCAATAAAATCCATGGTATCAGGGTATCCCTCTCTTCCTTCTGCTGTCCCATGTCTCACCCAGATATCAGTACTGGACAGTTTCACACCAATATCAATGAAAGAGCTCATTATAGTGCAGCAGATAATAGAATATTTACAATGGAATCCTTCGAATGGTGATACAAGCACCAAATTTCGCAAAAGTACACCTGCTAAAAAAAAAAAAAACAATGGACCACTTGAACTTTCAATAGGGGACCACATATGGGTCAATTGAAGAATTACATAGGGGTCAAAATATACTCAACAAAAATATAAACGCAACACTTTTGGTTTTGCTCCCATTTTGTATGAGATGAACTCAAAGATCTAAAACTTTTTCCACATACACAATATCACCATTTCCCTCAAATATTGTTCACAAACCAGTCTAAATCTGTGATAGTGAGCACTTCTCCTTTGCTGAGATAATCCATCCCACCTCACAGGTGTGCCATATCAAGATGCTGATTAGACACCATGATTAGTGCACAGGTGTGCCTTAGACTGCCCACAATAAAAGGCCACTCTGAAAGGTGCAGTTTTGTTTTATTGGGGGGGATACCAGTCAGTATCTGGTGTGACCACCATTTGCCTCATGCAGTGCAACACATCTCCTTCGCATCATCCGTGAAGAGAACACCTCTCCAACGTGCCAAACGCCAGCGAATGTGAGCATTTGCCCACTCAAGTCGGTTACGACGACGAACTGGAGTCAGGTCGAGACCCCGATGAGGACGACGAGCATGCAGATGAGCTTCCCTGAGATCGTTTCTGACAGTTTGTGCAGAAATTCTTTGGTTATGCAAACCGATTGTTCCAGCAGCTGTCCGAGTGGCTGGTCTCAGACGATCTTGGAGGTGAACATGCTGGATGTGGAGGTCCTGGGCTGGTGTGGTTACACATGGTCTGTGGTTGTGAGGCTGGTTGGATGTACTGCCAAATTCTCTGAAACGCCTTTGGAGACGGCTTATGGTAGAGACATGAACATTCAATACACGAGCAACAGCTCTGGTTGACATTCCTGCTGTCAGCATGCCAATTGCATGCTCCCTCAAATCTTGCGACATCTGTGGCATTGTGCTGTGTGATAAAACTGCACCTTTCAGAGTGGTCTTTTATTGTGGGCAGTCTAAGGCACACCTGTGCACTAATCATGGTGTCTAATCAGCATCTTGATATGGCACACCTGTGAGGTGGGATGGATTATCTCAGCAAAGGAGAAGTGCTCACTATCACAGATTTAGACTGGATTGTGAACAATATTTGAGAGAAATGGTGATATTGTGTATGTGGAAAAAGTTTTAGATCTTTGAGTCCATCTCATACAAAATGGGAGCAAAACCAAAAGTGTTGCGTTTATATTTTTGTTGAGTGTATAAAAATGCTCCAGTTATATTGAAAATTATACCACATTATTTGTCTGATTGTAAAAATACCAAAAAGATATAGTTTGGACTATCTATGACTGAATTATATAGAGTTATGGGGTACAAACAACAAGAATGGTGACAAAGTTCAGTTTCAGTTTGTACAGGGGTCAAAAGTTAGAGTTGCTCCAATTTTGTTCAAAGGTGATGCAGATTATTGGTTGAGTTAATAGGGTTTCAAAAAGGAATAGTTTGCACAATGTATCATGCTTAGTTATCACGTTATGGGGTAACATATGTCACATGTCATAGAATTCAATGGACGTCAACATTATTTGACCTTTACGAGGTCTGTCAATAAAGTATAGGTCCTTTTTATTTTTTTCAAAAACTATATGGATTTCATTCATATGTTTTTACGTCAGACATGCTTGAACCCTCGTGCGCATGCGTGACTTTTTCCACGCCTGTCGGTGACGTCATTCGCCTGTGAGCACGCCTTGGGAAGGAGTGGTCCCACCCCCTCGTCGGATTTTCATTGTCTGGAAATGGCAGAATGAAAAGGACTTTTTTTCCATCAGAATTTTTTCAGAAGCTGTTAGAGACTGGCACCTGGAAACCATTCGAAAAATTTATCTGGCTTTCGGTGAAAATTTTTACGGGCTTCACAGAGAATAAGGTCTGTTAGAACGCCTTTAAGGACCCCTTTAAGGACGCTCGGTGCGCCGCACTCCGAGCTGCGACGATGCGGCACAAGCCACCGGACCATTTCTAAACGGATGGCTCTGTGGATACGAGACCGTCGTGTGCTCTTTCTCTGGTTATCACAAGAGCTGGACATCAGCCATTTTCCAGCAGATTTCACTTTTAACAAGAGATTTTGTCATGGAAAGCCACGCGGAGGCGTCGTGCGTCACGACTGATTCGCTTTGGAAGCGAGACAAAGGAACACCTCCGTTTCGGCGTGTCAGAGGACAAGTTTGGACATGTCCAGCTCTCCACAATTTCACTGATACTTACTGGACTGGTAAGCATTGAAAGCCAAGATAGACATGTCCAAACTTGTCCTCTGACACGCCGAAATGGAGGTGTTCCTTTGTCTCGCTTCCAAAGCGAATCGGTCGTGACGTGCGAAGCCTCTGCGCAGCTTTCCATGACAAAATCTCTTGTTAAAAGTCAAATCTGCCGGAAAATGGCTGATGTCCAGCTCTTGTGATAACCAGAGAAAGAGCACACGACGGTGTCGTATCCACAGAGCCATCCGTTTAGAAATGGTCCGGTGGCTTGTGCCGCAACATCGCAGCTCGGAGTGCAGCGCACCGTGCGTCCTTAAAGGGGTCCTTAAAGCTGTACTAACAGACCTTATTCTCTGTGAAGCCCGTAAAATTTTCACCGAAAGCCAGATAAATTTTTCGAATGGTTTCCAGGTGCCAGTCTCTAACAGCTTCTGAAAAAATTCTGATGGAAAAAAAGTCCTTTTCATTCCGCCATTTCCAGACAATGAAAATCCGACGAGGGGGTGGGACCACTCCTGCCCAAGGGCCGTTACTTTATTGACAGACCTCGCACTTTAGAGACCTAACATTCAACACAGTCAAAACTATTCCATTTATTAATCCAAGTAGCTCAGTCTGTTGTGAAAGTGTAGTGACATGGACCCACAAGAGGGGGCGCAAATGAACGGTCAATAGATGAGCCAAAAAGTAACAATTTAATGTTGTGAAATGTGCACAACGAATATACAGACAATCTCAGAATATGATTACAGTCAAATTACAAAGGTGATGTGTGGGCAGGCTCAAGGATAGAAGACGTCTGTCCTGAGAAGGGCCGGAACCACACGATTTCTGCCACCACCGAACCTGGTGAATACTGGAGCCGCCAAGTCCCGAATTCCCAGGTGATCACCGTCTCCGACTGTCGGATCTGGTACTGCTGGCGAGAACAAAGACAGTCAAGTGTGGGTGTGTGTACACCCAGTAACAACAACGGTGGGAATGCCACCTCCACCTCTCACTCAATATGTGATGAGTACCGCAGTGATTCCTCAGGGGAAAAGAGTGCCGTCCTGCACTCACTCAGCTTCCACAGATAGAGGAACCGGTACTCCTGCAAACACTCACAATATACAGATATATTGTAACACAAAACGGCTGAGGATATTACTTTCAATGAAGTACGATATCTCGGCGATGAGGTGGAGATGACGTCTGGGTTTTATGGAGTGAGGTGATGAAGAATGAGTGACAGCTGTCAGGAAGTAATGAGTAACAACTGTCACTCCCGGCTGTGTCCGTGGCGGCAGCGCCCTCTCGTGCCTGAAGCCCGCACTTCAGGCAGGGCGCCCTCTGGTGGTGGGCCAGCAGTACCTCCTCTTCTGGCAGCCCACACAACAGGACCCCCCCCCCTCAACGGGCGCCTCCTGGCGCCCGACCAGGTTTGTCGGGGTGTCGGCGGTAGAAGTCGGCCAGGAGGGCCGGATCCAGGATGAAGCTCCTCTTCACCCAGGAGCGTTCTTCGGGTCCATACCCTTCCCAGTCCACCAGATATTGGAACCCCCGGCCCATTCGACGGACGTCCAGGAGCCGGCGCACTGTCCAAGCCGGCTCCCCGTCAATGATCCGGGCAGGAGGCGGCACCGGACCGGGAGCACAGAGGGGTGAGGTGTGGTGAGGTTTGATCCTGGAAACATGGAAGACCGGGTGGATCCGCAGTGAAGCTGGGAGCTGGAGCTTCACCGCGGCAGGGCTGAGGACTTTGAGGATGAAACTCGCACTTCTCGCCCTTCACAAACAGACGGTTCTCTAACAACCGCTGCAGGACCTGACGTACATGCTGGACATGGGTCTCAGGATCCGGAGAAAAGATGAGAATATCGTCCAGATATACGAAGACGAATCGGTGCAGGAAGTCCCGCAAGATGTCGTTAACCAAGGCTTGGAACGTCGCGGGGGCGTTGGTGAGGCCGAACGGCATGACCAGGTACTCAAAGTGACCTAACGGGGTGTTAAATGCCGTCTTCCATTCGTCTCCCTTCCGGATCCGAACCAGGTGATACGCATTTCTAAGATCCAGCTTAGTAAAGATTTTGGCTCCATGCAGGGGGGTGAACACGGAATCCAACAATGGCAACGGGTATCGATTGCGAACCGTAATCTCATTCAGCCCCCTGTAATCAATGCATGGACGGAGTCCGCCATCTTTCTTGCTCACAAAGAAGAAACCTGCCCCCATCGGGGAGGTGGAGTTCCGGATCAGCCCGGCAGCTAATGAGTCCCGGATGTAGGTCTCCATTGATTCGCGCTCAGGTCGTGAGAGGTTGTACAGCCTGCTGGACGGGAACTCAGCGCCTGGAACCAAATCAATGGCACAATCGTACGGACGGTGCGGGGGAAGGGTGAGTGCCAGATCCTTGCTGAAGACGTCAGTAAGATCGTGGTACTCAACCGGCACTGCCGTCAGATTGGGAGGGACTTTGACCTCCTCCTTAGCCTGTAAACTGGGAGGAACCGAGGATCCTAAACACACCCGATGGCAGGTTTCGCTCCACTGAACCACCACCCCAGACGGCCAATCAATCCGGGGATTGTGCTTCAACATCCATGGGATGCCCAAAATCACGCGGGAGGTAGAAGGAGTTACAAAAAACTCAATCTCCTCCCGATGGTTTCCAGACACCACCAGAGTTACTGGTTGTGTCTTGTGTGTGAGTAAAGGGAGGAGGGTGCCATCTAGTGCCCGCACCTGCAATGGTGAAGGAAGCGCCACCAGAGGGAGCCCTACCTCCCTTGCCCATCTGCTGTCTAGCAGATTCCCTTCTGACCCCGTGTCCACCAGTGCTGGGGCTTGAAGGGTTAAATCCCCGCTCAGGATTGTGACTGGGAGTCGTGTGGCAATCTGTGTGTGTCTCACTTGAATGTTTTGAACCCCCCTTAGCCCAGTCTCTAAGGGCGAGTGTTGTCGTTTTGGCCGTTTGGGGCAGTTTCTCTGTGTGTGCCCAGTTGAGCTGCAGAGAAAACACTCTCCACGGATCAACCTCCTCATTTTGGCCCTGTGCGTTTCCCTAACAACGTCAGCAGGGGGAGCTGTTGCCCCACAAAGCGCTGCGGCTGTGGAGCGTGGGGAGGGCGGCCCCTTTTCAAACCCGGAAGGGAGAGGGGCGGCGCGTATCCGGTCACCTCCTTCGCCTCGCTCCCGACGGCGTTCCTCCAACTGATTGTCTATCCGTATAACGAGATCGATAAGCCCATCTAAATCCCGCGGTTCCTCCTTAGCTACCAGCTGCTCCTTCAGAACCAACGACAGTCCGTTTATGAAGGCGGCGTGGAGCGCAACGTTATTCCAGCCGGACCTCGCAGCCGCGATGCGGAAGTTGACTGCATAAGCGGCTGCGCTCTCGCGTCCCTGTCTCATTGACAGCAGCACAGTTGAAGCGGTCTCTCCTCTGTTAGGGTGATCAAACACTGTTCTGAACTCCCCCACAAACCCAGTGTATGCTGATAACAACCGTGAGTTCTGTTCCCAGAGCGCCGTAGCCCAGGCGCGTGCTTTACCCCGAAGCAGAGCAATCACATAAGCTATTTTACTAGCATCTGACGCGTACATGACGGGACGTTGTGCGAAGACGAGCGAACACTGCATAAGAAAGTCCGCGCACGTCTCCACACAACCTCCGTATGGCTCAGGAGGGCTTATGTATGCCTCAGGGGATGGTGGGAAGGGTTGTTGAACCACCACTCGAACGTTCATATCCTGCACAGGGTCGACAGGAGGACAAGCTGCAGCAGCGCCCTGAGCACTCGCCGCCATCTGCGCGGAGAGAGCCTCCACCCTGTGGTTCAGGAGGATGTTTTGCTCAGTCATTTGATCCAACCGAGCCGTAAAGGCGGTGAGAATGTGCTGCAGCTCACCAATCACGCCTCCTGCAGACGCCTGCGCTCCCTGCTCTCCACAGCCGGGTGACGCCCCTCGGAGTCCATGACGCTGGCCGAGATATCCTGTTGTGAAAGTGTAGTGACACGGACCCACAACAGGGGGCGCAAATGAACGGTCAATAGATGAGCCAAAAAGTAACAATTTAATGTTTTGAAATGTGCACAACGAATATACAGACAATCTCAGAATATGATTACAGTCAAATTACAAAGGTGACGTGTGGGCAGGCTCGAGGATAGAAGACGTCTGTCCTGAGAAGGGCCGGAACCACACGATTTCTGCCACCACCGAACCTGGTGAATACTGGAGCCGCCAAGTCCCGAATTCCCAGGTGATCACCGTCTCCGACTGTCGGATCTGGTACTGCTGGCGAGAACAAAGACAGTCAAGTGTGGGTGTGTGTACACCCAGTAACAACAACGGTGGGAATGCCACCTCCACCTCTCACTCAATATGTGATGAGTACCGCAGTGATTCCTCAGGGGAAAAGAGTGCCGTCCTGCACTCACTCAGCTTCCACAGATAGAGGAACCGGTACTCCTGCAAACACTCACAATATACAGATATATTGTAACACAAAACGGCTGAGGATATTACCTTCAATGAAGTACGATATCTCGGCGATGAGGTGGAGATGACGTCTGGGTTTTATGGAGTGAGGTGATGAAGAATGAGTGACAGCTGTCAGGAAGTAATGAGTAACAGCTGTCACTCCCGGCTGTGTCCGTGGCGGCAGCGCCCTCTCGTGCCTGAAGCCCGCACTTCAGGCAGGGCGCCCTCTGGTGGTGGGCCAGCAGTACCTCCTCTTCTGGCGGCCTACACAACACAATCAACAATTTGCACCATTTTTTACTAAAATTGGAGGAACTTTAACTTTTGACCCTTGTACAAATTGAAATTGACCTTTTTCACCATTCTTAAGGTTTTTACCCCATAATTCCATAACATTCAGTCATAGATATTCCAAACTATACCTTTTTGGAATTTTTATGATCAGCCAAATAATGTGGTATAGTTTTCAATATGATTGGAGCATTTTTATATTTTTTAACCCCTGTGTAATTCTTCGATTGACCCCTATGTGGCCGCCTATTGAAAATTCAAGTGGCCCGCTGGTTTTTCAAAAGAGCAATGTCTAAGGAGAATTTGTGCTGGATTTGGTGCTTGTATAACCATGTGAAGTATTGTTTCAGTTATTTGCTGCACTATTGGTCTGGTTGAGAGAATGAAACATTCCACCTGCCCACTTGATATGATCCCCTTTTCATTATTCAGTAAGGTTATACCCACCACTGGCCCGTGCGTTTTATCAATAATTAACAGATCATTGATTTGTGGCTCTTAGAAGTTTTTTCCCTCCCTGGATTCTTTTAGAAGAGAATAGAATAGAACTTTATTGTCATTTTGGACACAATGAAACTTCATTTTAGCACCATCTCTTCAGCACCAAATCAGGATATCATGAAACAGTATATCATAAAAAAGAGCAACATATCATATCCAACCATGCAGAACTAAAAACAACATATATATACATACAACAGATGCATGATGTGTGCTGATGCTCACTCACATAAAGTCCATTTTGAGAGAAAAAGTGCTCATGTACATAGGGTGCAATTAAGGAGAAGGATTTAAACATTTGGCCGCTTGTGGGTAAAAGCTATTTAGCAGTCTGTTGGTGCGTGCACCTAGTGCCCTGTATCTCCTTCTAGAAGCAAGGGGGGTGAACAGTTGATGTCCAGGGTGTGTGGGGTCTTTAGAGATGGAGCTGGCTTTCCTCTGAAGCCTGCCAACATCAAAGGAAAACCTTTTATCACTGTTTCTACCAGTCTAATACTTCTGTTACTTTTTCAGTGTAACTGCTGCAAATTTTAGCTCATTAATTTACTCCTGTGTGAACCTTAGAAGTGGTTAGCATGTTTGTTAGTGGCTAGCTTGGCTATACTCTTGAATTTTCTGGTGCACAAAGTACACTACTTTACACTTCACGTAAATCCTGTGTGATGCTGGCAGCTACGGTGGCTCTTTTAGAAAGCCGTGTCCATAAGCCAGAAATGCCTAGAATTGCCGGCTGTGGAGGAGGGCTTTGGACTGTGGTTAGGCAGAGGAACTCATGTAGGGCTTGCTGCCTGGTTGTGGTACCCCGATCACACTTGCCACTGCGAAATGTGAACCAGTTTTCTCCCTTGGATATGCCTGATGTGAGTTCTTTGAGCCCACAGGTGACTTCCATTCATATCTCCAGGCTAAAACGCCGGCCTTTAGTGATAGGGGATTTTGTCAGGTTACTGACGCAGGTTGATGATAAATGTATTCCTGGGGCCAGAGCTCCCGACATTGCCTCCCATCTTAGGGTGTTGATGCTACAGAAGGGTAGACAGACAAAGGAACATCACATGAGATACAGTCACATAGTTAGTAATGATGAGGCCTTTAGCAGGCTGACATCATTAAATAGGTGGCTGGCACAATTTTGTAGAAAGCAAGGCTTTAGCTTTATTGATAACTGGCCCTCTGCCTGGGGCCGCTGTGGCTTGCTGATGCCAGACGGCCTTCACCCTACTGGGGAAGGTGCCGCCATCTTGTCTGCGAACACAGATAGAGTTCTACAGGGAGGGTAACATTAGGATTTTGCAGCAGGCCACGGAGCAGGTGAGACCCTGCAAGTCTTATGACAAATGTGGTTGTGGAATCCATTACCTTACTGGGGAAATTAGTGCAGAAAATCCACTATGGTAAGAGTGCAGTTTATCTGCTAGGGAGGAAAATTCATCAAGTGGAGACTGTGGCCTGTTTCCGTAGACATCTCCATAAATATCACAGAGGGACATGCTTTGCAAACTTAATACGCATTACAACACTGGATGACGGTAAAGCTGATGATGGCCCATTCGCTGTTCCAGCAATATCAAATATTTTGTGTCTGCTACCTACAACCCACGTGGAATGTCTCAAACCTAAACCTACTTCCGGGCATCTTATATATGCTACTCTGGAACCATCCCTAAATCCAAACAGTCCAACTGTCAACCCCACTGAGGTCCTTAGTCTGTGTCTCATGAACATAAGATCACTGTCCTCAAAATCACTGTTGATTATTGATCTAATTATGGATCATCACTTAGATATGATTGGGTTATGTGAAACCTGGCTTAAACATGCAGCTGTCCTTCCCTTAAATGAGGCCTGCTGACTGGCATACATATTTAGTCACGTCCCCTGTAATGTGAAGCAAGGTGGGGGTGTTGCTCGAATTTAGAAATCTAGGTTTCATTTATTAGCTGTTGGGGATCACAAATATAACTCATTGAGCATCTGATTCTCCGCTCTGCCCACGATGCAACATATTGCCAAGGTCAGAAGAATAAAAATCAGCCGTATTATCTTGTCACTGTATATAGGCCCCCTGGCCCATACTCTGAATTCTTAGATGAATTTGGTGCGTTCATCTAGAACTTGGCAACTAGTGCAGATAACATTCTGAATATTGGTGACTTTAACATTCATATACTGTAAATAAGCCTTCTGATCCCCTCTGCAAATCATTTATGGAAATTGCGGATGCATTAGGATTTCAGCAATGCATTCAGGACTCAAAGCACATTAGTGGAAATACCCTGGATTTGGTTCTTGCACATGGTATTGCTGTCATGAATATTAAGATCATGCCTCTTGCATCAGTGGTCTCTTTATTAGGTTTACAGTTTTGCTGCTGTGTTTAATGGATCAGCAACTTTATTTATCACTGCAGCGAAGCATCAACTATTCAACTATGACTGAACTCGAAGCTAGACTGCCTGATAGCTTCATGTTTGGAAAATGCCCAATCAGTAGTATCTTGTGGATAGTTTAACCTCGGTGCTCAAAACTACACTCGACATGATTGTGCCACCCCCAAAACACAGTAACTTTGATTCAGTGATTACTTGCATGACCTCAAGCATAAGGCTAGAATTCAAAAATGGAAATGGTATAGTTCAAAATTAGAAGTATTTCACCTTGTGTGGCATGATGCTATCTTAGACAATAAGCATGCATTATTGGCTACAAAGCGGACCTACTACTCTGATTTGATCAACAAAAACCAGCATAACTCAAAGTTCTTGTTCGACACGGTGGCAACACATATGCATGGACAACCACCTGTAGTTCGCTCTCCTTTTATAGCACAAGATTTCCTGGATTACTTTGGGAAGAAAATAGAAGACATCAGTTGAAACATATCCCAGCAGGCCTTAACCCAGCCGCTACACCCTGCTATTGAGGTGGGTGCCACTACTGAGGTATTACCTAGATTTACAGAATTTGATAGTATCTCACTAGGCATGCTGACAAAACTTGTAATGTCAACAAAAAGCACAACCTGTTTATTTGATCCTATACCAACAAAACTGTTTAAGGACATGTAGCCCACTCTTGGGCCGACTGTACTGAAAATTATTAATCTCTCATTAATTTCTGGATGTGTTGCTAATCTTTCAAATCTGCAGTGATTAATCCATTACTTAAGAAATCTAATCTTGACCTTAGTGTTTTGAAAAACTATACGCTGATATCAAAGCTATCATTTTGCTCTAAGATTCTGGAAAAAAGTGGTTTCATTGCAGCTCCTGGACCGCCTTACTGAGAATAATCTTTTTGAGCCACTGTGGTCTGCTTTTCAAAGATATAATTCAACAGAGACATCTATCACTAAACTGGTGAATGATCTGCTTGCAATTGATTCAGACATCACTATGGTTCTGGTGCTGTTAGATCTCAGTGCTGCGTTTGATACTATGGATCATCATATTCTACTCGATAGAGAATCATTTTGGATTACTGGAACTGCCCTTGCATGGTTGACGTCATTCTCACTGTGTTTTGTACAGTAACTCTACCTCTAACCTTAGTGACATGAAATTTGGGGTTCCACAGGGGTCCGGCTTAGGCCCCCTACTTTTCTCACTTTTTTTGGATTTTCACAGATCTGGCAACTTGCTTCTGACGGATTGTTTGTTGCTGTGACGCCACTCTGAACTTCACACGGTTGTATACGCTTCTTTTATTTCTGTTTAGCACTCTTCTGGCTATTAATTGTCTCTGCTCTGAATGTTATTTAACAACAGTCCTGTTGTGAATCGCTAGCAGTTAGCATTTGCTAGCGGTTAGCTTTCGCTAGCTAGATTGACCCCTCCCCTCATCGTTACTTTTTATAGCTGTTTCTTTTTTACCCGTTTAATACTTCTGTTTGTTTTTCAGTCCAACTGCTGTGAATTTTAATAATTATTTTACTCCTGTGTAAAATCTTAGGAGTGGCTAGCATTTTCGCTAGCGGTTAGCTTGTGTTAGCTATTTCAGACCCCCATCATTTTTTTATTTCATTTTTTTACACTCTTGTTAGTTAATTAACTGTTAAGTGTATTTTATAGCTGCTGCTTTTTTACCTGTTTAATACTTCTGCCAGTTTTTCAATGTAACAGCTGTGAATTTTAATTCATTTATTTGCGTCTGTGTGAGTCTTAGGAGTGGTTAGCTTATCCATTATTGGTTAGCTCGTGTTTGCTTGGCTACATTCTTGAATTTCTTAGTGCACAGGGTAGACTACTAATTCTACTTTACACCCTCCGTAAATCCTGCGTGATGTTGGAAGATAGGGTGGCTCTCTTAGAGAGCCGTGTCCGTAAATTAGAGCAGCTTCTTAGCTCAGTGGAGTTAGATGTTACGGGCACTCCAGATGAGGTTAGTGTTGGGCAGGCTAGTGAGCCCATTAGCATCAGCTTAGAAACGCCGGCTGTGGAGGACAGCTTTCGGACTGTGGCTAGGCGGAGGAAGCCCCGTAGGGCTTGGTGCCCGGTTGTGGCACCCCAATCACACTCGCCAGTGTGAACTGTGAAACGGTTCTCCCCCTTGGATTTGCCTGATGTGAATTCTCTGAGCCCACAAGTGACTTCCACTCCTGTCTCCAGGCCAAAACACCGGACTTTAGTGATAGGGGATTCTATCACCCGCAAAGTCAGGTTACAGATGCCGGCTGATGTTAAATGTATTCCTGGGGCCAGAGCTCCCGACATTGCATCTCATCTTAGGGTGCTGACGCAGCAGAAGGGAAGACAGACGAAGGAAAATGACATGAGATATAGTCACATAGTTATTCATGTTGGCAACAATGATATCAGGATGAAGCACTCAGAGGTCACAAAAATGGACATAGAGATGTGTCGGCATCGATTAATTGTCTCTGGTCCCCTCCCCTCCCGGGGTACTGATGAGGCATTTAGCAGGCTGACATTGTTAAATAAATGGCTGGCGCAGTTTTGTAGACAGCAAGGCTTTAGCTTTATTGATAACTGGCCTTCGTTCTGGGGCTGCCGTGGCCTCCTGATGCCGGATGGCTTCCACCCTACCGGGGAAGGCGCCACCATCTTGTCTGCGGACATAGATAGAGCTCTACAGGGAGGGTAACATTAGGAGTCTACAGCAGGCCACGGAGCAGGTGATTAAAGATCCTGCAAGGCTTATGACAAATGTGGGTGTGGAATCCATTAGCTTAACAGGGAATTTAGTGCAGAAAATCCACTACGGTGATAGTGCAGTTTATTTGCCAGGGAGGGAATTTCAACAAGTTGAGACTGTGGCCTGCTTCCGTAGTTGTGTCCATAAAAATCATAGAGGGATATGCTTTACAAACTTAATACCCATTACTATATTGGATGATGTTGACATTGAGGATGGCCCAGTGGTTGTTCCAGCAATAGCAAAGATTTCGTGTCTGCTACCTACAACGCGCATGGATTGTCTCAAACCTAAACCTACTTCTAGGCATCTTATATATGCTACTCTGGAACCACCCCTAAACCCAAACAGTTCAACTGTCAACCCCACTGAGGTCCTTAAACTGGGTCTCATTAACATATCTCGGCTGTCAGTGCTTACCAGTCGAGTGAGTATAAGAGAAATTGTGGAGAGCTGGGCATGTCCCAACTTGTCCCCTGGCAATCCGAAACGGAGGTGTTCCTTTGTCTCGCTTCATCAGCGAATCGGTTGTGACGCGCGAAGCCTCCGCGCGGCTTTCCATGACAAAATCTCTTGTTAAAAGTGAAATCTGCTGGAAAATGGCTGATGTCCAGCTCTTGTGATAACCAGAGAAATTGCACACGACGGTCCCGGCTCCACACATCCATCCGTTTAGAAATGATGTGGTGGTTTCTGCCTCTCGATGGTGGCTCGGAGCGCGGCGCGCCATCCTTAAAGCTGTAGTAACACTCCTTATTCTCTGTGAAGCCTGTAAAATTTTCACCGAAAGCCAGATAAATTTTTCGAATGGTTTCCAGCTGCCTGTCTAACAGTTTCTGAAAAAATTCTGATGGAAAAAAAGCCCAAATCATTCTGCCATTTCCTCGCAATGAAACAACAACGAGAAGGGTGGAGCTGTGCTCACTCAAAGCCTGCCCACAGGCGAATGACGCAACCAACAGGCGTGGAAAAACTCACGCATGCGCACGAAGGTTCAAGCTTGGCTGACGTAAAAACATATGAATCAAATCCATATAGTTTTTGAAAAAAATAAAAACGTACGATACTTTTCTCACAGACCTCGTATACTGCGAGGACTGCTTTCTTCCACCTGTGAAATATTTGTTCCATCTTGTCTATGGATGATGCTGACACCCTGATTTATGCATTTGTCTCTTCTAGATTGGACAAATACAATGTTCTATTTTCTGGTTTACCGGAGTCCAGCAATAAGGGTTTCCAATTGGTTCAAAATGCTGCTGCCAGACCTTTGACACGAAGCAGAAAGTTTGACCACATTACACCCATTTGGGCATCTCTTCACTGGCTTCCTGTCCCTGTGAGATCAGATTTTAAGTTTCTGCTACTAGCCTATAAAACTTTTCATGGACTGGCACCTCCCTACCTATCTGACCTAATTAAACCTTATGTACTGGCCCGGCTTTGCATTCTCAGGGTGCAGGACTACTTTGTGTCGCTAGGGTTAATAAAGATTCTGTGCATCATAGAGCTTTTTCTTATCATGCCCCTGTTCTGTGAAATGATCTCCCTGCATTAATAATACAGTCAGATTCTGTAGAGAATTTCACGTCCAGACGAAAGATGCACTATTTTTCCCTTTCATATGGCTAACATACTGGCATAGTATGTTACTATGCTTTTTACTCTTTTAATTCATTTCATTAGGAAACGGAGCATGCCACAGCCTCAACTTTATCTAATTCTGGGTCTTTTCGTGAAGCTTAGGACTCATGTCCGGTGATCACCTTAGTCTTTCTTTTGTTTTTATTGATGCTTAATGCTGACAATTATACTGTATTTGTCTTTCTGATGCCTGATTCTGTTTTTTCTCTCTGTTTGAGGTGTGGTTCCATCCAGAGCTGGGTGTGGTGTCTGTTTCTGAAACCCTCTGGTCCTGTGCACCAACAACATTTCCTGTATATTTGTTTTGTGAATTGTTTTGTAATTTATGTCGGTAGCATGGCCCAAGCAGAGGGTCACCCCTTTGAGTCTGGTCTGCTTGAGGTTTCTTCCTCAGAGGGGGTTTTTGCTTATGTAGTGCATGGCCTCGATTCACCCAAATTAAATAAATGCATTAATGCTTTCTCAACAAAAACCGGAGGTTTTGCATGGACAGAAACTGTTGTTTTCACCCCTAACTCTGAAATTCTTTAGCCATCTGGAGATAAGCTTGAGACATCTCCTGTGGCTCCCCCTACTGTGGCCCACAGCACAACAGGCCTGTAACTCAGAGTTCTTCAAAGGAGCCCTTGCTTGTTTATCGGTTAAATTTCGGTCACTATGATCTACATGACATTATAATTGTTCCCGTCAGAATCTGAACTTCCCCAGGCCAGAAGAACCCACCTTTATGGCCTCACGCCAAGGCCAGAACCTCCCCAGACACTGCAGGAAGATCTCTTCCACGATAAGACCTGGTCATAAACTTTGGGCCTTGACAACCAGCTATTATCTTTAGGTCTAAGTAAAGGAAAAGGGCTTTGCTTTAAAAAAAAATGCATCAGTATTCTTTTATTCATATATAAAAACTTCTAATGTTGTTTGTATTGATCAATCAAACAAAATGCTTTGCATATAATCATTCCATTTTATTAACATGTGTTCCTTGTAACTGATGTGTGTTTAAGTATGATCTTTCTGCATTATCAATATGTTGATGGTGAAGTATTCTGTTTATCCAAAGAATGTGTTTAAGTGACTATTAATAATGTGTATCCATTTGAGTGTCTTAGAACAAATAGTATGCCAAAATATTTAATGTGTTTAAATAATTGAATCATTTTTGTCTGCCTTTCTAACACATGAAGTTTTCTGTGAAATTTCACACCCTAAATGGGTGGAGTTTAATGATGTAAGTCCCCTTTAAAAAGTTAGAACAGAGTTTTCTCTCTCTTGAAACTCTCATGCAAGCCTCTGCTGCAACTCCTCTCTCTTCCTTTCTTAAATGCTTAACTTTTATTTTTGGGTCAACAAGGCCCCATGCTAACCTTAGCTAAGCTACCACGTGGCATTCATGCATTCATTCATTCACTGCTATTCTCTGTTAATTTAACAAAGTAAGAACCTGACACTTTTAAGGTTCGTCAAGTCTTTCGAATTTTTAAGAGAACTCCTGACCTGAACTTTTCAAAATAATAGCGAATTTACAGAAAAGCGACTTTCCTTTTTTGTAATCGTACACTGCTCTTAAAGTTTTTACCTTTTTTTCCTAAATTCACAAAGACTTTTAATCTGGCTCCAACAAAGTTTTTAAAAGCTACCAGAAACCATTTTAAACAAATGCCTTCCACCTCTGGGGTCGAGCAAGCTGACGACCAGACTGCAAGCAGCCATCCTGTTGGTAAAGCCAGCCGACATAAGCCTTTGGGATCACCCGGGGAGACCACTGAGTTAACCACTGACCCAAGTGAGCACTCTGCAAAGACCCTACGATGGATGGACGGGTCGTCCGAACCACCTCTTAAACGGATCAGCTAAGTGACCCAGTTAAAGGTTCCAGAAAAAGGGTTTCGTTGTCAGTGGATGCAAGTGGTTTCTTTTTAAACATGTTCATATGTTTGTTTAATAATTTTCTTAAAAATAATTGGCTTCAGATTTCATCAATAAATTCTAATCAGATTTATTAACTTAAAGTCTTTAAACTTTATCTCTTTCTTTTAACATCTCATGAGTAAGCAAATTGTGTCCATAAATAAACTTATTTTAATCACTGTCCACAAAATTGCCAGTAAATAAAATGTACATATTTCTGCTGTGGTCCATTTTGTGTTCAGAAGGAAACCTTTGGTCATTTGTATCGTAGAATTCAGACTTTCAGACCCGAGACTGATTAATTAAATTGAGATTGATTAATTTGGGACTGACAAATTAATGAATGTTTAAATTAAAGTACCTGTGCTTTAAATAGGTGGTGCCCAGAGGATAATCCTAATTAAATAATAATTATTAAACCCTAAAACTGTTCATTATTTTGGTGACCCATTAAATGAGGTCTAGGCCAATCTAATTCAATTTGGGAGTTTAGCAATACTTTCACTTCATATTTATTGGTGCACCCGTGTGAAGGACCTGTAAATTCACTTCATTATTTATTGGTACACTGGTGTGAGGCTTTAGCAAATTCACTACACTTACCACTGTTGCCTGTGTGCTTGCTCTGGGGGTTAGAAAGGTTAGACCTTACTTGTGAAGCGCCTTGAGGCAACTTTATAAATGAAAATAAATTTAAAATTAAATTGACAATTTTCAATCTGGATTCTGTCACTTGCATTCTACTGAAACAGCTCTACTTTGAGTTTCAAATGATATTTTAATGTGCAAAGATGCAAATATTCTGTACTTGTACTTTTGGATCTGTCTGTGGCTTTGATACTGTGGATCATGGTGTTTTAACTGAGAAATTAAGGACATGGGTGGGCATTTCTGGGTCAGCCCTAGATTGGTTTTTATCCTGTCTCTAAAATAAGTTTTTCAGTTGCTGCAGCTGAATATACATTTTCTGCCATTCTGTCCTGTGATGTGCCCCAAGGTTCCGTTCTGGGACCTATTTGATTTTCATTGCACTTGCTCCCACTTGGACGTATTTTGAGTTAATTTAGGGCCCCTTCACACATAACATGATTGAAGCTGAATAGTGCACGAAGGAGGAATTGCATGCCATTTGTGTAAATTTGGAGCTACCTCCAACGCCTCGTACACCTGTCTCTACAACCATTCACGCACACAAGCGGCAGAAAGAGAGAAAGTGCCCTGTTAATGCCCATTCAATCCCTCTTGTGGCAGGTGTCAGCCAAATTCCAGGTGACACACATGAACATCTAATAATGCGCACAGAGCACTTAGGAAATGCATGGCTATTCATGCTGTTAGCATGAAAACATGTGTGCGTGTGTTTTGCGCGCTCACCCCCACTCCTCCAACATGTAGCGCACCTCTCATCTGATCACAGAGTGACACCTTGGTCTGTGCACTGTTGAGATCTCTGGTCCTGGACATCACAGTTGCAGAACACATACTGTGTTTTTACGGACATGACCTTACAACTGTCTACCGTGACACACGTGTGCTTGCTGTCCTGACATGGTAATACATAAAAACATATATCTCCTTTGCGATGGGCTGGAGAGCATGCACAGCGCGCACATTGACAGGCTGTCCCAGCTGAAGTGGACCATTAGATCTTGTGGACACACAGTAGGCGATCTGAATGTCACGTCTGTCTGACAGGACACGTGTGTCCTGTGAGTCGCATGCCGCAGAACTACATGACAATACTGCAACAAATACACCACTTTCAGTGATGTATCAGCAGAAATACGCTGCAACAGATGCCATTTGTTCAGTTATCACAGCACTTTAAAAAAAAAAAAATACGTTTATCTCCTTTTTGAGTTAAGCCATTTTACGCTTCTGTTATAACACAGTGATTATAGCGCAGTGGTAAAGTTTCCATCTTGTAATCAGAGCTTTTGTAAACTGCAGGTGTGAATTTTGTGAGTGGCATTTATTTTTTTATTTAACCAGGGTTATGTAACTGCAGGATTCTGTATTGCGTCCCCTTTTATTTCTTATTTATATCAACCCAGTGATATTCAGTAATTATACAGCTGGTTTTTATTTTATTTTTCTCTGCTTCAGTGGTGCAACACGTCCCAGCTGCTCGCACTGTGTTCGCGCACGCGTATGATGGTTCATGGTTCCCCATTTCATGTTTGGTTCACGGATTTTCTTCCAGTTTCTGCGTCTTTTGTGTTATGTGTGAAGAGGCCCTTAAAGATGAATCATATGCTGATTATGCTGATGACATACAGCTGTACATCTCCTTTTCTCTACACAATATTTCTAGGGTATCTGTTCTTCAAAACTGTATTGATGTCATAAAAAAAAAAAAAAACCTGGATGGCTGCGAACTATTTGTCACTTAATACAGCAAAAAACTGAAGTCCTTGTTTGTGCCCCTGAGGAGTTTGTTCCCTCGGTGATTAAGAACCTTGGCTCTCAATCCTCTTTTGTTCACTCAGCAATCAGAAATTTGGGTGTTACATTTGACCATCTTGTTCAATCTTGCTTCTTTCATTTACAGAACATTCCCCGCCTAGAAACATTGTGTCTCAAGCTGAGCTGGAACAGATCATTCATGCCTTTATTTCTTCAAGTCTTGATTACTGTAATTCGCTGTTCCCTAGCCTCAGTAAGTCTTCACTGGAGCACCTACAAATGGTCTAGAATGTGGCTGCAAGGCTCCTTACAAAGTCTTCTAAGTGGCCTCACATAACACCCATTCTGTCCTCTTTGGTGATGGCTTTTAGAGCTCTGCATGGTAAAATGCCACTTGCACTCTTGCACCCATATGTGACAAGCAGGTCTCTGAGGTCCTCGGACCAGAACCTGTTGGTTGTACCAAGGTCAAGGCTGAAGACCAAAAGAGACTGTGCATTTGAGGTTGTGGCACCCAAACTGTGGAATGCACTGCCACATTGCTGATTTAGCTCCATTTGATTTTGATATGCTCTAAAGGTTGGATGGTGCAGATGTAATTTATTCCCATTGTATTGTGTTTTTGAATAAAGATTTCTCATCACAATTATTCACTGATTCACTTCACTAGCAAGGCTAGCTTCACTAGCTAGATCTGTCGGCAGTAGTGGTCATCTCCTTGAACTAATGATTAGAAATTTCCAGTTACGTTCCAATCTGTCAGTCACAATTAAGGTCTTAGCTACATTTGTTGGTGCCAGATGCTATCTACTACCAATGTATCAAAATCTCACTTCACATTAAAAAAATTGTTTCCATTTAGTTAACATACGATGTACGCTGCACCTGGAAAGTATTCACAGTGCTTCACTTTTGCCACATTTTTTACAGCCTTATTTCAAAATGGATGAAATTAATTTTTTTTCATCCAAATTCTACAGCAACACCCCATACTGAAAATATGAAAAAAAATGTTTTTGTTTTTTTTATTGTTGCTAATTAATTACAAATAAAATAACTAAGATATCACGTGTACATGAGTATTCACAGCCTTTGCCATGAAACTCAAAATTGAGCCCAGGTGCATCCTGTTTCCACTGGCTATCACCTTTGGAGGAAACCAGGTACCATCCATACAGTGAAGCATTGTGGTGGCAGCATCACGCTGTGATGATGTTTTTCATCACAAGTAACTGGGAGACTAGTCAGGATTGAGGGAAAGCTGAATGCAGCAATGTACAGAGAGAGCCTGGATGAAAACCTGCTCAAGAGCGCTCTTGACCTCAGACTGTGACAATGGTTCATCTTTCAGCAGGACAATGACTCTAAGCACAGATAAGCCAAGATATTAAAGGAGTGGCTTCAGGACAATTCTGTGTATGTTCTTGAGTGGCACAGCCAGAGCCCAGACCTGAACGGCTGTTCAACGATGTTCCCCATCCAACCTGATGAAGCTTGAGAGGTGCTACAAAGAGGAATGGCAAAACTCCGCAAAGATACTAGCACAAAGCTTGTTGTTTTATGCAGTGGTGGGCACAGTTCAGCTAATCCGATACTAGCACAAAGCTTGTTGTTTTATGCAGTGGTGGGCACAGTTCAGCTAATCCGATAGCACATAATTATTGAAGCTAATGTTTTTGCTATCAGATTAGCTTTTCAGATAAGTTTTAAAACCATCATCGGACCAATTTTCTTCCGATAAATTTAGTTCCGATAACTTTCAATCCGATAACATTTTCTTTGCTGAGAGGCTGCCGCTTTGCTCCATGAAATTTTTTTCATAAACTGTTAGAGACAGCCAGTTGGAAACCATTCGAAAGATTCAGATGGATTTCGGTGAAGATTCTATCGGTATCACACGGATTAAGGACCATTAAAACTGGATTAAAAACAGCCCACGGCGGCGGAGGGTGCACCGCGCTCCGAGCGGCCATCGACAGGCTGGAACGAGCAGATCACTTCCAAATTTAAGGCTCTGTTGATGCAGGACGTCGTGTGACTAGCAGAGAAGTTTCAGAAGAGGTCGGGATCAGCACTTTATCGGCACATTCCACTGTTAAAGGAGAGTTTGTAATGAAAAACGTGCGGACGGATTCGCGCGTCGCGACACAGCCGCTCAAGGTGCGGGACAAACAACACCTCTGTGTTGGAAGTCTCACAGGACAAGTTGGAACATGCCCAGCTGTTAAACAGTTTCTCGGATACTCACTCGACTGAAAAGCCACCGAAAGCCATCTGGCTCTTACGAATGGTTTTAATGGTCCTTAATCCGTGTGATACCGATAGAATTTTCACCGAAATCCATCTGAATCTTTCGAATGGTTTGCAACTGGCTGTCTCTAACACTTTCTGAAAAAAAATTCATGGAGCAAAGCAGCAGCCTCTCAGCCATTTCCCTGAAAATAAAAATCCGACGAGGGGGGTGGACCAGTGCTCACTCAAAGCCTGCCCACAGGCGAATGACGCAACCGACAGGCGTGAAAAAACTCACGCATGCGCATGAAGGTTCAAGCTTGTCTGATGCAAGCACACATGATTCAAATCCATATAGTTTTTTAAAAAAATAAAAAGGTCGGATACTTTTCTCACAGACCTCGTATATGTACAATTATAATAATAATAAAAAAAACCTCTTCTTTACATTTAGTTTGCACTGCTGGGAATGGAAACCAATGTGGTGATCAAGCAAATGGGATCAGTCAATGGCTCCAGGCTGAATGAACATAAATACAACACCATTAAAAGCAACTTATTCCACTCTGATAGATTTTCATCATACTATTCTTTGACTGCTTTCTCGCAGGATGCATTTTAATGAAGATGTTGTTTTGTGTGTGTGTGTGTGTGTGTGTGTGTGTGTGTGTGTGTGTGTGTGTGTGTGTGTGTGTGTGTGTGTGTGTGTGTGTGTGTATTTGAACAGTGGTGGATTGGAATGCAACACCACGTTCCAGAGTGCATACAGTCTGGCCACTTTTAAACACCTTAAGTGATGTCACAGAGTTGTAAGTGGCCAAAACACTGGGCAAGATGGTGGTGGCCACACATCCTCTGTCCATTTGTGCTAACTAATTATTTCAGCATCAGTAACTAATTAAAAAGGGAAAAATGTGAAAATGCCAGATGTTGAATGCCCAAATCAGTCCTCCTGGAAAACTCAAGTAGTCACTTCCAAGCTGGTGTCAGAGTGAGGTTGTGTGTTTGTTTTTCTCCTTTTCATACCCAGATGCACATCACCTCACATCTAAGATGAAGGGAAAAAAGTGACAGCTGCCTTTTTAGGGAATATGTGCATATTAGTCATGCTCAGACTTCCAATTTAGATTCAGTTGTGCAAAAATAAAAATGCATTTTTCCCCTTTTCCCTTGCCCAGTCATTTCTGAATGGAATGAGTGCTGGAAGGTCCCCACATTAATCATTTCTGCAGCCAAGTCAGTCCCATTGTTTCACTGACTCTGTTGCACGTCTGCGTGGGCAACCAACCCACGCACATCACTGTGGGAATAATATGAGATTGTATTGCAAATGAACAGAAACAAATGTGGCCTCCCCGCTGAGCCACTGAATTTCCATCTCCTCTGGTTCAACATGATGGTGAAGGTCATCCAGAAGTGTGTAGGTGGCACAAAGGGAAAAGAATCAAGGCGCTGATGCATGTTAATAAAAGGAAGTCATTAAGGAGATATGTAGTAATGGAATTGTGCATCAGTTCAGGTTACAGATGTAGTCAGTTAAAGTGGAGCAGGCTGAATACATTGTAGCAACACATCAATGAAGTGCCCACTTGAGAGACAGCCACTGTAATGACTTTTGATGCACAGTTGAGGCTTTATAGAACTGTATAAATGCAGCCAAACATTGATGTCTGAACAAACAGGAGTGAAAAGCAATACAAGTGCACTTCAAAGACCACAAGTCAAAGTAGCTCTGAGCAAACTGTTGGAGATGCATAAAAGTAAATTTCTTTGATCAGACCTTGGATATTTTGTAAATTTTCACATCAGAGCTTAAGCATCAGATTTTCTGGTGCAAATCAGCCAAAACCTTGCCATACTCATGCATTTTACAATAACATTCTTCAGCAGGATTTCAACTTTGAAGAATTGTTGAGACCTATACACACATAACAAGAATGTGCAGGAATCAAGCATAATCAGCCAGAACGGGAAAACATAAAAACGGACCATCAGTCCGTTTGGACATGCAGCAGGCGATCTGAATGTCATGTGTGATAGGACACGCGTGTTGGGCCATTAGGGCTGTGAGCGGTGTGCCGCAGGACCAGGACAACCCAACAGTATTTCCCATTAGGAGGGACAGCTGCTGTTGTGAAAGTGTAAGTACACGGACCCACAACAGGGGGCGCAAATGAACGGACAATGGAATAGGTCAAATAACACACTTTACTGTTGTGAATATGCACAACAAGTACAACAGATTACAATAATATACAAAGTCGAATTCACACAGGTGTCGTGTGGGCAGGCTCGAAGATAGGAGACGCCTCTCCAAAGTAGAACCGGAATCACACGGTTTCCTCTGCCACCAGACCCCGGGAATACTGGAGCCGCCAAGTCCCGAACTCCCAGGTGGCCACTGCCTCCGCGTGTCGGACCTGGTACTGCTGGCGAGGAACAAAGGACAATTAAAGGAGGGCGTGTTCGCACCCAGGAATCCGAACGGCAGGTAAGTTACCTCCACCTCTCGTTGGAAAATACTCAGAGCAAAACACAAAAGTCACAAAGATCACTGTTAAACAGTCAGCTGAGCACGTTACCTTCTCAGTAGAAACGATATCTCGGCGATGAGGTGGAGATGCCGTCCTGCTGATATACCCCTGCAGATCCGATGATTGATGACAGCTGTCGCAGGTGATGGGTGACAGCTGTCACTCTGGCTGCTCCTGCAAGGCGGTGGCGCCCTCTAGTGCCTGGAGCCCGCACTCCAGGCAGGGCGCCCTCTGGTGGTGGTGGGCCAGCAGTACCTCCTCTTCAGCGGCCCACACAACAGCTGCCCTGTCATTAGGAGGGTGCTAACTAGAGCACAATAGTTGCTAATTAGAGCTATTGTTTAGTCACTAGCCTATAGCAGTCTGCCTCTCGGTAGGAGGGGTCTGGTTAGGTTTAAAACTCCAGCTTTTGTGGCTTCTGTTTATTCTTCTCTACAAGAGTCAAGACAGAAGTCAGACTACCAGAGCAAGAATTTTAGCTGAGGAAGCTTCTGCGATTTGAAGCGAAACGTCCTCGCATCAAGCAACCCAGTCCAGTCGAAGATTCAAGCTTCTCTACTACAACCCAACAATATGACAAATACGCTGCGTATCAGCAGAAATATGCTGTACCAAATGCTGTTTAGTCAATTATCACAGCGCTTTTTTTTTTTCTTTTTTACAAAATATGTTTGTTGATTTTAGCCATTTCACACTCCTGTTACAAGATAGTGATTGATTTTTTTTTTTTTTAACCAGGGTAATTTAACCATGAGGTTCTGTATTGCATCCCCTTTTATGTATTATTTATATCAACCCAGTGATATTCACTAATTATACAGCTGGTTTTTATTTTATTTTCCTCCATATCAGTGACGTGATGCATCTCATTCCATGGAACACAGTGCGAGCAGCTGCAGCTGCTCGAAAGACACCGTTGCGTGCATAAACTGTCACACCGGCATCGTGCACAACTGCCCACTGGCGCAATGTTTCATTGCACCAATGGGCAGCTCTACCGCTGTGAGTCGCCCTGAGTTGTACGTATTCGCACTATGTGTGAAGGGGCCCTTAAGGTTTCTGCCAGTAATCAACAAATGCCTGAAGGAGTTGTGTGCCAGTTTTTTTTTTGTTTGTTTTTGTTTGTTTGTTTTTGGTTTTTTTCCTTTACCACTTTCTACAGCATGCTTGCAATGGTGTGGGCAGGGTTAGACACTGCTCTTGTGAAGCCCCATGTGGTAAAGTGATTTGATGCTGTATAATTTAATTGCATTGAAGTCACAAGAAAGTAAGAATGATCAGACTGGTTCAGATGGAGAGGGTAAAGTTTGTGATGACATTTTCAATCTGAGATTTTAACATTTTATATGATTTAATGCTTCCCTCAGACTGAATAATAAATGACATCTACTTTAAACCCTCTGGGGTCGTCCTTGTCGTATATGCGTATATTGCAAGTTTTATTTAATTACAGAACTTTTTAATGATATTAGATAGAAACTTTTTTGCAGAAAACTAAACTCCACGGACTTTAGAACCAGCCCTCCTCCATGTTTGTAGTCCTCATAGAAACTGTGTGATGTATGAAATGTGAGTGACCAATCAGGAATTGGTTTACCATCATATGGTTTTCCAATATCCACTCGTAGGGCAGAGCAAACTCGTGTGGTGCACCAAAGAGAGTCAGTAGAAGAAATGCTGTACTACTTGGCTGTGAATGTTGTTTGAATAAGCCTCTCTCGCACCATCACGTAAAGAGTAAGAGGGCCTCATCCAATCTCATGTGGTGCACCGAAGAGTGTCAGTACAGAAGAGATGCTTTACTACTTGGTCCGTGAATGTTGTTGAATCCTCTCTCGCTTCAACAATTGACGCATAAAGTATAATTTATGCTTATGAATTGAAGGAGGGGCCCTCAAAGTGAGTACAGCTTGTTTTCAGTGCAGGAACACATTCCAACAAGAACAGTCAACTCCATGGAAGTACAAATTTTGTGATGTGGCCCTTTGCGTGATAGTAATTATGGTGGGCGATTTTAACATCCACACAGATGCTGAGAATGACAGCCTCAACACTGCATTTAATCTATTATTAGACTCTATTGGCTTTGCTCAAAATGTAAATGAGTCCACCCACCACTTTAATCATATCTTAGATCTTGTTCTGACTTATGGTATGGAAATAGAAGTCTTAACAGTATTCCCTGAAAACTCCCTTCTGTCTGATCATTTCTTAATAACATTTACATTTACTCTGATGGACTACCCAGCAGTGGGGAATAAGTTTCATTACATTAGAAGTCTTTCAGAAAGCGCTGTAACTAGGTTTAAGGATATGATTCCTTCTTTATGTTCTCTAATGCCATATACCAACACAGTGCAGAGTAGCTACCTAAACTCTGTAAGTGAGATAGAGTATCTCGTCAATAGTTTTACATCCTCATTGAAGACAACTTTGGATGCTGTAGCTCCTCTGAAAAAGAGAGCTTTAAATCAGAAGTGCCTGACTCCGTGGTATAACTCACAAACTCGTAGCTTAAAGCAGATAACCCGTAAGTTGGAGAGGAAATGGTGTCTCACTAATTTAGAAGATCTTCACTTAGCCTGGAAAAAGAGTCTGTTGCTCTATAAAAAAGCCCTCCGTAAAGCTAGGACATCTTTCTACTCATCACTAATTGAAGAAAATAAGAACAACCCCAGGTTTCTTTTCAGCACTGTAGCCAGGCTGACAAAGAGTCAGAGCTCTATTGAGCTGAGTATTCCATTAACTTTAACTAGTAATGACTTCATGACTTTCTTTGCTAACAAAATTTTAACTATTAGAGAAAAAATTACTCATAACCATCCCAAAGACGTATCGTTATCTTTGGCTGCTTTCAGTGATGCCGGTATTTGGTTAGACTCTTTCTCTCCGATTGTTCTGAGTTATTTTCATTAGTTACTTCATCCAAACCATCAACATGTCTATTAGACCCCATTCCTACCAGGCTGCTCAAGGAAGCCCTACCATTATTTAATGCTTCGATCTTAAATATGATCAATCTATCTTTGTTAGTTGGCTATGTACTACAGGCTTTTAAGGTGGCAGTAATTAAACCATTACTTAAAAAGCCATCACTTGACCCAGCTATCTTAGCTAATTATAGGCCAATCTCCAACCTACCTTTTCTCTCAAAAATTCTTGAAAGGGTAGTTGTAAAACAGCTAACTGATCATCTGCAGAGCAATGGTCTATTTGAAGAGTTTCAGTCAGGTTTTAGAATTCATCATAGTACAGAAACAGCATTAGTGAAGGTTACAAATGATCTTCTTATGGCCTCGGACAGTGGACTCATCTCTGTGCTTGTTCTGTTAGACCTCAGTGCTGCTTTTGATACTGTTGACCATAAAATTTTATTACAGAGATTAGAGCATGCCATAGGTATTAAAGGCACTGCGCTGCGGTGGTTTGAATCATATTTGTCTAATAGATTACAATTTGTTCATGTAAATGGGGAATCGTCTTCACAGACTAAAGTTAATTATGGAGTTCCACAAGGTTCTGTGCTAGGACCAATTTTATTCACTTTATACATGCTTCCCTTAGGCAGTATTATTAGACGGTATTGCTTAAATTTTCATTGTTACGCAGATGATACCCAGCTTTATCTGTCCATGAAGCCAGAGGACACACACCAATTAGCTAAACTGCAGGATTGTCTTACAGACATAAAGACATGGATGACCTCTAATTTCCTGCTTTTAAACTCAGATACAACTGAAGTTATTGTACTTGGCCCCACAAATCTTAGAAACATGGTGTCTAACCAGATCCTTACTCTGGATGGCATTACCCTGACCTCTAGTAATACTGTGAGAAATCTTGGAGTCATTTTTGATCAGGATATGTCATTCAAAGCGCATATTAAACAAATATGTAGGACTGCTTTTTTGCATTTACGCAATATCTCTAAAATTAGAAAGGTCTTGTCTCAGAGTGATGCTGAAAAACTAATTCATGCATTTATTTCCTCTAGGCTGGACTATTGTAATTCATTATTATCAGGTTGTCCTAAAAGTTCCCATAAAAGCCTTCAGTTAATTCAAAATGCTGCAGCTAGAGTACTAACGGGGACTAGAAGGAGAGAGCATATCTCACCCATATTGGCCTCTCTTCATTGGCTTCCTGTTAATTCTAGAATAGAATTTAAAATTCTTCTTCTTACTTATAAGGTTTTGAATAATCAGGTCCCATCTTATCTTAGGGACCTCGTAGTACCATATCACCCCAATAGAGCGCTTCGCTCTCAGACTGCAGGCTTACTTGTAGTTCCTAGGGTTTGTAAGAGTAGAATGGGAGACAGAGCCTTCAGCTTTCAGGCTCCTCTCCTGTGGAACCAGCTCCCAATTCAGATCAGGGAGACAGACACCCTCTCTACTTTTAAGATTAGGCTTAAAACTTTCCTTTTTGCTAAAGCTTATAGTTAGGGCTGGATCGGGTGACCCTGAACCATCCCTTAGTTATGCTGCTATAGACGTAGACTGCTGGGGGGTTCCCATGATGCACTGTTTCTTTCTCTTTTTGCTCTGTATGCACCACTCTGCATTTAATCATTAGTGATCGATCTCTGCTCCCCTCCACAGCATGTCTTTTTCCTGGTTCTCTCCCTCAGTCCCAACCAGTCCCAGCAGAAGACTGCCCCTCCCTGAGCCTGGTTCTGCTGGAGGTTTCTTCCTGTTAAAAGGGAGTTTTTCCTTCCCACTGTAGCCAAGTGCTTGCTCACAGGGGGTCGTTTTGACCGTTGGGGTTTTACATAATTATTGTATGGCCTTGCCTTACAATATAAAGCGCCTTGGGGCAACTGTTTGTTGTGATTTGGCGCTATATAAAAAAAAATTGATTGATTGATTGATTGATAGTAGGCAGAAACTGCTTTGAAATTTGGCATGAAGACCAACAAAATGCATAGAACATTTTATATATATTGTTCAAAATGTGCATTTGTGTTTATTGTTAGTGCCTTTATTTTATACATTCTTTTGTACAAGGCCCCTATTTAAAAGGGAATGTGAGCACTCAAGAAATTGTTTTACATCCCCAATTCCAATGAAGTTGGGATGTGTAAAATACAAAGAATGCAAAGACTTGCAAATCCTCTACAACCTATATTCAATTGAATACACCACAAAGACAAGATATTTAATGTTCAAATTGATAAATGTTTATTTTTTTGTGCAAATATTTGGTCATTTTGAAATGGATGCCTGCAACACGTTTCGAAAAAGCTGGGACAGTGGTATGTTTACCACTGTGTCACATCACCTTTACTTGTGCTTGGGAAGCGAGGACAGTATTTGTTGAAACTTTGTAGGTGGAATTCTTTCCCAATCTTGCTTGATGTGAAACTTCAGTTGTTCAACAGTCCGGGGTCTCTGTTGTATTCTGTGCTTCATAATGCCCCCCACATTTTCAATGGGCGACAGGTCTGGACTGCAGACAGGCCAGTGTAGTATCCGCACTCTTTTACTACGAAGCCACACTGCTGTAACACGTGCAGAATGTGGCTTGACATTGTCTTGCTGAAATAAGCAGGGACATCCCTGAAAAAGACGTTGCTTGGATGGCAGCATGTGTTGCTCAAAAACCTGGATGTACCTTTCAGTATTGATGGTGCCATCACAGATGTGTAAGCTGCCCATGCCATGGGCACAAAAACACCCCAATACCATCACAGATGCTGGATTTTGAACTTTGCACTGATGGTCTTTTTCCCTCTTGTCTGGAGGAGACGACGTTCATGATTTCCAAAAACAATTTGAAATGCGGACTCATCAGACCACAGCACACTTGTCCTCTTTGCATCTGTCCATTTCAAATGAGCTCGGGCCCAGAGGATGTACACAAAATGGCATCACTGAAAAATAGATTACAAGAGTATGACCGGTATCTTCCTCTGTAATGGTCATTTCCACAAGGATAGGGCTGGTTCATTCTGCCAAAAAACAGAATTAAATTCATTCATCTTGTCTTCCCTTGTTAAATTGAGGTTATGAGTTTCCTTGGATGAATAATACTTTTACTTTATGCACATCTTTGTCCAATTGCAGGCTTGACGTCAGTGTGATGTGCTCTAGTTGCCATGTGCAGTTAGGGAAGAATGCAACAGCTGTAAATACATGAATATATGGGTGGGCTGTTACTGTGGAAATGGCATCGCAATTTTTTTTGCAAAATCGAACCTAGCCTTAAGAACATGAATGTGATAGTGATACTGTCTGCTGTGATAAATGGTATCACTAAAGTTAAGAAAGGAAAGAAACTTAACAAAAATCCAGAGAATTCATGTTCATGCCACGAGCCATATACCCATAGATCTGTTATAAATTTTGTCATAAATTGTGAGCAAAGTTGGTAAAAACTCATTTATAAACAGATGTGTACACATCATGGTTTGTCAGGCAATGATTTTTCTTCACTATAAAGCATAAGAATGCCATGAAATTATTTGTCTGAGTCTGGTTCATCCATCTATGTCTGGTCTACTTAAGATTTCTTCCTCAACTAAAGCAGGAGTTTTTCTTACTGCAGTCACCTGCATGCTTGCTTGGGGGGTGGGGGTAGTTTAAGGTGAGACCTAACTCTTGTGAAGCACCTTGTGACTTATGTTATAATTTGGCTCTGTATAATAAGATAACATTTCCTTGACATCACATATACATTAGAACATGACAGTTTACTTTCTGATTTATATGCACCTTTGATCATCCTTCTTAGTTTCAGAGATACAGAGAAAAAATGTTGTATGGGTCATATACCTTCACATGATGGTATATAGTGATATCATGATGCCATTGATTTGCAATGAAATGTTCCTTGTTGCTGTCTTTGTTTCAAAGTTGCTGTAAAAAAAAGTTAATCTTGTCATATGGTACATACATACATACAGGTCTACAGGTGATATTGTGTTTGCCAATCCATATGCACTTGGAATCATAATTCTTTCACCTAGTCTTTCAGGATAAAGCCCCATGATAAACACATGGCTGAAAAGCCCATTGATTAAAAATAATGGCATACTTTCAGTTGTAACCAAATTCACAAAATGATAATTTGCATAAGCCAAAAATCAGCCCCATCTCCCCCATGTGCTTTTGAGATGGAGTACAAAAATAGTCTCTGTGCACAAGCTCCATCCCTCTGGTATAACATTTAAGGTCTCAAGATGGCTCAAAAGATATAAAAACTAAATTGTTTCTTCATCTGTGACACTGCAAGGCTTGTTGCATTGTGGAAAATCCTTTGCAATCCACAACAGATTTTTTTTTTTTTTTTTACAATTATAAAAATTATATTTTGTAAAAATATTCTCTGATGACTGTCTTTTCTTTGGAATAAACATGGAAACTTTTCAAGATAATTATTCCCATGGATCTTAAAGTTGTAATTACAAGCATTCTCCTGTGTTTTGTGTATTTTCAGCTTGTTACATTCTCCATCACTGGCTATAGTGAATATTAAATGGAACAAAATGTACTTTATTTATTTTAATCCTGAATATGAGCAGGAATGCAAGAAGGAATTGCAATCAATCATATATGCCTGTGTACAAAATAACAATGACCTAATTATCACGAAAATTTCAAAACCTCTCAGTTGCACCTTGCATGAAACACATCATGAAAATATGTTGAAAATGCAGATTAACTATCAAATTGTGGTTCATTAAAAGTTTAAGTTTCAGATTTTGTCTTCAAAGACAGTCATCATGTGACATAGCACTTCAAAATGTTTTTTTTCCTCATGAACAGCACATTAAATACAGATGATGGATGCCAGTTCTACAAGGTCTGTTAGAAAACTATCCAACCTTTTTATTTTTTTCAAAAACTATATGGATTTGAATCATGTGCGCTTGCATCAGACAAGCTTGAGCCTTCGTGTGCATGCGTGAGTTTTTTCACACCTGTTGGTTGCGTCATTCACCTGTGGACAGGCTTTGAGTGAGCACTGGTCCACCCCCCTTGTCAGATTTTTATTGTTTAGGAATGGCGGAGCGACTGCCGCTTTGTTCCATGAAACGTTTTTCAGAAACTCTGCCAGACAGCCAGATGGAAACCATTTGGAAGATTCAGATGGTTTTCGGTGAAGATTCTATCGGTATCACACGGATTAAGGATCATTAAAACTGGATTAAAAACAGCCCACGGTGGTGGAGGGCGCACCGCGCCCCGAGCAGCCATCGACAGGCTGGAACGAGCAGATCACTTCCAAATTTAAGGCTCTGTTGATGCAGGACATCATGTGACTAGCAGAAAAGTTTCAGAAGAGGTCGGGATCAGCACTTTATCGGCACATTCCACTGTTAAAGGAGATTTTGTAATGAAAGACGTGCGGACAGAATTGCGCGTCGCGACGCAGCCGCTCATGGCACAGGACAAACAACACCTCCGTGTTGGAAGTCTCACAGGACAAGTTGGAACATGTCCAGCTGTTAAACAATTTCTCAGAAACTTCTCTGCTAGTCACATGACATCCTGCATCAACAGAGCCTTAAATTTGGAAGTGATCTGCTCGTTTCAGCCTGTCGATGGCCGCTCAGGGCGCGGTGCGCCCTCTGCCGCCGTGGGCCGTTTTTAATCCAGTTTTAATGGTCCTTAATCTGTGTGATACTGATAGAATCTTCACCGAAAGCCATCTGAATCTTCCAAATGGTTTCCATCTGGCTGTCTGGCAGAGTTTCTGAAACAATTTTCATGGAACAAAGCAGCAGTCCCTCCACCATTCCTAAACAATAAAAATCCGACGAGGGGGGTGGACCAGTGCTCACTCAAAGCCTGCCCACAGGCGAATGACGCAACCAACAGGCATGAAAAAACTCACGCATGCGCACGAAGGTTCAAGCTTGTCTGATGCAAGCTCACATGATTCAAATCCATATAGCTTTTGAAAAAAATAAAAAGGTCGGATAGTTTTCTCACAGACCTCGTATTTTGAAGCTGTTGGTCTTTAATTAGCTTTAAACGATTTAGGATAGACACTGATTATCTGTGAAGATGTAAATAAACATCACAGACTACAAGTGGCATTTGAACTGAGACTAAAATGAAACATGCTGACAAACAGAAGAAATGGGCACACGTGGGTAAACTTACTGTTAAGAAGCTGCTTTTTAGAAATGTCGTGACAATAATTAAAAGCACAAGTGCAAATGTCAGACAAATATATTTCTATTCATAGCTGATGTCTATAGTTTCTGTTTGGAGACCAACATCTAGACCCCCCGGTAAAGGTGTTCAGGGACGAAACATGACTCATCGACGACTGACGACATTTAAACTGGGTTGACATCCAGACACGCACAACACAGGAGGGTTGAGGCCTCATCAAATCTGACAGTCCTCAGTCTCCTCCCATTTCCCTCTGCTCCATTCCCTGCATTAAAATAAAAGAAAAATCTAAATGCAAGGTTTGCCTGTCACATCAGTGAATATCAATTTTAAAGTTGAAGTCATGCTGTTTAATTTGAGAGTAATCTCAGAGTGATGAGACGACTGAGAGTACTTTTAACAATTGTGTCAATTGGCCCGGCTGCAAGTGTGGCTCACAACAGATAATGGACGATTGTTAACCATCTGGAATGGTAATGCCTTCACCCGCTGTTTGATATCAAAGCTAAGAGAGGGACAGATATGAAATTTGCTCGACAGATGTGTCCCAGGCTCTCAACTGTAAGGGGTAGATCACTTTGACCATGAAAAACAAATGGGTGCAGATTTCCTGGAATGCTACTGATGGAAATGAGTCCATGTTAGGGTTATTTTAACATAGTTTACTTTGATTTCACACACACTTGTTTCAGCATGTTCTCATGCTGAGCAGTTGAAAGACTACCTACCAAAAGATGCCAATCTTGTTTGTTTCACAAAAATTTGGATCCATCTATCCATTTTCTATACCTGCTTACTCCAGGCAAGTGTCGAGGGGAAGGGGCTGGAGCTTGACCCCAGAAAATCAAGGGTGCAATTTAGAACTAGAAATTGGGGGGGGGGGGGGGGGGGGGGGATAAAGTGCGAGGCCTGCGGGGCCGAAAGCCATAGGCCGGGGGTCTGGGGGCCGCTTTAGGCATGAGGTATACAAAAAATAGCATGTCATTCAAGCGTAGAGCATAACGGCTTTCAGATCTCTGAAGTAAACTAGATAAATAGGTCAAAACCAGACCAATAAGAATTCTGTAAACCAGAATCATCCAATGTGCATACTGCCTAACAGACAAAGAGGGCATGCCAGCTTGCAGTGACGAATCTCAAGGCACAATGACACAGCGGAGTCAAGGACAGTAGACAACTGGTTGAGGCACACATATACAGGACATCACATTAGTCCATTAAGAGTAGGAAGGTAGCAGTTATCAGGAGTTTTGAGCACTGGGGAAGCATGACTTGTTTCAGTAATGTAAGACTAGCTTCACCCTTAATTTGTTATTCGAGTATACTGCACTGTGTAGTGGATGAGACTCTGCCACTCCTCCTGGATGGAACACCATTCCATCAGAGGATACTTGCCTCTCATGTTGAAGAGATTTGTTTGCACTGAACATTTACAGGGTGTAATTTTGAGAAATTGAACTTGTACTCAACAAACAGGTCCACCTTGGATCTACTGTGCATCAAAATAGACTTACTTTCCGACTGGTGTCTGCTTAACATGCTATGACTGCTGGAATAGGCTCAACTTCCCTGGGACCCTCAATTTGAGTAAGCGGGTATAGAAAATGAATGAATGTTTCAAAGTTCAAAGTGTTTAGTACTTTTGAGTATTTGACTCATTATGGGCAAGGTTTGACCTTGGGGCACTTCACAAATTGGGATTTGGTAAAATTCAAATGAAGTTAAATGAACAGAATTGAAGGTGTTACATTCTTTTTTTTTAGCACTTCATGCATTTGGCTCTATATGTATGATATTGATGTCATTGAAAGCCAAAACTGTCACTTTATGTGAGTGTATGTATCCCTCTGAACCCATCTGTAGCTCCTGGTTGGTCCAAGGGCATCACAGGTGAAAAGACAATGAACTAATTGCATAAATCCTCCTCACACTATTTGCAGTCTGTATCAACATCATCTCCATCTGCAAGAAACTTTATTGCTTAAGCACCTTTTACATGGCATACACCACAACCCCAAATATTGACTGAACTCTGTTGTGGCCATTACCGTCAGCTGAATGCAGCTATTCATTAACCCCCTGCACCCATTGAAGAAAAACAACAGGGCCATCTATTGTATTAAGTGGTGTTGGTAAGCCAACCTTTCCTTGTTGTGTTCAGCAGGACAGAAATTATGTTTAATTTAACAACATTTCCATTGACAAAAGCCTTGAGGATCTGAATGCTAATGAGTTTTGCCTTTGAGTGCACAATAAATTTTATTAATACACCGCAACAACAAATACAGTAGGCTCTCTGTCTTCTACACTAATGCTTTGCGCCTATGATTCATTTTTTCTATCTCAATACACATACATACATACATACATACACATACATACATACATACATACTGTCAGATCCTGTTTTTTTCAGATACACGGCACACGCTCACCCTCCGGTGAGTGTGTTTGTGTACAAAACCAGCTCTCCGTCTCTGGGGTCCGACCTTCGTGTCTCCACGGGTATTACCCGACAGGGCTGCACAAAGGCTGTTCAAGCTGGTGACGAGGAGATTCGTCTAGCTGCTCACTGCCTCCATCCGGACGTCCACCCCGCTGAAGCTGATCTTGCACCCCGGTCGAATAGCATTCTCTGGAACCAGGATACGAACCGGCCACGCCCGTTAACGGCAGCTCTCCTCTTATGGATCAGGGCTCTTGGAAAGTTGCTAGATTTTGTATTTAGTGACTCGTACAGCGAGTCCCCAGGATGTGTTATTTTCATTAAAAAAAACAGACTAACCTTTTAGAGCTTTTTTGATGTTGTACACCCAAAAAACTTTAACTTTCACACCTTATGAAGCATCAATAATCCAATGTCCGAGCCGTTTTCTGGTGTTTCACAGTTTATATATGTGTTTGGCTCTTGTTGTCGTCAGATGATCTTGGTTACCATGGGGACGCTGTTGACTCAAAACCTCCTCCCTTCTCCTTCCCTTACTGGAAATCTTCTACAGCTCCTTACCAGTAACTTATTGCTCAAGTTCCTCTTTTCTGTTAACACTTAAGCTTTTCTGAGAATTCATTCTTTTAAATAATTTCTTTAGAATCACATCAATCATATTCAATCATTTCATTACAACTCTCTTTCACATAAAAACAATTCATATGATCATATACAAACATTTTCATTCCTTATTATTCATTTCATATCTTACTAACATTTTAATCATTTGATCAGTTGTTTATCATCAGCTTTTCTTGCCCTGCTTGTGACATCATCTTCACTTCCTCTTTTTCTCTGACTCTGCACTCTTTATGAAAAACAACTTCTTCACTTCCTCTTTCCCTCTGACTCTGCACTCTTTATGAAAAACAACTCATATAATCATTCATTTCACTTATTTGTAACATACTTTTTCTAATCAACTCTTAATTTTAACACATTAATACTTCATTTAATCATACTTGTCATGTTAGAATCATTTTTAGACATTAATACTTCATTTGATCATACTTGTCATGTTAGAATCATTCTTAGACATATTCCATCATCTTCACCACTGAGTTCATTCCGTGGGCCTCCCCATTTGCAATGGAAAAGTCCGGTATGACCTCACTTACTCCTGTAAGGTACCAAACACTATGCAGTTTAATCCAACAGCATGTATATTAATTCCATGGCACGTATTATATTCCAAGATGAAAACAAGCTGAAAGCAAGCTTAAAGTCATCTTTCCTGACACCCCCTCCATGACTTGAAGCTCCGCCGATCGCCGATCTCTCTATACCTCCATAAAAACATCCTCGTTTGCACCCCAACCTCCGCAGTGCGCTGTGGAGATGAACGTGGAACTGGTGGTAATGAAGGACCAATGGCCACGATCTGGCCATCGGCAAGATGAGCTGTGGAGAATCTTATTCCCATAGGATACATCCACATTTTGGTAAACACGGGGCAATACATATATCCCTTTGTGGACACTATAGTGTCAGCTCGTATTTGATCAATCAAGAGGGAATGCCAGATCATGTCTGCCTCGATCTCAATTTTTAGGTATGCTTCTGTTGGTACCTGGGGCAGAAAAGATGTATCCTTCTGTCCCACTATTCCTCGTGCCACTTGAACAGCGAAGTTGTTGCTATAACACGTCGGGCACCACAGAGTTGGTGTTATCTCCCAGAAGTAGAGCGCTTGTTCCAGGGTGGCTTGACAATGAATACATCTTATATCCCCCTATGGTGTAAGCGGAAACGGTCTTTTAACTATTATATTGCAAGCAAGCAAAAGTGTTCGTCGGGATCATTCAGATGTACGGCAGAGCCACCTCATGATCACCGTAGGAGAGTGGGACTGTGATGACGTTACCATTCCCGCCGTAGCTGAAGGAGCTGTATGCGGGAAGCAAGCATCATAGGTCGTAAACCATAACAGCAGGAGCAGTTGACTAACCATGGACAGCCAGTATAAAGCTGATAATATTTCCCATCCTAAGGCCCAAATTATGATAAGTTCAAGTTTGTAGAGCCAGGGTTTCTTGCGTTGTACGGCTCCAGTTAATGTAGCTATGTACGCCAATAGGGTCAGGGCCATCACAGCTTCACACACAATGTCAGCTATCACTGCCGGGGCGTAAAAGATTGCTGTCATATCTATCACCATCCAAATTGTAATTGATGTGTACTGCCATATTCCCCAACAGTCAAACTGGAGAGTAAAGCGACCGAGGACGTGAGTGATGAATAAAGACAACCCTAGGTCACTCTGACCGTAGTGCAGATTGATGATCGCCAATCTAACACATCCATGTAGTAGCGTTACTATTCGCAGTGGTTGTCATAAGTCCCAACGGCCGACACAGCAGTATAGCAGCCATACTAACAGTAGTGCAATAAACTCCACTCTACTCACTTTAAAGATGGTGTCATTTATGCCGCCAGTATTGTTGGACATTGTGCTCTCTTATTCTTTTTACTTATCTCCTTAAGTTTGTACGCTGTTATGTAGATGCTTCTTCTTCCTTCACTCCCTAAGTCAGAATGAACAGGGCGTGTCTCGGCGTCGGGCTTTGTAGGCTCCATATCACTGCGTTGTGTGCTCCTCCCACACAAGCGCAGGGCAGCTGCGAAACTTCCTTTTAACAAAACATATCCAATCACTGCAGCAATAATAAGTCCTATTATGATTAACAGATAGGGCCAAAGATATCCAACCAAATGTCCAATCCAACTAGTCACCACTTCGAGACCTTCTTTAATGACTTCTCCGGTCTCTGCAGCGAAAGTAGTGATGATTCCTCCAGCTATTATTTGCGTTCTTTCCCACCAAGAACATTCATGCCGACCTCTTCCTTTTCCACAGCTCAACCAATGTTCTGCAGGCGATTCACATGTACCATTATTGTAGATCCGATTGGGTCCCAACCATTCATAACCGACAATTTCTCGTCCTTCACATAGACTTTTCTTGAAGGCATATCCTTCCTCAAGCATTATCAAAGCATCACCGACAAATGGCACTATGTGGTGTTGTGTGGGCCGCTGAAGAGGAGGTACTGCTGGCCCACCACCACCAGAGGGCGCCCTGCCTGGAGTGTGGGCTCCAGGCACCAGAGGGCGCTGCCGCCTCACGAGAGCAGCCAGGGTGACAGCTGTCACCCATCACTGGACACAGCTGTTCCACTCAGCACGGAGGTATATCAGCAGGACGGCGTCTCCACCTCAGTGCCGAGATATCGCCTTGAGATAGAGGTAAACTACTCTGCAGCATATTCTGTATATTTGATAATACGTGTTAAACCTTTCAGGACAGCTGACTACCGAAAGCCAATTGCTTGGATAAGTACTCACCTTCCTGTTTTAACGTGACGAGAGGTGGAGGCGGCTTCTTCCCTCTCCGTGTTACTGGGTGCAGCCGCATCCACACCTGTGTGTTTGTTGCTCTCTCTTGCCAGCAGTACCGGATCCGACGAGCGGAGGCAGTGGCCACCTGGGACTTCGGGACTTGGCGGTTCCAGTATTTCCAGGGTTCGGTGGCAGAGGAGATCTGGGTGGTTCCGGTTCGACTCGGACGGACGTCTCCTACCTTCGAGCCTGCCCACACGACACCAGCAGAATTCGGCTTAATCCCAAATTGTTGATTGTTGTATTGGTTGTGCTCATTTCACAACAGTAAAACTTGTTATTTACCTTCTCCATTGTCCGTTCATTTGCGCCCCCTGTTATGGGTCCGTGTTCCTACACTTTCACAACAGGATATCTCGGCCAGCATCATGGATCCCGAGGGGCGTCAACCGGCTGTTGAACGGCCAATGGAAGAACAGGACGCGCAGGCGTCCGCGGGAGGGGTAATCGGTGAGTTGCAGCGGATCCTCACCGCTTTCACGACTCGGTTGGATTGCATGACCGAGCAGAACGTCCTCCTGAACCGCAGGGTGGAGGCTCTCGCCGCGCAGGTGGAAGCGCGCCCCCCGGGCGCCGCTGCGGCTCTCCCTCCCATAGATCCTGTGCGTAACGTTGACGTTCCACTGGTTGTTCAACGACCTCTCCCTCCTTCCCCGGAAGCATACATAAGCCCTCCAGAGCCGTACGGAGGCTGTGTGGAGACGTGCGCGGATTTTCTGATGCAGTGTTCGCTCGTCTTCGCACAGCGTCCCGTTATGTACGCGACCGATGCTAGTAAAGTAGCTTATGTCATAAACCTGCTTCGCAGTGAGGCACGCGCTTGGGCTACAGCGCTCTGGGAGCAGAATTCACGGCTCCTTCTGACATATGATGGGTTTGTGAGGGGGCTCAGAACCGTGTTCGATCACCCTAATAGAGGAGAAACCGCTTCAACCGTGCTACTGTCAATGAGACAGGGGCGCCGGAGCGCAGCTGTTTATGCAGTCGACTTCCGCATCGCGGCTGCGAGATCCGGCTGGAATAACGCTGCCCTCCGCGCCGCCTTTGTAAACTGACTGTCTTTGGTTCTCAAGGAGCACCTGGTGGCTAAGGACGAACCGCGGGATTTAGACGGGCTTATCGATCTTGTCATACGGTTGGACAACCGGTTAGAAGAACGTCGGCGGGAACGAGACGAAGGGCGTGGCCGGGAACGCGCCGTCCCTCTCCCTTCCGGTTCCGACCGCGCTCCGCCTTCCCCACGCTCCACGGCCCCTGCGCTCCGTGGGGCCACAGCTCCCCCTACTGACGAAGCTATGGACACGAGTAGGGCAACATTTAGGGCACCAGCTGCACAGAGGAGACGGGCCCATGGAGCTTGTTTTGTTTGTGGTGCACTAGAGCACCATGTGAGAGACTGCCCCGAGCGGTTACAACACCAACGCCCGCCCCTAGAGACTGGGCTAGGGGTGGGTCGAGACATTCACGTGGGACACACCCACATCGCTACACGACTCCCAGTCACGATCCTGTATGAGGATTTAACCCTGAAGGCCCCAGCACTGGTGGACACGGGCTCTGAGGGGAATCTGTTGGACTGCAGATGGGCCAGGGAGATAGGGCTCCCTCTGGTGGCACTTACCTCGCCTGTGCAGGTTCGAGCACTAGATGGCTCCCTGCTCCCTCCGATCACACATAAGACACCACCTGTAACGCTGGTGGTGTCAGGAAACCACCGGGAGGTGATCGAGTTTTTTGTGACTCAGGCCACTTCCCGTGTGGTTTTAGGCTTTCCCTGGATGTTGAAGCACAACCCCCGGATTGATTGGCCGTCCGGGGTAGTGGTTCAGTGGAGCGAGACCTGCCATCGGGTGTGTCTAGGTTCCTCGGTTCCTCCCGGCTCCCAAGCTAAGGAGGAGGTCAGAGTCCCGCCCAATCTGGGGACAGTGCCGGTAGAGTACCACGACCTTGTCGACGTGTTCAGCAAGGTTCTGGCGCTCACACTCCCCCCCCACCGTCCGTACGATTGTGCCATCGATTTGGTTCCAGGCAGTGGGTTCCCGTCCAGTAGACTGTACAACCTCTCACGGCCTGAGCGCGAATCAATGGAGACCTACATCCGGGACTCGTTAGCTGCCGGGTTGATCCGAAATTCCACCTCCCCGATGGGCGCAGGTTTCTTTTTCGTGGGTAAAAAAGATGGCGGACTTCGTCCATGCATCGATTATAGGGGGCTGAACGAAATCACGGTTCGCAACCGATACCCGTTACCCCTGTTGGATTCGGTGTTCACGCCCCTGCATGGAGCCAAGATTTTTACCAAGCTTGATCTTAGAAACGCGTGTCATCTGGTTCGGATCCGGAAGGGAGACGAGTGGAAGACGGCATTCAACACCCCCTTAGGTCACTTTGAGTACCTGGTCATGCCGTTCGGCCTCACAAACGCCCCCGCGACGTTCCAAGCCTTGGTTAACGATGTATTGCGGGACTTCCTGCACCGGTTCGTCTTCATATACCTAGACGATATACTCATCTTTTCTCCGGATCCTGAGACTCATGTCCGGCATGTACGTCAGGTCCTGCAGCGGTTGTTAGAGAACCGGCTGTTTGTGAAGGGCGAGAAGTGTGAGTTCAACTGCACTTCTTTGTCCTTCCTGGGGTTCATCATCTCCTCCAACTCCGTCGCTCCTGATCCGGCCAAGGTTGCGGCGGTGAGAGACTGGCCCCAACCAACAAGCCGTAGGAAGTTGCAACAGTTCCTAGGCTTTGCTAATTTCTACAGGAGGTTCATTAAGGGCTACAGTCAGGTAGTTAGCCCCCTGACAGCCCTGACCTCACCAAAAGTTCCCTTCACCTGGTCGGATCGGTGCAATGCCGCGTTTAAGGAGTTGAAACGGCGCTTCTCGTCTGCACCCGTTCTGGTGCAGCCCGATCCTAGTCGCCAGTTAGTGGTTGAAGTGGACGCCTCGGACTCAGGGATAGGAGCCGTGCTGTCCCAGAGCGGGAAGACCGATAAGGTCCTTCACCCGTGTGCCTATTTTTCCCGCAGGTTGACCCCAGCCGAACGGAACTATGACGTCGGCAATCGAGAGCTCCTTGCGGTGAAAGAGGCTCTTGAGGAGTGGAGACATCTGTTGGAGGGAACGTCCGTGCCATTCACGGTTTTCACTGACCACCGGAACCTGGAGTATATCAGGACCGCCAAGCGACTGAACCCCAGGCAAGCCCGCTGGTCACTGTTCTTCGGCCGTTTTGACTTCCGGATCACCTACCGTCCCGGGACCAAAAACCAAAGATCGGATGCCTTGTCCCGGGTACACGAAGATGAGGTCCAAACGGAGCCGTCGGATCCCCCGGAACCCATCATCCCGGAGTCCGCTATCGTGGCCGCCCTCACCTGGGACGTGGAGAAGACCGTCCGGGAGGCCCTGACACGAGACCCGGACCCCGGAACCGGACCGAAGAACAAACTCTACGTCCCACCAGAAGCCAGGGCTGCAGTTCTGGACTTCTGTCACGGTTCTAAGCTCTCCTGTCACCCTGGGGTGCGAAGAACCGTGGCAGTCGTCTGGCAGCTCTTCTGGTGGGCGTCCCTGGAGGCCGACGTCCGGGGTTACATCCAGGCCTGTACCACCTGTGCCAGGGGCAAGGCGGATCACCGTAAGACACCGGGATTGCTACAGCCGCTGCCCGTGCCTCATCGCCCCTGGTCCCACATCGGCCTGGATTTTGTCACGGGTCTCCCGCCGTCCCAGGGAAACACCGTCGTCCTCACGATAGTGGACCAATTCTCCAAGGCGGCCCACTTCGTGGCCCTCCCGAAGCTCCCAACGGCCCAGGAGACAGCGGACCTCCTAGTCCACCACGTCGTTCGTCTGCATGGGATACCATCAGACATCGTCTCCGATCGCGGTCCCCAGTTCTCCTCGCATGTTTGGAGGAGCTTTTGCCGGGAACTGGGGGCCACGGTCAGTCTCTCGTCCGGGTACCACCCCCAGACCAACGGACAAGCAGAGCGGGCAAACCAGGAGATGGAGCAAACCTTGCGCTGTGTAACAGCCGCGCACCCGACGGCCTGGAGTACCCACCTGGCCTGGATCGAGTACGCGCACAACAGTCAAGTGTCGTCCGCCACCGGCCTCTCCCCCTTTGAGGTGTGTTTGGGGTATCAACCCCCGTTGTTTCCGGTGGTTGAGGGGGAGGTCGGTGTGCCCTCGGTCCAGGCCCACCTACGGAAGTGCCGTCAGGTGTGGCGTGCCGCCCGTTCTGCTTTGTTGAAGGCCCGGACGAGGGCGAAGAACCATGCAGACCGGCGGCGGGCCCCGTCCCCTACGTATCGTCCTGGGCAGGAAGTGTGGTTGTCCACCAAGGACATCCCTTTGCAAGTGGACTCCCCAAAACTCCAGGAACGCTACATCGGACCCTTCAAGATCCTTAAAGTCATCAATCCCGCCGCAGTGAGGCTCCAGCTCCCGGCCTCACTGCGGATCCATCCAGTATTTCATGTTTCCCGGATCAAACCCCATCACACCTCACCCCTCTGCACTCCGGGTCCGGCACCACCTCCTGCCCGGATCATCGACGGGGAACCGGCTTGGACTGTGCGCCGGCTCCTCGACGTCCGTCGAATGGGCCGGGGTTTTCAGTACCTGGTTGACTGGGAGGGGTACGGTCCCAAAGAACGCTCCTGGGTGAAGAAGGGCTTCATCCTGGACCCGGCCCTCCTGGCCGACTTCTACCGTCGCCATCCGGACAAGGGCGCCCCTGCCTGGAGTGTGGGCTCCAGGCACCAGAGGGCGCTGCCGCCTCACGAGAGCAGGCCAGGGTGACAGCTGTCACCCATCACTGGACACAGCTGTTCCACTCAGCAAGGAGGTATATCAGCAGGACGGCGTCTCCACCTCAGTGCCGAGATATCGCCTGAGATAGAGGTAAACTACTCTGCAGCATATTCTGTATATTTTGATAATACGTGTTAAACCTTTCAGGACAGCTGACTACCGAAAGCCAATTGCTTGGATAAGTACTCACTTCCTGTTTTAACGTGACGAGAGGTGGAGGCGGCTTCTTCCCTCTCGTGTTACTGGGTGCAGCCGCATCCACACCTGTGTGTTTGTTGCTCTCTCTTGCCAGCAGTACCGGATCCGACGAGCGGAAGGCAGTGGCCACCTGGGACTTCGGGACTTGGCGGTTCCAGTATTTCCAGGGTTCGGTGGCCAGAGGAGATATGGGTGGTTCCGGTTCGACTCGGAAGGACGTCTCCTACCTTCGAGCCTGCCCACCCGACACCAGCGAATTCGGCTTAATCCCAATTGTTGATTGTTGTATTGGTTGTGCTCGTTTCACAACAGTAAAACTTGTTATTTACCTTCTCCATTGTCCGTTCATTTGCGCCCCCTGTTGTGGGTCCGTGTTCCTACACTTTCACAACAATGTGGCCTAGGACCTGCTTCCTTTTCGACATTCCATGTCCCAGGACAGCCTTGGCACATCCAACGTTGGGTGGAAAAGCTCTTATCCATACGCCAGCTCTGTCCTTCTCCCAAACTGTTTGATGGCTGTAAGTGTCATACTCGCCGTCATAGTAAGCATCACAATATTCTTCCCAGCCAGGAACATTTCTACAATTTTGGCGGGCAAGGCTTATCGTGCATGTGGTATTACGTTTATTACAAATCATTTTCCAGGGCCATGGCGTAACATAAGGGTTTGGTCTCCAGAGTACACTGGACCAAGTAGCTCTGTCTCTGGAGTAGACCATGGCGATGTATTGATATTTAACCCAATAATTATTACTTTGATCCAAACAGGGGAATACCCAATCTTCAACTTCATATTTCTCCATTCCCCACCAGGTGACGTCCTTACTACGTCTAACTCCTTCCTGCCATGCTTGAAGGGTACCCTTAATGGTTGGAATCTGTAACAACTTGTACAGTTATATACCCATCTTAGCCCAATTTCCTGTCTTAATTTGGTCTATGGGACATCGGGGGGATTTACCAGAACCTTCAGCCAAATTATTATGGTATTCTGTCTCATGTAAGCTTCCATAGATTTTATTCGCCACGCATTGATCAATTTTGCTAAAATCTTCCTGAGGTACTGACCTTAGCTCATCAGGCTTTGGTAGTTTTTGCACATAGAATTTTGCTTTATGTGGACCCCGCAAACTATGCCCAGTCCACGTGTATCCCTTCGGAAAATTCCCCTCAAAATGTATCAGTGGAATGCGCCAGACCCACGGAAGAGTGTCGTTAAGCCATTCATCATATTTTGCCTCCTGTTTCTGTTTCCAAGTAATCCTGTCTATCACATCGATAACTGGTTTAAGCACCATGTAATTTTGAGATTTACATCCAATAGGTCGATTCCAATAACATTTATCTAATTTTGCCACATTTTCTTTTACACAATAATCATGAATCTTCCTCCATCTTTTTTTAACCGTGTTATCAATACTTTTAACTTTTGGTTATAATACTTGCTGGGTATCTTGTGTTGGCGATGTAGGGAGTGGTTTGGTTTTTCCCTGCGTTGGTGATATCTTTGTGGATCCCACCAATGCTACTGGTGAGATGGCGGTTGGTTTGGAATATGGTATCCCTGCTCCCATGCCGGTAGTGTCGCTCAACGGAGGGACTATTGTAGATGTAGTATCCACTTTCGGCACTCTGCTGCGGGTGTTGTCACAGGTGAGGTTATAGTTACCCCAATGTTTCCAGGTAGGCATTATCATTCTGCAAACATCATGTCTTGGTAATGCTGGAAAAATAGCTTATTTTTCCCAATATCCTGCTCGATAGCCCAGTAGTGCTCTGCATCCCCATGAGCAATACCAGGCTGGCTCGCCAGGTTCAGGTCTTATCCAAGTACAGCCTACTTCTCTTCACTCTCTTTGTTTTAACCGTAAGATGGTTGCCACGATAATCTCTTGATCCCTCACTTGTAGGTTTTAAAGGATGTCTGCTCCGGTGGTCAGGTTGTGATTGGTGGTGACGGTTGGAAATTCCCCACTGTCGTTCAAGTATTGCAGCCACTTAGTCTTTAGCATCTGCTGAGTTAGGTTCTTCATCTTTGCCCATTTCTCTGTAGAATTCTGGTCCCATATCATGTAGGTGTTTCTTGATTCAACTCCCCAACATGTCTGCTGGAAAGTTTTAGTTGTTGCATACTGGACCCTGATATGGGTTAAGGTCCAGGGCGTACTACCATAGTGGTACAGGATAGCTAGAAATACAGCAATGCCGACTAATAATGCTGTAAGTCTGGCCATCCAACTCCAACATTGGAGGCACTTTTTCTTCCACGGCTGGCTTTGTTGCTGCTGCTTTCTTCCAACATTTTCGTAGTAGAATTCACTTGGTACTGGTGGCAGCGGCTCCAGCTTTTGGGGTCATTGCAGCAGTGGCATTTCTATGCCAAACTCCTCTTCTCTTGGTCTTTCATTGATTCTTTGAGGTTGCGTGGTGATCACGCTGCCTTCCCGTGGTTCTTCCATCTCGAAGATAGATGATCTTAGGTGCTGTTGTTTGTCTCGTGCTCCCAACAGAGACGCTTGATGCTCGTTGCTGAAGAAGGGTGACTAACAAGGGAGATGGCCATGGGAGTCTAATATCTAGTCCTCGCCATGCCCATTTCCAAGTGACGACTGTCACCTCCTTCATTTCAGGCGGTGGTCCCTGGGGTGTGTAGAAACACTGTGAAGATGCAGGATTCAATTCTCTACATAGGTGCAAGATATCCTCATAGGTGTCCCAATATGCCGTTCCACTATAGACATACTGCGCCATTACAGAGTACAGGGGAGTCGATCTCTGAAATAGTCCTCTTCCCGACATTATGCCAAGTCGTATCAGTATAGCCTTTGGGGGTTGCCAAAGTCCCACTAGTACTCTGGTTCGCCATCCACTTCTAATAGGTGGGAGACTTCCGCCTTTTTCGATGTCAAGGTACTGTACTGTCGTGCATATTGGCAAAGTTTGGTTCTCAATCAAGCAAAAAGTTGAACGTGCCTCTTGTAGTTGAAGTCTTTTAAACATATAGGGACTACTGGTCCAAATCTGGAAAGATCCAAGCCAAATATCCACATACATTCCCTGTAATGGATCAACATAATTAGGTCCCCACCTTATTTTAAATCTGTAGCCCCTTTTCTGTACATACACTACGTTCAAGATGCAGGGATATAAGTCTGGACACCGGGGAATTGGGTAAAACTTCCATCCAACCCCAGGGCAATTCCAGTGTTGTCCAACTTTGTTCACGATAGCTTCCAGAGGAGTATATATTCCAGGCTCTGCAAGGTCAGCAGTCCTTTTATATGAATCATTATCTACAAAGTATCCTCCTGTTCCCAGCAACCATCCTTTTTCTTTGTAATCCTTTTGTGGCCAGCTTAAACATATTTTCTTGTAGGTAGGGTAATTCCAAGTATGGTGTGAGTCCTCCAGGCCCAGATCGTAGACTATTTACATTATTTTCATCCAGTTTGAAGGTCCGCAGCATGATTCAGGGTGAGTTGTCACTCGGCCATCGGTCTCCTTCTCTTTCTGCCAAGATGCACCACCATAGGGAATAGTCGTTGTCTCTTAAAGAGATGAGTGTAGATGGGAGATGGGTGCTTAAGTTCTGAGTCCATTCCTTTCCACGCCCACTTCCACATCGTAACAATCATCCTGTCAGGTTTAGGGAGGGGTCCCTCAGGGATCCTCTGTACTTGATGTGGGGGTACATAGTTCCATAGATCTTGCCAATGCTGCCAAAACTGGTTTCCAGAATACCTGGTTTGTGATAGGGCTAGATAAAGGGGAACTATAGGCTTGTCTTCTTGATCCTTGGGCTCAATTTGAAGCTGAATCTTCCTTGCTTGACTACAGTTCCAGACTCCTCTTTTGTACAGGTAGAAGAAGTCTTGATTTACAAAAATTGATGGTATGGTTGGGGGTAGGCAGCTCATACAGGCCAGGGGTTGATCGATAACTCTCAAATTTAATGTCTGGTTATCTAAAACGGGATATCTTGGGTCTTGCAGTCGTCTGTTCAATTGACGTCGCATGTTGGGGCTTGTCGTCCAGATCAAGCACTGGTTAAGGTATATTTCAACATAGACTCCTTGGAGTGGCTCAACGTAATTATTCCCCCATCCCAATGTGAATCTTAGGTCTTTGAGTTGTAGGTAAACCACATTTAATATCCAAGGGTAGGTATCTGGACATCTTGGAACCAATTGGGGTATTCTTCGGCGTCCTTTTATGTACCAATGCTGCAGACTTGCATCGCTCAGCACTCGTTCAGCAAGTAATTTTTGTCCTGTTGTCTCTGTTAAGTCGGCATCTCTTTTATATTCATAATTTGAGACATAATATCCTTTAGATGCTAGTTCCCAGTCTTCTTCCTCAAAATCTTTTTCTGGCCAATTTAAGTATAATTTCTCAGCACCAAGGCCACCTTGTATATAGGGTCCAAGTCTTCCTCGATTATTAATAATGGGTACTCTATTTACATTTGGTCCTTGCGACATTTTGCAAACAGCCGCTTCTTTTTACTTCTTCCTTGTCCCGCGGAAAATGGAGGGAAACATCCAACGACTCTGAGACTTTCTTGATTTTTCCTCACCTTGAGTCGGTTGGTGTAACGACTGCTGCTGTTCCTCCAGGAGGTCAACCTGTGCTCCAACAGAATAAACCCCCACATAGGGGACCAACACCATCAGCACTGTGAGCCGCACCTTAATTGTTTGGTCCAGCCTACTAGGAGTGTCCGCTCTGTTAGCCACTCCCCCCATAGATTGTATCCTCCTCTTCCTCACCCATTCTTCAGGTGTCATGTGGTACTCGGCTGACTACTTCTTCGGTTTTGCTGCTTTATTTCCCCAGGCGTCTAATCCAGTGGTAAAATAATGCATGAGGGTTTCTCTGCCCCCTTTTTCTTGTGGCACCTCTTCTGCATCTTCCAGTGGAATTTCTGGTTTTTTTAGAACTTCTTCTATCAATTTGGCCCAAGTTGTCAATTCCCAAGAGCCGATCCATCCTTCTTCTTGGGCTTTTTGCTGTTGATCATCTGTCAGTCCTCCCATCATGTCTGTATATCCGGGTCGCTCCGGATCTCTATACACTCTGAACACCAGTGGAATTTGCACTGTGTCTATTGGAGGGTCATAAGTTTGCCCATACTCTGGACCATGGGACCAACTTTGATGTATAGCTTCATGCAACAAAGACGGCTTTTGCTCACCACCTCCTGCAGCTTGGTCACTTCCTCCTGCTCTAGTTGTGTCCAACATCAAATAGACACTTGGTGCCATTGGACTCACGTCACCGCTGCCTTGATTCCCTTCTGCTTGATCAAGTGCAACTGTTGCTGCAGGATTAGCCCAACAGGCTTCATCGGTGTGAAAGGTCCTCAGGGGGTCCAAAAACCTTCTCACTTGCCATCCTTCTGCTCTTACCACATGCAGTAGTCTTCCCATATGAGTTCTTGCTTTACACACCAGGCAATACTCGATCTCACGTCCATTCCAATAGCATTAACACACCTGCATATCCACGTTGTCTCCACGTATGTCCCACTGGGTGTAAAAGACCATTCTTGGCAAGTGGGTTAGTCGGCATAACCCACATACTAGTGCATCCAAAACCTTCACCGGCTTGTGAAGTAATTGCTTGAACTCATTTTTTGCCCCATTTGGAATTGGGGGTTTTCTAACCCCAGGTCCCGACCATTGGACCGTCAGCGGTACTTCTTCGCGGCAAATCACACAGTGATTCTCAACTTTTTTCCATTGTAATAACTCCTTTTCATGAGATAAAAATCCTTTCTTTGCATGATATAGTTTCCTCAGGGCTCTGCCTGCCCAGAGGTCATTTTTTGTTCTTCTTAAGGCAACCACCCCATTGACAGTGGCCGTTCTGATGAAGGGTGGAAGATCTTGGGTGTTTTTGGCCATGTTTAGCTCCTGGTTTCGTCTAGTTAGGAGTTGGCTTCAGCTGCTCCACTCCTTGGATTCCCTTCTTCTTCAACTCTACTGTGTTACTGTCCAGTATCTTCACTACTGTATCTGTGGTCTCATACTTAGGTTTAACAGCAGTGTTGGTTAGGTGATCTCGAGCTCTCACCCACACCTTCTGCCCAACCTTAAATGGGATCTTTGGTTCTGGTTCTCTGTCCCTTTTAGTCTGACTCCGCCCCACTTCCGGTGTCAAAAATGGGCGTTGGTTCAGTTCTTGCGAAAGGGTGGGCCTGCCGGCACGATGGTGGTCATTCAGGGCCTGTCCAATTTCCAGGGCCTTAGTACTCCATTCCTTCGTGTTAGCATTTTTCCCAATCCAGTTTTTCACCAGTCCAATAGCCCTTTCCACAACTCCGTTTGCTTGAGGAGTGTATGGGGGCGAGTAAATTCTCATTACTCCATTTTTCTGGCACCACTGGTCGACCTGAGCATTACGGAAATGTGTCCCATTGTCCGTTCTCAGCTCCCTAGGTATCCCCAGATTTGAACACACTTGATCCAACATGCTGATCACACTGCTGCCGTTGGCTTTTCTCACAGGCTTAACAGTCACATAGCCCGACATAGAGTCCACAAGCACCAACAGATACTTTTCTCCTTTCTTACCGGTCACCCCCATGGGCCCGGCAACATCCATGCATACTGATCCCCATGGAACAGTACTCTTTATGGTGAAACCATCCACCCTTTGTCCTTGTCGTCCTGCATTGTATCGACCACATACTTCACCGTTTTTGAGGACTCGGCAGACTTGGTTTCTCGGAATCCAAAGTTGCAGCTTCTCCAGCTCCTTCCTTGTGGGAATGGTGCCTGCATGGCCAAGCGCTTCATGTACGGCCAGCACCACTTCTTTCATGGACTCTTTTGGAACTACCCTTCCCTTGGGTGTCTGTTCCCACTTCTCGATCCCGACAACGACAACTTTTCTCAGCTGCACATAGCGGTCCACTTCTTCGTTCCCGCTCCAATGTGCTCCTTCTTTTACATGGGCCTTCTGATGTAACACATCTAAGTCCATTGTTAGCCTCAACTCGGCTATTTTCCTCCACAAATCCATATGAGCTACAGGCTTCCCCTTAGCTCCCTCGAATCCATTTTCTTCCCAAATGGATAAGTCCTCTTTCAGGGCTTGTGCGCAGTAATGACTGTCTGTAATCACTTTAGCCCTTTTTACTCTCCTCTTGTTTAACTCCAAGAGTCCTTCCAGTATTGCTGTAACTTCTCCGGCTTGGGCACTCCCTGGCGTTTGACCTTTTTGACGATATTTCTCCTTATCTTGATACTTCAGAATATAGCCCCAATAAGCTATATTGTCTGTACCCTTCTTTGACCCATCAGTGTACATAGTCCAGTCGTATGGCTCCATAGGGAGTTGCCTCTCCTTCGGCAACTTTTTTGTCGCCGACTGTTTTGGCCCAATTTCCAGCTCAGGGTCTAGCAGGATGTCCTCCCACCTTCCCCATCTGGCATTTGTGGCTTTAGTACTCTCAATAGTTCCTTTCCTTAGGAACCGGTGGACTTGGCTTTGAGTGATAACTTTTATTCCCTGACCTTGTGCAAGTTCTTTTAACGCACTCCAATATCTAGCCAGGACTGCCAGTTCTTTTTCTTCCGGTGGATATTTTCTCTCAATCGAAGACAGAGTATAGCTCCACAAAGTTACCATACCCCCTCCTTCGTTGCTCACTTTTACCACCGAATCCTCTTCTTCACAGCTTATTTCGGCTAGCAGACGAGTAGTCAGACTACGCGGCTCTAGCCTAACTGCGTCTTGAATGGCTTTCTTTAGCTTTTCCAAGCAATCCTGATCTGTAGCTGTCCAAATCCATTGCTTTTGCTCTTGTCCATTAGGTTTCTTCTTGAGACGAGCATAAAGGGGCTTTGCGTATCTCTGATAGTGTGGAACGTGATCTCTCACATAGTTACACAATCCCAATATTTTCTGTAGGTCATTCTCAGATTGCGGTGGTTTAATCTGACGCAATTTTTCTCGGTATACTTCTGAGAGTCCCAGGTCTGATGATACCTGGAATCCCAAATAGTTAACCTTGAATTGTCCAAACTGACATTTCTTCAGGTTGAGTTTTAATCCAGCTTCTGTGAGCTTCTGTATCACCTTTTGCAGCCGCATTAGGTGTTCATTTTCGTCATCATCTGCGATAAACACATCGATGTAGACTGTTACTCCCAGATCTTTTAATATTTCCATTACTGCTGCTTGGAACACATTTGGTGAATTTCTGTATCCCTGCGGGAGTCGTTGCCACACATAACTTTTCCCTTTATGTGTGAATGCCGTTTTCCCTTGTGACTGTTTTGCTAATCGCAGGGAAAAGCACCCATTTGCCAGATCAATGCATGATTTGTATCTCTTAATTTGGAGCATTTTCAGTGCTCCTTGGGGATTTATCAAGCTCGCTCTATTGGCTATTGTTCGTCGATTGAGAGCCTTGAAGTTGATTACTGGTCTCCAGCCTCCTCCTGCCAACTCTGGCTTCTTAACTGCTTCGATGGGGCTGTTAGTGATCGGATTCAGTTCAACTCGAATGATCCGCAAAGCTTCCAATTCTTTCACTATTTTATCCATTTCCTCAACCGCTCCAGGGTTCAAGGGATATTGTCGCACTGGTGGATGTACTCCTCCTTCGATGACATGAATGTATTTAGCCCCCAAATCTCCACAATCATTTTTAAATTGTTCTACTTTAGCTTTGGAGATAATTTCCCTCAATTTTTCTTTCCCTGCTTCAGAGAAATCACTTTCTTCAATCTTTTCTTCTGTGACAGCCGGTACATCCACTTCTTTGTACCAGCTTACCGGACTCTTTCCAATTGGAGTCATATCCATACGTACAACTCTTGCTTGTAATTTTTTCACTCGTCGTCTTATTAGAGTTCGAAGCCTTTTGGGCCGATGCAATTCTCTCAAATCCTTGACTGTTATCAAATTAAAGGGGCCTTTTATCCAAACTACTCCTTTCCATATTCCAAATGGTCTTTTCTCCGTTGCCGCATTTGCATACTGGATCAGTAGGTATCCTTTGGTCTCGAGGCTTCTGCGGGTCATGGACACCTCTGCTCCCGTGTCCACCAGGTACGGTTCTCCATCCACATCAGTGTAGATATTGTCCCCCTCCCAGTAGGCATGGTCTAGCTTGACCCGCGCCTCCAAAGCCATTACTTATTCTGCCCTCCAGCCGCCGCTGAGGCTTGGCGGACTTCCTGGAGGGCTTTCCTTTGTTCTGGAGTTAATTTGTCATACTCCTCTTTAGGGAGATAGCCACCACTACGAGGTGCAGGTGTAGGTCGCGATTGTGGTGGTGGAGGTGGTGTACCTCTCGGCCGAGAGCTCCATTGTCCAACTGGAGGCCTTTGATTATTCCTCTGTGGTGTTTGATGCGGCTGAGGAAGTGGTGGTTTAGGCACTGAATTTTTTTTCTCCACTCCCACCGGTTTTTGTCCTGATCTCGGTGTGCTCTCCTTTCTCTTTTCCTCATAGAACTGCTGCTCCAGATCCCAGCTCTTCACCACCGCGTCCATTTGTGGGACTGTAGTGCCATCTATGGGCATTTTCACAAAAGTTATCTCTCCTCTTCTTCCCTTAGTGACTTCTCTCAGTGCCCTAACATAGCGTTGTGGCAAAATCGTCTGTTTTAGCCCATGCCACACTTGAACTAATGTTTGACCTTTGTCTAGTCCAGCTTTAGCAATATAGGAATCTTCATCATTGGGATCTTCCAACACTAACCTGGCATAATGGTTTCATGCTGGTTCACCCCGACTGATGGGTTGACTGGTAACTTGGGCCAGCCACATAGATTTACCCTCTTCGCTGTTAGAAGCTCTGTCAATAAGAGGCCACACTTCTTTCAAATAGTCCTTTAGGTCCTCATTTGGTTCTTTCTCTCTCACCAGCATCTTTAATTTTTTGAATTCACGGAATTCACTGCCATCTGCTTGAATTTCAGCTTGAATGGCTGGCAGACTTTGCTCTCTAGATCCAGCAGGAAAGTCCTGATTTGGGAGGCTCGCTTGTAATCCTGACGATGGTGGAATTGTTTCTCCTTCATCATCCAGATTTTCTTCATTGGTTTCTCTCAACACTTGCCGTGACCAGCGTAAAGCTGCTGTTTTTAGTTTTCTCAACATCACATCATGGGCAACGCCTAAATAGGCAACTCTGAAGTTATTTGTTAACTCTTTACAGGCAGTCAGTGTAGGATAGAAGGGTCACATTAGTATATTAGCCCACTCTCCAACAGTTGCTGTTACCTCGAGAGTTTTCTTTTCATCTTGTTGCTCAATCCACTCTTCTGGGATGTCATACCCAGTTTGTCCAACTTCTGGAGCATAGGTTTGTCGCTTATCTCGGATCTCCACTGGGTTGACCCTGACATCTCTTGCAATTCTCTCTGATGCTACACGCACATTATACACCCCAACTTCTTTCTTTCGTCCTCGGTAGCGTCCAGTTCATAGTTCTGGGTGTGAGACTTCTCTTTCCCCTACCACAAATAGCGGTTCGTCCTCTTCCAAGTCTTGTGGATTGATCTCCTCTTCAGACTCTCTTTCCTGGTCCTCATCCATATCAGATTCATGGGAAGGACGTGGGTCTTGTGGTTGTGGGTCCCTGTTTTGTTCTGACTTTCGGGGTGACCCTGTTGCTTCGGTATTTCCAACAGGTAGAGGAATGAATATAGGATCCTCTTCTCCATTATCCGGTGGAGGAGCCTGGGAAGGCTCTCTCATCCGAGATTGGGAGCTTGTGGGGTGTATGATAGTCTGGAGCCCACTTGTAACTCGTTTTAATGTTGGTCGTGGGGTTTTAATCCTTAATTGCTGCACTCCCACAGCATGTACTGATCTTTTATCACTTGTCGCCATGGGGATGGACTGCATCACTAGCGGGGGACTAGTTGCCATTCCACTGGTTCCAACTACACCCTTCCTTGGACCTGCTCTATTTGGTCCTAGGTTCACCGCTTCAAGTGCCCTTCTCACTCGATCTTGCTCCTGCTCATTGCTAGTGACCACCACAATTTCTCTCATTGATCCCCATACTCCTGGGGTACGCATGTGTAGGTTCACGGCTGCCATGGCAACCTTTTCTGCCTCTTCCCATGTCATATGTCCAGATCGTAATCCGTCCACACATATCACCACCCGCCGATGCTGGCGTTCTTTGGCCAAATCAATAGCTGTTCCCAGAGTTTTCAGCATTTCCTCCATGTATTCGATTGAATTTTCTCTCCCTGGGTAGCTTTCAAAAGGGCACATGTATGAGTGCATGATAATCCATTTGTGGTGCGCTTGTTATCACCATCGATTTTCTGTCCAGACCTTTCCCTTTTATATTCTTAAGCTCTTCTTGGTATTCTCTGCTTGCCCGCTCCTTGAGCTTTGCTCTGAAATTTCGGTTGGCAATTTTCAGTCTGGGATTTGTGAAGACAATGAGACTATCTCCATCTATATCCCAAGGACTACCAAAATAGTGATATGACCGTCTTCCATCTTAGGTCACCATTTTTTTAGTTCCTTCGGGCATAGGTTTCAAGTCCTCCATATAGTCAGATTCAATGTATACATGGTGGGTTTTTGCTTTAGATTTTCTAAAGATCTCCTGCAATTGCCCTTCCTCTTTAATATGGTAACTCGGTCCGGCAACACATTCTTCAGCTTTAAGCTGTCCCAAGCTTATAGGACCACATTCCGGCGATTGATGGAATATCTGTCCAGACACTCCCTGAAGACTTCTTCGTCTTTTATCCTGCTCAACCAGGCGTTCTGTCTGTTTTCTAACTGTTGAGGTTGTTCCTCTCACACTTCCTAAGGGCAAATTTGGCCACACTGGGTTAAAGCTTGTGTGGAGCTGGTCCTGGCTTTCATATTCTTGACCATTTTCCCCAGTATTAGGACCTCCCGGGGATATCAATTCATCTCCACTTCCCTCTGGGTTGTGTCCCTCATCACTTTGTTAGGATTCGGCCTGGGAGTCTATCTTGCCCTCGTCTTCATTGTCGAGGATCTGACTTCCACTCATATCTTCCATTATAGGATTTTGTTCCTTAAGCATTCTTCCTAACCCTTTTAGCCGTTCTGCCATGGACTTAAACTCAGCATATACGGACGCTGATTTTGCTTTAACATCAACCAGGACCGTCTCTACTCCCAACAACCCAGCTGTCATTTTTACTACGGAGTCATAACTTTTCTCAGGACTTATTAGGGTGGTGATTTGTCCTCCTTTCCACTCTTCCCCGAGAAGTTTGCACCACCATTCAAGCCACTCTCTGGTCCCCATCTTGTCCTTTGGGATGGGTGGGCTCCCCAAAACGGCCAGGATCTGCCCCTCCTTATGTTTACCTGGATAATATATCCCTAATGTGCGTATAGTTCCTGCCATAGCTTGTTTGAAACATGCTTCATCAGTTTCCACACTTTGATCTATGACATATTTTTGAACTGTTTCTGCCCAAGTATCATATACTCATCCATACAATACCACTCTGTGTGGCCGAAAATCCACTTCTTTTCCCCCTTCATGTTCGGATTCAGGGTTTGCTACGGGTCCTGGCTCTTCTTCAGCCATATTTTCACTGCTTATTCTTAATACTAACCTTACTGTTTCGTACTGATTGTCCTCTCTTTATTCTCTCGGTTGCTGAGATTGTCGATTCCACCACTGTCGTCTCCTTGACTTCAGCTATGGTCCTTGTCGTCTCGAGTCGTCTGCCTCTCAAAGCCTCTCTTGGCGCCTTGAGTCAGGGATGAGTGACAGACTACTTGGCTATTCAGTGCTAATTCCAGAGGTTAACTCCAAATCAGCTGCTCCTTTTCCCGCTTCTCCCCTCAGGAACCTCACGGGTTGATGATCCTATTCTCTCTTGTAGATCACCATTTTGCACGGTATACTCTCATACCTGCTTTCTTGACGATCCGATCCAGCAGGCTCCCTCGCCTGCTTCCCTTCCTCGTCGTTTTGTGACGATCCAGCAGGCTATCCCCGTCTGCTTCTCGTCCCAGTCCAGACTATCCAGCAGTGACACGTCTGCTTCTCGTCCTTGATCCCAGCTCCCTGGGATACTTACTCCTGTTGTCTTTACTTCATCCTTCTGGTGGTCGCCTCCAATTTTCACACCTCTGGAGGACAGATATGTTTCAAGCCGTTACTGGACCTATCCTTTGGCCAGGATTCTTCCTCGGACCCGACTACACTTCGTCAGGTCCCTGTTCGGGCGCCACATGTCAGATCCCGTTTTTTTCACACGGCACACGCTCACCCTCCGATGAGTGTGTTTGTGTACAAAACCAGCTCTCCGTCTCTGGGGCCCGACCTTCGTGTCTCCACGGGTATTACTCGGCAGGGCTGCACGAAGGCTGTTCAAGCTGGTGACGAGGAGATTCGTCTAGCTGCTCACTGCCTCCATCCGGACGTCCACCCCACTGAAGTTGATCTCGCACCCCGGTCGAATAGCCTTCTCTGGAACCAGGATATGAACCGGCCACGCCCGTTAACGGAAGCTCTCCTCTTATGGATCAGGGCTCTTGTAAAGTTGCTAGATTTTGTATTTAGTGACTCGTACAGCGAGTCCCCAGGATGTGTTATTTTCATTAAAAAACCAGACTAACCTTTTAGAGCTTTTTTGATGTTGTACACCCAATAAACTTTAACACCTTAAGAAGCATCAATAGTCCAATGTCCAAGCCTTAACACTTTAACTGCATGCTTGGAAATTTATTGCAGGTTTTGCAAGTGCCGATAATCAAAATAGGTTATATGATGATAATTTCACAACAGTAATTCAAGTATAATTAAAATAATGATTGGCAGAGATTTGTGTTTTTAATTCAATAATTCTGACTGATCTTACTTTGACTGGGACTGGATTGACTTCTTAACAATTTTTTCTAGGAGTGAGGGAAGGAGGTTTTTGAGGTTAAAGTCCCCAGCTCGATGAACTCGATTTCCTCTTCATCAGCTATTAGTCGTTAGCTGACCACGATCCTTGTGTGATGTTGTAATCCTTCAGGAAGTTAATCCACAAAAGAATTTATTCCGTCTTCAATCAACCAAAAGTTGATCTAATCCATTCTGGAATGCGGTGATGTTCCTTGAGAGAGAAATCGTTGAACATTCCCCACTCAGACTTAAGGCCAGTGGTTACTCTCCGTCGTTCTGCTACTCCGTGACTGGACGGCCTGAGTGGGAGTTGAAAACTCCCTCAAATGATCTTTTATGACTCCAATCCTCTCACTCCACGATTCCAATTACTGCTCACAAGATGGTCAAGTCTTGTGATCTCCTCGTAGCAGGGGAAAAGTGACAACAGCACCTCTCCCTGGAAGAATAACCCAGTTTTCTGGTGTTTCACAGTTTATATATGTGTTTGGCTCTTGTTGTCTTCAGATGATCTTGGTTACCATGGGGACGCTGTTGACTCAAAACCTCCTCCCTTCTCCTTCCCTTACTGGAAATCTTCTGCAGCTCCTTACCAGTAACTTATTGCTCAAGTTCCTCTTTTCTGTTAACACTTCAGCTTTTCTGAGAATTCATTCTTTTAAATCATTTCTTTAGAATCACAATCATATTCAATCATTTCATTACAACTCTCTTTCACATAAAAACAATTCATATGATCATATACAAACATTTTCATTCCTTATTATTCATTTCATATCTTACTAACATTTTAATCATTTGATCAGTTGTTTATCATCAGCTTTTCTTGCCCTGCTTGCGACATCATCTTCACTTCCTCTTTTTCTCTGACTCTGCACTCTTTATGAAAAACAACTTCTTCACTTCCTCTTTTCCTCTGACTCTGCACTCTTTATGAAAAACAACTCATATAATCATTCATTTCACTTATTTGTAACATACTTTTTCTAATCAACTCTTAATTTTAACACATTAATACTTCATTTAATCATACTTGTCATGTTAGAATCATTCTTAGACATATTCCATCGTCTTCACCACTGAGTTCATTCCGTGGGCCTCCCCATTTGCAATGGAAAAGTCCGGTATGACCTCACTTACTCCTGTAAGGTACCAAACACTATGCAGTTTAATCCAACAGCATGTATATTAATTCCATGGCACGTATTATATTCCAAGATGAAAACAAGCTGAAAGCAAGCTTAAAGTCATCTTTCCTGACAATACATACATACATACATACACACACATATATACACACACACACACAAGGTCTGTCAATAAAGTAACGGTACTTTTTATTTTTTTCAAAAACTATATGGATTTCATTCATATGTTTTTACGTCAGACATGCTTGAACCCTCGTGCGCATGCGTGAGTTTTTCCACGCCTGTCGGTTACGTCATCCGCCTGTGAGCACGCCTTGGGAAGGAGTGGTCCCACCCCCTCACCAGATTTTCATTGTCTGGAAATGGCGGAATGAAAAGGACTTTTTTTCCATCAGAATTTTTTCAGAAGCTGTTAGAGACAGGCACCTGGAAACCATCCGAAAGATTTATCTGGCTTTTGGTGAAAATTTTACGGGCTTCACAGAGAATAAGGACTGTTACTACAGCTTTAAGGACCCCTTTAAGGATGCTCACCGGACCACTTCTACACGGATGGCTCTGTGGATACGAGACCATCGTGTGCTCTTTCTCTGGTTATCACAAGAGCTGGACATTAGCCATTTTCCAGCAGATTTTACTTTTAACAAGAGATTTTGTCATGGAAAGCCATGCGGAGGCCGCGCGCGTAAAGACCGTTTTGCTTTGGAAGTGAGACAAAGGAACACCTCCATTTCGGTGTGTCAGAGGACAAGTTTGGACATGTCCAGCTCTCCACAATTTCTCTGATACTTACTGGACTGGTAAGCATTGAAAGCCAAGATAGGCATGTCCAAACTTGTCCTCTGACACGCCAAAACGGAGGTGTTCCTTTGTCTCGCTTCCAAAGCGAATCGGTCTTTACGCGCGAAGCCTCCGCGCGGCTTTCCATGACAAAATCTCTTGTTAAAAGTGAAATCTGCCGGAAAATGGCTGATGTCCAGCTCTTGTGATAACCAGAGAAAGAGCACACGACGGTCTCATATCCACAGAGCCATCCATTTAGAAGTGGTCCGGTGGCTTGTGCCGCGTCGTCGAAGCTCGGCGCGCCGAGCGTCCTTAAAGCTGTAGTAATAGTCCTTATTCTCTGTGAAGCCCGTAAAATTTTCACCGCAAGCCAGATAAATTTTTCGAATTTTTCCAGGTGCCTGTCTCTAACAGCTTCTGAAAAAATTCTGATGGAAAAAAAGTCCTTTTCATTCCGCCATTTCCAGACAATGAAAATCCGACGAGGGGGCGGGACCACGCCTTCCCAAGGCGTGCTCACAGGCGAATGACGTAACCGACACACGTGGAAAAACTCACGCATGCGCACGAGGGTTCAAGCATGTCTGACGTAAAAACATATGAATGAAATCCATATAGTTTTTGAAAAAATAAAAAGGACCGTTACTTTATTGACAGACCTCGTATTAGGGCTGGGCAAGTTAACGTTATTATCAGGTTAATGCATTAACTAATTAACGCTGACATTTTGTCACACATTGACGCAGTTGTTTATTTTTTAAGATTCTGTTGCTCACAGGCTTTTGTTTTGCAAGTCTGTCGCTGACGGCTGCCACACTCACAGGAACCGGTGTGATGGGTCCCTCAATGGAACAGAAGAGAATTGGTGGATAAACCAACCAGCATGGAGAAGAACAAGGAACTTTTACATGGCCATTTTCATTTTAAAGTACTTCCAGACGGCATAGTTGACATAACCAAAGTTATTTGTAGCCACTGCAAAGCTGAATTTTCTTATCAGCAGAGTACTATAAGTCTTAAATTTGATCTACATGCAACACACACCTAGCTGATGCCAAATCATTCAACAAAACAAACTGCGGTGTGAGGCTTCGGCAGACTATGTTACATCCAGTGTGGGGGAGAACAATAGATAAAGGCAAAAGAGGCTTGCAAATGTGACAGCAAAATGGATTGCTACAGACTGCAGGCTGTTTTTAATCATGGAGTTCCGATGGGGATCCTTGTGTGTTTCTTTCCTCCTGGAAATGTGGGAATGTCTATTTTTGTTCATGCTAATGCTGTCAAAATCCAGAATGTTTGTGCACTTACCACCCAAATATGTCAGTTTGACATATGATCTTGCCAATATTCTGTACCTGTAGCACCAGTGTCCCAATTCAGCTTACCAAACCTCTTCAAACTAAGCCAGCTGACAGAAATCCACTGTTTACCTTCCCCGCATTTTGTCAAGTCTGGCAGAGAGTAAAGCAACATGGAAAGATGGTTTCAGAAAGATGATGTCAAATCTGGAATTAATTGTAGACTCCTTGAGGAAAAATAAAGTGTAGGCCATTAGTTGCTAATGGACTGATAGTTACAGTATGTTCATGACAGGCATACATAAACCATTCCTTACATTTTGACAGTTTTAATGTGTCCAGTTGTTACAGAACATTATGTGGGAAAGCAGACGAGTTGCTTTAATCATGAGACATTTAGAAATCATTAATGAACATAATCGGTCGGACGTCTGACACCATCCTGGGAGTTTCACCCAGGGAACTCTCTCCAATCAAATCAACTTCAATGTAAGGCACACAGGTTCACTGGAAATGAGCCAGAGTAGGAAGTGCACTTACAAAACCAACAATTTATCAAAACTGATATATATATATATATATATATATATATATATATATATATATATATATATATATATATATATAAACAGCAATCATAAAACCAAAGACGTCCATGCATAGCATGAATCAACATCCCTCATCCGCAGGTGCCCACACTGAACACTGGAGGGCACCATCGGACCTCATACTCCGCAACCAGGTGTCAGCCTGATCACCAGGGTGGTGACACCTCCAGGCAGGTAGCAGTAGACATCAGGGCAGAGCAATGGGATCAACTCCGGGTAAAGCAGCAGTGATGTCTGCAGAGTTCACTCCTTTCCATCATGAACCGGTAACTTCAACAACATAGACATAAGTGACACATGAATGTCTGGAGGAGGAAGCAAAGCCATCAATACATACCCCTCCATCGGTCCCAGCCAATACAGCACAAGTCAAGGAATCAACACCACACCTGGCCCCACCCGCGCCAAGCAGCATACAATCAGCAACAACTCCCACAGAGGTCTCTATTAACAAAACCATTTGCATAAGCACTTTAAAACCCCTTAGCACCTGCCTCATTTTGGCTTGTCAGTATCTCATGAATAAAAATGAAATTTCCCATCGATGGGATATACAGACTTAGAAGGGGTTAACAGTGCAGACACTTCAGAACGCACACAGCCGTGGCCGGCACCTACCTCCCTTCACAGGAACATTGAAGTGTAAAATGCCAGACCAACACCTGCGGCAAACCTCCACAAGTCAGAGAGAGAAGCACACGCTCCGCCCTCCTTTATGAAAACATTCTCCTGCCCTGATTGGCAGGACTCAAGCCACCAGCTGAAAATCATTAAGATCATTCATACTGTTACAATTACATTAAAGTCATTGACTTTCTTACACTTATCTGTGATGTTGAACTATCAACATCTGGGCTTGGGACAGAAGATGAACATTTGCAATTGGGCTAACTGCCTCATTTAAAGTAAATTTCACTGTTGGTTATTAATAAATAAATGAACATCTGGATTAGGTGGAATGAGGATATATTAGAGCAGAAAAAAATATTTGAGGGTTAGGGTGAATACATCCAGTTCATAATACCTTACCCCCTACCAATCCAAGATGGGAATTAAAAAGAAAAAAAAAAAAAAAAAACTATATATATATATATATATATATATATATATATATATATATATATATATATATATATATTTTTTTTTTTTTTTTTTTTTTTTTTTTTTTTTTTTTTTTTTTGAGCTGTCACTGGTTGCTCAAGCTTGCTACAGTGGATCCAATCCAGATCCAAATTGAGATTGGGCACAATATCTACGCCAGATGCCCTTCCTGTATCAACTCCAGTTCTACAATTAGATGCATGTGGATAGGACAGGTGTTCCCATGTGGTGTCCTGGCCAAATAGTAGTCAGGACCTTCTTTCCTAAACTTCAGAGATCTGATGGGATCAGATGTGCAGATAATGGCATTGCTGCACATATATGATCAAGGTGGGAAATACTGATCTGCACCTTGACTTTGCCAGCGTGAAATCATGCATGACATCTCGTCACATGAGCAGAAGTTAAGTACACAGCAACATAGCTTGTGTGACAACACCTGTCAACCCAAAACTGGCCAGTATTTCCATTCCTTTCTCATCTCAAGATCTTAGGGTAGTATCTTACAGGGCTGCGACTGTTGGAAAGAAGTTGGAGATGCGAACTTTCGACAAAGCATGCTAATCAGCACCAAATTCTCAGTTGGTGTCTCAATGAATTGGTACTAATTGGTACTTGAATACCACATGGCACTCATGCAAATTTAGAGTGCGGCCTTCACAGGTGCAAGGATCTGCTGCATTGCACATGAATGCCATGCAGCACTCTCACAGCTGTTCAATGCCACTTGCAGCTGAAATGATGACATGATTGTGAACAAAGTGCTCAGGATGACTGTGGGCTGGTATTATCCTTTTACTATGTGAAAAAGGCTGTGGAAATTCCCCTGTCTGTACCCAGTATGGTGCAGCCCTGTAAATAATGACAAAATTAAACAAGAGCAATCAGAGATTTCTGATGTCCACCAATCTGCATCCGTATCACCTCAAAAATTCAATGGAGTCTTCTATGCCCTAATATCTACCTGTGGTGCAAATTCGGTGAGAATCCATGAAGTAGTTTTGATGTAATCCTTCAAAGCCTACATAAAATGAAAGCTTGATCCAGAATCCAGATCTTGATCTGTATCACCTCCCAAATTTTGTGGAGTCTTACATGCCCTAATATCTATCTCTGGTGCAAAATTGGTGAGAATCTGTGAAGTTGTTTTGATGTAACACTTAAACGTCAGTAACATGTAACTTGATCCAAAATAGGGATCTGGATCACCTCCAAAATTTAATGGGGTCTTCCATGCCCCATATCTAACTCTTGTGCAAATTTGGTGAGAATCCATGAAAGTAGTTTTAATGTAATCCTTCAAAGCCTATATAAAGTGAAATCTTGATCAAGAATCCGGATCCGGATCACCTCCAAAATTTAATGGAATCTTTCATGGCCTAATATGTATCTGTGGTGAAAATGTTATGCTCATGCCTGATCACCAGGGTGGTGACACGTCCAGGCAGGTAGCAGTACACATCAGGGCGGAGCAATGGGATCAACTCCGGGTACAGCAGCAGTGATGTCTGCAGAGCTCACTCCTTTCTATCATGAACCTGTAACTTCAATAACATGAACATAAGTGACGCAAGAATGTCTGGAAGAGGAAGCAAAGCCATCAATATATACCCCTCCATCGGTCCCAGCCAATTAGGGTTAGGGTGAATACATCCACTTCAAAATACATGCAGTAGTTTGATGTAATCCTGCTAGCAGACAGAGACAAATAAATAAATAAACACATTGGTGGACATATGAAATAAAAACATATAATATTAATAATAATAATAATAATAATAAAGCCAAGTGTTTCTCAGAGGAGGAGGGGGAAAAAACAGGAAGAAAAGTGTGTACAGCACATTCACCCACTTGCACAATACTGTCCTCACAGTATCAACTCTCCAGTCCTGCTGTCCTCAATATCCAATCAAAGCATTCCTGTATGTGTTGGAATACCCACATCTACCTGATGTGGTGTAATCTCCAGCTGAGTGACCCCACATGAAAGGCAGCTACGTCTTGAAAATATTATTGTACAGTCCACTGTCCACTCCTCCTGTGAATGACCAGTATATGATAGCCCATTGTGTTAATGCATTTTTCTGTCTATATGTGGCCCTACGATAGACTGGTGTCCTGTCAAGGGTTTAGTCCAACTCATTCCCCATGACTGCTGGGATAGGCTCCAGCCCAGTCTCATGTTTTTTTTGTTGTTGTTGTTTTTTTTTTGTGCTCCTTTGATGAAAAGAGTCAAATTTTCATGACAGGGTTTTTTTAACTCACTATTCCTAACCCTACTCCTACCCCCAACCCTAACCTTAACTATAACCTAATCTTACTCTTTCCCCCCACCCTAAACACCCCCCGGTGCGCTTCACTTTTAATTTCGTACAGCCATCACGGAATGAATTAGAATGAATTCATGCTGCCGTGATGAAAATGAGGCGCTTTTCATCACAATATCATGAACTGATAGATTAATGTATATTTTGTGCTGCTGAATCACGACTTGCTCTGAGACCGGGTTGCTCCAGCCCCACTAAATTGGAGTAAGCAGGTATGTAAGATGGATGGCTGGAAATCGACAGACAGGTATTGTTTGTGACACTATGTCTGAATATTAAATTTCCTTTATTTTATCATTTTCAGGATATCATTGTGTGTTTTCTACATATTGTGACCGTAAAAATATAAAGTGATGTTTTGGCTTTTAATTTCCAATAATTGATTATACGTATGTATTACAAGAATATACAGTTTTGTACTTTACTGGTTTTATTAACTGTAGTTATTTGCCAGTTATTTTGTCATAGTTTCTACAAATCTTTACTGTGTTCTGAAGGATCACACATCAGCAAATAGAAACTAAGGCAAGATATCAGGATCAAAGGGGCACAGAATCAAAGCAATCAGTATCAAAGGTTGGCAAGCAGGATGAAAACAGAGAAATCAGACTTTAAATTAGAGGATGTATGGGCCTTGGTGAAAGTATGCTGTGTCTAAGTACATTTGTAATCTGCTATAAATGTATATAAATATAAATGTACTAATCCCTTTTGTAATCACCTGTGCCTTTATTGACTTAGTGCCTCAGTTACAGTGGCTGCTTCTGTGATGGAGTGAAGCTCGAAGAGCTTTGATGGATTGGTAATGGCTGATTTGTGGTGGAAAACTGGTCAGTCAGCAACTGCAAGAACTCTTGTACAAAGCACGTATTCCACCTGATTTTTGTGCACCGAAAATGCATGGCTATTTTGAAGTTTTGTGCAGATTTATCTGTGCCTTAATAAAGTTGCAGTTTATTAAAAACATCATTTATTTGGAGTGGTTATGCCTCTTTGTCTCTTGAACTTCAGCTCAATAAAGAAATATAACAAGTCAATATACATAGCATTATTCCAATATAATGTTTAACCAATTTAACTTGGATTTACTGTACATACGAGGGCTGTCCGTAAAGTATAGGTCCTTTTATTTTTTTCAAAACTATATGGATTTCATTCATATGTTTTTACGTCAGACATGCTTGCACCCTCGTGCGCATGCGTGAGTTTTTCCATGCCTGTCTGGTGACGTCATTCGCCTGTGAGCACTCCTTGTGGGAGGAGTCGTCCAGCCCCTCGTCGGAATTCCTTTGTCTGAGAAGTTGCTGAGAGACTGGTGCTTTGTTTGATCAAAATTTTTTCTAAACCTGTGAGACACATCGAAGTGGACATGGTTCGAAAAATTAAGCTGGTTTTCAGTGAAAATTTTAACAGCTGATGAGAGATTTTGAGGTGATTCTGTCGCTTTAAGGACTTTTCACGGTGCGAGACGTCGCTCAGCGCTCTCAGGCAGTGTCATCAGCATGTTTCAAGCTTAAAACCTCCACATTTCAGGCTCTATTGATCCAGGACGTCGTGAGAGAACAGAGAAGTTTCAGAAGAAGTCGGTTTCAGCATTTTATCCGGATATTCCACTGTTAAAGGAGATTTTTTTTAATGAAAGACGTGCGGACGCGTCTGCGCGTTGGCACGCAGCCGACGCGGCGCGGCGGCACAGGAAAAACACCTCCGTGTTGATAACCATTTGTAAAATCCAGGCGGCTTTTGATGGCTTTCAGTGGAGTGAGTATATGAGAAATTGTTTATCAGCTGGAGATGTTCCAACTTGTCCTCAAGGCTTCCAACAGAGGTGTTTTTCCTGTGGCGGAGCGTCGCGGCGGCTGCGAGCCGACGCTGCAATCCGCCCGCACGTCTTTCATTAAAAAAATCTCCTTTAACAGTGGAATATCTGGATAAAATGCTGAAACCGACTTCTTCTGAAACTTCTCTGTTCTCTCACGACGTCCTGGATCAATAGAGCCTGAAATGTGGAGGTTTTAAGCTTGAAACAGGCTGATGACGGCGCCTGAGAGCTCTGCGCGACGTCTCGCACCGTGAAAAGTCCTTAAAGTGACAGAATCACCTCAAAATCTCTCATCAGCTGTTAAAATTTTCACTGAAGACCAGCTTAATTTTTCGAACCATGTCCACTTCGATGTGTCTCACAGGTTTAGAAAAAATTTTGATCAAACAAAGCGCCAGTCTCTCAGCAACTTCTCAGACAAAGGAATTCCGACGAGGGGCTGGACGACTCCTCCCACAAGGAGTGCTCACAGGCGAATGACGTCACCGACAGGCGTGGAAAAACTCACGCATGCGCACGAGGGTTCAAGCATGTCTGACGTAAAAACATATGAATGAAATCCATATAGTTTTTGAAAAAAATAAAAGGACCTATACTTTACGGACAGCCCTCGTATTTATCAGCCTATATTTCAATGGTGAAAGCTGAAGTTAAATAGCATGAGCACTGGCCTTTCTATTAAAAAAAATAAATAAATCAGCAGCATTTTCTGGTACCTACAGCTGAGTGAGAGGGATGCTATGGTACATCAAGCTGAAAGTTGAATCTTGTAGGTGAATATAAATTTCCTTTTATTTCTGGAAAACACCCAAAATGGAAAATTAGCCTTTAAAGTGAGACTCCAGCTGTGATTTGATATGAGGTGACTGATGGTGTGTGCAGAGGAGAGAAATAAAGACATTATTTGCATATGCATATGGTTGAATGAGCCCCAGGTGTGTTTTGTATTGTATGTGTAGGTGAGGCACACGTACTGTGTATCACCCTCATGGTGCATATCTTATGGAGCATCCCAGACAGAGATCAAAAAGCAGGGATCAGCAGAATGGTTTTCCTTTTGACTTTTTCATATTCTGTTTCATCTTCCACCCACCCACGTCCACATTCCTCTGTCCTTCCCACAGAGCTGCTCCTTTTTGCAGCCATGGGAACTTCAAGGGTCTGCTTTGATCATGAGTTTTGTTCTTTTTTCCACAATCCCAATCACAGATTAAACTGGAGCATGGTAGAAGGAGCCTTCTGTCTTCCTCATTAATTAACTCCCTGTGGTCCGAGGGCATTTTTTGGACAGTTCACTCGCCTGGCATAAATGTTTTATTATCGCTGTTAAAAGTTCATCCTGCATCCCACACAATCAAGTATTATGTCTCTTTTTTCAGGACAACCTGTACTTTCAGAATATATATACAGTGAGAAAAATAAGTATTTGAACACCCTGCAGTTTTGCAGGTTCTCCCACTTAGAAATCATGGAGGGGTCTGAAATTTTCATCTTAGGTGCATGTCTACTGTGAAAGACATAATCTAAAAAAAAACAAAAAAACAAAACAAACAAACAAAAAAACAAATCCGGCAATCACATTGTATGACTGTTTAATAATTTATTTGTATGTTACTGCTGCAAATAAGTATTTGAACACCTGTGACAATCAATGTTAATATTTGGTACAGCAGCCTTTGTTTGCAATTACAGAGGTCAAACATTTCCTATAGTTTTTCACCAGGTTTGCACACACTGCAGCAGGGATTTTGGTCCACTCCTCCATACAGATCTTCTCTAGATCTTTCAGGTTTGGAGTTTCAGCTCCCTCCAAAAATTTTCTATTGACGTCAGGTCTGGAGACTGGCCAGGCCACTTCAGGACCTTGAAATGCTTCTTATGGAGCCCCTCTTTAGTTGCCCTGGCTGTGTGTTTGGGGTCATTGTCATGCTGGAAGACTCAGCCATGACCCATCTTCAATGCTCTTACTGAGGGAAGGAGGTTGTTTGCCAAAATCTCACAATACATGACCCCATCCATCCTCCCTTCAATAAGGTGCACTCATCCTGTCCCCTTTGCAGAAGAGCACCCCCAGACTGTGATGTTTCTACCCCCATGCTTCACAGCTGGGATGGTTTTCTTGAGGTTTTTCTCATCCTCTAAACATGGTAAGTAGAGTTGATTCCAAAAAGCTCTGTTTTGGTCTCATCTGACCACATGACCTTCTCCCATGCCTCCTCTGGATCATTCAGATGGTAACTGGTGAACTTCAAATGGGCCTGGACATGTGCTGGCTTGAGCAGGGGGACCTTGCTGCCCTGCAGGATTTTAAAACATGACATCCTCATTGTTTCTGTGTAGGCTCTCAGTTGTCCAGGTGGTTTCCATAGTAGAGAAGCTTGAATCTTCGACTGGACTGGGTTGCTTGACGTGAGGACGTTTCGCTTCAAATCCCAGAAGCTTCCTCAGCTAAAATTCTTGCTCTGGTAGTCTGACTTCTGTCTTGACTCTTGTAGAGAAGAATAAACCAGAAGCCAACAAAAGCTGGAGTTTTTTAACCTAACCAGACCACACCTACCGAGAGGCTGACTGCTATAGGCTAGTGACTAAACAATAGCTCTAATTAGCACCTATTGTGCTCTAGTTAGCACTCTCCAAATGACAGGATGGAAGCCTCCCCTGATGGCTCCCTTGAAGACTCTCTCCTGATGATGTGAATGACTCATTACCATGAACAAAAGACTGAAACTGCTTTGACCTGAGTACCACATTGTAAACAGGGGACAAAGCGTGTCTGAGACCCGCTCCGCAGTTAAGGCTGGGTTTCAACTGTTTTACAAAGAATGCTTCCTTGACACCTCTCTCAAACCATTTCTTCTCTCTGGCTAAGATTTTAACTTCCTTGTCCTCAAACGTGTGGTTAGTGTCTTTCAGGTGGAGATGAACTGCAGACTGAGGTCCACTGGCGACCTCTCTGTGGTGCTGGTATAGCCTCTTGTGTAAAAGTTGCTTTGTCTCACCTATGTAGTGTTCATTACAGTTTTCCTGACATCTGATATGATACACTACATTGCTCTGTTTGTAACTAGGGATCCTGTCCTTAGGGTGAACTAATTTCTGTCTCAAGGTGTTGACTGGTTAAAGTAAACTGGGATTTTGTGCTGTCTGAAGATCCTCTGTAGGTTTTCCCCTACTCCTGCTAAATAAGGGAGAGACACTCCTCTTCTTCTTGTCTCCGTCTCCTGTCTATCTGGTCTCTTTGTTTTCTGGGACTTCTGCACTTTGTCCAGGGACCAACGTGGGTACCCACATACTGTGAGGGCTTTCCGTACAAGTTGTTGCTCTTTAGCCCTTCCCTCTGCAGTTGTGGGCACCTGTAGGGCTCTGTGTTGAAGAGTCCTCATCACCCCAAGCTTGTGTTCAAGGGGGTGGTTTGAGCCAAAGAGCAGATATTGGTCAGTTTGAGTGGGTGGAAAGTACACCTTTTCTGCACTAAAAGGTTGTGAAACTTCCTGATTTGCCTCTCCTTACTTTTTAAATGTTCAGCCATTAAAAAGTAAAGATACACCCAGACAAATTAGTGACAACAGGGAAAATTGGGTAAAGAATCTGTCCGACAGGGTTCTTACACAGACAGAAAAGGATGTGCTCACCAAAGGACTAAATTTCTCAGTGACCCCTAAACATATACCGACAATAGATTACATCACTGCAGTACAGTCAGCCATTAAACACAACAGTTTGTCAGAGTCAGAAGCTGGGGACCTCCAACTAAGAGTCACAGCAGTGTTTAACAGTGCTAAGCCTCCTCCGTCCAACATCACAGGAGAAGAACAGAAAGCTTTGGCAGCACTGCAGAAGGACCAAAGCATCCTTATCCTGCCAGCAGATAAAGGCAGATGCACGGTGGTCCTGAACACATCGGACTACGAGGCCAAGATCAACAACTTGCTCAATGACTTCAGTACATACGAACGTCTGAAGAGAGACCCCACGAGTGGCTATAAGAAGAAAATCATTAGCTGCCTCCAAAACCTGGAGAAAGAGGGACTCATCGACAGGCAGACATACTACAGACTGTACCCGGGAGACGCCACTCCATGCATCTATGGACTGCCCAAAATCCACAAACAGGACGTGCCACTCAGGCCTATTGTATGTAGCACAGATTCCATCACATACAATTTGGCCAAGCACCTCAAGTGGATTTTGGCTCCTCTAGTGGGTAACTCAGACCACCATGTGGAGAACACACAATATTTTGTGAACAAAATCAAGGACCTGCAGCTGGAGGCAGATGAAACTATGGTGTCATTTGATGTGACTTTGTTGTTCACCTGCATCCCCACCACTGAGGCCATCTCAGCTGTGAGGCAGAGACTGCTGGAAGATGTGTCTCTACCTGAAAGGACTAAACTCACACCAGACCACATCTGCCAACTCTTGGAGATCTGTCTTAACACCACGTATTTCCTGTTTAGGGGGAATTACTACAGGCAGGTCCATGGTTGTGCGATGGGGTCTCCGGTATCCCCCATTGTGGCCAATATGTACATGGAGCGAGTGGAGAAGACAGCCTTGATGTCATTCATGGGCATCTCTCCCAGTCACTGGTTCAGATATGTCAATGACACATGGGTTAAAATCAAGCAACAGGAGGTCGAGGACCTTTACAGAACACATCAATTCGGTGGACTCCAATATCAAGTTCACAGTGAGGATGCCAGAAACAACCATTTAGCCTTCTTGGACTGTGATGTTACGATTGGAGAGAACAGGCAGCTCCAGACAGAGGTTTACAGAAAACCCACTCACACTGACCAATATCTGCTCTTTGGCTCAAAACCACCCCCTTGAACACAAGCTCGGGTGATCAGGGACTCTTCAACACAGAGCCCTACAGGTGCCCACAACTGCAGAGGGAAGGGCTAAGAGCAACAACTTGTACGGAAAGCCCTCACAGTATGTGGGTACCCACATTGGTCCCTGGACAAAGTGCAGAAGTCCCAGAAAACAAAGAGACCAGATAGACAGGAGACGGAGACAAGAAGAAGAGGAGTGTCTCTCCCTTATTTAGCAGGAGTAGGGGAAAAACTACAGAGGATCTTCAGACAGCACAAAATCCCAGTTTACTTTAAACCAGTCAACACCTTGAGGATCCCTAGTTACAAACAGAGCAATGTAGTGTATCATATCAGATGTCAGGAAAACTGTAATGAACACTACATAGGTGACACGAAGCAACTTTTACACAAGAGGCTATACCAGCACCGCAGAGAGGTCACCAGTGGACCTCAGTCTGCAGTTCATCTCCACCTGAAAGACACTAACCACACGTTTGAGGACAAGGAAGTTAAAATCTTAGCCAGAGAGAAGAAATGGTTTGAGAGAGGTGTCAAGGAAGCATTCTTTGTAAAACAGTTGAAACCCAGCCTTAACCGCGGAGCGGGTCTCAGACACGCTTTGTCCCCTGTTTACAATGTGGTACTCAGGTCAAAGCAGTTTCCGTCTTTTGTTCATGGTAATGAGTCATTCACATCATCAGGAGAGAGTCTTCAAGGGAGCCATCAGGGGAGGCTTCCGTCCTGTTCATTAGGAGAGTGCTAACTAGAGCACAATAGGTGCTAATTAGAGCTATTGTTTAGTCACTAGCTATAGCAGTCAGCCTCTCGGTAGGTGGGGTCTGGTTAGGTTAAAAAACTCCAGCTTTTGTTGGCTTCTGGTTTATTCTTCTGTACAAGAGTCAAGACAGAAGTCAGACTACCAGAGCAAGAATTTTAGCTGAGGAAGCTTCTGGGATTTGAAGCGAAATGTCCTCACGTCAAGCAACCCAGTCCAGTCGAAGATTCAAGCTTCTCTACTATGACATCCTCATGTGTTACTAATGTAATCTTTGTGACTGTGGTCTCAGCTCTCTTCAGGTCATTGACCAGGTCCTCCTGTGTAGTTCTGAGATTTCTCCGAATCATCCTTACCCCACAAAATGCGATCTTGCATGGAATCCCAGACCGAGGTAGATTGACAGTCATCTTGTGTTTCTTCCACTTCCACTATAATATATATATTATATATATATATATATATATATATATATATATATATATATATATATATCTATATAATATATATTATATATATATATAATGTAATGTGTCAAATCAGGAATTGGTTCACCATCACATGGTTTTCCAATATCCAGTCGGGCAGAGTAATCTCACGTGGTGCACCAAAGAGTGTCAGTAGAAGAGATGTGTTACTAGTTGGCTCATGAAGGTTGTTTGAATAAGCCTCTCTCACTCCATTGCGTAAACACTGTTACACATATGAATGGAATGAAGGGGAAGGGACCCCTCAAAGTCAAACCTTCTGTGATATAACCTATATGTTTTCTGAATGTAAGTGTTTCGATTTTAAATGTTACCATTTTCTCAGAGTCTGAATCCATGTAACCTTTTGCCAACCCATTAATGTGTAATTGGAATATGGGCCCAGGTTTGTTGCAATAAGCCTGGAGCTGATGAAAGCATTCATGTCCACCTCAAGATCATGTCTATTGAGGAAGGATTCTAATTTAGCCAGAAGACAAAGCTGGAGAAACTTGTTTTGAGAACAGAGATTATCCATACATGTAAACCTATATAAATTGTCTGTAAATTATATGGATTTTTTCCGAGTTTCAGAGTCATATGGATGTACAAATAAAGTCTTATGGATATTCAGGGTTTTCTGTTGGAAATTTATTTTACTGTTGTTTTTCTTAAACATCGTCAAATGATCGTTCAAAACAAAGGATTGTGAAACCGGATGCTTGTTTTCTGAGTCTCGTGCATTACCGTAATTTACGGTAACTTCTGGAGTGGTCTGCGGGTCATAAATTACGTATCAGGGACCCCATTACATTACATTACATTACATTACATTACATTACGGTAATGTGGGGACAAGTGACCCAGTGTACGCAATCGCCAGACTTTGTTGTATCCGGTCATGCTCACGATAAATGCGCCAAATGGTCATTGTTGCACGGTTTTCTAAATACACAGTGTCTGTTTACACCCGAGAGCTTTTGAATAGTGTATTGCTGAGCAAAAGAATGGGGACACCTAAAAAAGAATGAATGGAAGGAGATGTCTAATGGGGTCATTGTGCCGGCAAAGAATGAGGAATACGCACGGATCTTCGACATAAACACAGAGGCGAAGTCACTGACACACAGTTCTTGTTTCTGTAAAAAATAACTAAATTTGAAACATTCCATTCTATAAAATTCAGCTTGATGCATGAATACTAGTTGTTTCAGTATTATATATATATATATATATATATATATATACACACACACACACACACACACACACACACACTGTGGAGCAAGAGGATTTAACTGTGGAGGACTTCCACCATAAAAGAGCCCATGGAGATCCCTGGTGCTAGTTATTAATATGTGGACAAAACCCCACTTATGTGATACCGCTATGTGGTTGTGTGTACTGTAACAAAACTGATTTTTGGTGCAATTTGGAGATTATAAGGATTTTGTGTTGATTTTATGGATTTTCTCACTTGGTTATAAAGATGGACCCTCAAAGGGGTTGACATGTATGGATTATCTGTTGATCAAAGCTCAAACAACTGTCAAATAACACATCCACATTCGAACAGCTGGTTTAAATAATTAGCCAGAATACCACAGTTTGAGGCTAAAATATTTGGTATACATGAATGTCCAAACACAATAGTCTTAGTTTTAAGGCCCCCTGACACAAGTATGACTTCGATTCACGCACTTGCATGCCAGTCGTTGTAACAATCCCACCCACTGTGATCCCAGCTGTATGCCGTTCTTTAGTCTACTGCTTGCCATGTGCTCTGAGCTGGACAATGTGTATTAACATAATTATTTTGTGTCGCATTAATCATTTTCTCTGCAAAGTGGCCATTGAATATAGCTGTAATCACAGAGGTCTGCTCCAGCTTCAGCCATTCGTGCATGCGCTTAACAAGCTGCAGAAAGCATTTTGAGTCATCTAAAAAGGTAATTATTTGGCAACAGTTGTGTGTTCTTCCTTCTTGTGTGCAGCTGTTATATATATGTTTATGAGAGATTAACATCTTGTTACAATCGTTCAGACGAGCTGCGCTCTGGTACGATCCACTGACGTCACCACTCGCTCTGTTTATTTCTTCTTTACTTCACTTGATGAGCTGCACATCATGTTGGTGATTCGATCATGCCACGTAGCATGATGTTTAAGCATGAAAGATTTTTGGAACATTTCAAAATTCTCTGTTCACAGTAGCACACGCTGGCGCCCCTCTTGCATCCTGTCTGCACCCATTAAAGATTAGTTTACTATCCAGCAGTGCTAGTGCATGAATCAAAGTCATGCTCGTGTCAGGGTTGGCCTTTAATGTCATTCAGATAAAGGAAACTCTGTGACAGTCTCTACTTTATATTATGTTTAGAAGTAAATAAATTCAATTCATTTCAGACATTAGTTCTAATAGGCAGATAGATTTACAGATCATCAGCATAACAATGAAAGGACAGGTTATACTATTATGATTGACCCCAAAGGCAACATGTACAATGATGCCTAGGTAACCTTTGTTCCGGTGTGTGAACAACAGATATTTTTGTGTACTGGGCAGTGATTCTCATAAGATTACTACTTCTCAAAAGGTTACTTCAGCTTGGGACTCCAACGAGGGCGGTCGCATCTCCTCCACTCTCCCTTATCTCTGTTCGCTGCTTTAACCTTCAAGTCCCTACTTCACCAGACTGTGAATACCTCAAATTATTTGGATACTGGATCTATTGGACTACTGTTGGTTTAACCATGGAATTGAACAGCTGGTCTCTGAACACTATTGACACCATTTTTTCTACAAGAAGGTCAGGACTGAGGGATCCTACCTGCCCAGATGGAACGCATCCTGCGGGCTGTGTACTCGACTCCTGGAGTTCTTGGCGTGTGGCATGCTTTGCACCTTTCTCTGTTGAGGACGTTGAGGATTTTATTCATTTTTGGTCTTATGGTAGTAGGGCCGGTACCTTTTTGGTGTATGTGCTGCACGGATCTACGGGGAAAATTGGCAAGACGGCGGCATCAAGAACCACGGCCCCTCGCTTGTCCATCTTGATTAACGAGGTTGGCAAGGTAGTGCACTCTCAGACTGTGTTGACTCTTGAACAAATTGGATGACATCTTGGAGCAGATGCGTGCCTTGCAGATGACAATGAAGGTTTCAGAGGCCGGTGAATATTCTTAATTCATAATTGGGAATATTCTTAATTCATAATTGGGATTTAGTTGTTCAAGTGGAACTGTTAAAAGTGTTTTGTCACTGCTCAAACCACAACATTACAGGCTTATCAAGCCCGAAGGGTAAATTACCCAACTGTTTTTCCTCCAGAGGAATCTCTTCGGCCCTGGGGAACATTGGCTGTTTCTTATCTCAACTCACAAAGACAATAAAACTGTTTTCACAGGACTGAATCATGCTCCGTTTCCCTCCCCACCATCCCCCTCCCACCCTCCGCCATCAAACTCCCCCACTCCGGCATCTGCTCACGTCATTCCTTCCCCCTTATGCGGGGGGCGGTGTGCAGTTTTAGCTGCAGCTGGCCTCCGTTTCTCCCCCCAAGCTCACGGTGGCGATGCATCTCAGGGTTGCTGCATGGCCTTCACCCACTTGCCTCAATTCGTTAATGGACTTCTTCAAACTTAGTGCACCTAAACAATGTCAAATGTGAATGTGCTGTCTTTAATTCTGATGTGTGCCATTATTACGGTAAACAAGTAATAATTGTGGACTAATTGTTGTCTGAGGTAACTGGAGTGTAAAAATAATTTCTCCACTGTGAGATCAATAAAGTAAAGTATATCTAAGCTAATCTAAGATCTGGCTGTGGTGTAAGTATTAAAAAGACAATGACAAGCACATATATTTTCAATAACCATGGGACCATCAGTGCAGCTCATGTCACAAGGCTAGTAATCCATGTATAAAATACTGACATTAAAATCAAATGGCATTAAAATTTTGCTCAATAGAAACAGTGCAGACCAGGCTTCTTGAATGGTCCATTACTACAATTAACTGCACAGAAAGTCATATTATTGCAAATACATGTAATAAAATGCTCAGAAAGAACAATCATAGCCAAGTCAACCGTGGCTTGCAGCCACTATTGGCAGATGAACCAGCTGTCTCTCACAGTGATGACACCCCTAATTATTCATATCTGTATGGGTTAAAAAAGCTCAAAGCGATGCGCTGTGTAAAATCCCCCCCCCCCCCCCCACCCACACACACACACCCACACCCACACACACCAACCACTCATTGTACAGTTGACAAGAATGGGGAAACTAGCTGCAGAGACAAAAACTGTTTTTTTGTTTTGTTTTGTTTCTGAAAATGTTAATTTTGGCAGTGAAGTTGGAATTTTAAGGACCCCTTCACACATAGTATGAATAAGTACAAATCAGGGCAAATCATGGCCCAACAGCTCATATGAGCGAACCATGAAAACATCCAGCCAACGGGTAGGCATGAATGATCCAGCAGCGATGGTTTTGTGTCATGTACAAGTGTGTACAAAACCGTCACAGCGGGAACGAGCAGTTGGAACGTGTAACCACATCGCACAGTTGTTATGAAAAAAAATAAATAATACATGCCACACACGGGATTCGAACCTGCAATTTACAAAAGCTCTGATTACCAACTTGAAACTTTACCACTGCACTACCACCACTGGCCTGCAAAAGGTGTGGAAAAATGCCTGAAATCAACAAGGACATGGACGTATTAAAAAAATAAATAAATAAAACCACACACGAGAAAAATAACACCACATTTTATTGAGTCCCTCTTATAATGCAGAGAATACAAGTATGACCATCTTCCTATGTAGATGACCCATGGTCACAGACGTACAGTCATGAAATGATATGAATAAGAAGCAGGGCGCTCTTACGTCCACATCTGCTGAACCCAGTGTGTCCAGCCAGCCCCAAGCGTGTCTGGCCTGACACACGTGTCTTGTGGATGGCGCGCACAGGACAGACACTGCATCATGTGGAATAGAGCTCACGTGGGTGATGTGACTTTTAGATCACCCGTTGCGTGTTATGATGGTCCGTATCACCTGGGGCAGCCTGTCAATGTGCACACTGTGCATGATCTCCAGCCCGTCGCAAAAGCGATGTTTTTATTTATTTCCACATGAGGACAGCAAGCTCACACACGCACGTCTGTCAACCACACGTACACCATGAGTTGGGGGGGGAGCGAGGAGGGAGAGCACGCAAACACATGCGCACGTGTTGTGGGGTGAGCCAACACTCTGGCATGCCACATGTGTACTTGGCAACTTCACACTCGTGGGGGTACTTAGACAAATTTCACATCCAGCTCAAAAGTGATTATCTGCAGACAGCGTGAATGGCCACACACTTTCTAAGTGCCAAGTGAGCAGTGTTAGATTTTCATGTGTGTCACCTGGAATTTGGTTGACACCTGCTGCAAGATGGATCGAATGGACTCTCACAGGGCACACTTTGTTTTTCAGCCGCTGGCGTGCGCAAATAGTTCTAGCAACAGGTGTACGAGGCGCTGGAAGCTGTAGTGACATGTGCACGAGGCGTTGGAGGCAGCTCCGATTTTTCACAATTTGTATGCAGTGCCTCCCTCATGCACTAGTCAACTTAAATTGTGGGGCACGTTTACCCAGAATCCTTTGCGATCTGTCTGTGTTTGTTACAAAACCTCAGAATTAGTGCATTATTCAACATTAAAAGATATATATTTTAACTTTGTACAAATGACAGAATTGACATTAATGGAGTTATTCTATCAGTATTCACACCAAACCATAAGTCAGCATGACTTTATTTTCCATGACCTCCACCTGACCGGAGCGTTGTGATTGGTAGAGAGCTAGCTTTGTGGCTGCTCTCACGGACCTTCTGTGCTAGAAGTGTTGTAGTAAACAAGAGCTTCCAGCAGGGGGCAGGATGTTCAAACATAGAAGTGCGGGTTGTTTGGGTCTGTTGCTGCTTTTGATGCTTCCAAAAGCGATCGTGGTGTTAAAACTCAAATTCAGCTTGTTAGTAGTTGCAAATGTACCAGAGACAATACTGGAATTTATCTGTTATTGGTTATCTGTAACTTCCGATACATTTTTGGGTGGTTTATCGGTTTATCTTTATCAAAGATAACTTTTCAGTTATCTGATTATCTGTTATCAAAGTTAATTTTTGGTTATCTGTGCCCACCACTGGTGTGAAGGGGCTAACATCATGTTCTATGTGTCCCTGCGATAAACTGTACCATATATCACTGCATTTCGTGATTCAGCATCAGAAAATATGCATTAATCTATTGGTTTGCGATATTGTCGTGAAAAGTGCCACATTTTTGTAATGGGAGCACAAATTCATTCCAATACATTCCGTGACGGGAGCACAAAATGAAAAGTGATGCAGGGATTTCTGGGGGGTTATGGTAGGTTAGGGTTAGGGGGGGGTTAGTAATAGTAAGAAAAACAAGTCATGAAAATGTGACTCATTTCCTGACCAGAGCACAAAAAAAAAAAAAAAAAATTGTGAGACTGGATTGGATAAAACTGGAGTCATGTCCACTGTGCACCAAACCAACTGCCCATTGACTTTGCAACTCCCCGCAGACCCTTAATTAGAGTAAGTTGGTATAGAAAAATGGGATTGACTTTGTTTGGAGCAAGCCTCAAGTGGCCACTTGAGGACCTCACCTCTGCGTTCACTTCATTTTTCAGGATGAGCCTGCCACTGGGAAATGGCCCATACTACTCCTACATAACAAATGATTGAGAGTTGGATTGAAAGATGGCACGTTTGGTTGAAGAACAAAACTAATGGGACAACTTATACAAATATCACATGGTTCTGATTTATTAGTGACAAAATTACACCATTTTTCAGACATAAATTTGGCTATCTGTACTTTTTAGAATAAACTGATGAACCGGAAATAATTTTAGATCTGATGCATTCAATTAAAGTGTAGGTGATACCAATGATGAAAATGATCACTAAATCACTAAAAATGATGAAATGTTGATATTTTAAAAACTCCTGAAGAAAAAAGTCGATAAGTGCACGGGTGAAGGATAAAAAACAGCTGTCTGAAGCCTGCACTCTATTTCTATTGCTCTTGCTTGCCTCTATGGTGGTTGGCTCTCACTGCGTTATTTGTATCCCTTCCTGTTCCGGAGCACAGCCGGTGTTTTTCTGTATCTGTTAGCTGTTTAATCTGCGCAGTTAGATTGATCTAGTTATCTAGATTACGATTTGTTTCCCAGTGTAATCTTTACGTGCCTTAACTAAAGCACTCCTTCTGCTGAATCACCTCTAAATTATTTACACATTATTCCCTTTGCGTGTTTTTAGGAATCCGCTAGCTTAGCGTAGCTACTAGCTCTTAGCCGATTTAGCATGGCGGCTTTCTCCTGTCTCTCCCGCACTTTTCTGCTCTGGGTGTGAAATGTTTGTTATTCCTCGGCCTCCTTTAGCAAGTAACGGTACTTGTAATAAGTGTAGCTTATTCGTTAGCTTTGGAGGCCAGGCTGGGCGAATTGGAGACTCGGCTCCGCACCGTGGAAATTCTACAGCTAGCCAGGCCCCTGTAGTCGGTTGCGGACAAGGTAGCTTAGCCGCCGTTAGTTCCCCCCTGGCAGATCCCGAAGCAGCGGGAAAGCAGGCTGACTGGGTGACTGTGAGGAGGAAGCGTAGCCCTAAACAGAAGCCCCGTGTACACCGCCAACCCGTTCACATCTCTAACCGTTTTTCCCCACTCGACGACACACCCGCCGAGGATCAAACTCTGGTTATTGGCGACTCTGTTTTCGAGAAATGTGAAGTTAGCGACACCAGCAACCATAGTCAATTGTTCTTCCGGGGGCCAGAGCAGGCGACATGAAGGAAATTTGAACTGCTGGCTAAGGCTAAGCGTAAATTTGGTAAGATTGTAATTCACGTCGGCAGTAATGACACCCGGTTACGCCAACGGAGGTCACCTAAAATTAACATTAAATCGGTGTGTAACTTTGCAAAAACAATGTCGGACTCTGTAGTTTTCTCTGGGCCCCTCCCCAATCGGACCGGGAGTGACATGTTTAGCCGCATGTTCTCCTTGAATTGCTGGCTGTCTGAGTGGTGTCCAAAAAATGAGGTGGGCTTCATAGATAATTGGCAAAGCTTCTGGGGAAACCTGGTCTTGTTAGGAGAGACGGCATCCATCCCACTTTGGATGGAGCAGCTCTCATTTCTAGAAATCTGGCCAATTTTCTTAAATCCTCCAAACCGTGACTATCCAGGGTTGGGACCAGGAAGCAGAGTTGTAGTCTTACACACCTCTCTGCAGCTTCTCTCCCCCTGCCATCCCCTCATTACCCCATCCCCGTAGAGACGGTGCCTGCTCCCAGACTACCAATAACCAGCAAAAATCTATTTAAGCATAAAAATTCAAAAAGAAAAAATAATATAGCACCTTCAACTGCACCACAGACTAAAACAGTTAAATGTGGTCTATTAAACATTAGGTCTCTCTCTTCTAAGTCCCTGTTGGTAAATGATATAATAATTGATCAACATATTGATTTATTCTGCCTAACAGAAACCTGGTTACAGCAGGATGAATATGTTAGTTTAAATGAGTCAACACCCCCGAGTCACACTAACTGTCAGAATGCTCGTAGCACGGGCCGGGGCGGAGGATTAGCAGCAATCTTCCATTCCAGCTTATTAATTAATCAAAAACCCAGACAGAGCTTTAATTCATTTGAAAGCTTGTCTCTTAGTCTTGTCCATCCAAATTGGAAGTCCCAAAAACCAGTTTTTATTTGTTATTATCTATCGTCCACCTGGTCGTTACTGTGAGTTTCTCTGTGAATTTTCAGACCTTTTGTCTGACTTAGTGCTTAGCTCAGATAAGATAATTATAGTGGGCGATTTTAACATCCACACAGATGCTGAGAATGACAGCCTCAACACTGCATTTAATCTATTATTAGACTCTATTGGCTTTGCTCAAAAGTATATGAGTCCACCCACCACTTTAATCATATCTTAGATCTTGTTCTGACTTATGGTATGGAAATAGAAGACTTAACAGTATTCCCTGAAAACTCCCTTCTGTCTGATCATTTCTTAATAACATTTACATTTACTCTGATGGACTACCCAGCAGTAGGGAATAAGTTTCATTACACTAGAAGTCTTTCAGAAAGCGCTGTAACTAGGTTTAAGGATATGATTCCTTCTTTATGTTCTCTAATGCCATATACCAACACAGTGCAGAGTAGCTACCTAAACTCTGTAAGGGAGATAGAGTATCTCGTCAATAGTTTTACATCCTCATTGAAGACAACTTTGGATGCTGTAGCTCCTCTGAAAAAGAGAGCTTTAAATCAGAAGTGTCTGACTCCGTGGTATAACTCACAAACTCGTAGCTTAAAGCAGATAACCCGTAAGTTGGAGAGGAAATGGCGTCTCACTAATTTAGAAGATCTTCACTTAGCCTGGAAAAAGAGTCTGTTGCTCTATAAAAAAGCCCTCCGTAAAGCTAGGACATCTTTCTACTCATCACTAATTGAAGAAAATAAGAACAAACCCCAGGTTTCTTTTCAGCACTGTAGCCAGGCTGACAAAGAGTCAGAGCTCTATTGAGCTGAGTATTCCATTAACTTTAACTAGTAATGACTTCATGACTTTCTTTGCTAACAAAATTTAACTATTAGAGAAAAAATTACTCATAACCATCCCAAAGACGTATCGTTATCTTTGGCTGCTTCAGTGATGCCGGTATTTGGTTAGACTCTTTCTCTCCGATTGTTCTGTCTGAGTTATTTTCATTAGTTACTTCATCCAAACCATCAACATGTTTATTAGACCCCATTCCTACCAGGCTGCTCAAGGAAGCCCTACCATTATTTAATGCTTCGATCTTAAATATGATCAATCTATCTTTGTTAGTTGGCTATGTACCACAGGCTTTTAAGGTGGCAGTAATTAAACCATTACTTAAAAAGCCATCACTTGACCCAGCTATCTTAGCTAATTATAGGCCAATCTCCAACCTTCCTTTTCTCTCAAAAATTCTTGAAAGGGTAGTTGTAAAACAGCTAACTGATCATCTGCAGAGGAATGGTCTATTTGAAGAGTTTCAGTCAGGTTTTAGAATTCATCATAGTACAGAAACAGCATTAGTGAAGGTTACAAATGATCTTCTTATGGCCTCGGACAGTGGACTCATCTCTGTGCTTGTTCTGTTAGACCTCAGTGCTGCTTTTGATACTGTTGACCATAAAATTTTATTACAGAGATTAGAGCATGCCATAGGTATTAAAGGCACTGCGCTGCGGTGGTTTGAATCATATTTGTCTAATAGATTACAATTTGTTCATGTAAATGGGGAATCTTCTTCACAGACTAAAGTTAATTATGGAGTTCCACAAGGTTCTGTGCTAGGACCAATTTTATTCACTTTATACATGCTTCCCTTAGGCAGTATTATTAGACGGTATTGCTTAAATTTTCATTGTTACGCAGATGATACCCAGCTTTATCTATCCATGAAGCCAGAGGACACACACCAATTAGCTAAACTGCAGGATTGTCTTACAGACATAAAGACATGGATGACCTCTAATTTCCTGCTTTTAAACTCAGATAAAACTGAAGTTATTGTACTTGGCCCCACAAATCTTAGAAACATGGTGTCTAACCAGATCCTTACTCTGGATGGCATTACCCTGACCTCTAGTAATACTGTGAGAAATCTTGGAGTCATTTTTGATCAGGATATGTCATTCAAAGCGCATATTAAACAAATATGTAGGACTGCTTTTTTTGCATTTACGCAATATCTCTAAAATCAGAAAGGTCTTGTCTCAGAGTGATGCTGAAAACTAATTCATGCATTTATTTCCTCTAGGCTGGACTATTGTAATTCATTATTATCAGGTTGTCCTAAAAGTTCCCTAAAAGCCTTCAATTAATTCAAAATGCTGCAAGCTAGAGTACTGACGGGGACTAGAAGGAGAGAGCATATCTCACCCATATTGGCCTCTCTTCATTGGCTTCCTGTTAATTCTAGAATAGAATTTAAAATTCTTCTTACTTATAAGGTTTTGAATAATCAGGTCCCATCTTATCTTAGGGACCTCGTAGTACCATATCACCCCAATAGAGCACTTCGCTCTCAGACTGCAGGCTTACTTGTAGTTCCTAGGGTTTGTAAGAGTAGAATGGGAGGCAGAGCCTTCAGCTTTCAGGCTCCTCTCCTGTGGAACCAGCTCCCAATTCAGATCAGGGAGACAGACACCCTCTCTACTTTTAAGCTTAGGCTTAAAACTTTCCTTTTTGCTAAAGCTTATAGTTAGGGCTGGATCAGGTGACCCTGAACCATCCCTTAGGTTATGCTGCTATAGACGTAGACTGCTGGGGGGTTCCCATGATGCACTGTTTCTTTCTCTTTTTGCTCTGTATGCACCACTCTGCATTTAATCATTAGTGATTCGATCTCTGCTCCCCTCCACAGCATGTCTTTTTCCTGGTTCTCTCCCTCAGCCCCAACCAGTCCCAGCAGAAGACTGCCCCTCCCTGAGCCTGGTTCTGCTGGAGGTTTCTTCCTGTTTAAAGGGAGTTTTTCCTTCCCACTGTAGCCAAGTGCTTGCTCACAGGGGGTCGTTTTGACCGTTGGGTTTTACATAATTATTGTATGGCCTTGCCTTACAATATAAAGCGCCTGGGGCAACTGTTTGTTGTGATTTGGCGCTATATAAAAAAATTGATTGATTGATTTCAGGCCTCAGCCGTGGCCATATTGTTGGTACGTCATTGGGAAAATGCTTTTCTGAGATTGTACTGCCTTGCCCAAATCAACTGCAAACACAGTGGAGGTCGAGCTGTTTTTGATTTTTTTTTTTTTGTTGTGTGGAGTTAAGTCCAGTCAGAAGGTGATTCAGAACACAGAATGGTGATTAAAAAAAAAAAAAAAAAAAATAATAATTCAGGCGGTTTCAGCATGTGGAGTGGAAATGATAAACTTTTTTTTTTTTTTTGGCAGCTTTTGGGCATAATCCACTGATTAATTTTTTTGGAAAAAAAAATGTTTTGCTATCCTTGACATCAGAAAAAATATGATTAGGAGTGTGGATGTTTTTATTTATGTTTTTTTTTCTTTTCTTAGAAACAGGTACACACACTCACACACTCATCTTCAACTGCTTAGTCCAATCAAGGGTCGCGGGGGACTGGAGCCCATCCCAGCAGTCATATAGCGCAAGGCGGGGTACACCCAGGACAGGACGCCAGTCTGTCACAGGGCCACAAACACACAAACAAACACATTCACACCCACTCGCACACCTATGGATAATTTAAAGATTCCAATCCACCTAACCCGCATGTCTTTGGATGTGGAAGGAAACCGGAGCACCCGGAGGAAACCCATGCAAACACCGGGAGAACATGCAAACTCCACACAGAAAGGGCACAGGCGGGAATTGAGCCCATGACCTTCTCGCTGTGAGGCAACAGCACTAACCACTAAGCCACCGTGCTGCCCTAGAAACAGGTACATGCATTTCAAATCTGAAAAAATGTCACAGCACCTGTGAGGGACTGAAATATCAGCTATTTTGAAAATAAATCTTATTTCTTTCATTGAATGCAGTTAGTGTACTGTATGTTAGTTAACATGTTGTTATAAATTATTTAACAGCTGAGTGGATCCTTGTCATTTGATTGGTGCTTTATATGTCATGGATTATTTGTTCCATTTACTGTGCAATTTCTTTCCATTGTTTGTACCATTGCATGCTGCAAACCGCCCACGCACACACTAGTGGGGCGGCGTTTATCTAAACACAGCAGAGTGTGTTGTTGACGGACGACAATGTGAACGAGCAAGTTTACGGTGCTAATTCTTCCAACACACACAACACAAAACAAATCCACAATGACATAAGCCATCTGGAATCATGAAGACCTGGAAAGAGGATGAAGTTAGGATGAAAGCTGGACAAATTTTTGTCGTGATTTTTCACTGGCGTGAGGAAGTACACAAAGTCTTTTTTTTTTTTTTTTGGAAGTACACAAAGTCAGTGCATGGCATCGTAGACTACATTGTCAGAATTATTTTTGCACACCTATTTAAAGTTTGTGTTGGACTGTTAAGCACCAGTGAGGAGCAACAGAATGTAAGTGCCTTTTCTGTTTTTTTTTTTTTTTTAATATAAATTAATTTAATATCAAATGACAAGGATATATTTTAGCCATTATATAAAACAAATAATGAATGTTTTTACAGTGAAAGGACAGGTTATACTGTAGGAGGGACTGCTTGGGACTTCGGCGAGGGCGGTCACACCTCCTCCTCTCTCCTCTCATCTGTGTTTTTCTATCTCTGCTCCAACCCTCAAAAGTCCCAACTTCAACAGACTGTGATGTGAATTCTTGAAGCTATATTGGGAATAACCATGGCATTGATCAGCTGGTCTCTTAACGCTACTGAAATCAGGGCTGGGGGACCCTGCATGCCCAGATGGTACCTATCCTGCGGGCTATGTTCTCGACGCCTGGGAGAAGTGGCACATTGCGTGCTTGGCACCACTCTCCATGGAAGACATCAAAGAGTTATTCTTTTTTGCTTTTATGGTAGGAGGGCTGGGGCTGATCGGGTTATGCGCTGCCCTGACCTACTGGAAAATTGGGAAGACGACTGCTACCAGAACCACAACCCCACATCTGTCCATCATGATTAATGATGCGGGCAAGGCAGTACAATCTCAAACTGTGTTAACTTTTGTGTGTTAACGGCCTTGGTCAAGCCTTCAGATCCCTTCTTATCTGCCCTCCTTCACAGAACTCATCTGCCTGCTGTTGTCAAGGCAACACCAGACTTTATGCACACATGGACAGAGACTGATACAAACTCATTTGCACACATGACGCATGAATTCCTCAAATTATATTGGATACTGGATCTATTGGACTACTGTTGGATTTACCATGGAATTGATCAGCTGGTCTCTGAACGCTATTGACACCATTTTTTTTCTACAAGAAGGTCAGGACTGGGGTATTCTACCTTCCCAGATGGAACATATCCTGCGGGCTATGTTCTCGACTCCTGGGGCTCTCGGCGTATGGCATACTTGGTGCCTTTCTCCATTGAGGACGTCAAGGATTTAGTCATTTTTGGTCTTATGGTAGCAGGGCTGGTACTTTTTGGCTTATGTGCTGCCCTGATCTACCGGAAAATTGGCAAGATGGTGGCATAACGAACCACTGCCCCTCGCATGTCCGTCATGATTAACAAGGGATTTGGTTGTTCAAGTGGAACTGTTAAAAGTGTTTTTCACTGCTCAAACACAACACTCCAGGCTTATCGAGCCTGAAGGACAAATTGCCCACTGTTTACCTCCAGAGGAATTTATTCAGGCCTTGGTGAGATTATTCGCCTCCTTCTTATCTCAACCCACAAAGACAATAAACTGACAGAATTACACATGGACAAAGACTGGAGCATGCTCCATTTTTCCCTTCACCTCCCTTCCTGCCTGCCCCTCCATCACACACCCCATCCCGGCCACCGCTCACACCACCCCTTTCCCCTGCGGGGGCTGCACAGTTTTTAGCTGCGGCAGGTCCCTGTTCCCCCCAAGCTGGCGGCGGCACGACTCCAGTTGCAGCGGCTACCACACACTCACATCGCCTCAATTTGGAAAACAGACTGTTTCAAGTTTAGTGCACATAAACAATGTCAAATGTATATGTGTTGTCTTAATTCTGATGTGTGCCATTATTACGGTAAACAAGTAATAATTTTGGATTAATTGCTGTTTGTGGAATGTGACTGAAAATCTTGTTGTAATGACAATGATAATAAAGCTATCCATCCGTATATATATATATATATATATATATATATATATATATATATATATATATATATATATATATATATATATATATATATATATACAGTAAAACTCGCCCATACTGGATATTCACACTCACCAGACAAAAGCATGAGTCTCAATGCTTTTGATTAGTTTTCCATGAAATAAAGACCATTAAAATGGATGCAATATAACAGATTTTCATTCACATCGGACAAAACATCTCGACCCTTCATAATGTACTTCCATTAAAAAGCCCTTGCATATACTGAACAGAGCAGTCTGGACTTGGACAGTAAGAGAGGTATAAAATAAAATTTAGCACCGACACTAACCGATTTAAGGAAAGTGGGTACTGTATTTCCATGATTAAAAGACCAGCTGTTTATTTTTTTAAAAGACCCAGTGCTTAAAGGAGGCAGGGCATTATTCAAGGTGATTATTAACGAAATGCTACTTGTTGCCTGCACTGTAACATGGTGTTAAGTTTCACACATATCCCTAGGTGTGGTGAACCAAACAGCTTTACATCACAGCCCTCTGCTTGGCTGCAAACCAGTGCACCTTCTAAATCTGAGACCACAAACGGTCAAGATTTGTCACTTTTCTGGTTTTACTTCTTCCTCTCCCATCATATTTTAAAAGTTTTTGCAGTGTACAAACTGATTTCATTTTCATCATGCAAAAACATTTGGCATAAATGTCCGCAAATATGACCAACTTCACAACATAGAGTCAGAAAAAGACACTCAAATGACCTGCAATTTATGAAGGAACTTGTACATGTTACCTTTGGTTTGGAGGTTGATGATTATATAAAGAAGTTTGTTGAAGGAAAAATTAATCCAGAAAAAACAAACACCATTCCTGCAGCAAATTGCATAACACCATGACAGAGAAGTTTAAAGGATAAACGCACATGTCAATATCATTACCTGGCCATGGAATTACAGAGTTACAGAAGCATAAATCAGGCTTTAGGATGTAACCTTTTTAAAGCACATAATGTCCAGCGCTAATTTAAGGCAGGCGTTTATTTTTTTTGGACAAAGTTTTGTCCCGGTCAAAAAATGAAGAAGGTCCTGATTCAGGATACCCCATAGATCATTCGGTGCCTCCTGACAGTAACTCATCCCTTACATACATATAATGGCTTTTGTCCATTTTAAATGTATAACGTACATTGTCCATTTAATACATATGATGGATTTCGATTATAACAGACAAAATCCACTGGTCCACCTGAATCCATTATGTCCAACTTACTATATATATATATATTATATATAATATATATATATACGAGGTATATTAGAAAAGTATCCGACCTTATTATTTTTTTCAAAAACCATATGGATTTGAATCACGTGTGATTACATCAGACATGCTTGAACCCTCGTGGGCATGCAAGAGTTTTTTCACGCCTGTCGGTTACGTCATTCGCCTGTGGGCAGTCTTTGAGTGAGGAGTCGTCCACCCGCTCGTCGATTTTTTTCATTGTTTAGGAATGGCTCAGAGGACTGTTGCTTTGTTTGATAAAATTTTTTTCAAAACTGTAAGGCACAACTGAGTGGACACCATTCAATAAATTCAGCTGGTTTTCGGTAAAAAATTTTAACGGCTGATGAGAGATTTTGGTCTGGTAGTGTCGCTTTAAGGATGGTCCACGGCGCCTGACGGCGATCTGCGCTACGAGGCGGCAGCGTCTCGCCATTTCAAGTTGAAAACTTCCACATTTTCAGGCTTCGTTGACGCAGTAAGTCGTCAGAGAACAGAGACTTTCAGAAGAAGTCGGCATGAGGAGTTTATTCGGACATTCCATTGTTAACGGTCATTTTGTAATGAAGAACGTGGGGGCAGAGTCGCATGTCGGGCTGGACCCGACCGCGGGGGGTCGCGGCAGAAAACACCTCGTTGGAAATCTTAACGGGTCAAGTTGGAACATGCCCAAGCTGTTAAAACAATTCTCAGTTACTCAACTTGTTGAAAGCCATTAAAAGCCGCCTGAATTCTACAAATGGTTTTCAACACGGAGGTGTTTTTCCTGTCGCGGCGCACACAGATTTGCCGAGTCGTCACGGAACGACTCGGCGAATTTGCGCGTACGTCTTTCATTAAAAAAAATGTCCTTAAACAGTGGAATGTCCGCATAAATTCCTCATGCCAGCCTCTTCTGAATCTTCTCTGTTCTCTCACGATGTCCTGGGTGAATTAAGCCTTAAATTAGGATGTTTTCAGCTCGAAACAGGCCGACGACAGCGCCTGGAAGCGCTGCAGGACGTCCCGCTCCGTGGGAAGTCCTTACACCGACAGAATCACCCCATAATCTCTCATCAGCCGTTAAACTTTTCACAGAAAACCAGCTTAATTTCTCGAATAGTGTCCACTCGGATATTCCTCACAGGTCCAGAAAAAATTTTGATAAAGCAACGCGCGCCGTCTCGAGCAGCGTGTGAAACAAAGGAATTCAGCCGAGAGGGCGGGACCACATCTCACTCAAGGCCTGCCCACAGGGAAATGACGTCACCGGACACGCGTGAAAAAACTCACGCATGCGCACGAGGGTTCAAGCATGATTGGTGTAATCGCATGTCATTCAAATCCATATAGTTAAAAAAAAAAAGGGTCGGTTTATTATCTAAGAGACCTCGTATATATATATATATATATATATATATATATATATATATATATATATATATATATAGATATATAACACCTGCAGTTGTCATAAGACATATCAGTTGATGGAAGCCTGAACATTTTGAAAGTGAGTAATGATGAAAATGAAGTGTAATATATTTTTCAAAGAGATGTAGTACTGTGGTGGTAAATTTGTGTGAAATTGTTCACTCTCATAATGTAACTGACTGTAGCAGAAGGAGACTGGTGAGGGAAGCCACAATGACATTCATGACAGCTTATGTGATAGCTTGTGTAGGTGTGATTAAAAAAAAATGGCCATAGTGCACATTTGTAGAGTGCATCACCAGCTGTAAAATGTTGTGGTGGAGTGGCACAAATAAGAATTGGGTAAAAAGAAGACATGAAATTTCAATTACTGTTTGCAGGAAAGGACATGTGAAACTTTTTTTTATTTTATTTATTTCCTTTATATAGCGCCAAATCACAACTGAGTTGCCTCATGGCGCTTCACACAGGTAAGGTCTAACCTTACCAACCCCCAGAGCAACAGTGGTAAGGAAAAACTCCCTCTGAGGAAGAAACCTCAAGCAGACCAGGACTCAAAGGGGCGACCCTCTGCTTGGGCCATGCTACAAACATAAATTACAGAAATAATCCACAGAACATTCACGGACAAATATACAAGAATTGCTGTTGGTGCACAGGACAGGAGGATCGCCAACACAAACACAACCCCCATCTCTGGATGGAGCTGCACCTTAAACAGAGAAAAAACAGAATCAAGCATCAGAAAGACAAAAAATACTGTATAATTTGCTAGACTTAATCAGCAAGAAAAACAGAAGAAATACTAAGGTGATCACCGGCCCGCTAGACCTAAGCTTCACTAAAAGACCAGAATTTAGGGTGAAGTTGAGGCCGCGGCCCGCTCCAATTATTAATAACATGAATAAAAAGAGTAAAAAGCGTAAAAAAACAAAACTGTACCAGTATGCTAGATATATGAAAGGGAAAATAAGTGCATCTTAAGTCTGGACTTGAAAGTTTCCACAGAATCTGATTGGTTTATTGGACACAGGGACAATCATCCACAGAATAGGGGCACGATAAGAGAAAGCTCTGTGACCCGCAGACTTCTTATTCACCCTAGGGACACAAAGTAGTTCTGCACCCTGAGAACGTAAAGCCTGGGCCGGTACGTAAGGTTAATTAGGTCAGCAAGGTAGGGAGTGTGCCAGTCCATGAATAATTTTATAGGTTAGTAGCAGAACCTTAAATCTGATCTCACTGGGACAGGAAGCCAGTGAAGAGATGCCAAAATGGGTGTAATGTGGTCAAACTTTCTGCTTTGTGTCAAACGTCTAGCTGCAGCATTCTGAACAAAATTGGAGACCCCTAATGGGGGTTTTTTTCCGTAATTATTGTGTGGCAGAAGATCATTCACCACTTTAATGACAGCCCTTTCTGTGGAATGATATTTTCTAAAAGCAGACTGCAGCGGCTCAAAGAGATTATTCTCAGTAAGATAGTCTACAAGCTGCCGTGACACCATTTTTTCCAGAATTTTAGAGCAAAATGACAGATTTGATATCGGCCGATAGTTTGTCAGTACACTAGGGTCAAGATTAGGTTTCTTAAGTAATGGTTTAATCACTGCAGATTTGAAACATTTAGGACAATTCCAGAGTTAAAGAAAGATTAATAATTTCCGCATAATCGGCCCAAGAGTGGGCCACAGGTCCTTAAACAGTTTTGTTGGTATAGGATCAAATAAACAGGTTGTTCTTTTTGTTGACGTTATGAGTTTCGTTAGCATGTCTAGAGAGATACCATCAAATTCTGTAAATCTAGGTAATACCTCAGTAGTGGCGCCCAACCTCAATAGCAGGGTGTAGTGGCTGGGTTAAGGCATGCTGGGATATCTTCAACCTAATGTCATCTATTTCTTCTCAAAGTAATCCAGGAATTCTTGTGCTGTAAAAGGAGAGTGAACTACAGTGGTTGTCCATGAATAAGTGTTGCCACTGTGTCGAACAAGATCTTGAGTTATGCTTATTTTTGTTGATCAAATCAGGAGTAATAGGTCCGCTTTGTGGCCAATAATGCATGCCTATAGGTCTAAGATAGCATCACGCCACGCGAGGTGGAATACTTCTAATTTGAACGACGCCATTTCCGTTCTAGACCTCTTGCTTTATGCTTGAGGTCACGCAGGTAATCACTGAACCAAGGTGACTGCGATTTGGGGAGCGCGTTTTCAACACAGGTGGTGCAATCATGTCCGAGTGTCGTTTTGAGCACTGAGTTTAAACTATCCACAAGTCCTGTCTACTGACTGGGTATTTGTCAAAAGTGAGGCTAAGACATCAGGCAGTCTAGCTTCTAGTTCAGTCTTAGTTGAGGAGTTGATGCATCGCCGTAATGATAAATAAGGTTGTTGTTCCACTAAACACGGCAGTGAAACTGTAAACTTAATAAGTGAGTGATCAGACACCACTGATGTAGAGGCATGATGTCAATATTCGTGACAGCAATACCACATGCGAGAACCAGTTCCAGGGTATTTCCACTAATGTGCGTCGAATCCCGACTGCATTGCCGAAATCCTAATGCATCCACAATTTCCATAAATGATTTGCAGAGGGGATCAGAAGGTTTATTTATATGAACGTTAAAGTCACCAATGATCAGAATGTTATCTGCTCTCGTTGACAAGTTAGAAAGGAACGCACCAAATTCATCTAAGAATTCAATATGGGCCCGGAGGCCTATATACAGTGACAAAGTAATACGACTGATTTTTATTCTTCTGACCTTGGCAATGCGTAATATCCTGAGCGGAGCGGAGAATCAGATGATAAAAACGAGTTATATTTGTGACCCCCAACAGCTAATAAGCTAAACCTAGATTTATAAATAAGAGCTACACCCCCGCCTTGCTTCGCATCACGAGGGACGTGACTAAATGTATATGCTGGTGGGCAGGCTTCATTTAAGGGGAGGACAGCTGTAGGTTTAAGCCAGGTTTCACATAACCCAATCATATCTAAGTGATGATCAATAATTAAATTATTAATCAACATGATTTTGAGGACAGTGATCTTATGTTAATGAGACCCAGTCTAAGGACCTCAGTGGGGTTGACAGTCGAGCTGTTTGGGTTTAGGGGTGGTTCCAGAGTGGCATATATAAGATGCCTAGAAGTAGGTTTAGGTTTGAGACATTCCACACGCGTTGTAGGTAGCAGACATGAAATCTTTGATATTGCGGGAACAACCATTGGGCCATCCTCAATTTCAACATGATCCAATATAAGTTTGCAAAGCATATCCCTCTATGACTTTTATGGACATGTCTACGGGAGCAGGCCACAGTCTCAACTTGTTGAAATTCCCTCTCTGGCAGATAAACTGCACTATCACCATAGTGGATTTTCTGCACTAATTTCCCTGTTAAGCTAATGGATTCCACACCCACATTTGTCATAAGCCTGGCAGGGTCTCTAATCACCTGCTCCGTGGCCTGCCATAGATTCCTAATGTTACCCACCCTGTAGAGCTCTATCGATGTTCGCAGACAAGATGGCGGCACCTTCCCCAGTAGGGTGGAGGCCGTCCGGCATCAGCAGGCCACTGCGGCCCCAGAACGAAGGCCAGTTATCAATAAAGCTAAAACCTTACTGTCTACAAAACTGAGCCAGCCACCTATTTAATGATGTCAGTACCCCGGGAGGGGAGGGGACCAGAGACTATTAATCGATGCCGACACATCTTTCTGGCAAGGTCACAAGTCCTCTCTATGTCCATTTTTGTTACCTCTGAGTGCTTCATCCTGATATCATTGGTGCCAACATGAATAACTATGTGACTATATCTCATGTCATGTTCCTTCGTCTGTCTTCCCTTCTGCAGCATCAGCACCCTAAGATGAGATGCAGTGTCGGGAGCTCTGGCCCCAGGAATACATTTAACGTCAGCCGGCGAATGTAACCTGACTTTGCGGGTGATAGAATCCCCTATCACTAAAGTCCGGTGTTTCGGCCTGAAGACAGGAGTGGAAGTCACTTGTGGACTCAGAGAATTCACATCTGGAAAATCCAAGGGGGAGAACGGATTCACAGTTCGCACTGGCAAGTGTGATCGGGGTGCCACAACCGGGCACCAAGTCCTACGGGGCTTCCTCCACCTAGCCACAGTCCGAAAGCCATCCTCCACAGCCGGCGTTTCTAAGCTGATGCTAATGGGCTCGCTAGCCGGCCCAACACTAACCTCATCGGGAGTGCCCGTAACATCTAACTCCACTGCGCTAAGAAGCTGCTCTAAGTTATGGACACGGCTCTCTAAGAGAGCCACCCTATCTTCCATCATCACGAAGGATTTACGGAGGGTGTAAAGTAGAATTAGTAGTGTATTTTTTGCACTAAGAAATTCAAAAATGTAGCCAAGCAAACACGAGCTAACCAATAATGGATAAGCTAACCACTCCTAAGGCTCTCACAGACGCAGATAAATGAATTAAAATTCACAGCAGTTACACTGAAAAATTAACAGAAGTTTTAAACAGGTAAAAAAACCCAGCAGCTATAAAATACACTAAACAGATAATTAACTAACAGGAGTGTAAAAAAATGAAATGAAAAAATGATGACAAGGGTCAGAAATAGCTAACACAAGCTAACTGCTAGCGAAAATGCTAGCCGCTCCTAAGATTTTACACAGGAGTAAAAATTACTTAAAATTCACAGCAGTTCAACTGAAAAACAAACAGAAGTATTAAACAGGTAGAAAAGAATCAGCTATAAAAAGTAACAACAGAGAGGGGAGGTGTCGACCTAGTTAGCGAATGCTAACTGCCAGCGAATGCTAACTGCCAGCGATTCACAACAGGACTGTTGTTAAATAACGTTCAGAGTCGATACAATTAACAACCAGAAGAGTGCTAAACAGAAATAAAAGAAGAGTATACAACCGTGTGAAGTTCAGAGTGGCGTCACAGCAGCTCGAACACTTGAGCCTAGATTTAGTCTGTTTTCTTCAATGTGTAATTGTCCAAGTGGGGACTTGCAGACCCAAACTGACAAGCATGTGCTGGCTGACCAACCACACAAGGACAAGAAAAGACTAGTTGTGGTATGTTGTTGAATCCAGAGTGATAGCAGTATCAAAATTTAAGACACTTACCATTTAGGAGTCCCAGGGGTTGAAGGAAGAACTATAACAGATGTGGAAGGTAAAGGTCACAGTGTTTAAAATGCTAATAGGACCTATCAGGGCTGTGACCCCCAATTGGGAGGATGCCTCCAGCAGAATCCAAATATAACATCAAAGGTCTCTGTCAAGAAGAGTGTAGTCCAACAAATATGATTAAAACAATGTTGTTGGGGTCCTCTACCAGGCTCTCTGGCAGATTGAGGGACCTCTGCATAAAGAAAATTAAGTGAGCCTAACAATATGCTTTTTGTGAATGGTGCACATGAGGTGTGCAATATGAGAATGTCTGATGAGTGTCTCCAACTGGTCACTATTCATTAAATATAATATATATTTAAAGTGACACAATCTGCACCAAAATTTTAAAATATGATGAGCCAGAAAAACAAGGCTTACAGATGCTCATTAGTGTGGCATTTTTGTTAAGCATTTCCTTTTGGTGTCTGAAGTTGGAGGTCATGTGGGGTTGCTTTCTAATTGGGTGTCAAGAGGATTCTAAATATTTTCACTCCCACATCTCACTAAACACACACACACAGTGTAAATGCATCTTGGTTTAATTGGTCAAATTGGCTTTCCTGACCAGTCGTGCAAAATCATGAACCCACGCAAACACTGTAGCGTACAAGAGAAGTCCCTAATAAGGAATTGTTAGACCGGTAGGTTTGCAGAGCATGACAGGAAATCTGCCTTTCCACTCCACAGGCATGTCACTGAAGCATTTCAACTTTCGACTGTTGCGGTTGTTTGCTGCAGTTACAGCCAATTAAAAGGTAAGGCAAAGTAATGCGGCCCATCAGATATTCTGAAGAGCACTTGAGCGTGTTGCAAAATTTGTGAGACAACTTTCTCAGTGGTTTCAGTGAAAGTTGTCAGGATTGTAATGGATTATTTTTTCTGCTGTGCTGCAAAGAGAAGTGGGCCTTATGCCTGAAGTTAGTATGCTGGAACAGAGGCAGATATTAAATAAATCAGCCAAAATGCCTACCTACCAACGAAATTATGATTCACTTCTCTTTGATTTCTACCTGTTGACTAAAGTGGCTGCGTTCCAAAAAGTTTAAATCCACTATCTTTTCTTTTCTTTAATACAGTAAATAAATCCAATATAGTATCTAAACTAAGTTACAGACTGGTCAACTTGAAATCATCAGCCAACAAACCTAAGCATAATTGATCATTTTGATAACTGATTAACTGAAATGCTGAATAATGCAGCAGATTCAATTTTTCCATGAAATGTTTGAGTTTGAGTTGAGCTGAGTTTGAGTTTGAGTTGAATTCCTCAAGAGAGGAAATGAATGTGCTTTCATTAATACTCAATGCACTGCTTCAAAAATCAATGCAGAATGTGACGGGCAGGTTGGTCAAAGACAGTTGGACACAAATGTGAGACTCAAACAGCTCTGATTAGTAAAAGGCTCTCCTGGCGTGGATAGCGGTGGTCTGTACACAAGAAGACAGTCCAAAAAAAACACAGCAGAAAAATCGTCAGGCATGGTTGTTCAAACGGGCAGGAGGTCAGGTACACAACGAGACAGGCAGGACTATGGAACATGAACAACAGAGCTGGAGAGATGGCACAATGTGCATCAATCTGGCGAGAAACTACTGCACCCAGTGAAACTTATGTAACCCAGTTTTTATGAGCAGCAAATCAGGAACAGGTGTGTGTGGAAAGCACCGGAACAAGGGCGTGGCCAGAGAGAGAGAAAGAGATGCCCACCACCAACGACTCAGAGACAGATGAGAGACAGAAACAGACAGACCCAAGCAGAAAAACCCAACAAGAAATGAACACAAAGAAAAGCAATGAATCAAAAAGAAATAACAAAACAGACCAAAAAATAAAACAGAAAACCAGACAAAATTTCAAACCCTGACAGAATGCTTGAATCTGTCAGTCAAACCTGGGATATGTTTGTGCACCTGTTGCCCTATCAACCACACACAGCACCACCTTTGGTCCTAGGTGGCAACCACTCAGGGAGATGAGTCTATTCCTACATCCCAGTAGGCAACCACTTGGTCTTTTGCAATTGCTAGGGAACCTGCATCCTGGATCATGTCAACAGAAGCATTATATTTTGGCCTTCTGGGCCCAAATATCAGACAAGACGTTCCCACAAAATGTAAGTGGTGTGTCATAACCAAGTCTCTATTAAGGCTTCACGTTCATTTGCAATATGTGTGTGACAGTGGCAACCAGGATCTTTTTGATGGCATGGACACTGGGCATTGCATATTTGTAATTGTAATGCCCAACAGGCAGACATGTGCTTTTTCCCCCCTGTTATATTTCCTCCATGGAGCCACACAACATTTTTTTTAATTATTATTACATGTAATTTTTTTTGTATTATTTTATTATTATTGTACTTTGTTATTATTTACCGGGCTGTTTCTTACTGGGTCCAGTCAAGGGAATTTCCATGGCCAATATTGACATAATAGCAGGAGAATACCAGCTGAGCACTTTAATCATTCATTTCAACTTATTTGTAACATACTTTTTCTAATCACTCTTAATTTTAACACATTAACTTCATTTAATCATACTTGTCATGTTAGAATCATTCTTAGACATATTCCATCGTCTTCACCACTGAGTTCATTCCGTGGGCCTCCCCATTTGCAATGGAAAAGTCCGGTATGACCTCACTTACTCCTGTAAGGTACCAAACACTATGCAGTTTAATCCAACAGCATGTATATTAATTCCATGGCACGTATTATATTCCAAGATGAAAACAAGCTGAAAGCAAGCTTAAAGTCATCTTTCCTGACCATACATACATACATACATACACACACATATACACACACACACACAAGGTCTGTCAATAAAGTAACGGTACTTTTTATTTTTTTCAAAAACTATATGGATTTCATTCATATGTTTTTACGTCAGACATGCTTGAACCCTCGTGCGCATGCGTGAGTTTTTCCACGCCTGTCGGTTACGTCATCCGCCTGTGAGCACGCCTTGGGAAGGAGTGGTCCCACCCCCTCACCAGATTTTCATTGTCTGGAAATGGCGGAATGAAAAGGACTTTTTTTCCATCAGAATTTTTTCAGAAGCTGTTAGAGACAGGCACCTGGAAACCATCCGAAAGATTTATCTGGCTTTTGGTGAAAATTTTACGGGCTTCACAGAGAATAAGGACTGTTACTACAGCTTTAAGGACCCCTTTAAGGATGCTCACCGGACCACTTCTACACGGATGGCTCTGTGGATACGAGACCATCGTGTGCTCTTTCTCTGGTTATCACAAGAGCTGGACATTAGCCATTTTCCAGCAGATTTTACTTTTAACAAGAGATTTTGTCATGGAAAGCCATGCGGAGGCCGCGCGCGTAAAGACCGTTTTGCTTTGGAAGTGAGACAAAGGAACACCTCCATTTCGGTGTGTCAGAGGACAAGTTTGGACATGTCCAGCTCTCCACAATTTCTCTGATACTTACTGGACTGGTAAGCATTGAAAGCCAAGATAGGCATGTCCAAACTTGTCCTCTGACACGCCAAAACGGAGGTGTTCCTTTGTCTCAGCTTCCAAAGCGAATCGTCTTTACGCGCGAAGCCTCCGCGCGGCTTTCCATGACAAAATCTCTTGTTAAAAGTGAAATCTGCCGGAAAATGGCTGATGTCCAGCTCTTGTGATAACCAGAGCAAGAGCACACGACGGTCTCATATCCACAGAGCCATCCATTTAGAAGTGGGTCCGGTGGCTTGTGCCGCGTCGTCGAAGCTCGGCGCGCCGAGCGTCCTTAAGCTGTAGTAATAGTCCTTATTCTCTGTGAAGCCCGTAAAATGTTCAAACCGCAAGCCAGATAATTTTCGAATTTTCCAGGTGCCTGTCTCTAACAGCTTCTGAAAAAATTCTGATGGAAAAAAAGTCCTTTTCATTCCGCCATTTCCAGACAATGAAAATCCGACGAGGGGGCGGGACCACGCCTTCCCAAGGCGTGCTCACAGGCGAATGACGTAACCGACACACGTGGAAAAACTCACGCATGCGCACGAGGGTTCAAGCATGTCTGACGTAAAAACATATGAATGAAATCCATATAGTTTTTGAAAAATAAAAAGGACCGTTACTTTATTGACAGACCTCGTATTAGGGCTGGGCAAGTTAACGTTATTATCAGTTAATGCATTAACTAATTAACGCTGACATTTTGTCACACATTGACGCAGTTGTTTATTTTTTAAGATTCTGTTGCTCACAGGCTTTTGTTTTGCAAGTCTGTCGCTGACGGCTGCCACACTCACAGGAACCGGTGTGATGGGTCCCTCAATGGAACAGAAGAGAATTGGTGGATAAACCAACCAGCATGGAGAAGAACAAGGAACTTTTACATGGCCATTTTCATTTTAAAGTACTTCCAGACGCATAGTTGACATAACCAAAGTTATTTGTAGCCACTGCAAAGCTGAATTTTCTTATCAGCAGAGTACTATAAGTCTTAAATTTGATCTACATGCAACACACACCTAGCTGATGCCAAATCATTCAACAAAACAAACTGCGGTGTGAGGCTTCGGCAGACTATGTTACATCCAGTGTGGGGGAGAACAATAGATAAAGGCAAAAGAGGCTTGCAAATGTGACAGCAAAATGGATTGCTACAGACTGCAGGCTGTTTTTAATCATGGAGTTCCGATGGGGATCCTTGTGTGTTTCTTTCCTCCTGGAAATGTGGGAATGTCTATTTTTGTTCATGCTAATGCTGTCAAAAATCCAGAATGTTTGTGCACTTACCACCCAAATATGTCAGTTTGACATATGATCTTGCCAATATTCTGTACCTGTAGCACCAGTGTCCCAATTCAGCTTACCAAACCTCTTCAAACTAAGCCAGCTGACAGAAATCCACTGTTTACCCTTCCCCGCATTTTGTCAAGTCTGGCAGAGAGTAAAGCAACATGGAAAGATGGTTTCAGAAAGATGATGTCAAATCTGGAATTAATTGTAGACTCCTTGAGGAAAAATAAAGTGTAGGCCATTAGTTGCTAATGGACTGATAGTTACAGTATGTTCATGACAGGCATACATAAACCATTCCTTACATTTTGACAGTTTTAATGTGTCCAGTTGTTACAGAACATTATGTGGGAAAGCAGACGAGTTGCTTTAATCATGAGACATTTAGAAATCATTAATGAACATAATCGGTCGGACGTCTGACACCATCCTGGGAGTTTCACCCAGGGAACTCTCTCCAATCAAATCAACTTCAATGTAAGGCACACAGGTTCACTGGAAATGAGCCAGAGTAGGAAGTGCACTTACAAAACCAACAATTTATCAAAACTGATATATATATATATATATATATATATATATATATATATATATATATATATATATATATATATAAACAGCAATCATAAAACCAAAGACGTCCATGCATAGCATGAATCAACATCCCTCATCCGCAGGTGCCCACACTGAACACTGGAGGGCACCATCGGACCTCATACTCCGCAACCAGGTGTCAGCCTGATCACCAGGGTGGTGACACCTCCAGGCAGGTAGCAGTAGACATCAGGGCAGAGCAATGGGATCAACTCCGGGTAAAGCAGCAGTGATGTCTGCAGAGTTCACTCCTTTCCATCATGAACCGGTAACTTCAACAACATAGACATAAGTGACACATGAATGTCTGGAGGAGGAAGCAAAGCCATCAATACATACCCCTCCATCGGTCCCAGCCAATACAGCACAAGTCAAGGAATCAACACCACACCTGGCCCCACCCGCGCCAAGCAGCATACAATCAGCAACAACTCCCACAGAGGTCTCTATTAACAAAACCATTTGCATAAGCACTTTAAAACCCCTTAGCACCTGCCTCATTTTGGCTTGTCAGTATCTCATGAATAAAAAATGAAATTTCCCATCGATGGGATATACAGACTTAGAAGGGGTTAACAGTGCAGACACTTCAGAACGCACACAGCCGTGGCCGGCACCTACCTCCCTTCACAGGAACATTGAAGTGTAAAATGCCAGACCAACACCTGCGGCAAACCTCCACAAGTCAGAGAGAGAAGCACACGCTCCGCCCTCCTTTATGAAAACATTCTCCTGCCCTGATTGGCAGGACTCAAGCCACCAGCTGAAAATCATTAAGATCATTCATACTGTTACAATTACATTAAAGTCATTGACTTTCTTACACTTTATCTGTGATGTTGAACTATCAACATCTGGGCTTGGGACAGAAGATGAACATTTGCAATTGGGCTAACTGCCTCATTTAAAGTAAATTTCACTGTTGGTTATTTAATAAATAAATGAACATCTGGATTAGGTGGAATGAGTGATATATTAGAGCAGAAAAAAAATATTTGAGGGTTAGGGTGAATACATCCAGTTCATAATACCTTACCCCCTACCAATCCAAGATGGAATTAAAAGAAAAAAAAAAAAAAAAAAACTATATATATATATATATATATATATATATATATATATATATATATATATATATATATATATTTTTTTTTTTTTTTTTTTTTTTTTTTTTTTTTTTTTTTTTTTTTTTTTTGAGCTGTCACTGGTTGCTCAAGCTTGCTACAGTGGATCCAATCCAGATCCAAATTGAGATTGGGCACAATATCTACGCCAGATGCCTTCCTGTATCAACTCCAGTTCTACAATTAGATGCATGTGGATAGGACAGGTGTTCCCATGTGGTGTCCTGGCCAAATAGTAGTCAGGACCTTCTTTCCTAAACTTCAGAGATCTGATGGGATCAGATGTGCAGATAATGGCATTGCTGCACATATATGATCAAGGTGGGAAATACTGATCTGCACCTTGACTTTGCCAGCGTGAAATCATGCATGACATCTCGTCACATGAGCAGAAGTTAAGTACACAGCAACATAGCTTGTGTGACAACACCTGTCAACCCAAAACTGGCCAGTATTTCCATTCCTTTCTCATCTCAAGATCTTAGGGTAGTATCTTACAGGGCTGCGACTGTTGGAAAGAAGTTGGAGATGCGAACTTTCGACAAAGCATGCTAATCAGCACCAATTCTCAGTTGGTGTCTCAATGAATTGGTACTAATTGGTACTTGAATACCACATGGCACTCATGCAAATTTAGAGTGCGGCCTTCACAGGTGCAAGGATCTGCTGCATTGCACATGAATGCCATGCAGCACTCTCACAGCTGTTCAATGCCACTTGCAGCTGAAATGATGACATGATTGTGAACAAAGTGCTCAGGATGACTGTGGGCTGGTATTATCCTTTACTATGTGAAAAGGCTGTGGAAATTCCCCTGTCTGTACCCAGTATGGTGCAGCCCTGTAAATAATGACAAAATTAAACAAGAGCAATCAGAGATTTCTGATGTCCACCAATCTGCATCCGTATCACCTCAAAAATTCAATGGAGTCTTCTATGCCCTAATATCTACCTGTGGTGCAAATTCGGTGAGAATCCATGAAGTAGTTTTGATGTAATCCTTCAAAGCCTACATAAAATGAAAGCTTGATCCAGAATCCAGATCTTGATCTGTATCACCTCCCAAATTTTGTGGAGTCTTACATGCCCTAATATCTATCTCTGGTGCAAAATTGGTGAGAATCTGTGAAGTTGTTTTGATGTAACACTTAAACGTCAGTAACATGTAACTTGATCCAAAATAGGGATCTGGATCACCTCCAAAATTTAATGGGGTCTTCCATGCCCCAATATCTAACTCTTGTGCAAATTTGGTGAGAATCCATGAAGTAGTTTTAATGTAATCCTTCAAAGCCTATATAAAGTGAAATCTTGATCAAGAATCCGGATCCGGATCACCTCCAAAATTTAATGGAATCTTTCATGGCCTAATATGTATCTGTGGTGAAAATGTTATGCTCATGCCTGATCACCAGGGTGGTGACACGTCCAGGCAGGTAGCAGTACACATCAGGGCGGAGCAATGGGATCAACTCCGGGTACAGCAGCAGTGATGTCTGCAGAGCTCACTCCTTTTCTATCATGAACCTGTAACTTCAATACATGAACATAAGTGACGCAAGAATGTCTGGAAGAGGAAGCAAAGCCATCAATATATACCCCTCCATCGGTCCCAGCCAATTAGGGTTAGGGTGAATACATCCACTTCAAAATACATGCAGTAGTTTGATGTAATCCTGCTAGCAGACAGAGACAAATAAATAAATAAACACATTGGTGGACATATGAAATAAAAACATATAATATTAATAATAATAATAATAATAATAAAGCCAAGTGTTTCTCAGAGGAGGAGGGGGAAAAAACAGGAAGAAAAGTGTGTACAGCACATTCACCCACTTGCACAATACTGTCCTCACAGTATCAACTCTCCAGTCCTGCTGTCCTCAATATCCAATCAAAGCATTCCTGTATGTGTTGGAATACCCACATCTACCTGATGTGGTGTAATCTCCAGCTGAGTGACCCCACATGAAAGGCAGCTACGTCTTGAAAATATTATTGTACAGTCCACTGTCCACTCCTCCTGTGAATGACCAGTATATGATAGCCCATTGTGTTAATGCATTTTTCTGTCTATATGTGGCCCTACGATAGACTGGTGTCCTGTCAAGGGTTTAGTCCAACTCATTCCCCATGACTGCTGGGATAGGCTCCAGCCCAGTCTCATGTTTTTTTTTTTGTTGTTGTTTTTTTTTTGTGCTCCTTTGATGAAAAGAGTCAAATTTTCATGACAGGGTTTTTTTAACTCACTATTCCTACCCTACTCCTACCCCAACCCTAACCTTAACTATAACCTAATCTTACTCTTTCCCCCCACCCTAAACACCCCCCGGTGCGCTTCACTTTTAATTTCGTACAGCCATCACGGAATGAATTAGAATGAATTCATGCTGCCGTGATGAAAATGAGGCGCTTTTCATCACAATATCATGAACTGATAGATTAATGTATATTTTGTGCTGCTGAATCACGACTTGCTCTGAGACCGGGTTGCTCCAGCCCCACTAAATTGGAGTAAGCAGGTATGTAAGATGGATGGCTGGAAATCGACAGACAGGTATTGTTTGTGACACTATGTCTGAATATTAAATTTCCTTTATTTTATCATTTTCAGGATATCATTGTGTGTTTTCTACATATTGTGACCGTAAAAATATAAAGTGATGTTTTGGCTTTTAATTTCCAATAATTGATTATACGTATGTATTACAAGAATATACAGTTTTGTACTTTACTGGTTTTATTAACTGTAGTTATTTGCCAGTTATTTTGTCATAGTTTCTACAAATCTTTACTGTGTTCTGAAGGATCACACATCAGCAAATAGAAACTAAGGCAAGATATCAGGATCAAGGGGCACAGAATCAAAGCAATCAGTATCAAAGGTTGGCAAGCAGGATGAAAACAGAGAAATCAGACTTTAAATTAGAGGATGTATGGCCTTGGTGAAAGTATGCTGTGTCTAAGTACATTTGTAATCTGCTATAAATGTATATAAATATAAATGTACTAATCCCTTTTGTAATCACCTGTGCCTTTATTGACTTATGTGCCTCAGTTACAGTGGCTGCTTCTGTGATGGAGTGAAGCTCGAAGAGCTTTGATGGATTGGTAATGGCTGATTTGTGGTGGAAAACTGGTCAGTCAGCAACTGCAAGAACTCTTGTACAAAGCACGTATTCCACCTGATTTTGTGCACCGAAAATGCATGGCTATTTTGAAGTTTTGTGCAGATTTATCTGTGCCTTAATAAAGTTGCAGTTTATTAAAAACATCATTTATTTGGAGTGGTTATGCCTCTTTGTCTCTTGAACTTCAGCTCAATAAAGAAATATAACAGTCAATATACATAGCATTATTCCAATATAATGTTTAAACCAATTTAAACTTGGATTTACTGTACATACGAGGGCTGTCCGTAAAGTATAGGTCCTTTTATTTTTTTCAAAAACTATATGGATTTCATTCATATGTTTTTACGTCAGACATGCTTGCACCCCTCGTGCGCATGCGTGAGTTTTCCATGCCTGTCGGTGACGTCATTCGCCTGTGAGCACTCCTTGTGGGAGGAGTCGTCCAGCCCCTCGTCGGAATTCCTTTGTCTGAGAAGTTGCTGAGAGACTGGTGCTTTGTTTGATCAAAATTTTTTCTAAACCTGTGAGACACATCGAAGTGGACATGGTTCGAAAAATTAAGCTGGTTTTCAGTGAAAATTTTAACAGCTGATGAGAGATTTTGAGGTGATTCTGTCGCTTTAAGGACTTTCACGGTGCGAGACGTCGCTCAGCGCTCTCGAGCAGTGTCATCAGCATGTTTCAAGCTTAAAAACCTCCACATTTCAGGCTCTATTGATCCAGGACGTCGTGAGAGAACAGAGAAGTTTCAGAAGAAGTCGGTTTCAGCATTTTATCCGGATATTCCACTGTTAAAGGAGATTTTTTTAATGAAAGACGTGCGGACGCGTCTGCGCGTTGGCACGCAGCCGACGCGGCGCGGCGGCACAGGAAAAACACCTCCGTGTTGATAACCATTTGTAAAATCCAGGCGGCTTTTGATGGCTTTCAGTGGGAGTGAGTATATGAGAATTGTTTATCAGCTGGAGATGTTCCAACTTGTCCTCAAGGCTTCCAACAGAGGTGTTTTTCCTGTGGCGGAGCGTCGCGGCGGCTGCGAGCCGACGCTGCAATCCGCCCGCACGTCTTTCATTAAAAAAAATCTCCTTTAACAGTGGAATATCTGGATAAAATGCTGAAACCGGACTCTTCTGAAACTTCTCTGTTCTCTCACGACGTCCTGGATCATAGAGCCTGAAATGTGAGGTTTTAAGCTTGAAACAGGCTGATGACGGCGCCTGAGAGCTCTGCGCGACGTCTCGCACCGTGAAAAGTCCTTAAGTGACAGAATCACCTCAAATCTCTCATCAGCTGTTAAAATTTTCACTGAAGACCAGCTTAATTTTTCGAACCATGTCCACTTCGATGTTCTCACAGGTTTAGAAAAATTTTGATCAAACAAAGCGCCAGTCTCAGCAACTTCTCAGACAAAGGAATTCCGACGAGGGGCTGGACGACTCCTCCCACAAGGAGTGCTCACAGGCGAATGACGTCACCGACAGGCGTGGAAAAACTCACGCATGCGCACGAGGGTTCAAGCATGTCTGACGTAAAAACATATGAATGAAATCCATATAGTTTTTGAAAAAAATAAAAAGGACCTATACTTTACGGACAGCCCTCGTATTTATCAGCCTATATTTCAATGGTGAAAGCTGAAGTTAAATAGCATGAGCACTGGCCTTTCTATTAAAAAAAATAAATAAATCAGCAGCATTTTCTGGTACCTACAGCTGAGTGAGAGGGATGCTATGGTACATCAAGCTGAAAAGTTGAATCTTGTAGGTGAATATAAATTTCCTTTTTATTTCTGGAAAACACCCAAAATGGAAAATTAGCCTTTAAAGTGAGACTCCAGCTGTGATTTGATATGAGGTGACTGATGGTGTGTGCAGAGGAGAGAAATAAGACATTATTTGCATATGCATATGGTTGAATGAGCCCCAGTGTGTTTGTATTGTATGTGTAGGTGAGGCACACGTACTGTGTATCACCCTCATGGTGCATATCTTATGGAGCATCCCAGACAGAGATCAAAAAGCAGGGATCAGCAGAATGGTTTTTCCTTTTGACTTTTTCATATTCTGTTTCATCTTCCACCCACCCACGTCCACATCCTCTGTCCTTCCCACAGAGCTGCTCCTTTTTGCAGCCATGGGAACTTCAAGGGTCTGCTTTGATCATGAGTTTTGTTCTTTTTTCCACAATCCCAATCACAGATTAAACTGGAGCATGGTAGAAGGAGCCTTCTGTCTTCCTCATTAATTAACTCCCTGTGGTCCGAGGGCATTTTTTGGACAGTTCACTCGCCTGGCATAAATGTTTTATTATCGCTGTTAAAAGTTCATCCTGCATCCCACACAATCAAGTATTATGTCTCTTTTTTCAGGACAACCTGTACTTTCAGAATATATATACAGTGAGAAAAATAAGTATTTGAACACCCTGCAGTTTGGCAGGTTCTCCCACTTAGAAAATCATGGAGGGGTCTGAAATTTTCATCTTAGGTGCATGTCTACTGTGAAAGACATAATCTAAAAAAAAACAAAAAAAACAAAACAAACAAACAAAAAACAAATCCGGCAAATCACATTGTATGACTGTTTAATAATTTATTTGTATGTTACTGCTGCAAATAAGTATTTGAACACCTGTGACAATCAATGTTAATATTTGGTACAGCAGCCTTTGTTTGCAATTACAGAGGTCAAACATTCCTATAGTTTTTCACCAGGTTTGCACACACTGCAGCAGGGATTTTGGTCCACTCCTCCATACAGATCTTCTCTAGATCTTTCAGGTTTGGAGTTTCAGCTCCCTCCAAAAATTTTCTATTGACGTCAGGTCTGGAGACTGGCCAGGCCACTTCAGGACCTTGAAATGCTTCTTATGAGCCCCTCTTTAGTTGCCCTGGCTGTGTGTTTGGGTCATTGTCATGCTGGAAGACTCAGCCATGACCCATCTTCAATGCTTACTGAGGGAAGGAGGTTGTTTGCCAAATCTCACAATACATGACCCCATCCATCCTCCCTTCAATAAGGTGCACTCATCCTGTCCCCTTTGCAGAAGAGCACCCCCAGACTGTGATGTTTCTACCCCCATGCTTCACAGCTGGGATGGTTTTCTTGAGGTTTTTCTTCATCCTCTAAACATGGTAAGTAGAGTTGATTCCAAAAAGCTCTGTTTGGTCTCATCTGACCACATGACCTTCTCCCATGCCTCCTCTGGATCATTCAGATGGTAACTGGTGAACTTCAAATGGGCCTGGACATGTGCTGGCTTGAGCAGGGGGGACCTTGCTGCCCTGCAGGATTTTAAAACATGACATCCTCATTGTTTCTGTGTAGGCTCTCAGTTGTCCAGGTGGTTTCCATAGTAGAGAAGCTTGAATCTTCGACTGGACTGGGTTGCTTGACGTGAGGACGTTTCGCTTCAAATCCCAGAAGCTTCCTCAGCTAAAATTCTTGCTCTGGTAGTCTGACTTCTGTCTTGACTCTTGTAGAGAAGAATAAACCAGAAGCCAACAAAAGCTGGAGTTTTTTAACCTAACCAGACCACACCTACCGAGAGGCTGACTGCTATAGGCTAGTGACTAAACAATAGCTCTAATTAGCACCTATTGTGCTCTAGTTAGCGCTCTCCAAATGACAGGACGGAAGCCTCCCCTGATGGCTCCCTTGAAGACTCTCTCCTGATGATGTGAATGACTCATTACCATGAACAAAAGACTGAAACTGCTTTGACCTGAGTACCACATTGTAAACAGGGGACAAAGCGTGTCTGAGACCCGCTCCGCAGTTAAGGCTGGGTTTCAACTGTTTACAAAGAATGCTCCTTGACACCTCTCTCAAACCATTTCTTCTCTCTGGCTAAGATTTTAACTTCCTTGTCCTCAAACGTGTGGTTAGTGTCTTTCAGGTGGAGATGAACTGCAGACTGAGGTCCACTGGCGACCTCTCTGTGGTGCTGGTATAGCCTCTTGTGTAAAAGTTGCTTTGTCTCACCTATGTAGTGTTCATTACAGTTTTCCTGACATCTGATATGATACACTACATTGCTCTGTTTGTAACTAGGGATCCTGTCCTTAGGGTGAACTAATTTCTGTCTCAAGGTGTTGACTGGTTTAAAGTAAACTGGGATTTTGTGCTGTCTGAAGATCCTCTGTAGGTTTTCCCCTACTCCTGCTAAATAAGGGAGAGACACTCCTCTTCTTCTTGTCTCCGTCTCCTGTCTATCTGGTCTCTTTGTTTTCTGGGACTTCTGCACTTTGTCCAGGGACCAACGTGGGTACCCACATACTGTGAGGGCTTTCCGTACAAGTTGTTGCTCTTTAGCCCTTCCCTCTGCAGTTGTGGGCACCTGTAGGGCTCTGTGTTGAAGAGTCCTCATCACCCCAAGCTTGTGTTCAAGGGGGTGGTTTGAGCCAAAGAGCAGATATTGGTCAGTTTGAGTGGGTGAAAGATACACCTTTTCTGCACTAAAAGGTTGTGAAACTTCCTGATTTGCCTCTCCTTACTTTTAAATGTTCAGCCATTAAAAAGTAAAGATACACCCAGACAAATTAGTGACAACAGGGAAAATTGGGTAAAGAATCTGTCCGACAGGGTTCTTACACAGACAGAAAGGATGTGCTCACCAAGGACTAAATTCTCAGTGACCCCTAAACATATACCGACAATAGATTACATCACTGCAGTACAGTCAGCCATTAAACACAACAGTTTGTCAGAGTCAGAAGCTGGGGACCTCCAACTAAGAGTCACAGCAGTGTTTAACAGTGCTAAGCCTCCTCCGTCCAACATCACAGGAGAAGAACAGAAAGCTTTGGCAGCACTGCAGAAGGACCAAAGCATCCTTATCCTGCCAGCAGATAAAGGCAGATGCACGGTGGTCCTGAACACATCGGACTACGAGGCCAAGATCAACAACTTGCTCAATGACTTCAGTACATACGAACGTCTGAAGAGAGACCCCACGAGTGGCTATAAGAAGAAATCATTAGCTGCCTCCAAAAACCTGGAGAAAGAGGGACTCATCGACAGGCAGACATACTACAGACTGTACCCGGGAGACGCCACTCCATGCATCTATGGACTGCCCAAAATCCACAAACAGGACGTGCCACTCAGGCCTATTGTATGTAGCACAGATTCCATCACATACAATTTGGCCAAGCACCTCAAGTGGATTTTGGCTCCTCTAGTGGGTAACTCAGACCACCATGTGGAGAACACACAATATTTTGTGAACAAAATCAAGGACCTGCAGCTGGAGGCAGATGAAACTATGGTGTCATTTGATGTGACTTTGTTGTTCACCTGCATCCCCACCACTGAGGCCATCTCAGCTGTGAGGCAGAGACTGCTGGAAGATGTGTCTCTACCTGAAAGGACTAAACTCACACCAGACCACATCTGCCAACTCTTGGAGATCTGTCTTAACACCACGTATTTCCTGTTTAGGGGGAATTACTACAGGCAGGTCCATGGTTGTGCGATGGGGTCTCCGGTATCCCCCATTGTGGCCAATATGTACATGGAGCGAGTGGAGAAGACAGCCTTGATGTCATTCATGGGCATCTCTCCCAGTCACTGGTTCAGATATGTCAATGACACATGGGTTAAAATCAAGCAACAGGAGGTCGAGGACTTTACAGAACACATCAATTCGGTGGACTCCAATATCAAGTTCACACGTGAGGATGCCAGAAACAACCATTAGCCTTCTTGGACTGTGATGTTACGATTGGAGAGAACAGGCAGCTCCAGACAGAGGTTTACAGAAAACCCACTCACACTGACCAATATCTGCTCTTTGGCTCAAACCACCCCCTTGAACACAAGCTCGGGGTGATCAGGACTCTTCAACACAGAGCCCTACAGGTGCCCACAACTGCAGAGGGAAGGGCTAAAGAGCAACAACTTGTACGGAAAGCCCTCACAGTATGTGGGTACCCACATTGGTCCCTGGACAAAGTGCAGAAGTCCCAGAAAACAAAGAGACCAGATAGACAGGAGACGGAGACAAGAAGAAGAGGAGTGTCTCTCCCTTATTTAGCAGGAGTAGGGGAAAAACTACAGAGGATCTTCAGACAGCACAAATCCCAGTTTACTTTAAACCAGTCAACACCTTGAGGATCCCTAGTTACAAACAGAGCAATGTAGTGTATCATATCAGATGTCAGGAAAACTGTAATGAACACTACATAGGTGACACGAAGCAACTTTTACACAAGAGGCTATACCAGCACCGCAGAGAGGTCACCAGTGGACCTCAGTCTGCAGTTCATCTCCACCTGAAAGACACTAACCACACGTTTGAGGACAAGGAAGTTAAAATCTTAGCCAGAGAGAAGAAATGGTTTGAGAGAGGTGTCAAGGAAGCATTCTTTGTAAAACAGTTGAAACCCAGCCTAACCGCGGAGCGGGTCTCAGACACGCTTTGTCCCCTGTTTACAATGTGGTACTCAGGTCAAAGCAGTTTCCGTCTTTTGTTCATGGTAATGAGTCATTCACATCATCAGGAGAGAGTCTTCAAGGGAGCCATCAGGGGAGGCTTCCGTCCTGTCATTAGGAGAGTGCTAACTAGAGCACAATAGGTGCTAATTAGAGCTATTGTTTAGTCACTAGCCTATAGCAGTCAGCCTCTCGGTAGGTGGGGTCTGGTTAGGTTAAAAAACTCCAGCTTTTGTTGGCTTCTGGTTTATTCTTCTGTACAAGAGTCAAGACAGAAGTCAGACTACCAGAGCAAGAATTTAGCTGAGGAAGCTTCTGGGATTTGAAGCGAAATGTCCTCACGTCAAGCAACCCAGTCCAGTCGAAGATTCAAGCTTCTCTACTATGACATCCTCATGTGTTACTAATGTAATCTTTGTGACTGTGGTCTCAGCTCTCTTCAGGTCATGACCAGGTCCTCCTGTGTAGTTCTGAGATTTCTCCGAATCATCCTTACCCCACAAAATGCGATCTTGCATGGAATCCCAGACCGAGGTAGATTGACAGTCATCTTGTGTTTCTTCCACTTCCACTATAATATATAATATATATATATATATATATATATATATATATATATATATATATATATATATATATATATATATATATATATATATATAATGTAATGTGTCAAATCAGGAATTGGTTCACCATCACATGGTTTTCCAATATCCAGTCGGGCAGAGTAATCTCACGTGGTGCACCAAAGAGTGTCAGTAGAAGAGATGTGTTACTAGTTGGCTCATGAAGGTTGTTTGAATAAGCCTCTCTCACTCCATTGCGTAAAACACTGTTACACATATGAATGGAATGAAGGGGAAGGGACCCCTCAAAGTCAAACCTTCTGTGATATAACCTATATGTTTTCTGAATGTAAGTGTTTCGATTTTAAATGTTACCATTTTCTCAGAGTCTGAATCCATGTAACCTTTTGCCAACCCATTAATGTGTAATTGGAATATGGGCCCAGGTTTGTTGCAATAAGCCTGGAGCTGATGAAAGCATTCATGTCCACCTCAAGATCATGTCTATTGAGGAAGGATTCTAATTTAGCCAGAAGACAAAGCTGGAGAAAACTTGTTTTGAGAACAGAGATTATCCATACATGTAAACCTATATAAATTGTCTGTAAATTATATGGATTTTTTCCGAGTTTCAGAGTCATATGGATGTACAAATAAAGTCTTATGGATATTCAGGGTTTTCTGTTGGAAATTTATTTTACTGTTGTTTTTCTTAAACATCGTCAAATGATCGTTCAAACAAAGGATTGTGAAACCGGATGCTTGTTTTCTGAGTCTCGTGCATTACCGTAATTTACGGTAACTTCTGGAGTGGTCTGCGGGTCATAAATTACGTATCAGGGACCCCATTACATTACATTACATTACATTACATTACATTACGGTAATGTGGGGACAAGTGACCCAGTGTACGCAATCGCCAGACTTTGTTTGTATCCGGTCATGCTCACGATAAATGCGCCAAATGGTCATTGTTGCACGGTTTTCTAAATACACAGTGTCTGTTTACACCCGAGAGCTTTTGAATAGTGTATTGCTGAGCAAAAGAATGGGGACACCTAAAAAAGAATGAATGGAAGGAGATGTCTAATGGGGTCATTGTGCCGGCAAAGAATGAGGAATACGCACGGATCTTCGACATAAACACAGAGGCGAAGTCACTGACACACAGTTCTTGTTTCTGTAAAAAAATAACTAAATTTGAAACATTCCATTCTATAAAATTCAGCTTGATGCATGAATACTAGTTGTTTCAGTATTATATATATATATATATATATATATATATACACACACACACACACACACACACACACACACTGTGGAGCAAGAGGATTTAACTGTGGAGGACTTCCACCATAAAAGAGCCCATGGAGATCCCTGGTGCTAGTTATTAATATGTGGACAAAACCCCACTTATGTGATACCGCTATGTGGTTGTGTGTACTGTAACAAAACTGATTTTGGTGCAATTTGGAGATTATAAGGATTTTGTGTTGATTTTATGGATTTTCTCACTTGGTTATAAAGATGGACCCTCAAAGGGGTTGACATGTATGGATTATCTGTTGATCAAAGCTCAAACAACTGTCAAATAACACATCCACATTCGAACAGCTGGTTTTAAATAATTAGCCAGAATACCACAGTTTGAGGCTAAAATATTTGGTATACATGAATGTCCAAACACAATAGTCTTAGTTTTAAGGCCCCCTGACACAAGTATGACTTCGATTCACGCACTTGCATGCCAGTCGTTGTAACAATCCCACCCACTGTGATCCCAGCTGTATGCCGTTCTTTAGTCTACTGCTTGCCATGTGCTCTGAGCTGGACAATGTGTATATAACATAATTATTTTGTGTCGCATTAATCATTTTCTCTGCAAAGTGGCCATTGAATATAGCTGTAATCACAGAGGTCTGCTCCAGCTTCAGCCATTCGTGCATGCGCTTAACAAGCTGCAGAAAGCATTTTGAGTCATCTAAAAAGGTAATTATTTGGCAACAGTTGTGTGTTCTTTCCTTCTTGTGTGCAGCTGTTATATATATGTTTATGAGAGATTTAACATCTTGTTACAATCGTTCAGACGAGCTGCGCTCTGGTACGATCCACTGACGTCACCACTCGCTCTGTTTATTTCTTCTTTACTTCACTTGATGAGCTGCACATCATGTTGGTGATTCGATCATGCCACGTAGCATGATGTTTAAGCATGAAAGATTTTTGGAACATTTCAAAATTCTCTGTTCACAGTAGCACACGCTGGCGCCCCTCTTGCATCCTGTCTGCACCCATTAAAGATTAGTTTACTATCCAGCAGTGCTAGTGCATGAATCAAAGTCATGCTCGTGTCAGGGTTGCCTTTAATGTCATTCAGATAAAGGAAACTCTGTGACAGTCTCTACTTTATATTATGTTTAGAAGTAAATAAATTCAATTCATTTCAGACATTAGTTCTAATAGGCAGATAGATTTACAGATCATCAGCATAACAATGAAAGGACAGGTTATACTATTATGATTGACCCCAAAGGCAACATGTACAATGATGCCTAGGTAACCTTTGTTCCGGTGTGTGAACAACAGATATTTTTGTGTACTGGGCAGTGATTCTCATAAGATTACTACTTCTCAAAAGGTTACTTCAGCTTGGGACTCCAACGAGGGCGGTCGCATCTCCTCCACTCTCCCTTATCTCTGTTCGCTGCTTTAACCTTCAAGTCCCTACTTCACCAGACTGTGAATACCTCAAATTATTTTGGATACTGGATCTATTGGACTACTGTTGGTTTAACCATGGAATTGAACAGCTGGTCTCTGAACACTATTGACACCATTTTTTCTACAAGAAGGTCAGGACTGAGGGATCCTACCTGCCCAGATGGAACGCATCCTGCGGGCTGTGTACTCGACTCCTGGAGTTCTTGGCGTGTGGCATGCTTTGCACCTTTCTCTGTTGAGGACGTTGAGGATTTATTCATTTTTGGTCTTATGGTAGTAGGGCCGGTACTTTTTGGTGTATGTGCTGCACTGATCTACGGGAAAATTGGCAAGACGGCGGCATCAAGAACCACGGCCCCTCGCTTGTCCATCTTGATTAACGAGGTTGGCAAGGTAGTGCACTCTCAGACTGTGTTGACTCTTGAACAAATTGGATGACATCTTGGAGCAGATGCGTGCCTTGCAGATGACAATGAAGGTTTCAGAGGCCGGTGAATATTCTTAATTCATAATTGGGAATATTCTTAATTCATAATTGGGATTTAGTTGTTCAAGTGGAACTGTTAAAAGTGTTTGTCACTGCTCAAACCACAACATTACAGGCTTATCAAGCCCGAAGGGTAAATTACCCAACTGTTTTTCCTCCAGAGGAATCTCTTCGGCCTGGGGAACATTGGCTGTTTCTTATCTCAACTCACAAAGACAATAAACTGTTTTCACAGGACTGAATCATGCTCCGTTCCCTCCCCCCATCCCCCTCCCACCCTCCGCCATCAAACTCCCCCCACTCCGGCATCTGCTCACGTCATTCCTTCCCCCTTCTGCGGGGGCGGTGCAGTTTTAGCTGCAGCTGGCCTCCGTTTCTCCCCCCAAGCTCACGGTGGCGATGCATCTCAGGGTTGCTGCATGGCCTTCACCCACTTGCCTCAATTCGTATAATGGACTTCTTCAAACTTAGTGCACATAAACAATGTCAAATGTGAATGTGCTGTCTTTAATTCTGATGTGTGCCATTATTACGGTAAACAAGTAATAATTGTGGACTAATTGTTGTCTGAGGTAACTGGAGTGTAAAAATAATTTCTCCACTGTGAGATCAATAAAGTAAAGTATATCTAAGCTAATCTAAGATCTGGCTGTGGTGTAAGTATTAAAAAGACAATGACAAGCACATATATTTTCAATAACCATGGGACCATCAGTGCAGCTCATGTCACAAGGCTAGTAATCCATGTATAAAATACTGACATTAAAATCAAATGGCATTAAAATTTTGCTCAATAGAAACAGTGCAGACCAGGCTTCTTGAATGGTCCATTACTACAATTAACTGCACAGAAAGTCATATTATTGCAAATACATGTAATAAAATGCTCAGAAAGAACAATCATAGCCAGTCCAACCGTGGCTTGCAGCCACTATTGGCAGATGAACCAGCTGTCTCTCACAGTGATGACACCCCTAATTATTCATATCTGTATGGGTTAAAAAAGCTCAAGCGATGCGCTGTGTAAATCCCCCCCCCCCCCCCCCCCCACACACACACACCCACACCCACACACACCAACCACTCATTGTACAGTTGACAAGAATGGGGAAACTAGCTGCAGAGACAAAAACTGTTTTTTTGTTTTGTTTTGTTTCTGAAAATGTTAATTTTGGCAGTGGAAGTTGGAATTTAAGGACCCCTTCACACATAGTATGAATAAGTACAAATCAGGGCAAATCATGGCCCAACAGCTCATATGAGCGAACCATGAAAACATCCAGCCAACGGGTAGGCATGAATGATCCAGCAGCGATGGTTTTGTGTCATGTACAAGTGTGTACAAAACCGTCACAGCGGGAACGAGCAGTTGGAACGTGTAACCACATCGCACAGTTGTTATGAAAAAAAATAAATAATACATGCCACACACGGGATTCGAACCTGCAATTTACAAAAGCTCTGATTACCAACTTGAAACTTTACCACTGCACTACCACCACTGGCCCTGCAAAAGGTGTGGAAAAATGCCTGAAAATCAACAAGGACATGGACGTATTAAAAAAATAAATAAATAAAACCACACACGAGAAAAATAACACCACATTTTATTGAGTCCCTCTTATAATGCAGAGAATACAAGTATGACCCATCTATTCCTATGTAGATGACCCATGGTCACAGACGTACAGTCATGAAATGATATGAATAAGAAGCAGGGCGCTCTTACGTCCACATCTGCTGAACCCAGTGTGTCCAGCCAGCCCCAAGCGCGTGTCTGGCCTGACACACGTGTCTTGTGGATGGCGCGCCACAGGACAGACACTGCATCATGTGGAATAGAGCTCACGTGGGTGATGTGACTTTTAGATCACCCGTTGCGTGTTATGATGGTCCGTATCACCTGGGGCAGCCTGTCAATGTGCACACTGTGCATGATCTCCAGCCCGTCGCAAAAGCGATATGTTTTTATTTATTTCCACATGAGGACAGCAAGCTCACACACGCACGTCTGTCAACCACACGTACACCATGAGTTTGGGGGGGAGCGAGGGGAGAGCACGCAAAACACATGCGCACGTGTTGTGGGGTGAGCCAACACTCTGGCATGCCACATGTGTACTTGGCAACTTCACACTCGTGGGGGTACTTAGACAAATTTCACATCCAGCTCAAAAGTGATTATCTGCTGACAGCGTGAATGGCCACACACTTTCTAAGTGCCAAGTGAGCAGTGTTAGATTTTCATGTGTGTCACCTGGAATTTGGTTGACACCTGCTGCAAGATGGATCGAATGGACTCTCACAGGGCACACTTTGTTTTTCAGCCGCTGGCGTGCGCAAATAGTTCTAGCAACAGGTGTACGAGGCGCTGGAAGCTGTAGTGACATGTGCACGAGGCGTTGGAGGCAGCTCCGATTTTTCACAATTTGTATGCAGTGCCTCCCTCATGCACTAGTCAACTTAAATTGTGGGGCACGTTTACCCAGAATCCTTTGCGATCTGTCTGTGTTTGTTACAAAACCTCAGAATTAGTGCATTATTCAACATTAAAAGATATATATTTTAACTTTGTACAAATGACAGAATTGACATTAATGGAGTTATTCTATCAGTATTCACACCAAACCATAAGTCAGCATGAACTTTATTTCCATGACCTCCACCTGACCGGAGCGTTGTGATTGGTAGAGAGCTAGCTTTGTGGCTGCTCTCACGGACCTTCTGTGCTAGAAGTGTTGTAGTAAACAAGAGCTTCCAGCAGGGGGCAGGATGTTCAAACATAGAAGTGCGGGTTGTTTGGGTCTGTTGCTGCTTTTGATGCTTCCAAAAGCGATCGTGGTGTTAAAACTCAAATTCAGCTTGTTAGTAGTTGCAAATGTACCAGAGACAATACTGGAATTTATCTGTTATTGGTTATCTGTAACTTCCGATACATTTTTGGGTGGTTTATCGGTTTATCTTTATCAAAGATAACTTTTCAGTTATCTGATTATCTGTTATCAAAGTTAATTTTTTGGTTATCTGTGCCCACCACTGGTGTGAAGGGGCTCTAACATCATGTTCTATGTGTCCCTGCGATAAACTGTACCATATATCACTGCATTTCGTGATTCAGCATCAGAAAATATGCATTAATCTATTGGTTTGCGATATTGTCGTGAAAAGTGCCACATTTTTGTAATGGGAGCACAAATTCATTCCAATACATTCCGTGACGGGAGCACAAAATGAAAAGTGATGCAGGGATTTCTGGGGGGTTATGGTTAGGGTTAGGGGGAGGGTTAGTAATAGTAAGAAAAACAAGTCATGAAAATGTGACTCATTTCCTGACCAGAGCACAAAAAAAAAAAAAAAAAAATTGTGAGACTGGATTGGATAAACTGGAGTCATGTCCACTGTGCACCAAACCAACTGCCCATTGACTTTTGCAACTCCCCGCAGACCCTTAATTAGAGTAAGTTGGTATAGAAAATGAAGGGATTGACTTTGTTTGGAGCAAGCCTCAAGTGGCCACTTGAGGAACCTCACCTCTGCGTTCACTTCATTTTTCAGGATGAGCCTGCCACTGGGAAATGGCCCATACTACTCCTACATAACAAATGATTGAGAGTTGGATTGAAAGATGGCACGTTTGGTTGAAGAACAAAACTAATGGGACAACTTATACAAATATCACATGGTTCTGATTTATTAGTGACAAATTACACACATTTTCAGACATAAATTTGGCTATCTGTACTTTTTAGAATAAACTGATGAACCGGAAATAATTTTAGATCTGATGCATTCAATTAAAGTGTAGGTGATACCAATGATGAAAATGATCACTAAATCACTAAAAATGATGAAATGTTGATATTTTAAAAACTCCTGAAGAATAAAAGTCGATAAGTGCACGGGTGAAGGATAAAAAACAGCTGTCTGAAGCCTGCACTCTATTTCTATTGCTCTTGCTTGCCTCTACTGGTGGTTGGCTCTCACTGCGGTATTGTATCACTTCCTGTTCCGGAGCACAGCGGTGTTTTTCTGTATCTGTTAGCTGTTTAATCTGCGCAGTTAGATTGATCTAGTTATCTAGATTACGATTTGTTTCCCAGTGTAATCTTTACGTGCCTTAACTAAAGCACTCCTTCTGCTGAATCACCACAAAATTATTTACACATTATTCACTTTGCGTGTTTTTAGGAATCCGCTAGCTTAGCGTAGCTACTAGCTCTTAGCCGATTTAGCATGGCGGCTTCTCCTGTCTCTCCCGCACTTTTCTGCTCTGGGTGTGAAATGTTGTTATTCCTCGGCCTCTTTTAGCAGTAACGGTACTTGTAATAAGTGTAGCTTATTCGTAGCTTTGGAGGCCAGGCTGGGCGAATTGGAGACTCGGCTCCGCACCGTGGACAATTCTACAGCTAGCCAGGCCCCTGTAGTCGGTGCGGACCAAGGTAGCTTAGCCGCCGTTAGTTCCCCCCTGGCAGATCCCGAGCAGCCGGGAAAGCAGGCTGACTGGGTGACTGTGAGGAGGAAGCGTAGTCCTAAACAGAAGCCCCGTGTACACCGCCAACCCGTTCACATCTCTAACCGTTTTTCCCCACCGACGACACACCCGCCGAGGATCAAACTCTGGTTATTGGCGACTCTGTTTTGAGAAATGTGAAGTTAGCGACACCAGCAACCATAGTCAATTGTCTTCCGGGGGCCAGAGCAGGCGACATTGAAGGAAATTTGAAACTGCTGGCTAAGGCTAAGCGTAAATTTGGTAAGATTGTAATTCACGTCGGCAGTAATGACACCCGGTTACGCCAATCGGAGGTCACTAAAATTAACATTTAATCGGTGTGTAACTTTGCAAAAAACAATGTCGGACTCTGTAGTTTTCTCTGGGCCCCTCCCCAATCGGACCGGGAAGTGACATGTTTAGCCGCATGTTCTCCTTGAATTGCTGGCTGTCTGAGTGGTGTCCAAAAATGAGGTGGGCTTCATAGATAATTGGCAAAGCTTCTGGGGAAACCTGGTCTGTTAGGAGAGACGGCATCCATCCCACTTTGGATGGAGCAGCTCTCATTTCTAGAAATCTGGCCAATTTTCTTAAATCCTCCAAAACCGTGACTATCCAGGGTTGGGACCAGGAAGCAGAGTTGTAGTCTTACACACCTCTCTGCAGCTTCTCTCCCCCTGCCATCCCCTCATTACCCCATCCCCGTAAGAGACGGTGCCTGCTCCAGACTACCAATAACCAGCAAAATCTATTTAAGCATAAAAATTCAAAAAGAAAAAATAATATAGCACCTTCAACTGCACCACAGACTAAACAGTTAAATGTGGTCTATTAACATTAGGTCTCTCTCTTCTAAGTCCCTGTTGGTAAATGATATAATAATTGATCAACATATTGATTTATTCTGCCTAACAGAAACTGGTTACAGCAGGATGAATATGTTAGTTTAAATGAGTCAACACCCCGAGTCACACTAACTGTCAGAATGCTCGTAGCACGGGCCGGGGCGGAGGATTAGCAGCAATCTTCCATTCCAGCTTATTAATTATCAAAAACCCAGACAGAGCTTTAATTCATTTGAAAGCTTGTCTCTTAGTCTTGTCCATCCAAATTGGAAGTCCCAAAAAACAGTTTTATTTGTTATTATCTATCGTCCACCTGGTCGTTACTGTGAGTTTCTCTGTGAATTTTCAGACCTTTGTCTGACTTAGTGCTTAGCTCAGATAAGATAATTATAGTGGGCGATTTTAACATCCACACAGATGCTGAGAATGACAGCCTCAACACTGCATTTAATCTATTATTAGACTCTATTGGCTTTGCTCAAAAAGTAAATGAGTCCACCCACCACTTTAATCATATCTTAGATCTTGTTCTGACTTATGGTATGGAAATAGAAGACTTAACAGTATTCCCTGAAAACTCCCTTCTGTCTGATCATTTCTTAATAACATTTACATTTACTCTGATGGACTACCCAGCAGTAGGGAATAAGTTTCATTACACTAGAAGTCTTTCAGAAAGCGCTGTAACTAGGTTTAAGGATATGATTCCTTCTTTATGTTCTCTAATGCCATATACCAACACAGTGCAGAGTAGCTACCTAAACTCTGTAAGGGAGATAGAGTATCTCGTCAATAGTTTTACATCCTCATTGAAGACAACTTTGGATGCTGTAGCTCCTCTGAAAAAGAGAGCTTTAAAATCAGAAGTGTCTGACTCCGTGGTATAACTCACAAACTCGTAGCTTAAAGCAGATAACCCGTAAGTTGGAGAGGAAATGGCGTCTCACTAATTTAGAAGATCTTCACTTAGCCTGGAAAAAGAGTCTGTTGCTCTATAAAAAAAGCCCTCCGTAAAGCTAGGACATCTTTCTACTCATCACTAATTGAAGAAAATAAGAACAACCCCAGGTTTCTTTTCAGCACTGTAGCCAGGCTGACAAAGAGTCAGAGCTCTATTGAGCTGAGTATTCCATTAACTTTAACTAGTAATGACTTCATGACTTTCTTTGCTAACAAAATTTTAACTATTAGAGAAAAAATTACTCATAACCATCCCAAAGACGTATCGTTATCTTTGGCTGCTTTCAGTGATGCCGGTATTTGGTTAGACTCTTTCTCCTCCGATTGTTCTGTCTGAGTTATTTTCATTAGTTACTTCATCCAAACCATCAACATGTTATTAAGACCCCATTCCTACCAGGCTGCTCAAGGAAGCCCTACCATTATTTAATGCTTCGATCTTAAATATGATCAATCTATCTTTGTTAGTTGGCTATGTACCACAGGCTTTTAAGGTGGCAGTAATTAAACCATTACTTAAAAAAGCCATCACTTGACCCAGCTATCTTAGCTAATTATAGGCCAATCTCCAACCTTCCTTTTCTCTCAAAAATTCTTGAAAGGGTAGTTGTAAAAACAGCTAACTGATCATCTGCAGAGGAATGGTCTATTTGAAGAGTTTCAGTCAGGTTTTAGAATTCATCATAGTACAGAAACAGCATTAGTGAAGGTTACAAATGATCTTCTTATGGCCTCGGACAGTGGACTCATCTCTGTGCTTGTTCTGTTAGACCTCAGTGCTGCTTTTGATACTGTTGACCATAAAATTTATTACAGAGATTAGAGCATGCCATAGGTATTAAAGGCACTGCGCTGCGGTGGTTTGAATCATATTTGTCTAATAGATTACAATTTGTTCATGTAAATGGGGAATCTTCTCACAGACTAAAGTTAATTATGGAGTTCCACAAGGTTCTGTGCTAGGACCAATTTTATTCACTTTATACATGCTTCCCTTAGGCAGTATTATTAGACGGTATTGCTTAAATTTTCATTGTTACGCAGATGATACCCAGCTTTATCTATCCATGAAGCCAGAGGACACACACCAATTAGCTAAACTGCAGGATTGTCTTACAGACATAAAGACATGGATGACCTCTATTTCCTGCTTTTAAACTCAGATAAAACTGAAGTTATTGTACTTGGCCCCACAAATCTTAGAAACATGGTGTCTAACCAGATCCTTACTCTGGATGGCATTACCCTGACCTCTAGTAATACTGTGAGAAATCTTGGAGTCATTTTTGATCAGGATAGTCATTCAAAGCGCATATTAAACAAATATGTAGGACTGCTTTTTGCATTTACGCAATATCTCTAAAATCAGAAAGGTCTTGTCTCAGAGTGATGCTGAAAAACTAATTCATGCATTTATTTCCTCTAGTCTGGACTATTGTAATTCATTATTATCAGGTTGTCCTAAAAGTTCCCTAAAAAGCCTTCAATTAATTCAAAATGCTGCAGCTAGAGTACTGACGGGGACTAGAAGGAGAGAGCATATCTCACCCATATTGGCCTCTCTTCATTGGCTTCCTGTTAATTCTAGAATAGAATTTAAAATTCTTCTTACTTATAAGGTTTTGAATAATCAGGTCCCATCTTATCTTAGGGACCTCGTAGTACCATATCACCCCAATAGAGCACTTCGCTCTCAGACTGCAGGCTTACTTGTAGTTCCTAGGGTTTGTAAGAGTAGAATGGGAGGCAGAGCCTTCAGCTTTCAGGCTCCTCTCCTGTGGAACCAGCTCCCAATTCAGATCAGGGAGACAGACACCCTCTCTACTTTTAAGCTTAGGCTTAAAACTTTCCTTTTTGCTAAAGCTTATAGTTAGGGCTGGATCAGGTGACCCTGAACCATCCCTTAGTTATGCTGCTATAGACGTAGACTGCTGGGTGGGTTCCCATGATGCACTGTTTCTTTCTCTTTTGCTCTGTATGCACCACTCTGCATTTAATCATTAGTGATTGATCTCTGCTCCCCTCCACAGCATGTCTTTTTCCTGGTTCTCTCCCTCAGCCCCAACCAGTCCCAGCAGAAGACTGCCCCTCCCTGAGCCTGGTTCTGCTGGAGGTTTCTTCCTGTTTAAAGGGAGTTTTTCCTTCCCACTGTAGCCAAGTGCTTGCTCACAGGGGGTCGTTTTGACCGTTGGGGTTTTACATAATTATTGTATGGCCTTGCCTTACAATATAAAGCGCCTTGGGGCAACTGTTTGTTGTGATTTGGCGCTATATAAAAAAATTGATTGATTGATTTCAGGCCTCAGCCGTGGCCATATTGTTGGTACGTCATTGGGAAAATGCTTTTCTGAGATTGTACTGCCTTGCCCAAATCAACTGCAAACACAGTGGAGGTCGAGCTGTTTTTGATTTTTTTTTTTTGTTGTGTGGAGTTAAGTCCAGTCAGAAGGTGATTCAGAACACAGAATGGTGATTATAAAAAAAAAAAAAAAAAATAAGAATAATAATTCAGGCGGTTTCAGCATGTGGAGTGGAAATGATAAACTTTTTTTTTTTTTTGGCAGCTTTTGGGCATAATCCACTGATTAATTTTTTTGGAAAAAAAAATGTTTTGCTATCCTTGACATCAGAAAAAATATGATTAGGAGTGTGGATGTTTTTATTTATGTTTTTTTTTCTTTCTTAGAAACAGGTACACACACTCACACACTCATCTTCAACTGCTTAGTCCAATCAAGGGTCGCGGGGGACTGGAGCCCATCCCAGCAGTCATATAGCGCAAGGCGGGGTACACCCAGGACAGGACGCCAGTCTGTCACAGGGCCACAAACACACAAACAAACACATTCACACCCACTCGCACACCTATGGATAATTTAAAGATTCCAATCCACCTAACCCGCATGTCTTTGGATGTGGAAGGAAACCGGAGCACCCGGAGGAAACCCATGCAAACACCGGGAGAACATGCAAACTCCACACAGAAAGGGCACAGGCGGGAATTGAGCCCATGACCTTCTCGCTGTGAGGCAACAGCACTAACCACTAAGCCACCGTGCTGCCCTAGAAACAGGTACATGCATTTCAAATCTGAAAAAATGTCACAGCACCTGTGAGGGACTGAAATATCAGCTATTTTGAAAATAAATCTTATTTCTTTCATTGAATGCAGTTAGTGTACTGTATGTTAGTTAACATGTTGTTATAAATTATTTAACAGCTGAGTGGATCCTTGTCATTTGATTGGTGCTTTATATGTCATGGATTATTGTTCCATTACTGTGCAATTTCTTTCCATATGTTTTGTACCATTGCATGCTGCAAACCCCGCCCACGCACACACTAGTGGGGCGGCGTTTATCTAAACACAGCAGAGTGTGTTTTGTTGACGGACGACAATGTGAACGAGCAAGTTTACGGTGCTAATTCTTCCAACACACACAAACACAAAACAAATCCACAATGACATAAGCCATCTGGAATCATGAAGACCTGGAAAGAGGATGAAGTTAGGATGAAAGCTGGACAAATTTTTGTCGTGATTTTTCACTGGCGTGAGGAAGTACACAAAGTCTTTTTTTTTTTTTTTGGAAGTACACAAAGTCAGTGCATGGCATCGTAGACTACATTGTCAGAATTATTTTTGCACACCTATTTAAAGTTTGTGTTGGACTGTTAAGCACCAGTGAGGAGCAACAGAATGTAAGTGCCTTTTCTGTTTTTTTTTTTTTTTTTAATATAAATTAATTTAATATCAAATGACAAGGATATATTTTAGCCATTATATAAAACAAATAATGAATGTTTTTACAGTGAAAGGACAGGTTATACTGTAGGAGGGACTGCTTGGGACTTCGGCGAGGGCGGTCACACCTCCTCCTCTCTCCTCTCATCTGTGTTTTTCTATCTCTGCTCCAACCCTCAAAAGTCCAACTTCAACAGACTGTGATGTGAATTCTTGAAGCTATATTGGGAATAACCATGGCATTGATCAGCTGGTCTCTTAACCGCTACTGAAATCAGGGCTGGGGGACCCTGCATGCCCAGATGGTACCTATCCTGCGGGCTATGTTCTCGACGCCCTGGGAGAAGTGGCACATTGCGTGCTTGGCACCACTCTCCATGGAAGACATCAAAGAGTTATTCTTTTTTGCTTTTATGGTAGGGAGGGCTGGGGCTGATCGGGTTATGCGCTGCCCTGACCTACTGGAAATTGGGAAGACGACTGCTACCAGAACCACAACCCCACATCTGTCCATCATGATTAATGATGCGGGCAAGGCAGTACAATCTCAAACTGTGTTAACTTTTGTGTGTTAACGGCCTTGGTCAAGCCTTCAGATCCCTTCTTATCTGCCCTCCTTCACAGAACTCATCTGCCTTGCTGTTGTCAAGGCAACACCAGACTTTATGCACACATGGACAGAGACTGATACAAAACTCATTTTGCACACATGACGCATGAATTCCTCAAATTATATTGGATACTGGATCTATTGGACTACTGTTGGATTTACCATGGAATTGATCAGCTGGTCTCTGAACGCTATTGACACCATTTTTTTTCTACAAGAAGGTCAGGACTGGGGTATTCTACCTTCCCAGATGGAACATATCCTGCGGGCTATGTTCTCGACTCCTGGGGCTCTCGGCGTATGGCATACTTGGTGCCTTTCTCCATTGAGGACGTCAAGGATTTAGTCATTTTTGGTCTTATGGTAGCAGGGCTGGTACTTTTTGGCTTATGTGCTGCCCTGATCTACCGGAAAATTGGCAAGATGGTGGCATAACGAACCACTGCCCCTCGCATGTCCGTCATGATTAACAAGGGATTTGGTTGTTCAAGTGGAACTGTTAAAAGTGTTTTTCACTGCTCAAACACAACACTCCAGGCTTATCGAGCCTGAAGGACAAATTGCCCACTGTTTACCTCCAGAGGAATTTATTCAGGCCTTGGTGAGATTATTCGCCTCCTTCTTATCTCAACCCACAAAGACAATAAACTGACAGAATTACACATGGACAAAGACTGGAGCATGCTCCATTTTTCCCTTCACCTCCCTTCCTGCCTGCCCCTCCATCACACACCCCATTCCGGCCACCGCTCACACCACCCCTTTCCCCTGCGGGGCTGCACAGTTTTTAGCTGCGGCAGGTCCCTGTTCCCCCCAAGCTGGCGGCGGCACGACTCCAGTTGCAGCGGCTACCACAACACTCACATCGCCTCAATTTGGAAAACAGACTGTTTCAAGTTTAGTGCACATAAACAATGTCAAATGTATATGTGTTGTCTTAATTCTGATGTGTGCCATTATTACGGTAAACAAGTAATAATTTGGATTAATTGCTGTTTGTGGAATGTGACTGAAAATCTTGTTGTAATGACAATGATAATAAAGCTATCCATCCGTATATATATATATATATATATATATATATATATATATATATATACTATATATATATATATATATATATATATATATATATATATATATATACAGTAAAACTCGCCCATACTGGATATTCACACTCACCAGACAAAAGCATGAGTCTCAATGCTTTTGATTAGTTTTCCATGAAATAAAGACCATTAAAATGGATGCAATATAACAGATTTTCATTCACATCGGACAAAACATCTCGACCCTTCATAATGTACTTCCATTAAAAAGCCCTTGCATATACTGAACAGAGCAGTCTGGACTTGGACAGTAAGAGAGGTATAAAATAAAATTTAGCACCGACACTAACCGATTTAAGGAAAGTGGGTACTGTATTTCCATGATTAAAAGACCAGCTGTTTATTTTTTTAAAAGACCCAGTGCTTAAAGGAGGCAGGGCATTATTCAAGGTGATTATTAACGAAATGCTACTTGTTGCCTGCACTGTAACATGGTGTTAAGTTTTCACACATATCCCTAGGTGTGGTGAACCAAACAGCTTTACATCACAGCCCTCTGCTTGGCTGCAAACCAGTGCACCTTCTAAATCTGAGACCACAAACGGTCAAGATTTGTCACTTTTCTGGTTTTACTTCTTCCTCTCCCATCATATTTTAAAGTTTTTGCAGTGTACAAACTGATTTCATTTTCATCATGCAAAAACATTTGGCATAAATGTCCGCAAATATGACCAACTTCACAACATAGAGTCAGAAAAAAGACACTCAAATGACCTGCAATTTATGAAGGAACTTGTACATGTTACCTTTGGTTTGGAGGTTGATGATTATATAAAGAAGTTTGTTGAAGGAAAAAATTAATCCAGAAAAAACAAACACCATTCCTGCAGCAAATTGCATAACACCATGACAGAGAAGTTTAAAGGATAAACGCACATGTCAATATCATTACCTGGCCATGGAATTACAGAGTTACAGAAGCATAAATCAGGCTTTAGGATGTAACCTTTTTAAAGCACATAATGTCCAGCGCTAATTTAAGGCAGGCGTTTATTTTTTTTGGACAAAGTTTTGTCCCGGTCAAAAAATGAAGAAGGTCCTGATTCAGGATACCCCATAGATCATTCGGTGCCTCCTGACAGTAACTCATCCCTTACATACATATAATGGCTTTTGTCCATTTTAAATGTATAACGTACATTGTCCATTTAATACATATGATGGATTTCGATTATAACAGACAAAATCCACTGGTCCACCTGAATCCATTATGTCCAACTTACTATATATATATATATATATATATATATATATATATATATATACGAGGTATATTAGAAAAGTATCCGACCTTATTATTTTTTTCAAAAACCATATGGATTTGAATCACGTGTGATTACATCAGACATGCTTGAACCCTCGTGGGCATGCAAGAGTTTTTTCACGCCTGTCGGTTACGTCATTCGCCTGTGGGCAGTCTTTGAGTGAGGAGTCGTCCACCCGCTCGTCGATTTTTTTCATTGTTTAGGAATGGCTCAGAGACTGTTGCTTTGTTTGATAAAATTTTTTTCAAAACTGTAAGGCACAACTGAGTGGACACCATTCAATAAATTCAGCTGGTTTTCGGTAAAAATTTTAACGGCTGATGAGAGATTTTGGTCTGGTAGTGTCGCTTTAAGGATGGTCCACGGCGCCTGACGGCGATCTGCGCTACGAGGCGGCAGCGTCTCGCCATTTCAAGTTGAAAACTTCCACATTTCAGGCTCTGTTGACGCAGTAAGTCGTCAGAGAACAGAGAACTTTCAGAAGAAGTCGGCATGAGGAGTTTATTCGGACATTCCATTGTTAACGGTCATTTTGTAATGAAAGAACGTGGGGGCAGAGTCGCATGTCGGGCTGGACCCGACCGCGGGGGGTCGCGGCAGGAAAAACACCTCCGTTGGAAATCTTAACGGGCAAGTTGGAACATGCCCAAGCTGTTAAACAATTTCTCAGTTACTCACTTGTTGAAAGCCATTAAAAGCCGCCTGAATTCTACAAATGGTTTTCAACACGGAGGTGTTTTTCCTGTCGCGGCGCACACAGATTTGCCGAGTCGTCACGGAAACGACTCGGCGAATTTGCGCGTACGTCTTTCATTAAAAAAAATGTCCTTAAACAGTGGAATGTCCGCATAAATTCCTCATGCCAGCCTCTTCTGAATCTTCTCTGTTCTCTCACGATGTCCTGGGTGAATTAAGCCTTAAATTAGGATGTTTTCAGCTCGAAACAGGCCGACGACAGCGCCTGGAAGCGCTGCAGGACGTCCCGCTCCGTGGGAAGTCCTTACACCGACAGAATCACCCCATAATCTCTCATCAGCCGTTAAACTTTTCACAGAAAACCAGCTTAATTTCTCGAATAGTGTCCACTCGGATATTCCTCACAGGTCCAGAAAAAATTTTGATAAAGCAACGCGCGCCGTCTCGAGCAGCGTGTGAAACAAAGGAATTCAGCCGAGAGGGCGGGACCACATCTCACTCAAGGCCTGCCCACAGGGAAATGACGTCACCGACACGCGTGAAAAAACTCACGCATGCGCACGAGGGTTCAAGCATGATTGGTGTAATCGCATGTCATTCAAATCCATATAGTTAAAAAAAAAAGGGTCGGTTTATTATCTAAGAGACCTCGTATATATATATATATATATATATATATATATATATATATATATATATATATATATATATATATACACCTGCAGTTTTCATAAGACATATCAGTTGATGGAAGCCTGAACATTTTGAAAGTGAGTAATGATGAAAATGAAGTGTAATATATTTTCAAAGAGATGTAGTACTGTGTGGTAAATTTGTGTGAAATTGTTCACTCTCATAATGTAACTGACTGTAGCAGAAGGAGACTGGTGAGGGAAGCCACAATGACATTCATGACAGCTTATGTGATAGGCTTGTGTAGGTGTGATTAAAAAAAAAATGGCCATAGTGCAACATTTGTAGAGTGCATCACCAGCTGTAAAATGTTGTGGTGGAGTGGCACAAATAAGAATTTGGGTAAAAAGAAGACATGAAATTTCAATTACTGTTTGCAGGAAAGGACATGTGAAACTTTTTTTTATTTTATTTATTTCCTTTATATAGCGCCAAATCACAACTGAGTTGCCTCATGGCGCTTCACACAGGTAAGGTCTAACCTTACCAACCCCCAGAGCAACAGTGGTAAGGAAAAACTCCCTCTGAGGAAGAAACCTCAAGCAGACCAGACTCAAAGGGGCGACCCTCTGCTTGGGCCATGCTACAAACATAAATTACAGAAATAATCCACAGAACAATTCACGGACAAATATACAAGAATTGCTGTTGGTGCACAGGACAGGAGGATCGCCAACACAAACACAACCCCCATCTCTGGATGGAGCTGCACCTTAAACAGAGAAAAAACAGAATCAAGCATCAGAAAGACAAAAAATACTGTATAATTTGCTAGCATTAATCAGCAAGAAAAACAGAAGAAATACTAAGGTGATCACCGGCCGCTAGACCTAAGCTTCACTAAAAGACCCAGAATTTAGGTGAAGTTGAGGCCGCGGCCCGCTCCAATTATTAATAACATGAATAAAAAGAGTAAAAAGCGTAAAAAACAAAACTGTACCAGTATGCTAGATATATGAAAGGGAAAATAAGTGCATCTTAAGTCTGGACTTGAAAGTTTCCACAGAATCTGATTGTTTTATTGACACAGGGACATCATTCCACAGAATAGGGGCACGATAAGAGAAAGCTCTGTGACCCGCAGACTTCTTATTCACCCTAGGGACACAAAGTAGTTCTGCACCCTGAGAACGTAAAGCCTGGGCCGGTACGTAAGGTTTAATTAGGTCAGCAAGGTAGGGAGGTGCCAGTCCATGAATAATTTTATAGGTTAGTAGCAGAACCTTAAAATCTGATCTCACTGGGACAGGAAGCCAGTGAAGAGATGCCAAAATGGGTGTAATGTGGTCAAACTTTCTGCTTTGTGTCAAACGTCTAGCTGCAGCATTCTGAACAAATTGGAGACCCCTAATTGGGGTTTTTCCGTAATTATTGTGTGGCAGAAGATCATTCACCACTTTAATGACAGCCCTTTCTGTGGAATGATATTTTCTAAAAGCAGACTGCAGCGGCTCAAAGAGATTATTCTCAGTAAGATAGTCTACAAGCTGCCGTGACACCATTTTTTCCAGAATTTTAGAGCAAAATGACAGATTTGATATCGGCCGATAGTTTGTCAGTACACTAGGGTCAAGATTAGGTTTCTTAAGTAATGGTTTAATCACTGCAGATTTGAAACATTTAGGAACAGATCCAGAAGTTAAAGAAAGATTAATAATTTCCAGCATAATCGGCCCAAGAGTGGGCCACAGGTCCTTAAACAGTTTTGTTGGTATAGGATCAAATAAACAGGTTGTTCTTTTTGTTGACGTTATGAGTTTCGTTAGCATGTCTAGAGAGATACCATCAAATTCTGTAAATCTAGGTAATACCTCAGTAGTGGCGCCCACCTCAATAGCAGGGTGTAGTGGCTGGGTTAAGGCATGCTGGGATATCTTCAACCTAATGTCATCTATTTTCTTCTCAAAGTAATCCAGGAATTCTTGTGCTGTAAAAGGAGAGTGAACTACAGGTGGTTGTCCATGAATAAGTGTTGCCACTGTGTCGAACAAGATCTTTGAGTTATGCTTATTTTTGTTGATCAAATCAGAGTAATAGGTCCGCTTTGTGGCCAATAATGCATGCCTATAGTCTAAGATAGCATCACGCCACGCGAGGTGGAATACTTCTAATTTTGAACGACGCCATTTCCGTTCTAGACCTCTTGCTTTATGCTTGAGGTCACGCAGGTAATCACTGAACCAAGGTGACTGCGATTTGGGGGAGCGCGGTTTCAACACAGGTGGTGCAATCATGTCGAGTGTCGTTTTGAGCACTGAGTTTAAACTATCCACAAGTCTGTCTACTGACTGGGTATTTGTCAAAAGTGAGGCTAAGACATCAGGCAGTCTAGCTTCTAGTTCAGTCTTAGTTGAGGAGTTGATGCATCGCCGTAATGATAAATAAGGTTGTTGTTCCACTAAACACGGCAGTGAAACTGTAAACTTAATAAGTGAGTGATCAGACACCACTGATGTAAGAGGCATGATGTCAATATTCGTGACAGCAATACCACATGCGAGAACCAGTTCCAGGGTATTTCCACTAATGTGCGTCGAATCCCGACTGCATTGCCGAAATCCTAATGCATCCACAATTTCCATAAATGATTTGCAGAGGGGATCAGAAGGTTTATTTATATGAACGTTAAAGTCACCAATGATCAGAATGTTATCTGCTCTCGTTGACAAGTTAGAAAGGAACGCACCAAATTCATCTAAGAATTCAGAATATGGGCCCGGAGGCCTATATACAGTGACAAAGTAATACGACTGATTTTTATTCTTCTGACCTTGGCAATGCGTAATATCCTGAGCGGAGCGGAGAATCAGATGATAAAAACGAGTTATATTTGTGACCCCCAACAGCTAATAAGCTAAACCTAGATTTATAAATAAGAGCTACACCCCCGCCTTGCTTCGCATCACGAGGGACGTGACTAAATGTATATGCTGGTGGGCAGGCTTCATTTAAGGGGAGGACAGCTGTAGGTTTAAGCCAGGTTTCACATAACCCAATCATATCTAAGTGATGATCAATAATTAAATTATTAATCAACATGATTTTGAGGACAGTGATCTTATGTTAATGAGACCCAGTCTAAGGACCTCAGTGGGTTGACAGTCGAGCTGTTTGGGTTTAGGGGTGGTTCCAGAGTGGCATATATAAGATGCCTAGAAGTAGGTTTAGGTTTGAGACATTCCACACGCGTTGTAGGTAGCAGACATGAAATCTTTGATATTGCGGGAACAACCATTGGGCCATCCTCAATTTCAACATGATCCAATATAAGTTTGCAAAGCATATCCCTCTATGACTTTTATGGACATGTCTACGGGAGCAGGCCACAGTCTCAACTTGTTGAAATTCCCTCTCTGGCAGATAAACTGCACTATCACCATAGTGGATTTTCTGCACTAATTTCCCTGTTAAGCTAATGGATTCCACACCCACATTTGTCATAAGCCTGGCAGGGTCTCTAATCACCTGCTCCGTGGCCTGCCATAGATTCCTAATGTTACCCACCCTGTAGAGCTCTATCGATGTTCGCAGACAAGATGGCGGCACCTTCCCCAGTAGGGTGGAGGCCGTCCGGCATCAGCAGGCCACTGCGGCCCCAGAACGAAGGCCAGTTATCAATAAAGCTAAAACCTTACTGTCTACAAAACTGAGCCAGCCACCTATTTAATGATGTCAGTACCCCCGGGAGGGGAGGGGACCAGAGACTATTAATCGATGCCGACACATCTTTCTGGCAAGGTCACAAGTCCTCTCTATGTCCATTTTTGTTACCTCTGAGTGCTTCATCCTGATATCATTGGTGCCAACATGAATAACTATGTGACTATATCTCATGTCATGTTCCTTCGTCTGTCTTCCCTTCTGCAGCATCAGCACCCTAAGATGAGATGCAGTGTCGGGAGCTCTGGCCCCAGGAATACATTTAACGTCAGCCGGCGAATGTAACCTGACTTTGCGGGTGATAGAATCCCCTATCACTAAAGTCCGGTGTTTCGGCCTGAAGACAGGAGTGGAAGTCACTTGTGGACTCAGAGAATTCACATCTGGAAAATCCAAGGGGGAGAACGGATTCACAGTTCGCACTGGCAAGTGTGATCGGGGTGCCACAACGGGCACCAAGTCCTACGGGGCTTCCTCCACCTAGCCACAGTCCGAAAGCCATCCTCCACAGCCGGCGTTTCTAAGCTGATGCTAATGGGCTCGCTAGCCGGCCCAACACTAACCTCATCGGGAGTGCCCGTAACATCTAACTCCACTGCGCTAAGAAGCTGCTCTAAGTTATGGACACGGCTCTCTAAGAGAGCCACCCTATCTTCCATCATCACGAAGGATTTACGGAGGGTGTAAAGTAGAATTAGTAGTGTATTTTTTGCACTAAGAAATTCAAAAATGTAGCCAAGCAAACACGAGCTAACCAATAATGGATAAGCTAACCACTCCTAAGGCTCTCACAGACGCAGATAAATGAATTAAAATTCACAGCAGTTACACTGAAAAATTAACAGAAGTTTTAAACAGGTAAAAAAAACCCAGCAGCTATAAAATACACTAAACAGATAATTAACTAACAGGAGTGTAAAAAAATGAAATGAAAAAATGATGACAAGGGTCAGAAATAGCTAACACAAGCTAACTGCTAGCGAAAATGCTAGCCGCTCCTAAGATTTTACACAGGAGTAAAAATTACTTAAAATTCACAGCAGTTCAACTGAAAACAAACAGAAGTATTAAACAGGTAGAAAAGAATCAGCTATAAAAAGTAACAACAGAGAGGGGAGGTGTCGACCTAGTTAGCGAATGCTAACTGCCAGCGAATGCTAACTGCCAGCGATTCACAACAGGACTGTTGTTAAATAACGTTCAGAGTCGATACAATTAACAACCAGAAGAGTGCTAAACAGAAATAAAAGAAGAGTATACAACCGTGTGAAGTTCAGAGTGGCGTCACAGCAGCTCGAACACTTGAGCCTAGATTTAGTCTGTTTTCTTCAATGTGTAATTGTCCAAGTGGGGACTTGCAGACCCAAACTGACAAGCATGTGCTGGCTGACCAACCACACAAGGACAAGAAAAGACTAGTTGTGGTATGTTGTTGAATCCAGAGTGATAGCAGTATCAAAATTTAAGACACTTACCATTTAGGAGTCCCAGGGGTTGAAGGAAGAACTATAACAGATGTGGAAGGTAAAGGTCACAGTGTTTAAAATGCTAATAGGACCTATCAGGGCTGTGACCCCCAATTGGGAGGATGCCTCCAGCAGAATCCAAATATAACATCAAAGGTCTCTGTCAAGAAGAGTGTAGTCCAACAAATATGATTAAAACAATGTTGTTGGGGTCCTCTACCAGGCTCTCTGGCAGATTGAGGGACCTCTGCATAAAGAAAATTAAGTGAGCCTAACAATATGCTTTTTGTGAATGGTGCACATGAGGTGTGCAATATGAGAATGTCTGATGAGTGTCTCCAACTGGTCACTATTCATTAAATATATATTATATTTAAAGTGACACAATCTGCACCAAAATTTTAAAATATGATGAGCCAGAAAAACAAGGCTTACAGATGCTCATTAGTGTGGCATTTTTGTTAAGCATTTCCTTTTGGTGTCTGAAGTTGGAGGTCATGTGGGGTTGCTTTCTAATTGGGTGTCAAGAGGATTCTAAATATTTTCACTCCCACATCTCACTAAACACACACACACAGTGTAAATGCATCTTGGTTTAATTGGTCAAATTGGCTTTCCTGACCAGTCGTGCAAAATCATGAACCCACGCAAACACTGTAGCGTACAAGAGAAGTCCCTAATAAGGAATTGTTAGACCGGTAGGTTTGCAGAGCATGACAGGAAATCTGCCTTTCCACTCCACAGGCATGTCACTGAAGCATTTCAACTTTCGACTGTTGCGGTTGTTTGCTGCAGTTACAGCCAATTAAAAGGTAAGGCAAAGTAATGCGGCCCATCAGATATTCTGAAGAGCACTTGAGCGTGTTGCAAAATTTGTGAGACAACTTTCTCAGTGGTTTCAGTGAAAGTTGTCAGGATTGTAATGGATTATTTATTTCTGCTGTGCTGCAAAGAGAAGTGGGCCTTATGCCTGAAGTTAGTATGCTGGAACAGAGGCAGATATTAAATAAATCAGCCAAAATGCCTACCTACCAACGAAATTATGATTCACTTCTCTTTGATTTCTACCTGTTGACTAAAGTGGCTGCGTTCCAAAAAGTTTAAATCCACTATCTTTTCTTTTCTTTAATACAGTAAATAAATCCAATATAGTATCTAAACTAAGTTACAGACTGGTCAACTTGAAATCATCAGCCAACAAACCTAAGCATAATTGATCATTTTGATAACTGATTAACTGAAATGCTGAATAATGCAGCAGATTCAATTTTTCCATGAAATGTTTGAGTTTGAGTTGAGCTGAGTTTGAGTTTGAGTTGAATTCCTCAAGAGAGGAAATGAATGTGCTTTCATTAATACTCAATGCACTGCTTCAAAAATCAATGCAGAATGTGACGGGCAGGTTGGTCAAAGACAGTTGGACACAAATGTGAGACTCAAACAGCTCTGATTAGTAAAAGGCTCTCCTGGCGTGGATAGCGGTGGTCTGTACACAAGAAGACAGTCCAAAAAAAACACAGCAGAAAAATCGTCAGGCATGGTTGTTCAAACGGGCAGGAGGTCAGGTACACAACGAGACAGGCAGGACTATGGAACATGAACAACAGAGCTGGAGAGATGGCACAATGTGCATCAATCTGGCGAGAAACTACTGCACCCAGTGAAACTTATGTAACCCAGTTTTTATGAGCAGCAAATCAGGAACAGGTGTGTGTGGAAAGCACCGGAACAAGGGCGTGGCCAGAGAGAGAGAAAGAGATGCCCACCACCAACGACTCAGAGACAGATGAGAGACAGAAACAGACAGACCCAAGCAAAAAAACCCAACAAGAAAATGAACACAAAGAAAAGCAATGAATCAAAAAGAAATAACAAAACAGACCAAAAAATAAAACAGAAAACCAGACAAAATTTCAAACCCTGACAGAATGCTTGAATCTGTCAGTCAAACCTGGGATATGTTTGTGCACCTGTTGCCCTATCAACCACACCACAGCACCACCTTTGGTCCTAGGTGGCAACCACTCAGGGAGATGAGTCTATTCCTACATCCCAGTAGGCAACCACTTGGTCTTTTGCAATTGCTAGGGAACCTGCATCCTGGATCATGTCAACAGAAGCATTATATTTTGGCCTTCTGGGCCCAAATATCAGACAAGACGTTCCCACAAAATGTAAGTGGTGTGTCATAACCAAGTCTCTATTAAGGCTTCACGTTCATTTGCAATATGTGTGTGACAGTGGCAACCAGGATCTTTTTGATGGCATGGACACTGGGCATTGCATATTTGTAATTGTAATGCCCAACAGGCAGACATGTGCTTTTTCCCCCCTGTTATATTTCCTCCATGGAGCCACACAACATTTTTTTTTATTATTATTATTACATGTAATTTTTTTTGTATTATTTTATTATTATTTGTACTTTGTTATTATTTACCGGGCTGTTTCTTACTGGGTCCAGTCAAGGGAATTTCCATGGCCAATATTGACATAATAGCAGGAGAATACCAGCTGAGCACTTTGTGGAAAAACATCATTTTAGCTGCAAGTGGCATTAGACATCCATGAGAGTGCTTCATGGCATTTGTGTGCAAATCAGCAGATCCTTGCATGCGACGGCTGTGCTCAACATTTGTCAGAGCAAAGCATTCCAGCAGCACTTACGTGATATGTATGCGGACATCTTCCCTGCAAGTCCGTGTGACATTCAGCTGACATTCACCCGACATGCACTAACTTCTTGTTAATATCAATAAGCGAAGTGCGCATTTCGGACCACGCGGTGCATTATGGGTAGGCTAAATTTTTCGACTACCAACCCACAAGCTTTGGTGGCAGAAAGCAGTGAGGAGTGCTGTGATTTGGATAATTTCACTGTAAAGTTGACGATTTATAGCATTTTTGTAAGCTCCATGGATTGCCTGTGACAACCAGGACTATGTACGGCAGTGGACAGAAGTGGAAAGAAGAGCTGGCTGTGCTTGTGTGTGCTGCATTGTCACAGAAACTACAGTTAGTGCCGACAAAGGAGGAAGAGAGAGCCGCTGTCGAAAATGACCAGTCCTTGTTGATAGTTGGAGACAAACAATTTTCTGACCCCTTGAAGGCAACTGACGGATGGTTAGACGAAGTCCAGAGACTGAAACTGTGGATATTGCAGAATATTTGCTAAGCAGGGATGAGAAATTACTACTCCGCCGGCTTCATAATGACAACAGTGAAGGTGGGTCTCGCATATAACCTCTTTGGTGTCACGTTTGTTTTGATAAGTTGACAGACATACAATATGTGCATGCATACAGTTTGTTTATAGAACATGTCAATATTACAATATTACACACCACGTCATTCATGGCGCGACATTACAGTGATAAGCCGATGCACGAAAACGGCGTTATCAGCCACATTATAATTTGGCAGTTTTGGGATATTGACAGAATAAATGTGTGCAAGAAACTTACAATTTTAGTCTGTCTTTTACGTCCATCTGGATCTTTCTTTTCTGTGGGGAAATTGCGTAGAATGAACGGAGGCTTACGACCACATTTCTTCTTCTTTCCGTCTTTGGGTGGACTCGGCGGAGCTTTGCAATTGTGTGTTTTCAGCCAACTTTCAAGCCTATAAATTCCGTTTGAGCATTTGAAAACAGCACAATGCACACCTGTCATTATTGTATGTGTTGCTTAAGGGTTAAAGCCTTTGAAACAATCCCTGTAAGCCTTAACTTTTACAGTCTGCTAATGCTACTGTATACAAAATTCAGTGGGAGCGGTGTGAGTTTGGTAGTTGGGATTTTTGCCCCCGTTTGACCCATGCATGTGCAGATGCGTTGCACACTTTGCTTATTCACTGAGATACCAAATGAAAATTTGTCACATTTGAGTGTTTGAGCACAAATTCACATGTCCCATTACGCTCCAGCAGTCGCAGCCCAGTGGGATAGGACTCTAAGTAACTCTTCTTTTGATACAAAGTCATTCCAATGGTAACCAAGGATCTGCAGCAGCAATGACATACAGTCATTAGATGAGGGAAGTGGCTCTGGTCCAAGCCACACAATTGTAATGCAGAACAAGAAGCCCCAGGATCCTATAGACATCATAGAGAGATTCACAGGCATGTTTGGCAAAGCTTTGTGTAAATTAGATCTTAGATCTGGATCGGTATGTGATGAAAATGTCAGTGTCCGGGAAGTCAGACATAATCTCCAAAGTCAAGCATAGTAAATGTTTTCCTACACCTTTACATCCAATTTGCATGTCAAATTGTCATGACTGGGTCTGTGGGGTTTATTGTTTGCTGTTTTGAGTATGCTGTTAGTTTTTGCACTGGGGTTTGGTGGCTGGATGTCTTTTGTTTTGTGTGTTTGAATTTCAATTCAATTTATTTTCATGTATATAGCGCCACATCACAAGAGAGTTGCCTCAAGGCACTTCACACAAGTAAGGTCTAACCTTACTAACCCCCAGAGCAGCAGTGGTAAGGAAAAACTCCCTCTGAGGACGAAATAGCAGACCAGACTCAAAGGGGTAACCCTCTGCTTGGGCAATGCTACAGACATAAATTGCAGAACAATTCACAAAACAAATATACAGGAAATGCTGTTGGTGCATAGGGCAGGAGAGTCTCCAGCACAAATACCACACCTATTGTTGTGTGGGCCGCCCGAAGAGGAGGTACTGCTGGCCCACCACCAGAGGGCGCCATGCCTGAATTTCGGGCTTCAGGCACCAGAGGGCGCAGTCGCCGCATGAGAACCCCAGGAGCCCGGAGCTGACAGCTGTCACCACTCATCTCATCATTCATCACACCATAATAGCCTGGCAGAGACGTCACATCCCTGCCGAGAAATCAGCTTACCCGACAGGTAAACCTATCAGCCGTAATTGTGCCGTTCGCACATTTCCTGTTTCTAAGTCTGGCAGTCGTAACCTTGTATACTCACAGCTTGGAGCTGGGTTGTGGAATGTGGAAGGAGTTGGCATTCCCGCTCCTCACTTATCACTTAAGTATATTATTGGTACTGCACATACTTAGCGTTCCTGTTTTCCTGGAAGTGGTGGATTGTTCCCTCAGGAGGGGACTGTGACTTTGCTGAACTGTTTGCTGGGTGTGCACACACCCACTTGATCTGTTTGTTCTTCCTGCCAGCAGTACCCGATCCGACAGCTGGAGGCAGTGGCCACCCGGGGACTCAGGACTTGGCGGCTTCGGTGTGTTGCAGGTCTCCGCTGGCAGTGGAAATTGTGTGGGGCGGACTCTTCTCTGGACAGGCGTCTCCTATCCTCAAGCCTGCCCACACGTCACCTATTGTTTAATTGACTGTTACCTAAAGTCGTATCTGTATTCCGTTGTGCACATTTCACAACATTAAATTATCCTTGTCATTTTCATTGTCCGTTCATTTACGCCCCCTGTTATGGGTCCGTGTCACTACACTTTCCCAACAGGATTTCTCAGCCAATCGTCATTGATCCCGAGGGGCGTCAACCATCGAGTGAACCACCAATGGAAACACGCCGCCTTCATAAACGGACTGTCTCTGGTCCTAAAGGAGCATCTGCTGGCTAAGGATGAGCCGCGGGATTTTGACGGGCTTATAGACCTGGTTATACGGTTAGACAACCGACTAGAAGAACATCGTCGGGAGCGGGGCGAAGGGCGTGGCCGGGCACGAGCCGTCCCTCTTCCTTAAGGGTCTGAAAGGGTATCGCCGTCCCCACGCTCCACAGCCAGAGAGCTCCGTGTGGCAACAGCTCCCCCTGCTGACGAAGCTATGGACACGAGCAGGCCCAAAGTGAAATCAAATAACAGACAATGGAGGCTGGCCTGCGGGGAGTGTTTTTTCTGTGGCTCGAGTGAGCACATACAGAAGAACTGCACCAAGCGGTTAAACTACAACGCCCGCCCTTAGAGACTGGGCTAAGGGTGGGCCATAATACTCACGCGGGGAAACCCCGTAAATCCGCACGCATCCCAGTCACGATCCTGAGTGGGGATCCAACCCTTCACGTCCAACCACTGGTGGACACGGGGTCAGAAGGGAATTTGCTGGACAGCAGATGGGCAAAGGAAGTTGGGCTCCCTCTAGTGGCCCTACCTTCACCATTGACGGTACGGGCACTAGATGGCACCCTTCTCCCATTAATTACACACCAGACACAGCCCGTGACATTGGTTGTATCTGGGAATCACAGGGAGGAGATTGTGTTTTATGTAACACCTTCTACCTCTCGAGTGATTTTGGGTTTTCCATGGATGATAAAGCACAATCCCCGGATTGATTGGCCATCTGGGGTTGTGACACAGTGGAGCGAAACCTGCCACCGGGAGTTCTTAGGATCCTCGGTTCCACCCGATGTGACAGCTAAAGAGGAGGTTCTAGTCCCCCCCAATCTGGCGGCGGTGCCAACCGAGTACCACGACCTTGCTGACGTCTTCAGCAAGGATCTGGCACTCACGCTGCCCCCGCACCGTCCGTACGATTGCGCCATTGATTTGATCCCAGGCGTCGAGTACCCGTCCAGCAGGCTGTACAACCTCTCACGTCTGGAGCGCGAATCAATGGAGACCTACATCCGGGACTCTTTAGCTGCCGGGTTGATCCGGAACTCCACCTCCCCGATAGGTGCTGGTTTCTTTTTTGTGGGCAAGAAAGACGGCGGACTCCATCCATGCATTGATTACAGAGGGCTGAACGAGATCACGGTTCGCAACCGATACCCGTTACCTCTGTTGGATTCAGTGTTCACGCCCTTGCATGGAGCCCAAATTTTCACAAAACTGGATCTTAGGAATGCATATCACCTGGTTCAGATCCGGGAGGGAGACGAGTGGAAGACGGCATTTAACACCCCGTTAGGTCACTTTGAGTACCTGGTCATGCCGTTCGGCCTCACCAATGCGCCCGCGACGTTCCGAGCTTTGGTTAATGACGTCTTGCGGGACTTCCTGCATTGGTTCATCTTTGTATACCTTGACGATATTCTCATCTTCTCCCCGGATCCTGAGACTCATGTGCAGCATGTACGTCAGGTCCTGCAGCGGTTGTTGGAGAACCGGTTGTTTGTGAAGGGCGAGAAGTGCGAGTTCCACCGCAATTCTTTGTCTTTCTTGGGGTTTATAATCTCCTCCAACTCCATCGCCCCTGATCCGGCCAAGGTCGCAGCGGTGAGAGATTGGCCCCAACCGACAAGCCGTAGGAAATTGCAGCAGTTCCTCGGCTTTGCAAATTTCTATTGGAGGTTCATCAAGGGCTACAGCCAGGTAGTTAGCCCCCTGACGTCCCTAACCTCCACTAAAGTCCCCTTCACCTGGTCGGATCGGTGTGAAGCCGCGTTTAGGGAGTTGAAACGCCGGTTCTCGACTGCACCAGTTCTGGTGCAGCCCGATCCCAATCGCCAGTTTGTAGTTGAAGTGGATGCCTCTGACTCAGGGATAGGAGCTGTGCTGTCTGTCAGGAAAGATGACTTTAAGCTTGCTTTCAGCTTGTTTTTATCTTGGAATATAATACGTGCCATGGAATTAATATACATGCTGTTGGATTAAACTGCACAGTGTTTGGTACCTTCCAGGAGTAAGTGAGGTCATACCGGACTTTTCCATTGTAAATGGGGAAGACGAGGGAATATGTCTAAGAATGATTCTGAAATGACAAGTATGATCAAATGAAGTATTAATGTGTTAAAATTAAGAGTTGATTAGAAAAAGTATGTTACAAATAAATGAAATGAATGATTATATGAGTTGTTTTTCATAAGGAGTGCAGAGTCAGAGAAAAAAGAGGAAGTGATGAAGATGTTGCAAGTGGGGCAAGAAAAGCTGATGTTAAACAACTGATCAAATGATTAAAATGTTGGTAAAAATGAAATGAATAATAAGGAATGAGAATGTTTGTATATGATCATATGAATTGTTTTTATGTGAAAGAGAGTTGTAATGAAATGATTGAATATGATTGATGTAATTTTGAAGAAATGATTTAAAAGAATGAATTCTCAGAAAAGCTGAAGTGTTAACAGAAAAGAGGAACTTGAGAAATAAGTTACTGGTAAGGGCTGCGGGGATTTCCAGTAAAGTGGAAGGAGAAGGGAGGAGGTTTTGAGTCAACAGCGTCCCCATGGTAACCAAGATCATCTGAGGACAACAAGAGTCAAGCACATATATAAACTGTGAAACACCAGAAAACTGGGTTATTCTTCCAGGGAGAGGTGCTGTTGCCACTACTCCCCTGCTACGAGGAGATCACAAGACTTGACCATCTTGTGAGCAGCAATTGGAATCGTGGAGTGAGAGGACTGGAGCCATAAAAGATCATTTGAGAGAGATTTCAACTCCCGCTCAGGCCGTCCAGTCACGGAGTAGCAGAACAACGGAGAGTAACCACTGGCCTTAAGTCTGAGTGGGGAATGTTCAATGATTTCTCTCTCAAGGAACATCACCGCATACCAGAATGGATTAGATCAACTTTTGGTTGATTGAAGACGGAATAAATTCTTATGTGGATTAACTTCCTGAAGGATTACAACATCACACAAGGATCGTGGTCAGCTAACGATTAATAGCTGATGAAGAGGAAATCAAGTTCATCGAGCTGGGGACCCTAACCTCAAAAAAACCTCCTTCCCTCACTCCTAGAAAAAATTGTTAAGAAGTCAATCCAGTCCCAGTCAAAGTAAGATCAGTCAGAATTATTGAATTAAAAACAAAAATCTCTGCCAATCATTATTCTAATTATACTTGAATTACTGTTGTGAAATTATCACCATATAATCTATGTTGATTATGTTATTGGCACTCGCAAAACCTGCAATAAATTTCCAAGCATGCATTTAAAGTGTTAAGGCTCGGACATTGGATTATTGATGCTTCTTAAGGTGTAGAAGTTAAAGTTTATTGGATGTACAACATCAAAAAGGCTCTAAAAGGTTAGTCTGGTTTTTAATGAAAATAACACATCCTGGGGACTCGCTGTACGAGTCACTAAATTCAAAATCTAGCAACATTCCAAGAGCCCTGATCCATAAGAGGAGGGCTGCCGTTAACGGGCGTGGCCGGTTCGTATCCTGGTTCCTGAGAAGGCTATTCGACCGGGGTGCGAGATCAGCTTCAGCGGGGTGGACGTCTGGATGGAGGCAGTGAGCAGCTAGACGAATCTCCTCGCCACCAGCTTGAACAGCCTTTGTGCAGCCCTGCCGGGTAATACCCGTGGAGACACGAAGGTTGGACCCCAGAGACGGAGAGCTGGTTTTTACACAAACACACTCATCGGAGGGTGAGCGTGTGCCATGTATCTAAAAAGCGGGATCTGTCAAGGTTCTCCATCCTTGTGCCTATTTTTCCCGCAGGTTGACCCCGGCTGAAAGGAACTATGACGTTGGCAATCGGGAACTTCTGGCGGTGAAAGAGGCCCTTGAGGAGTGGAGACACCTGTTGGAGGGAGCTGTGGTGCCATTAATGGTTTTCACAGACCATCGGAACCTGGAATACATCCGGACCGCCAAGCGTCTGAACCCCAGGCAATCCCGCTGGTCACTGTTCTTCGGGCGTTTTGACTTCCAGATCACATACCACCCCAGGACCAAGAATCAATGATCCGATGCCCTGTCCCGGGTACACGAGGAGGAAGTCAAGACCAAGCTGTCGGATCCTCCAGAAACCATCATCCCCGAGTCCACTGTCGTGGCCACCCTCACCTGGGACGTGGAGAAGACCGTCCAGGAGGCCCTGGCACGGAACCCAGACCCGGGTACTGGCCCGAAAGACAAACTGTATGTCCCACCAGAGGCCAGAGCTGCAGTCCAGGACTTCTGTCATGGTTCTAAGCTCTCCTGCCACCCAGGGGTGCGAAGAACCGTGGCAGTGGTCCGGCAGCGCTTCTGGTGGGCGTCTATGGAAGCCGACGTCCGGGATTATGTCCAGGCCTGTACCACCTGCGCCAGGGGCAAGGCAGACCACCACAGAGCACAAGGACTCCTCCAGCCGTTACCTGTGCCTCATCGCCCCTGGCCCCACATTGGTCTGGACTTCGTCATGGGCTTCCCGCCGTCCCAGGGCATGACAACCATCCTCACGATAGTGGACTGGTTCTCCAAGGCGGCCAACTTCGTGGCCCTCCCGAAGCTCCCGATGGCCCAGGAGACAGCAGACCTCCTGGTCCACCATGTCGTGCGTCTGCATGGGATTCCATCCGACATTGTCTCTGACCATGGTCCCCAGTTCTCCTCGCAAGTCTGGAGGAGTTTCTGTAGGGAACTGGGGGCCACCATAAGCCTCTCGTCCGGGTACCATCCCCAGACAAACGGACAGGCAGAGCGGGCGAACCAGGATTTGGAGCAGGCCCTCCGCTGAGTGACCTCCACGCACCCGACGGCCTGGAGCAACCATCTGGCCTGGATTGAGTACGTTCACAACAGCCAAATCTCATCTGCCACCGGCCTCTCCCCGTTTGAGGTATGTTTGGGGTACCAGCCCTCATTGTTTCCGCTCATGGAGGGAGAGGTCGGGGTGCCCTCGGTCCAGGCCCACCTAAGGAGGTGCCGTTGGGTGTGGCATACTGCCTGCTCTGCCCTGCTTAAAGCCCAGACGAGGGCCAAGGGCCAAGGCCCATGCAGACCGCCGGCGTTCCCCGGCCCCTGCATACCAGCCCGGGCAGGAGGTTTGGTTATCCACCAAGGACATCCCCCTTCAAGTAGAATCCCAGAAACTGAAAGGGCCGATTCATTGGACCATACACCATACTCAAAGTCCTCAGTCCAGCCGCAGTGAAGCTGAAGCTGCCAGCTTCACTGCGGATTCATCCTGTTTTCCATGTCTCCCGTATCAAACCTTACCACACCTCGGAACTCTGCACCCCCGGACCAGCGCCGCCTCCTGCCCGGATCATCGACGGAGAGCCTGCTTGGACCATGCGCAGGCTCCTGGACGTCCGTCAGAAGGGCCAAGGGTTCCAGTATCTGGTGGACTGGGAGGGTTGCGGACCCAAAGAGTGCTCCTGGGTGAAGAGGAGCTTCATCCTGGACCCGGCCCTCCTGGACAATTTCTACCACCATCACCCCGACAAGCCTGGTTGAGGGGGAGTCCTGTTGTGTGGGCCACCCGAAGAGGAGGTACTGCTGGCCCACCACCAGAGGGTGCCCTGCCTGAATGCCGGGCTTCAGTCACCAGAGGGCGCAGTCGCCGCATGAGAACCCCAGGAGCCCGGAGCTGACAGCTGTCACCTCTCATCTCATCATTCATCACACCATAAAAGCCTGGCAGAGACGTCACATCCCTGCCGAGAAATCAGCTTACCCGACAGGTAAACCTCTCAGCCGTAATTGTGCCGTTCACACATTTCCTGTTTCTATGTCTGGCAGTCATAACCTTGTATACTCACAGCTTGGAGCTGGGTGGTGGAAGTTGGAAGGAGTTGACGTTCCCGCTCCTCACTTATCACTTAAGTATATTATTGGTACTGCACGTACTTAGCGTTCCTGTTTTCCTGGAAGTGGTGGATTATTCCCTCAGGAGGGGACTGTGACTTTGCTGAACTGTTTGCTGTGTGTGCACACACCCACTTGATCTGTTTGTTCTTCCTGCCAGTAGTACCCGATCCAACAGCTGGAGGCGGTGGCCACCTGGGGACTCAGGACTTGGCGGCTTCAGTGTGTTGCAGGTCTCCGCTGGCAGTGGAAATCATGTGGGGCCGACTCTTCTCCTATCCTCGAGCCTGCCCACACGTCACCTATTGTTTAATTGACTGTTACCTAAAGTCGTATCTGTGTTCCGCTGTGCACATTCCACAACATTAAATTGTTATCTTTGGCATTTTCATTGTCTGTTCATTTATGCCCCCTGTTGTGGGTCCATGTCACTACACTTTCCCAACACCCATCTCTGGACGGAGCTGCACCTTAAACAGAGAGAACAAAAAAAAAAAAAAAATAGAATCAGGCATCAGAAAGACAAGAAATACAATATAATTTGCTAGCATTAAATGAGAAAAACAGGAAATACTAAGGTGATACCCAGCCATTAGTGCTACGCTTCAATAAAAGACCCAGAATTTAGGTAAAGTTGAGGCTGCAGCACTCTCCGTTTCCTAATAAAATGAATTAAAAGAGTAAAAAGTGTAGAACTATACTATGGCAGTATGCTTGCCATACAAAGGTAAAATAAGTGCTTCTTAAGTCTGGACTTGAAAGCCTCCACATCACGGTTGTTTGTGAAGGGCGAGAAGTGCGAGTTCCACCGCAATTCTTTGTCTTTCTTGGGGTTTATAATCTCCTCCAACTCCATCGCCCCTGATCCGGCCAAGGTCGCAGCGGTGAGAGATTGGCCCCAACCGACAAGCCGTAGGAAATTGCAGCAGTTCCTCGGCTTTGCAAATTTCTATTGGAGGTTCATCAAGGGCTACAGCCAGGTAGTTAGCCCCCTGACGTCCCTAACCTCCACTAAAGTCCCCTTCACCTGGTCGGATCGGTGTGAAGCCGCGTTTAGGGAGTTGAAACGCCGGTTCTCGACTGCACCAGTTCTGGTGCAGCCCGATCCCAATCGCCAGTTTGTAGTTGAAGTGGATGCCTCTGACTCAGGGATAGGAGCTGTGCTGTCTGTCAGGAAAGATGACTTTAAGCTTGCTTTCAGCTTGTTTTTATCTTGGAATATAATACGTGCCATGGAATTAATATACATGCTGTTGGATTAAACTGCACAGTGTTTGGTACCTTCCAGGAGTAAGTGAGGTCATACCGGACTTTTCCATTGTAAATGGGGAAGACGAGGGAATATGTCTAAGAATGATTCTGAAATGACAAGTATGATCAAATGAAGTATTAATGTGTTAAAATTAAGAGTTGATTAGAAAAGTATGTTACAAATAAATGAAATGAATGATTATATGAGTTGTTTTTCATAAGGAGTGCAGAGTCAGAGAAAAAAGAGGAAGTGATGAAGATGTTGCAAGTGGGGCAAGAAAAGCTGATGTTAAACAACTGATCAAATGATTAAAATGTTGGTAAAAATGAAATGAATAATAAGGAATGAGAATGTTTGTATATGATCATATGAATTGTTTTTATGTGAAAGAGAGTTGTAATGAAATGATTGAATATGATTGATGTAATTTTGAAGAAATGATTTAAAAGAATGAATTCTCAGAAAAGCTGAAGTGTTAACAGAAAAGAGGAACTTGAGAAATAAGTTACTGGTAAGGGCTGCGGGGATTTCCAGTAAAGTGGAAGGAGAAGGGAGGAGGTTTTGAGTCAACAGCGTCCCCATGGTAACCAAGATCATCTGAGGACAACAAGAGTCAAGCACATATATAAACTGTGAAACACCAGAAAACTGGGTTATTCTTCCAGGGAGAGGTGCTGTTGCCACTACTCCCCTGCTACGAGGAGATCACAAGACTTGACCATCTTGTGAGCAGCAATTGGAATCGTGGAGTGAGAGGACTGGAGCCATAAAAGATCATTTGAGAGAGATTTCAACTCCCGCTCAGGCCGTCCAGTCACGGAGTAGCAGAACAACGGAGAGTAACCACTGGCCTTAAGTCTGAGTGGGGAATGTTCAATGATTTCTCTCTCAAGGAACATCACCGCATACCAGAATGGATTAGATCAACTTTTGGTTGATTGAAGACGGAATAAATTCTTATGTGGATTAACTTCCTGAAGGATTACAACATCACACAAGGATCGTGGTCAGCTAACGATTAATAGCTGATGAAGAGGAAATCAAGTTCATCGAGCTGGGGACCCTAACCTCAAAAAAACCTCCTTCCCTCACTCCTAGAAAAAATTGTTAAGAAGTCAATCCAGTCCCAGTCAAAGTAAGATCAGTCAGAATTATTGAATTAAAAACAAAAATCTCTGCCAATCATTATTCTAATTATACTTGAATTACTGTTGTGAAATTATCACCATATAATCTATGTTGATTATGTTATTGGCACTCGCAAAACCTGCAATAAATTTCCAAGCATGCATTTAAAGTGTTAAGGCTCGGACATTGGATTATTGATGCTTCTTAAGGTGTAGAAGTTAAAGTTTATTGGATGTACAACATCAAAAAGGCTCTAAAAGGTTAGTCTGGTTTTTTAATGAAAATAACACATCCTGGGGACTCGCTGTACGAGTCACTAAATTCAAAATCTAGCAACATTCCAAGAGCCCTGATCCATAAGAGGAGGGCTGCCGTTAACGGGTGTGGCCGGTTCGTATCCTGGTTCCTGAGAAGGCTATTCGACCGGGGTGCGAGATCAGCTTCAGCGGGGTGGACGTCTGGATGGAGGCAGTGAGCAGCTAGACGAATCTCCTCGCCACCAGCTTGAACAGCCTTTGTGCAGCCCTGCCGGGTAATACCCGTGGAGACACGAAGGTTGGACCCCAGAGACGGAGAGCTGGTTTTTACACAAACACACTCATCGGAGGGTGAGCGTGTGCCATGTATCTAAAAAGCGGGATCTGTCAAGGTTCTCCATCCTTGTGCCTATTTTTCCCGCAGGTTGACCCCGGCTGAAAGGAACTATGACGTTGGCAATCGGGAACTTCTGGCGGTGAAAGAGGCCCTTGAGGAGTGGAGACACCTGTTGGAGGGAGCTGTGGTGCCATTAATGGTTTTCACAGACCATCGGAACCTGGAATACATCCGGACCGCCAAGCGTCTGAACCCCAGGCAATCCCGCTGGTCACTGTTCTTCGGGCGTTTTGACTTCCAGATCACATACCACCCCAGGACCAAGAATCAATGATCCGATGCCCTGTCCCGGGTACACGAGGAGGAAGTCAAGACCAAGCTGTCGGATCCTCCAGAAACCATCATCCCCGAGTCCACTGTTGTGGTCACCCTCACCTGGGACGTGGAGAAGACCGTCCAGGAGGCCCTGGCACGGAACCCAGACCCGGGTACTGGCCCGAAAGACAAACTGTATGTCCCACCAGAGGCCAGAGCTGCAGTCCAGGACTTCTGTCATGGTTCTAAGCTCTCCTGCCACCCAGGGGTGCGAAGAACCGTGGCAGTGGTCCGGCAGCGCTTCTGGTGGGCGTCTATGGAAGCCGACGTCCGGGATTATGTCCAGGCCTGTACCACCTGCGCCAGGGGCAAGGCAGACCACCACAGAGCACAAGGACTCCTCCAGCCGTTACCTGTGCCTCATCGCCCCTGGCCCCACATTGGTCTGGACTTCGTCATGGGCTTCCCGCCGTCCCAGGGCATGACAACCATCCTCACGATAGTGGACTGGTTCTCCAAGGCGGCCAACTTCGTGGCCCTCCCGAAGCTCCCGATGGCCCAGGAGACAGCAGACCTCCTGGTCCACCATGTCGTGCGTCTGCATGGGATTCCATCCGACATTGTCTCTGACCATGGTCCCCAGTTCTCCTCGCAAGTCTGGAGGAGTTTCTGTAGGGAACTGGGGGCCACCATAAGCCTCTCGTCCGGGTACCATCCCCAGACAAACGGACAGGCAGAGCGAGCGAACCAGGATTTGGAGCAGGCCCTCCGCTGAGTGACCTCCACGCACCCGACGGCCTGGAGCAACCATCTGGCCTGGATCAAGTACGTTCACAACAGCCAAATCTCATCTGCCACCGGCCTCTCCCCGTTTGAGGTATGTTTGGGGTACCAGCCCTCATTGTTTCCGCTCATGGAGGGAGAGGTCGGGGTGCCCTCGGTCCAGGCCCACCTAAGGAGGTGCCGTTGGGTGTGGCATACTGCCTGCTCTGCCCTGCTTAAAGCCCAGACGAGGGCCAAGGGCCAAGGCCCATGCAGACCGCCGGCGTTCCCCGGCCCCTGCATACCAGCCCGGGCAGGAGGTTTGGTTATCCACCAAGGACATCCCCCTTCAAGTAGAATCCCAGAAACTGAAAGGCCGATTCATTGGACCATACACCATACTCAAAGTCCTCAGTCCAGCCGCAGTGAAGCTGAAGCTGCCAGCTTCACTGCGGATTCATCCTGTTTTCCATGTCTCCCGTATCAAACCTTACCACACCTCGGAACTCTGCACCCCCGGACCAGCGCCGCCTCCTGCCCGGATCATCGACGGAGAGCCTGCTTGGACCATGCGCAGGCTCCTGGACGTCCGTCAGAAGGGCCAAGGGTTCCAGTATCTGGTGGACTGGGAGGGTTGCGGACCCAAAGAGTGCTCCTGGGTGAAGAGGAGCTTCATCCTGGACCCGGCCCTCCTGGACAATTTCTACCACCATCACCCCGACAAGCCTGGTTGAGGGGGAGTCCTGTTGTGTGGGCCACCCGAAGAGGAGGTACTGCTGGCCCACCACCAGAGGGTGCCCTGCCTGAATGCCGGGCTTCAGTCACCAGAGGGCGCAGTCGCCGCATGAGAACCCCAGGAGCCCGGAGCTGACAGCTGTCACCTCTCATCTCATCATTCATCACACCATAAAAGCCTGGCAGAGACGTCACATCCCTGCCGAGAAATCAGCTTACCCGACAGGTAAACCTCTCAGCCGTAATTGTGCCGTTCACACATTTCCTGTTTCTATGTCTGGCAGTCATAACCTTGTATACTCACAGCTTGGAGCTGGGTGGTGGAAGTTGGAAGGAGTTGACGTTCCCGCTCCTCACTTATCACTTAAGTATATTATTGGTACTGCACGTACTTAGCGTTCCTGTTTTCCTGGAAGTGGTGGATTATTCCCTCAGGAGGGGACTGTGACTTTGCTGAACTGTTTGCTGTGTGTGCACACACCCACTTGATCTGTTTGTTCTTCCTGCCAGTAGTACCCGATCCAACAGCTGGAGGCGGTGGCCACCTGGGGACTCAGGACTTGGCGGCTTCAGTGTGTTGCAGGTCTCCGCTGGCAGTGGAAATCATGTGGGGCCGACTCTTCTCCTATCCTCGAGCCTGCCCACACGTCACCTATTGTTTAATTGACTGTTACCTAAAGTCGTATCTGTGTTCCGCTGTGCACATTCCACAACATTAAATTGTTATCTTTGGCATTTTCATTGTCTGTTCATTTATGCCCCCTGTTGTGGGTCCATGTCACTACACTTTCCCAACACCCATCTCTGGACGGAGCTGCACCTTAAACAGAGAGAACAAAAAAAAAAAAAAAATAGAATCAGGCATCAGAAAGACAAGAAATACAATATAATTTGCTAGCATTAAATGAGAAAAACAGGAAATACTAAGGTGATACCCAGCCATTAGTGCTACGCTTCAATAAAAGACCCAGAATTTAGGTAAAGTTGAGGCTGCAGCACTCTCCGTTTCCTAATAAAATGAATTAAAAGAGTAAAAAGTGTAGAACTATACTATGGCAGTATGCTTGCCATACAAAAGGTAAAATAAGTGCTTCTTAAGTCTGGACTTGAAAGCCTCCACAGAATCTGACTGAATTACTGATGCAGGTTGATCATTCCACAGAAAGGGGCATGATAAGAGAAAGCTCTGTGACCTGCAGACTTCTTATTCACCTGAGGGACACAAAGTAGTCCTGCAGCCTGAGAACGCAAAGCCGGGGCCGGTACATAAGGCGTAATTAGGTCAGCTAGGTAGGGAGGTGCCAGTCCGTAACAATTTTATAGTCTAGTAGCAGAACCTTAAAATCTGAACTCACTGGGACAGTAAGCCAGTGAAAGGATGCCAAAATGGGTGTAATGTGGTCGAACTTTCTGCTTCATGTCAAAAGTCTGGCTGCAGCATTCTGAACCACTTGGAGAGCCCTAATGCTGCACTGCAGTAAAACAGAAAATAGAACATTTCAGTAGTCCAATCTTGAAGAGATAAATGCATGGATCAGGGTCTCAGCATCAACCATAGACAGGATGGGATGAATCTTCCCTATATTTCGCAGGTGGACGAAAGCAGTCCTCATAATATTTCTAATGTGGAGGTCAACAGACAACGTAGTATCAAAAATTACACCAAGGTTCCTCAGTGTGATGTATGACACACTAGCCTAGGCTAAGCGTTAACTGGTCAAATTGATGCTGATGTCTCACTGGACCAAGAACTATCATTTCAGTCTCATCAGAGTTTAAAAGTAGGAAGTTTCTAGACATCCAATTTCTCACTGATGCAAGGCAATCTTAAAAGGGTTTTAAGTGAATGAGATTATCAGCAGTTATCAGCTGTATAACTGAGTATCATCAGCATAGTAATGAAAGGTAATCCCAAAACACTGTAATATGTGCCCAAGGGGTGCTAGATAAAGGGAGAAAAGCAGGGGGCCTAAGACGCACCCCTGTGCAATCCCAAATTTCATGTCACTAAAGTTAGAGGTAGTGTAACTGTACAAAACACAGTGAGAACAACTGGTCAAGTATGACGTCAACCATGCAAGGGCACTCCCAGTGATCCCAAAATGATTTTTCAGTCTATCAAGTAGAATATGATGATCCACGGTATCAAATGCAGCACTGAGATCTAACAGCACCAGAACCGTAGTGGTGCCCGAATCCATTGCAAGTAGAAGATCATTCACCACTTTAGTGAGAGCCGTCTCTGTGCAATGATATTTTCTAGAAGCAGACTGAAGTAGCTCAAAGAGATTATTATCAGTAAGATAGTCCACAAGCTGCCGTGACACCACTTTTCCAGAATTTTAGAGCAAAATGATAGATTTGATATCGGCCGACAGTTTTTCAATACACTCAGGTCACGATTATGTTTCTTAAGTAATGGTTTAAGCACTGCAGATTTGAAACATTTAGGAACAGATCCAGAAGTTAAAGAATGATTAATAATTTCCAGCACAGTCAGCCCAAGAGTGGGCCACAGGTCCTCAAATAGTTTTGTTGGTATAGGGTCAAATAAACGGGTTGTGCTTTTTGTTGACATTACAAGTTTCATCAGCATGTCTAGAGAGATACTCTCAAATCCTGTAAATCTAGGTAATACCTCAGTAATGGCACCCACCTCAATAGCAGGGTGTAGTGGTTGGGTTAAGGCATGCTGGGATATGTTTAACCTAATGTCTTCTATTTTCTTCTCAAATTAATCCAGGAAATCTTGTGCTGTAAAAGGAGCGTGAACTACAGGTGATTGTCCACGAATAAGTGTTACCACTGTGTCGAACAAGAACTTTGAGTTATGCTTGTTTTTGTTGATCAAATCAGAGTAATAGGTCCACATGTAGCCACTAATACATGCTTATAGTCTTAGATAGCATCATGCCACGCAAGGTGGAATACTTCTAATTTTGAACACCATTTCCATTCTAGACCTCTTGTAAAGCCTACTTTTAGTACACAGAAAATTCACAAGAGGTATCGATAAGGAATTGGATCAATAAGCAGAATCAATAATGGCATCGATATCGATAAAATCTTATCAATACCCATCCCTAATGCTGAAAGGTACATCCAGGTTTTGAAGCAACACATGCTGCCATCCAAGCAATGTCTTTTTCAGGGACGTCCCTGCTTATTTCAGCAAGACAATGCCAAGCCACATTCTGCACATGTTACACCAGCGTGGGTTCATAGTTAAAGAGTGTGGGTACTAGACTGGCCTGCCTGCAGTCCAGACCTGTTGCCCATTGAAAATGTGAGGCACATTATGAAGCTCAAAATACGACAACGGAGACCCCGGACTGTTGAACAACTGAAGTTGTACATGAAGCAAGAATGGGAAAGAATTCCACCTACAAAGTTTCAACTAGTTTAGTGTCCTCAGTTCCCAAACGCTTATTGAGTGTTGTTAGAAAGAAAGGTGATGTAACACAGTGGTAAACATACCACTGTCCCAGCTTTTTTGAAACATGTTGCAGGCATCCATTTCAAAATGAGCAAATATTTGCACAAAAACAATAAAGTTTATCAGTTTGAACATTAAATATCTTTTCTTTATAGTGTATTTAATTGAATATAGGTTGAAGAGGATTTACAAATCATTGTATTCTGTTTTTATTTACATTTTACACAATGTCCCAACTTCAATGGAATTGGGGTTGCATAAATAAGAGCAACACCCCCGCCTTGCTTCGCATCATGACGACGTGACGAAATGTACAGGGTGGACCAATAAAATGTTGCCACTTTTTGATCGTACACAAGTTTTTGAAATGAGAAATTATTCGAAAATTTTATTTACAGACTTGTAACATATGCATCAAATTAACATTTGATGCCAAAGGTTTCCCACATTGTCTCTTGTTTTCTGCAAAGTTCAATAATTGATGACAATCCATGCTCCTCTTCTTTGGATTACAAAAGTGGTAACATTTTATTGGCCCACCCTGTATATGCTGGTGGGCAGGTCTCATTTAAGGGGAGGACAGCTGTAGGTTTAAGCCAGGTGTTTGGTGTTGGGTGTTTCCCTCCCATCTGTCCTCCCTGTGGGCCATGCCTCTTTCTGGATTGTTCCTCACACACCTGCGGTGCATTTTCCCTGATCAAATCCCCTTTATTGGTCACACCTTCTTCCTCTCTCACTTGAGAGATTGTTGTGCCTTGTGCATCTTTCAAGTGTTTGTCTTCAGAGTTTTCACAGTCCTGTTTTTGCTTTACCGTGTATCAACCTGTCTGCCTGTTTTTCGAACTGGTCTCTGCCAAATGCTTTGGTTATTGTTGCTATTTTTGTAGTGTCTTTTTGTGTATCGACCCACGCCAGCCCTGACATTAAACTCTATAAAGCTGAGACCTGAATCCTGCATTTGTGTCTGACCACTTGGTGCCGACTGGCCTGTCACAAAATCACATTTCAATGGTTTTGTAGGTTGCAAAGGCATTGCAACTGTGGGGCTCCACAATCTTAGTCCATGCCTTGGACCATGGTTTGAACAAGGGTTCACTATTTTGAAGCAATTAACACTATAAAAGAAGAAAAGAAGAATAAATAAGTTGTAGACAGTCCCTGAAGCTCATTGGTATTAGTGCATATCCCCAAATTCCGTAGCATGAAGTGCAGGATAGTCCATGCCCACAACTGGGTCACTAGCCTGATGCAGGTTACTTCCCAAAGCAAGCTCAGTACCAAATTTATAGATGGGTGGAGTGGGACAATGCAGATGAATTGTCTTGTCTGTGTATGTAAACACGAATTATGATGAGATTCAAAGCTGAGTGTAACCATTGGGAGCCCAACCCCTTGTTATACCCCGTGTGATACCAGCTCTAAATTAAACAAATGCCCTATAAATTATTATTATTAATTTTTTAAATATTCAATGGATCAAGTGCAAGTTAGTTAATAAAGTGATATGCAAAAGCAAAATGGAAAATGCTTCAGAAAAGTATTAATTCAAAATAAAAAAGAAAGAAAGAAATGAAACAAACCCTAAACTTTACCACAGAAAATGAAATGGACATTGACCTCTCTTCCTAAAATACAACTGACTTTGCCCCTCAGCTGTTGAGAACGAGGCAAAGAAATATGGATAAAGAAATATGACTAGAACATAAGCACATCTATGAGTAGAAATATGGACAGAAAATGTTTATTTTTATGGGGAATGATAAGAGATGATTGCTCAACAAACTCAAAAATTACAATATATGTCATCAGATTTCTTAACGTAGATGAAGCCTTAAATTTACAACGAGGCTGAATAGCAACAGGTCTCACTCATCTTCAGCTGGGTGCAACATGTTCCTCTTGGGCCCATCTGTGACTAGAGTGGTCTGTGGAGTAATTTAGGATGATGCACTTGACAGCAGGCTCCCATTGCACATTTTTCAAGGCCATTATGTGATTGCGCACACTGAATTATTAGAACAGAGAGGAAGAGGGCGAGGAGAGGCATCAAATGAATATATTGCTGGGAGCAAACCTGCTTCGATCTCTGAATGCGAGCAAACAAATCGACAAGTGACACTGGATTCCGTCTGACCAGCTGCTGTTTGAATGCCAAGCTTATGGGGTTGATTTATATGAGCACATACGAGGGCAGCACAATGTTAAAAAGATCTTACAGCAATTCATAATATCGTGCATGCTACCCCACCTATTTATCTTTCATTTTCTGCTCTGTCACAAAACTCATTTTCATTGTCACGCACAAATAGACACAGCTTGTGTGGAGCCCCAATGCACACCACAAAGGAGATAACGCTCGCAAAAGTCTGGGTCAAAGTCTGTTAAAAGAAAAAACAAACAAACCTCAAAACAAGCAGATACAGAAGTCCTCAACTTGATGTTTTTCCTCCAAGCTTGACAGCACAACAGAGCTGGCATCATTATCAGAACTTATCCACTTCTGTGAAATTGCCTTCTGCCTGTGAAATTAATGACAGGGATTTATACAGTGACAGGCTGCACCCAATACAACTGTAATCTCTTTTCGACTGTGGCAAAAGGACATGAGGAAAACAAATGGAAAGACACTAACACTTTCATTCGTCTCGGGGAGGACTCAAGGACATGGAAGGGTTGTTTTACAAGTGAACATGGAGGACAGTCTCCTGACTTTACCTTCTTAATTGCTGCATTAATTTAGGAATGGCAAACTGAAGGACACATGGTAATTATACAGTAAGTTACAGCTACAATGTGAACTAAAACAAAGTTCTTCCTGGTGCCCATGTGGATGAGCTGCCTCAGGTTTGGACCTTGGCACCACCATGTGGTAGACAACCCCTCAGCACCACACAACCTACCATACTCCAAAGAGAATAGCTTTGGTTGATCTCCTGTGGTGCTGGTGTTGTCGATCGAATGGTCCCCCCTAAAAATTGGTCCCCCTGCCTTCACTGCGCATGTGTCATTTTGGAGCGTCAACAGCAATTCACCGATTATCGCCTTGTTTCTGCTTAAAACTGCACTCCAGTCAACATCTCTCTCAGCAACAGATATCTGAAGCTTTTGTACAACAATCATTTCCACATACATTTAGCATTATTTCATAATAAAAGACACTGGAACACGATAACACATCTGAGGCTGACGTTCTGCTGCACATACATCTTTTCAGGAGGTGATGGTCTAGTGGTTAAGCCAATGGGCTTGAGACCAGAAGATCCTCAGTTCAAATCCCAGCCTGACTAGAAAATCACTAAGGGCTCTTGGCAAGGTCTTTAATCCCCTATTGCTCTCGGTGTGTAGTGAGTACCTTGTATGGCAGCACCCTCACATTTGGGTGAATGTGAGGCATTATTTGTAAAGCGATTTGAGCATCTGATGCAGATGGAAAGGCGCTATATAAATGCAGTCCATTTATTTCGGAGCGTCAGCAGCGATTCATTGATTATTGCCTCGTTTCTGCTTAAAACAGATTTATTTATGATTTAAGTGGTTTTACTTTGTCATCTGATGGTTAATAATCACATTATTCCTTTTGATCACTTTGACAGGTGGTGCAGTGAAGGCAGGGGAGACCAATTTTTAGGGGAGGACCTGTTGTGAAAGTGTAGTGACACGGACCCACAACAGGGGGCGCAAATGAACGGTCAATAGATGAGCCAAAAAAGTAACAATTTAATGTTGTGAAGGTGCACAACGAATACACAGACAATCTCAGAATCTGATAACAGTCAATCCACAAAGGTGACGTGTGGGCAGGCTCGAGGATAGAAGACGTCTGTCCTGAGAAGAGCCGGAACCACACGATTTCCGCCGCCACCGAACCTGGTGAATACTGGAGCCGCCAAGTCCCGAATTCCCAGGTGATCACCGTCCCCAACTGTCGGATCTGGTACTGCTGGCGAAGAACAAAGACAGTCAAGTGTGGGTGTGTGTACACCCCGTAACAACAATGGTGGGAATGCCACCTCCACCTCTAACACACACTCGTGCAGCGTCTGTTTAACCACTTATCTGACGGGATGTAGGACGAAACAGTCGCGACCCACGCCGGTCCTCTGGTTGACAGCTGCAACACAATAGCTCTTGGAATCAATTAATACAGGCAGAGAAAGTTACCTCCATAGAAGTACGATATCTCGGCAACGAGGTGGAGATGACGTCTGGTCTTTATGGAGTGAGATGATGTAGAGTAGATGGGTGACAGCTGTCAAGAGATAATGAGTGACAGCTGTCACCCTCGGCTGTGTCCGTGGCGGCAGCGCCCTCTCGTGCCTGAAGCCCGCACTTCAGGCAGGGCGCCCTCTGGTGGTGGGCCAGCAGTACCTCCTCTTCTGGTGGCCCACACAACAGGACCCCCCCCCTCAACGGGCGCCTCCTGGCGCCCGACCAGGCTTGTTCGGGTGACGGTGGTAGAAGTCAGCCAGGAGGGCCGGATCCAGGATGAAGCTCCTCTTCACCCAGGAGCGTTCTTCGGGTCCATACCCCTCCCAGTCCACCAAATACTGGAACCCCCGGCCCATCCGACGGACGTCCAGGAGCCGGCGCACCATCCAAGCCTGCTCCCTGTCGATGATCCGAGCAGGAGGCGGCGCTGGTCCGGGAGCACAGAGGGGTGAGGTGTGGTGAGGTTTGATCCTTGAAACATGAAAGACCGGGTGGATCCGCAGTGAAGCCAGGAGTTGGAGCTTCACTGCGGCAGGACTGAGGACTTTGAGGATTTTGTATGGTCCGATATATCTGTCCTTGAGTTTCGGGGAGTCCACCTGGAGGGGGGTGTCCTTCGTGGATAACCACACCTCCTGCCCGGGCTGGTAAGCAGGGGCCGGGGATCGCCGGCGGTCTGCATGGGTCTTTGCCCTCGTCCGTGCCTTCCACAAGGCAGAACGGGCGGAGCGCCACACCCGACGGCACTTCCGCAGGTGGGCCTGGACCGAGGGCACACCGACCTCTCCCTCCACCACAGGAAACAACGGGGGCTGATACCCCAAACACACCTCAAATGGGGAGAGGCCGGTGGCAGAGGACACCTGGCTGTTATGCGCATACTCGATCCAGGCCAGATGTTCACTCCAGGCCGTCGGGTGTGCGGACGTCACACAACGCAGGGCTTGCTCCAATTCCTGATTCTGCCTGTCCATTGGTCTGCGGGTGATACCCAGACGAGAGGCTCACAGTGGCCCCCAGTTCCCGGCAGAAGCTCCTCCAGACGTGTGAGGAGAACTGGGGACCACGATCAGAGACGATGTCGGTGGGTATCCCATGCAGACGGACGACGTGGTGGACCAGGAGGTCTGCTGTCTCCTGGGCTGTTGGGAGCTTTGGGAGGGCCACGAAGTGGGCCGCCTTGGAGAATCGGTCCACTATCGTGAAGATGGTGGTGTTGCCCTGGGACGGCGGGAGGCCCGTGACGAAATCCAGGCCGATATGGGACCAGGGGCGATGAGGCACAGGAAGCGGCTGGAGAAGTCCTTGGGACCTTTTGTGGTCTGCCTTGCCCCTGGCACAGATGGTGCAGGCCTGGATGTACTCCCGGATGTCGGCCTCCATAAACGCCCACCAGAAGCGCTGCCGGACAACTGCCACAGTCCTTCGCACCCCTGGATGACAGGAGAGCTTGGAACCGTGACAGAAGTCCAAGACTGCAGCTCTGGCCTCTGGTGGGACGTACAAACGGTTCTTCGGACCAGTTCCGTGCCAGGGCCTCCCGGACGATCTTCTCCACGTCCCAGGTGAGGGTGGCCACAATAGTGGACTCAGGCAGGATGGGCTCCGGTGGATCCGACAGTGCAGTTTTGACCTCCTCTTCGTGTACCCGGGACAAGGCATCCGACCTCTGGTTCTTGGTCCCGGGCGATAGGTGATCCGGAAGTCAAAACGCCCGAAGAACAGTGACCAGCGGGCTTGCCTGGGGTTCAGCCGCTTGGCGGTCCTGATATACTCCAGGTTCCGATGGTCAGTGAAAACCGTGAATGGCACAGACGCTCCCTCCAACAGGTGTCTCCACTCCTCAAGAGCCTCTTTCACCGCAAGGAGTCCTCGATTGCCGACATCATAGTTCCGTTCAGCCGGGGTCAACCTGCGAGAAAAGTAGGCACATGGGTGAAGAACCTTATCGGTCTCTCCGCTCTGGGATAGCACGGCTCCTATCCCTGAGTCAGAGGCGTCCACTTCAACCACGAACTGGTGGCTAGGGTCGGGCTGCACCAAAACTGCCGCAGTAGAGAACCGTCGTTTCAACTCCTTGAACGCGGCTTCGCACCGATCCGACCAGGTGAAGGGGACTTTGGAGAGGTCAGGGCTGTCAGGGGGCTAACTACCTGACTGTAGCCCTTAATGAACCTCCTATAGAAATTAGCGAAGCCGAGGAACTGTTGCAGCTTCCTACGGCTTGTTGGTTGGGGCCAATCTCTCACCGCCGCAACCTTGGCCGGATCAGGGGTGACGGAGTTAGAGGAGATGATAAACCCCAGGAAGGACAAAGACGTGCGATGAAACTCGCACTTCTCGCCCTTCACAAACAGTCGGTTCTCTAACAACCGCTGCAGGACCTGACGTACATGCTGGACATGGGTCTCAGGATCCGGAGAAAAGATGAGAATATCGTCCAGATATACGAAGACGAATCGTTGCAGGAAGTCCCGCAAGACGTCGTTAACCAAGGCTTGGAATGTCGCGGGGGCGTTGGTGAGGCCGAACGGCATGACCAGGTACTCAAAGTGACCTAACGGGGTGTTAAATGCCGTCTTCCATTCGTCTCCCTTCCGGATCCGAACCAGGTGATACGCATTTCTAAGATCCAGCTTAGTAAAGATTTTGGCTCCATGCAGGGGGCTGAACACGGAATCCAACAATGGCAACGGGTATCGGTTGCGAACCGTAATCTCATTCAGCCCGCACTTCAGGCAGGGCGCCCTCTGGTGGTGGGCCAGCAGTACCTCCTCTTCTGGCGGCCCACACAACCGTTCAGTTGGAGACACCAGGATTTGAGTGGGTTTCACCAAGGTATGAACACAAGAATCCAACTAACTCTGTGAACATGAGGTCATACTTCCTCTCTAAGTTCGTACTCTGACAGAGTCAAGGCTTTACTGAAGCAATGGAACAATGGCACTGCGCCATCATGTTGGTTCCCAGCGCACAATTTTAAATTTAATGTGTTCCTTCTCTCTTTTCTGCAGTAATTATTTATTTTGTCACATTGTTACAAGTTTCTGAGGTTTCCCTGACCAGAAGCACAGGAGGTGTGTCTAATTCTCAGGCTGTTTTTTTTTCTTTTTCTTTTTTCTTTTTTCCACACACAGGCTGTGTGTGAACCTGAACACAGCCTGTGATAAAAAAAAAAAAAAAAAATCTCTGGAGCACAGCTATTCAGCAAAAGCCACATTGATAAACAACACTATTCACCCTATTGATGCAAACTGATTGAATGCATATAAAGGCATATTTTGAATAGTTAAACTTGATTCAGTTAAGGACCATGTCCTTTGTTTTAATCTGGGAGGTGGAGAGCAGCCATCCATCCATCCATCCATCTTCTACTGCTTAGTCCAATTAAGGGTCGTGGGGGGCTGGAGCCTATCCCAGCAGTCACAGAGCGCGAGGCGGGGTACACCCAGGACAGGGCGCCAGTCTGTCGCAGGGCCACAAACAGACAAACAAACACAGACACACCCACACACACACCTACGGACAATTTTTAAAGACTCCAATCCACCTAACCCGCATGTCTTTGGATGTGGGAGGAAACCGGAGCACCCGGTGTAAACCCACGCACACACGGGGAGAACATGCAAACTCCACACAGAAAGGCCACGGGAATTGAACCCACGACCTTCTCGCTGTGAGGCAACAGTGCTAACCACTAATCCACCGTGCTGGACAGCAGCCATTGAACCCAAACACAGCGTCATCTTTTTTTTTTTTTCTTTGAAAAACCGACTACTTCACTTTATACATGTAATAAGACTGTCTGTGTAAGTTCTCAGTCATAGTAGTCTCTGGAGCTTTAAAAAGCATAACTGAACTTTATTAATTTTCTTGAAGACATGTCACCTCTCACCCGAAAGTCTTCTACAGTTCTCAAAACCAAAATGTGCAGAGTCCCACTGTTGTTCATGTGGTGCATCTGAGTATGCACATGAACAATTTATCCTACCATATTCCTCCAGGGGACAAAAACACCCACTGGGGCTTATTTACCTGGAACTTTTGTTGTGAAAGTGTAGGTACACGGACCCACAACAGGGGGCGCAATGAACGGACAATGGAGAAAGGTGAATAACAAGTTTTACTGTTGTGAAATTAGCACAACTGATACAATAATTCACAATTTGGAGGTGTAAGCCGAAATCTGCTGGTGTCCTGTGGGCAGGCCCGAAGGTAGGAGACGTCCGTCCTAGTCGAACCGGAACCACCCAGATTTCCTCTGCCACCGAAACCCAGAAGTACTGGAACCGCCAAGTCCCGAATTCCCAGGTGGCCACTGCCTTCGCTCGTCGGATCCGGTACTGCTGGCGGGAAAGAACACAAACACACAGGTTGGGATGCGACCGCACCCAGTAGATGAGAGGGGCAAGCCGCCTCCACCTCTTGTCACAATAAGCAGGAAGGTGAGTACTTATCCGATCACTCGGCTTTCGGTAGTCAGCTGTCCTGAAAGGTTTAACAAGTATTATAGTATTTTACTTAAATAAGCTGCAGAGAAGAGTACCTTAGGCTCAAGGCGATATCTCGGCACTGAGGTGGAGACGCTGTCCTGCTGATATACTCCGTCCTGAGTGCAGTCAGCTGTGTCCAGTAATGGGTGACAGCTGTCATCCTGACAGCCTTCGTCGGCGGCAGCGCCCTCTGGTGCCTGGAGCCCGCACTCCAGGCAGGGCGCCCTCTGGTGTTGGTGGGCCAGCAGTACCTCCTCTTCAGCGGCCCACACAACAGGACCCCCCCCTCAACGGGCGCCTCCTGGCGCACGACCGGGCTTGTCCGGATGGCGTCGGTAGAAGTCGGCCAGGAGGGCCGGGTCCAGGATGAAGCCCTTCTTCACCCAGGAGCGCTCCTCGGGGCCGTACCCCTCCCAGTCCACCAGGTACTGAAAACCCCGGCCCATTCGACGGACATCGAGGAGCCGGCGCACGGTCCAAGCCGGTTCCCCGTCGATGATCCGGGCAGGAGGTGGTGCCGGACCCGGGGTGCAGAGGGGTGAGGTGTGATGGGGTTTTATCCGGGAGACGTGAAACACTGGGTGAATCCGCAGTGAGGCCGGAAGCTGAAGCCTCACTGCAGCGGGATTGATGACTTTGACGACCTTGAAGGGACCGATGTATCGTTCTTGGAGCTTGGGGGAGTCCACTTGAAGGGGAATGTCCTTGGTGGACAACCACACTTCCTGCCCAGGACGGTACGTGGGGGCCGGGGCCCGCCGCCGGTCTGCATGTGTCTTCGCCCTCGTCCGGGCCTTCAACAAAGCAGAGCGGGCAGCACGCCACACCCGACGGCACTTCCGTAGGTGGGCCTGGACCGAGGGCACACCGACCTCTCCCTCGACCACCGGAAACAAGGGGGGCTGATACCCCAAGCACACCTCAAACGGGGAGAGGCCGGTGGCTGACGACACTTGGCTGTTGTGGGCGTACTCGATCCAGGCCAGGTGGGTACTCCAGGCCGTCGGGTGCGCGGCTGTCACACAGCGTAGTGTCTGCTCCAATTCTTGGTTGGCCCGCTCTGCTTGCCCGTTGGTCTGGGGGTGGTACCCGGACGAAAGGCTGACCGAGGCCCCCAGTTCCCGGCAGAAGCTCCTCCAGACATGTGAGGTGAACTGGGGACCGCGATCGGAGACGATGTCTGATGGTATGCCATGCAGACGGACGACGTGGTGGACCAGGAGGTCCGCTGTCTCCTGGGCCGTAGGGAGCTTCGGGAGGGCCACGAAGTGGGCCGCCTTGGAGAAACGGTCCACTATCGTGAAGACGACGGTGTTTCCCTGGGACGGCGGGAGACCCGTGACGAAGTCCAGGCCGATGTGGGACCAGGGGCGATGAGGCACGGGCAGTGGCTGTAGCTGCCCTGAGGTCTTCTGGTGATTGGCCTTGCCCCTGGCGCAGGTGGTACAAGCCTGGACGTAGTCCCGGACGTCGGTCTCCAGGGATGCCCACCAGAAGCGTTGCCGGACGACTGCCACGGTCCTTCGCACCCCTGGGTGACAGGAGAGCTTAGAACCGTGACAGAAGTCTAGGACTGCGGCCCTGGCCTCTGGTGGGACGTATAGTTTGTTCTTTGGTCCGTTTCCGGGGTCCGGGGCACGGGTCAGGGCCTCCCGGACGGTCTTCTCCACGTCCCAGGTGAGGGCGGCCACGATAGCGGACTCCGGGATGATGGGATCCGGGGGATCCGACGGTTCCGTTCTGACCTCCTCTTCGTGCACCCGGGACAATGCATCCGATCGCTGGTTCTTGGTCCCGGGGCGGTAGGTAATCCGGAAGTCAAAACGGCCAAAGAACAATGACCAGCGGGCTTGCCTGGGGTTCAGACGCTTAGCGGTCCTGATGTACTCCAGGTTCCGATGATCAGTGAAAACCGTGAATGGCACGGCTGTTCCCTCCAACAGATGTCTCCACTCTTCGAGGGCCTCTTTCACAGCAAGGAGTTCCCGATTGCCGACGTCATAATTCCGTTCAGCGGGGGTCAACCTGCGAGAAAAATAGGCACACGGGTGAAGGACCTTATCGGTCTTCCCGCTCTGGGAGAGCACCGCTCCTATCCCTGAGTCCGAGGCATCCACTTCAACCACTAACTGGCGGCTAGGATCGGGCTGCACCAGAACTGGTGCAGACGAGAAGCGCCGTTTCAACTCCTTGAACGCGGCCTCGCACCGGTCCGACCAGGTGAAGGGAACTTTTGGAGAGGTCAGGGCTGTCAGGGGGCTAACTACCTGACTGTAGCCCTTAATGAACCTCCTGTAGAAATTAGCGAAGCCGAGGAACTGTTGCAGCTTCCTACGGCTAGTGGGTTGGGGCCAATCTCTCACCGCCGCAACCTTGGCCGGATCCGGGGCGACGGAGTTAGAGGAGATGATAAACCCCAGGAAGGACAAAGAAGTGCGGTGGAACTCACACTTCTCGCCCTTCACAAACAGACGGTTCTCCAACAACCGCTGCAGGACCTGACGGACATGCCGGACATGAGTCTCAGGATCCGGGGAAAAGATGAGTATATCGTCTAGATATACGAAGACAAACCGGTGCAGGAAGTCCCGCAAGACATCGTTTACCAACGCTTGGAAGGTCGCGGGAGCATTAGTGAGACCGAACGGCATGACCAGGTACTCAAAATGACCTAAGGGGGTGTTGAATGCCGTCTTCCATTCGTCTCCCTTCCGAATCCGAACCAAATGATACGCATTCCTAAGATCCAGCTTGGTGAACATCTTGGCTCCATGCAGGGGGGTGAACACCGAATCTAACAAGGGCAACGGGTATCGATTGCGAACCGTGATCTCGTTCAACCCCCTATAATCAATGCATGGACGAAGCCCGCCATCCTTTTTACCCACAAAAAAGAAACCTGCGCCCATCGGTGAGGTGGAATTCCGGATCAACCCGGCAGTTAATGAGTCCCGGATGTAGGTCTCCATGGATTCGCGTTCCGGCCGTGAGAGGTTGTACAGCCTACTGGACGGAAACTCACTGCCTGGAACCAAATCAATGGCACAATCATACGGGCGGTGGGGTGGTAGCGTGAGGGCCAGATCCTTGCTGAACACGTCAGCGAGGTCATGGTACTCCGCTGGCACCGCCTTCAGATTGGGCGGGACTCGGACCTCCTCCTTAGCTTGGGAGCCAGGAGGAACCGAGGAACCGAGACACTCCCGATGGCAGGTTTCGCTCCACTGTACCACTACCCCGGACGGCCAATCAATCCGGGGATTGTGCTTCAGCATCCATGGAAACCCTAAAACCACACGGGAGGTGGCCTGAGTCACGAAGAACTCGATCACCTCCCGGTGGTTACCTGACACCACCAGAGTTACTGGAGGTGTCTTGTGCGTGATTGGTGGGAGTAGGGAGCCGTCTAGTGCCCGAACCTGCACAGGCGAGGTAAGAGCCACCAGAGGGAGCCCTATCTCCCTGGCCCATCTGCTGTCAAGCAGATTCCCCTCAGAGCCCGTGTCCACCAGTGCTGGGGCCTTCAGGGTTGAATCCTCATACAGGATCGTGACTGGGAGTCGTGTAGCAATGTGGGTGTGTCCCACGTGCATGTTTTGGCCCACCCCTGGCCCAGTCTCTAGGGGCGGGCGTTGGAGTTTAACCGCTCGGGGCAGTCGTTTGCCATATGCTCACTCGAGCCACAAACATAACAAGCTCCGTGGGCCCGCCTCCTTTGTGCTTCAGGTGCCCTAAATGTTGCCCTGCTCGTGTCCATAGCTTCGTCAGCAGGGGGAGCCGTAAGCGCACGGAGCGCCGGAACAGAGGAGCGTGGGGACGGCGGAACTCGACCGGACCCGGAAGGGAGAGGGACGACCCGTGCCTGGCCACGCCCTTCGCCTCGCTCCCGGCGACGTTCCTCTAACCGGTTGTCAAGCCGTATGACCAGATCAATGAGCCCATCTAAATCCCGCGGTTCGTCTTTAGCCACCAGGTGCTCTTTTAGGACCAGAGACAATCCATTTACAAAGGCAGCGCGGAGGGCAGTGCTATTCCAGCCGGATCTCGCTGCCGCGATGCGGAAGGCGACTGCATAGGCAGCTGCGCTCCGACGTCCCTGTCGTATGGACAGTAATGCGGTTGAAGCGGACTCTCCTCTGTTGGGATGATCGAACACCGTTCTGAGCTCCCGTACAAACCCGTCGTATGACTGAAGGAGCCGTGAGCTCTGTTCCCAGAGCGCTGTAGCCCAAGCGCGTGCCTCCCCGCGAAGCAGATTTATCACATAAGCTACCCTGCTAGCATCAGCTGCGTACATCACGGGACGCTGAGCGAAGACGAGCGAACATTGCATAAGGAAGTCCGCGCACGTCTCCACACAGCCGTCGTACGGTTCTGGAGGGCTTATGTATGCTTCAGGGGACGGAGGAAGGGACCGTTGAACGACCAGTGGAACGTCATTCTCACACGCAGGGTCCTCGGGAGGGAGAGCCGCAGCGGCGCCCGGAGGGCGCGCTTCCACTTGTGCGGCGAGAGCCTCCACCCTGCGGTTTAGGAGAACGTGCTGCTCGGTCATGAAATCGATCCGAGTGGTGAAAGCGGTGAGGATCCGCTGCAACTCACCGACTACCCCTCCCGAAGCCGCCGCTGCGCCCTGTTCTTCCATTGGCCGTTCAACAGCCGGTTGACGCCCCTCGGGATCCATGACGCTGGCCGAGATATCCTGTTGTGAAAGTGTAGGTACACGGACCCACAACAGGGGGCGCAATGAACGGACAATGGAGAAAGGTGAATAACAAGTTTTACTGTTGTGAAATTAGCACAACTGATACAATAATTCACAATTTGGAGGTGTAAGCCGAAATCTGCTGGTGTCCTGTGGGCAGGCCCGAAGGTAGGAGACGTCCGTCCTAGTCGAACCGGAACCACCCAGATTTCCTCTGCCACCGAAACCCAGAAGTACTGGAACCGCCAAGTCCCGAATTCCCAGGTAGCCACTGCCTTCGCTCGTCGGATCCGGTACTGCTGGCGGGAAAGAACACAAACACACAGGTTGGGATGCGACCGCACCCAGTAGATGAGAGGGGCAAGCCGCCTCCACCTCTTGTCACAATAAGCAGGAAGGTGAGTACTTATCCGATCACTCGGCTTTCGGTAGTCAGCTGTCCTGAAAGGTTTAACAAGTATTATAGTATTTTACTTAAATAAGCTGCAGAGAAGAGTACCTTAGGCTCAAGGCGATATCTCGGCACTGAGGTGGAGACGCTGTCCTGCTGATATACTCCGTCCTGAGTGCAGTCAGCTGTGTCCAGTAATGGGTGACAGCTGTCATCCTGACAGCCTTCGTCGGCGGCAGCGCCCTCTGGTGCCTGGAGCCCGCACTCCAGGCAGGGCGCCCTCTGGTGGTGGTGGGCCAGCAGTACCTCCTCTTCAGCGGCCCACACAACAACTTTCCACCTTTTGGTTTTTAGAGTTAAGGAACCTTTTTGGATGAGGGGTGAAACATCTTCAAGAAAGTTAAAGAAGTCCAGCCGCCTTTTTTCAAGCTCCACAGCTCCATAATGAATCCATTTCAGATGATCAGAGCAGACACTCTTATCTTTAAACATTTATTTTACTCAGTGTGTCAAGTTGCAAAAGTTGTAGCTTGTCCTACTACATTGATTAGCTCCCTAGTCTTTGTCTCTGTTTTTTTTATAGGAAGCATTACAGTGCCACATACAGCCCTGGAATATATACTAAGTGTTTACAGAACACTTTTTGAAAATGATGAATAAAAAATTTGTATAAATTTCTGTGTGGACATTGCCTTAGTTTGTAATTTTAGTTAAGACATAAAGCTGAAACTGCAGGGAATGTCTTCTACTGGTATTTGAAAAGGCAAAATCCTGGAGCTTCTTCCTGACAAATTTTCAGTTTCAGTTTACTTTAATTTATATAGCACCAAATCACAACAAAGTTGCCTCAAGGTGCTTCACACAAGTACGGCCTAACCTTACCAACCCTACAGCAAGCACACAGGACAACAGCGGTTAGGAAAAACTCCCTCTGATGATTTGAGGAAGAAACCTCAAGCAGACCAGACTCAAAGGGGTGACCCTCTGCTTGGGCCATGTTACAGACACAATTTACAAAACAAATACAGTGGTCCCTCATTTATCGCGGGAGTTACGTTCTAAAAATAACCCGAGATAAGCGAAATCCGTGAAGTAGTCAGCGCTATTTTTTGCAATTATTATAGATGTTTTAATGCTGTAAAACCCCTCACTACAAACTTTATACACTTTTCTCAAACAGGCATTAACATTTTCTCACATTTCTCTCCTGTGTAAACACTCTCTTTTTTCTTCTGGGTGAGAAGATTATTAACAGACACACACAGAACTCTCCCTTCGCTCACTGCCTCCGGAGGTACAGATGCAGGACCCGCAAAGAATCCAAGTCCTCTCTCAGTGGCCACGGAGCTCTGCGGCTGCGGTCAGCATCCACATCAAAACAGCGATCGTAGTCTCTGGACCTGTGCAGCTTTGTACAGCAGACAGGAGGGCAGTGTGAGTGGCCCACTGCTGCATTTACCAAGCCCGCAGACTCAGTAAGTGCATCGGAGGCAGTGAGAGCAATCACGGTGATGCCGACCGGTGTTGTGGCCGGCCCGCCTGATAAGGATACAGAACTCAATGTGCTGTTAAAAAAAAAAAAGCATGCAAAATTGCACAAAAAAAATCTGCAAAACTGCCAGGCCGCGAAAGGTGAACCGCGTTATAGCGAGGGACCACTGTATACAGGAAATTTTGGATGTCCATGCCAGTGCACAGGACGTGAGCTTGCAGAAGAAGACACCACCCCCATCTCTGGATGGAACCGCACCTCAAACAGAGAGAAAATAACAGAATCAGGCATCAGAAAAACAACAAAGACAAAAAGAGGTGAAGGGCAGAGGGGAGCTCCTCAACACTCCGATGCCTGACCTCTAGCGGCATCATGCTCTCAATTTCTGGTGAGAGCCCTGCATTGTCCTCTCCACTGTGAAGGTGTTCAGCGCTGCTGCAACGTGAGTACATCAAATAACCTTGTCTTTCTCTGCAGTGCCTTCTTACCAAGAGAATCCGCTGGGTGCATGCTGACCTTTAGATAAAAAATGTAGACAGCTATATGGTCTTTTTCTTCGATCTGATCTTGACTTTAGGGTGGCACTGTGACTTAGTGATTAAGCACTGCTGCATCACAGCAAGAAGGTCGTGGAAACACTTCTCACCTGGGCTTTTCTTTGTGGAGTTTTGTATGTTCTCCCTGTGTAAGCGTGGGTTCTCTATGGGTGCTTTGGCTTCCTACCACTTCCAGTGCAGCCCAGTCTTACGTTTTTTTTTTTTTCTTTTCAGTGCTCCCATGACGAAATGAGTCAAATTTTCATGACAGGGTTTTTTTTAACTCACTATTACTAACTCTACGCCTACCCCCAATCCTAACCTAAGCCATAATCTAATCCTACTCCTTCCCCCAACCCTAACCATAACCACCGTCCCACTTCACTTTTAATTTCGTGCAGCCATCACGGAATGAATTAGAATGAATTTGTGCTGCCGTGATGAAAATGAGGCACTTTTCATAATTAATATATATTTCATTCTGCTTAATCACGACTTGCCATGAGACTGGGTTGTCCAGTGACATTCAGTTTAGGTGAGTGAACATGATAAACTGATTATAGATGTGTGTAAGAGTGTGACTGTGTTTGACTTTTCTATATGTGGCCCTATGATAGACTGTCCCGGGTTTCCCCTAGGTCATGCCCAAAGCCTGCTGGGATAGGCTCTACCCCATCATAACCCTTGACTGGAGTAAATGGGTAAAGAAAATTAATGACCTTGGAAAAATGAACACCCACACTACAAGTTGTTGGGTTGACAAGTGTCCTCACTCCCCTCGTGCCGAATTCATACCCTATGCTGGAGTTTTGGCCAATCAGAAGCCCAGTCTGAAGCATCTGTTAACCACAAGATATGAACACAACAGTATTGTAGAAGTAACTAAAAGGACAAAATGATAAACAAATGTGCAACCACTGGGACAGCTCTTCATTTGATGTCAACTCAAAGTTTTCTGATGTACTCGCTGGATATCAGCTGAAAGGAACCCATTTAAACAATGAAAGGACTTGCTCAGAACATGAACGGACATGATCACATATCAGAATTGGAATGATCAGAATTAAATTTATTGCCAACTAAGTTCTCACATACAAGGAGTTTGATCTAGTGTCATTGGTGCATAAACAACAATTAAAGAAAATACTTCTGTAAGAAGTAACAGGTGCATAAAAAAACAATAAAAAGAAAAGGAAAAAATACTTCTGTAAGAAGTAAATGAGTCAAACAGACAAATGGGCAAAGCCAAGTTTACTGTCACACATACACTCAACAAAAATATAAATGCAACACTTTTGGTTTTGCTCCCATTTTGTATGAGATGAACTCAAAGATCTAAATCTTTTTCCACATACACAATATCACCATTTCTCTCAAATATTGTTCACAAACCAGTCTAAATCTGTGATAGTGAGAACTTCTCCTTTGCTGAGATAATCCATCCCACCTCACAGGTGTGCCATATCAAGATGCTGATTAGACACCATGATTAGTGCACAGGTGTGTCTTAGACTGCCCACAATAAAAGGCCACTCTGAAAGGTGCAGTTTTATCACACAGCACAATGCCACAGATGTTGCAAGATTTGAAGGAGCTTGCAGTTGGCATGCTGACAGCAGGAATGTCAACCAGAGCTGTTGCTCGTGTATTGAATGTTCATTTCTCTACCATAAGCCGTCTCCAAAGGCGTTTCAGAGAATTTGGCAGTACATCCAACCAGCCTCACAACCGCAGACCACGTGTAACCACACCAGCCCAGGACCTCCACATCCAGCATGTTCACCTCCAAGATCGTCTGAGACCAGCCACTCGGACAGCTGCTGAAACAATCGGTTTGCATAACCAAAGAATTTCTGCACAAACTGTCAGAAACCGTCTCAGGGAAGCTCATCTGCATGCTCGTCGTCCTCATCGGTGTCTTGACCTGACTCCAGTTCATCGTCGTAACCGACTTGAGTGCGCAAATGCTCACATTCGCTGGCGTTTGGCACGTTGGAGAGGTGTTCTCTTCACGGATGATGCGAAGGAGATGTGTTGCACTGCATGAGGCAAATGGTGGTCACACCAGATACTGACTGGTATCCCCCCCCCAATAAAACAAAACTGCACCTTTCAGAGTGGCCTTTTATTGTGGACAGTCTAAGGCACACCTGTGCACTAATCATGGTGTCTAATCAGCATCTTGATATGGCACACCTGTGAGGTGGGATGGATTATCTCAGCAAAGGAGAAGTGCTCACTATCACAGATTTAGACTGGTTTGTGAACAATATTTGAGGGAAATGGTGATATTGTGTATGTGGAAAAAGTTTTAGATCTTTGAGTTCATCTCATACAAAATGGGAGCAAAACCAAAAGTGTTGCGTTTATATTTTTGTTGAGTATATGTCGTGGAATGGTGGAATGGGGATGGATAGGCATGCAGAAGAACAGTACAGGGATGATCAGTCTGTACTTTGTGGGGATGGGGGTAAATGGGGGTCTCTGGCATTATTTATAAGTCTAGCTGCGGACAGAAATAAGCTGTTTTTATTTCTTGATGTTTTGGTCCTGGTGGACCACAGCCATCTGTCAGATGGAAGGGTAATGTAGAGTTTGTGTTCTGGGTTGTGCCATCCCTTCAGGACATGAAGGGATGGCAGATTGCAGTCGATCATCTTCTCTGCTGTGTAGATGATATGCTGCAGTCTGCTCCTGTCCTTAGCAGTGGCAGCAGCATAGAAGTTCACCATCATTGTTTTTGGCAGGTTGAACTTCCTTAGCTGTCATAGAAAGTACATACTCGGTTGTGCTCTCTTAGTGAGAGAGCTGACATTCAGCACCCACTTGAGGTCCTGGGTAATAGTGATGCCCAAGTAGCAGAAGAACTCTACAATGGCAACTGGGGAGTCATGCAGGTGTCTCTGATTAGTCACCAGCTCTCAACAAATAGGAAACCTATACATTATTTAAACAAAAACATTCTCACTCGCCTTTCTCTGTTTTCAGATTGCTGACCAGACACCTCCTCCACCCTACTGCCACCAGTATGTCCATGTCTATTGCCTGGGTGTAGGTTCTGTGTGGAGGGCAAAATCCACAAAGAATGGACCAAATGTGAGGCAACAGTACTAACCACTGCCGTGAATAACTTTGAAATGTTTAAATATCAGAAAGTATCCTTAGGGGCAAGATGTATTGTGATCATGTTATAATTTTTGATCTTTGACAATTTGCACCTACTGGCGATCTTTCAGGTCCACACTGTGACAGTGTGAAAAGGGTATAAGGTATTGTCCCCAGGTAGGGCAAATTTGCAAGCAAGTTCTTTACCACATCCATACCTCACTGAACTGTTTTGAGACAAGTTCACTGACCACCCACACATCTAGACTTGATTCTCATTTCCTCAGACTAGCCATATATCTTTTGCTGCCAGGCATTGCGTGTGCATTGCCTTAACTTGGTCCAGTTGCTGAAGTTGTCAACAGTGAGGCACTTGTGTGCCAGATCATGATTGAGAAAACATGCCACATGACTGGTACTACTCAATGATGCATGTAATAGGCCTCATCCATTCCCCCCTAAGTTACTGCTTCTTTGACACAAACCCATTCAGGCAATGCCCAGCGCTTTTCCAAAGAGGCTTCATACCATATTAATCACTGTCTTACTTGGCTAGTTAGACACATGGGCACACTCGCATAAACAGTCTCGTGGTGAAGGTAATCATGTGACCTTTTAAGATCTATAAAGGCAATTTCTGAATTGCTCCAAAAATATGATCTGCAACACTGGTTATGAATTGAGAAAACACTTAAATTGGTGAATCAGACTGTAACATAAATGATTGGGACAATACAAGGACAAACATATGAGCAAATTGTGGTGGTTGTTCTTTCAATTCTTGGAAAAAAATCAATATGGTAGGATAAATAGTGATAAAATACATGGTATAAAACCTTATAAAATAACTGAACTCACATGCACGCACATTATGTACAGTGGACAACATATTTTTACTTATCCCCCTTTTCTCCTTTCACCTTTTGATGGCAGTTTCAGAAAATAATGATATAACAAAAATGAGGGGGTGTAGGAGGCTGCTTCCTGTTGCCTGGCAACATCTCTCCAGAGAGCGAGCTGTGTGTGGATGGCCACGTGCGACAGCATCTGTATAGACTAATGTAAGTGCAAGTGGTGTGCTTATTATTTTTTGTATTTGTGAGTGTTGCAGTTGAATACACCATGAGTGGACAGAAAGAATGAGCTGAAGTACCGAATCAAGGTAACATAGTCGTGCCACTGCCTAATTATGAAAGCCCTTCAGACAAAAGGGATAAGTATTTCAAACAGCCATTTAGGCTTGGATGCCTTTCCCATAAATCATTAGTGCTGAGAGGCTTCCAACAGACACAGATGGGTAGAAATGCTTTACAGTTCATCGTTGTCGGGGAAGAGTGTTATTCAGAATTTTAAATTTAGAAAAATGTGAATATGACACTTTCTATGGATGAGTGGCCTCACTTAATTGGAATTAAACTCTGCAATAACTAAAATGACTGTGACATTTCAGGCACATATTGGGTGTAAGTATGTGCCCATTGTTGGGATTGGGAATCAAAAACTTGGAAATATTGTTTTTCCAAATTTGGTTGTTATTTAGAAAAAAACTCACATTGCATGAAAGGTAATGCAATTAGGCACTTTTTAAAATTTTTTTCCACTATATTGCAGAAGACTGTTTTGTTGCTCACTGCACATGGACACTGACGAGATCTCGTGTTTACTTGGCAGCAACCTAGAAAGGATCATCAGGTCAATTCCCCTTCAGACAGGAAAATCACTAAGGTCTTTGAGGTGAAGTTGTTAATCCCCCGGGATGCTCCTAGTTAGCAGTTGAGTGCCTTGCATAGTAGCATGTTCACACTGGTGTGTGCATGGATGGGTAAAAGTGACGCATCATTGTAAAGCACTTTGACCATGAGATGGAAGAGCACAACAGAAATGCAATCTGTTTACCACTTTCCGTTTGCTTGGATCTGAACCCATATGGTGTAGAACAATGGAAGGCAGACATTTTTGAGAACACAGCCTGGCTAGAGTTGTATGATCAAGCTCACGAAAATGTCCCCCCGCCACCACCAGTGGGTGACATCTGCTTGAAACCAAATACTCTGCAACCCCACTGAACCAGAACAAGCCAGATTCCTTAACTTGGCTGTGGTATCAATGTAGAGATAAAAACCTACTGCAGATAATTTTCTTCTCTCATTTCCTGGCTTCCAAGTGGTCAGTTCCATCCTATGAAACCCAAACAAGGCCATGGGAATACAAGTAGAGCTGGCAAAACCACAGTTTATGCATTGTTCAATTCCATGCCAGAAGACCTCTCACTTATGTCACCTACTGAGTCTGCCATCTAAATAGTGCCAGATATGTGACAGATTCAATTTCAATTTATTTCAATTTATTTCATTTATATAGTGCCAAATCACAACAAAGCTGCCTCAAGTCCTTCACACAAGTAAGGTCTAACCTTACCAACCCCTATAGCAAGCACAGACAGATGACAATTTGATTTGTGTAATTCCCAAAACACAGGCATGAAAAATTGACTAAATACATCTTTGATCCCCGCACCTTACCTTTTACTCAAAATATGTATGATATAAATAGCAAAGTGTAACTGAATGCAACACAACTGCATTTGCATTGTTCACTTTCAACCATGCATTATAGCTGACCAGGTTAAGGTCCTAAGAGTTTATTCAGTGACACCTAAATAGAGCCTTGTCATTTCATTGGTGAGTTGACATTCATTATTTGTCCCATTGTATGAGTGTCAACATGTGCTGTGCATTTTAGTACTGTTTACCATGTATTTTTCTTCCATTCTTGGCTCTATTGAATGCCTTCATTAGCTTTTTGTACAACGGTTCCATGAAATGAGGAAGATAAATCCAGTTGTTACATTGTTCATGGGAACATCTTTAATGCTTGTTAAAGAACTATCAGATGAAGGATTTGACATTTTGTTATCACAAATTTTTGCTTGATTGAAGAAAACAGGCCTCACACACATTGCTGAGCTCTGCATGTTGATGGTACCGTTGAATGGGATGTTCGAAGTTTCAACTCATGCAAATTATCAGCGCTTTGGTTCTTTATTGGCAGGAATCATGTCTTTTGAAATAAAAACCATACCAATATGACTCACATCAGTAAGTGGATATAAGACACCATGTATGATATTATGAGATGCAAAGGGCTTTAAATCTGAAACAGCACCATTACAGAACTGATTCATTTCACACTTTGAATGGAAGGCAATTCATTTATCTTTTAAAATGCCAACATGAAGTTGCAGAATCCCATTTTTAATCATGGACATTTCATGTGCCTGGTTGTTTCCCATCCATGGACCTTTATAATAATGCACTGTGAAAATTGAGGCACATTCAATGACCTTTTTTCTCCAGATGGATTATCTATGAATTCCTCCTGCATTTTCACAGGTGATTTGCAATTTAGGATGTTTTGTATATTTAACTAAATAGATTTAAAATATTTCACACCTTGAGATGGAGTTGAATGGGAAATAGCCTTATGACCTTGTATATTTTGTTACTTTAAACCATATTTAGGCTTTGAGGCCTACTGGTGCCAACATCCATCCTCCAATTCTACAACCTCACCTGGATGGGACTCCTATCTGTCAGAGGTTACTTTCTCAGTCAAGGCGAGCACTCACTTATAGCTGAGAGGACTAGGCCAATGCAGAAGTGTCTTTTTACTCCTTATTTATTCGGGCTTGGGAACAGCACTGAGAATGCACTGTTTGTACACCTCATGTGGCTGAGTCAGTACTAACAGAGGTGTCTGCTAGTACTAACTGCTAGCTGCTATGGACTAAATTGTTTGTTTTTTTCCCCCAGCATTTTATTCCAAATATCTGGGATAATAGGGCCTGTTGTGTGGTTAATTGTACAAACAGACCATCTAAGATGTTTGTTGTCCAGTCTTTCCATTGAGTGAAATTGGACATTTTTGTAATGGCACAAATTTGCACTTATCCAGAACATGATGGAGTTATCTCCAATGTTATTCAATAGCTACTTGGGCAATAGGCCAGTCATAATTTTTAATGCCCACACTCAAGCCACCTGTTATGAAAACCAGTCCTCAAAAAATAAGTGCTTAATAAAACACCCAAGGTGAATTTGTTAGTGTTAGCTTGTTTTGTAACTCTGTAATGGGGGGGGCATGTTAACACTTCTTTCCTCCTGCACTGTTGATGCTAGTCTTGCCCATGTTCCACCTCTCTAAATATGTTTTACTTCTGAATCAGAGTTCAGTGGAGTCAATCACTGTCAAGATGGTGGTAGTATTTGGAACTGTCCAGTTTGAACTTCAAACCAGCTCTTCAGAAAAGCTATGGCTGACATCACAGAGGGGTTGTCCAGTGTATATATGCACTCTATGGTTGGGATTTGCTAGACCTTATTGAACCTTGGGTTTTTGGGTGTCTGCATCTTCAATGTATTACCATATTTTCCGACTAAGTCGCACCGGAGTTTAAGTCACACCAGCCACTTTATCCATTATAAAGAAAAATAAACCATAAACAAGTTGCACTGGACTATAAGTCGCATGGACATACAGCTATGTTAACTTAACATGAAAAGTTCAGATGATAATATTGTGACAGCTACCGTTTTTGGATGCATATTTCACCAGTCTCAACTTGTAATCTGCAGAGTATGATTTTCTTTTTGGTGGCATTTTTTCGGGCCTTCTCCGTTGTCTTGTTAAGTTATCACTAATGTTGAAATTTTAATTTTTCTATGGTGGTCAGAAGTCGCAGGAACAGTCACACAAGCCTTGAGTGCCCTCTTGTGAGCTGCATTTTACCTATGGATATGTTTCTATTTTGCGGACCACACTGCGAGCCGAACCATAACCTACACCATCACTGAATGGTTCTTTTCTAACATATTACCCGCTGTGGACCATAGTACACACCAGGTGTCAGCTGCCGATGTTTGTGCAGCACCTACCTGCTCATGACCTCCCCGTGGTGTCGACGCCATCTCTTTCCAAGTGCAGATGCTAATCCTCCGCCGTCGCTCACCTAGTGCTCCCACGCAGCTCTCAGCGTCAACTTAAACACTCTGCTCACACTGATATCCAAGGGTTGAAGCTGTTTTGTAAGCCCTCCCGGAATAACAGCAAGCACCGTGTTCGTCTGCTTCACATGCTGTTTCACAATCATTGTCTGGGTGAGGTGAGGAATACGCATCCAATGTTCTGTTCTCTGATTGGTTATCACGACCAGCATGAACTATAGGGCGGCCGCCATACTACAGTGCCCATGATGCATTGCATTTCTGTTTCCGGTGGCCATTTTATATACAAACATAGAGCGACTCTGTCATGTAAAATTGTTTTATTATGGTAAATTAATTGATAATCTACCCGTATATTTTTAATTTATATGTCCCTCTGGAGTATAGGTCACACCCCCGGCCAAAACATGTAAAAAAGTGCAACTTATAGTCCGAAAAATACGGTACTTCTACTTAAATCCCTTTTTTCCCCTCAAATATTCAATAATATGAGACCATTGCTGAGCTTCCTAAAATGGTCTGCCACAGCATTTTACACACTTGGGCATAGAACATCTTGTATTCTTGCAGAGCAATGTGTCACAGAACATGAAAGTGTTTCACATTCAGACAAGGGCATGGCAAGATAATGGTCGACTGTGCAGGAGACAGAAGCAACTATGTGAAAGGCCGTTTGTTCATGGTTGATGACTGAGGTGAAACAAAACCTCAGCCCTTATTGAGGCTGCTTGCCTCATATAATTTATTGACATGGAAAGCCATCCCCCTGTTCTCTTTTTTAACTGACTCTACAGTATGCATGAGTAGGAAGAAATCTCCTGGAGGGATGGACCCAACATCTAAGCACTGGTAATCTTTCTTCATTTGTTTATGCCTTGTGTATCTAAAGCCCACTTGTGCTGCCAGCATACATACAGACACTGAGATCCACAGCCTTGTTAAACCCTCTGGGTTCTTTTACGGAAGACAAGCTGTGCATTGGTGGGCTTAACCATCCCTTTTTTATGCCACAACTCAGGCTAGCTGTCAGCTTTCCCTTATATCTACAATGGTGCTCTAACAGTGACACAGTGTATCTAAAACAGCTTTATTCCACCCTCCTGTGCTTTCCAGAACTGTAGCTGTCCTCTCTCACACATATACCCCCTTCAGCCTGCACTTTATCCCTGAATATCAGCTCATTAAACTTCAAGTTAAGGGCAAGATGTTGGCATTTTAAACCCTTTGCTGCCAAATCTTTCGCAACCATTTATATCAACCAAACCTCATGGGCAGTTTTACCAGGCCTGCTTACTATAAGCATCTTTGGCCATGTGTTTTCCACATTAATTTTAAAATATGTGGTTCATAGTGTATTTAACTCATCATGTAATAACTGTTAATTAAATTTGGGGTTTGTTGTCATCTGAATATGACAGTCAAACTTAAAGTCAGTGATTAATTACATCCATCAAGGATGTAATAAAATCATAGGCATTTATTTATTTATTTGTCTGTCTGTTAGCAAGATTACGTCAAAACTGCTGCATGGATTTTGACAGGAAATAGATACGAGGTCTGTTAGAAAAGTATCCGACCTTTTTATTTTTTTCAAAAACCTGGTGGATTTGAATCACGTGTGCTTGCATGAGCCAACCTTGAACCTTCGTGCGCATGCGTGATTTTTTTCACGCCTGTCGGTTGCGTCATTTGCTTGTAAGCAGCCTTTGTGTGAGGATGGGTGGAGTCTCTTGTCGTTTTTTCTTTGCAAGGAAATGGCGGAATGACTGGAGCAGTGCGACTGCATCAAATTTTGCCAGAAACTGGGTGACAGCCAGGTGGAACCCATTCGGATTATTCAGACGGCTGTCGGTGACGATCCTATGGGCATCACACAGATTAAGGAGCGGTACACAGGAGCCACGCTTCAGTCGGCCATCAACATGCTGAACGGACCAGATCATTTCCAAAGTGAACGCTGTGGTGATGTGGGACCATCGTGTGACTATCCGAGAAATTGCAGAACAGGTGGACATCAGCACTTTTACGGCACATTCCACTGTGACAGAAGATTTTGCCATGAAAAGAGTGGCGGCAAAATTCATCGGCACGAAGCTGACGGCAGAGCAAAAGCGCCTTCATGTTGAAGCATCACAGGACATGTTGTGACTGTTGTGTGGGCCGCCAGAAGAGGAGGTACTGCTGGCCCACCACCAGAGGGCGCCCTGCCTGAAGTGCGGGCTTCAGGCACGAGAGGGCGCAGTCGCCTCACAGGAGCAGCCAGGGTGACAGCTGTCACGCATCACCTGCAACAGCTGTTACCCATCATCTGATCAGCAGGGGAATATCAGCAGGACGACGCCTCCACCTCTTTGCCGAGATATCGTTCTACCTGGAAGGTAACGTGCTCAGCTGACTGGTTAACAGTGATCTTTTGTGACTTTTGTGAGTTGTTTAGCTGACTCCTTTTCCAACGAGTGGTGGAGGTAGTTTTCCTGCCGTGCGGATTCCTGGGTGCAGACGCACCCACATTTAATTGTTCTTTTGTTCCTCGCCAGCAGTACCAGGTCCGACACGCGAAGGCAGTGACCACCTGGGAGTTCGGGACTTGGCGGCTCCAGTATTCCCGGGGTCTGGTGGCGGAGGAAATCGTGTGGTTCCGGTTCTGCTTTGGACAGACGTCTCCTATCTTTGAGCCTGCCCACACGACACCTTTTGTGATTTGGCTTTTGTCTATTGTTGTAATCTGATTGTATTTGTTGTGCCCATTCACAACAGTAAAGTGTTGTTATTTGACCTCATCCATTGTCCGTTCATTTGCGCCCCCTGTTGTGGGTCCATGTACCTACACTTTCCCAACAGTGACATGCCCACCTCGTCCACAATTTCTCGGATAGTCACACGACTGAAAAGCCACCGAAAGCCGTCTGAATCTTCCGAATGGTGGAAGAGCTGGGCATGTCACAACATGTCCTGTGAGGCTTCAACACGAAGGCACTTTTGCTGCGTCATCAGCTTCGTGCCGATGAATTTCGCCGCCACTCTTTTCATGGCAAAATCTTCTGTCACAGTGGAATGTGCCGAAAAAGTGCTGATGTCCACCTCTTCCGCAATTTCTCGGATAGTCACACGACGGTCCCACATCACCACAGCGTTCACTTTGGAAATAATCCGGTCATTTCAGCATGTTGATGTCCGCCCGGCGCACTCTCCACCATTGTGCGGACGTCTTTAAAACGGTTGTACCACTCCTTAATCTATGTGATGCCCATAGGATCGTCAACAAAAGCCGTCTGAATAATCCGAATGGTTTCCACCTGGCTGTCACCCAGTTTCTGGCAAAATTTGATGCAGTCGCGCTGCTCCAGTCGTTCCACCATTTCCTTGCAAAGAAAAAATGACGAGAGACTCCACCCATCCTCACACAAAGGCTGCTTACAAGCAAATGATGCAACCGACAGGCGTGAAAAAATTCACGCATGCGCACGAAGGTTCAAGGTTGGCTCATGCAAGCACACATGATTCAAATCCATCAGGTTTTAAAAAAAAATAAAAAGGTCGGATACTTTTCTAACAGACCTCATATAAGGCCAAGAAAGACTCCAGTAAATTTTGGAAGTGTGCCAGATCCGGATTCTCACACAGGTTTTCACTTTATAGTCTTCTAAGGATTAGGTAAAATTACTTAATGGATTCTCACCAAATTTGCACCACAGATAGATATTAGGGCATGGAAGACTCCACTGAATATTGGAGGTAATCCGGATCTGGATTGGCAGCTGTCAGAAATCTCTGTTTGCTCTTGTAAATACGTAGTATTTAGTTCGTAAAAGCATAAAAATAAATTCTGTAAGTACTTACACCCACACAAGGCCTCAGGTAGCAGGTGCTGTTTTTTCTGAGACCACTAGATGGCACGATTTTTAAAATCTTTTCAAAGCACGCTACAGTTCAGTATGTTTTGATCATTTGTTTTAATCAACAAAGATTCCACCATGGAGTGGGCTCAGAAAAGTCTGTTATCTGTTAACTGTCACTAATGCAATTAAGAAAAGAGCAGATACTTGACTGAAACCCATCTCCACCATTAATCACATGCCTTACTGCTGCAGTATTGTCCTCAAACATATCCTTCACCACATGCACATAACCTATTGTTCTACTCCTTACTTCCTCATATAATATCACAGCTCCTCTTTCATTAACCTGTCATAAGCATTCTCTACATCTACAATCACCCATTTCCTTCTGGCATTAGTTTATTTGATGAATTTCTGTTGTTGTCCATTCAGCTGCTCCCATTTTTGTTCGGGGTTGACACAGCAGATACAGCCAGATCTGCAGTTGTATTTGGCACAAGCTTTACACCGTATGCCCTTCCTGACACAGTTCTACCTGGAGAAACACACACAGCCGATGGTGTTCCAAAGAGGTCTCCCATCGAAGTACTAACCAGATCCTGCACTGCTTAGCTTCTGAGATCTGATGGGCTCAGGCTAACACAGAGTAGACCAGCTGCTATTTTATGTATTTCTGTAATAATATAATTTCTAGCAGGATTATAAAGTATTCATTAATAAAACCACAGAGTAGCTGATTGTTACTATTATAATTGTAACTTTTGTTGTGTATAGTTTGGTTGTGTAACAATGCAACTGAACTGAATGCAACGCAATCATGAAATAATTGCAGTAAGCCATTTTGGAGAGTTACTTGTTTGGGACTAATTGCTTATTAGTCCTAAATTAAGAGGCTTGATTTCGCATAGGTGCTTGATTTAATTGTGAGATCTGGCAACACTGTTCAGGGGAAAAGTAAAGCAATGAGCAACAAAATGTGGCTATGACACAACAACATCCTCCAAAAGTAGATTTTCTTGACTATGCCTTACAAATACAACCCTGGGCAGAATTATTTTCACTCCTATTTAATAGTTACCACATTTACAATATGTCTGGAAAGATGTGTAAGTGTACCACATTAGTATAATTAGAACATTTAATAAAATGCCTAAATTTACTGAACAACAACAAACCAAAACACTTTCATATGGTTAAACAAAGAAAAAAAATTGCAAATACTGAGTTTACATTAAATCAGCATTTTTGTAGCCAGTTTTCTTTAGACATATCAGCGGATGGACACATAAATATTTCAAAGTCACTGAATATGTCTTCGGCTACATGTACATCAATCATTTAAGAAGTACAAACGTTATAATGTATGGTAAATCTGTCTGTACCACGTTTTCCTCAAACATAGGGTGACTGTGTCAGGGTTTGACTTTGTGTCTTGTTTTCTGTTTTATTTTTTGGTCTGGTTTGTTGGACACAGCAGCCTTAAAACAAACAACCTGGCTCACCTCGAGTGAAAAATCTGGTCTTCCAGGGAAATTCAAGGCTTGGATTTACCAGCACAGAATCCTACCAAGAATTCTCTGGCCCCTGGTGGTCTACAAAGTACCAATAACAACAGTAGAGGTTTTGGAGAAGACCATCAGCCAGTTTCTCAGAAGATGCCTTGGGCTTCCTCGGTCCTTGAGCAGCATCGCCATATATGGCCATTCCACCAAGCTGCAACTTCCTTTCAGTGGACTGATTGAGGAATTCAAAGTCACTCGTGCTAGAAAAGCGATGATGTACAGGGACTCTGCAGACACCAAGGTTACTTCCGTAGGAATTCTTGTGAAGACAGGAAGAAAGTGCAAGAGACCATCAGGAGAGCAGAAGCACAGCTGAGACACAAGACGCTGGTAGGCTCAGTAGCAACAGGGCATGCAGGTCTTGGCTGCTTCACTAAGCCCCGGTATGACCTGGCACATGGAGAGGAGAAGTGGAAGCTAGTCCAGGATGAGATTCGAGCGTAGGTTGCGGAAGAGCGAAGTGGCAAGGTGGTCGCCATGCCCAAGCAAGGGGCTTGGACTTGATGGGAGCATGCTGAATCCCAGAAGATTACCTGGGCAGAGCTATGGAGAGCAGAGTCAGCATGCATCAAGTTTCTCATCCAATCGGTTTATGACGTCCTTCCATGTCCTGCTAACATGCACACTTGGGGCCTAGTAGACACTCCCAAGTGCAAGCTGTACCAGAGGAGGGGCACCCTGGAGCATGTCCAGAGCTGCTGCCCCAAAGCGCTAGGTGAGGTGCGATACTGCTGGCACCACAACCAAGTCATAAGATCTTTGGCAGATTCCATCTGCACAGCAACACAACACAGTAAGACTCAGGCTGCCCCCAAACAGGCCATCTCGTTCATTAGACCGGGGCAGAAGGCTCAGCAACATGAAGCTAGCTCTTCAGTGAGGCTCCTCACCACTGCCCGTGATTGGCAGCTCCAAGTTGACTTGGGTAAACAACTTAAGTTTCCGGCCAGTGTCCCAACTACTTCTCTCTGCACAGCTATGGTGCTGACATCAGATTCAATGAAGCAGGTGGTCCTTCTGGAATTGATTGTCCCATGGGAGGATCGAATTGATGAAGCCAAGGAGTGAAACAGGGCCATATACCATGAGCTCATCAGAGAATGCCAGAGCAATGGCTGGAAAGCTCGTTGCAAACTGGTTGAGATCAGGTTCTGAGGCTTTGCTGGCCATTCGCTGCTGCGCACCCTTAAACTCCTTGGAGTGAAAGGACTGCAGGTGAAAAGAGCCATCAAGAACATGCTAGAGCCTGCAGAGAGGACCTCAAGGAGGCTGTGGATCTGAAGGGTGGATACTTGGAACAACTAGCCACTTGGACATAAAATGGGGCCTGATCTCCCCCGGCTGGGTCATCCATGTGATGGTGTATGAAGATAAAAGACCTGAAACACCCAATGACTCTGGGTTCTTCACTGCTGACATGTCCGAGTAGCACTGGAAGGTGTATTAAACTCCTTAAACTCCTGTTATTTTTATTTATTTATTTTCCTGTTGCACTACCACTCACAGCTTCATGGTTGTGTACAGCAGAGAAATGTTTTAACATAAGCACGTTAAAATGTAGGCGCAAGACTTCCACTTGTGTACTGGCAAACTGAAGGTAATATTTCAGTTTGGTTGTTTTTTTAACCCTTGTGCCTTTCAAAACCACACTGAAAGTGTGTAACTAAAAATGCAACAGGCAAAAATTGCACTCCTGTAAATGATATAACTTCATCAGCATTGTCACAGTTGTTTTGATGGCTTAACTCATTCATCTACTTCTTGCATGGTTATAGTTTTTGAGAAATCCCATCTACGAGGTCTGTTAGAAAAGTATCCGACCTTTTTATTTTTTGCAAAAAATAAAAAGGTTGGATACTTTTCTAACAGACCTCGTACAGATAAATTTATTTGATCATTTATTTCATTTCATATTTAATGTAAATGAAGTACAAAACATATACTTGGAAATGTTCTTTCATCTATTTATTCAATTGTTGAACACTTTCTGCTGACTTTGAAAGTTGGTTCACTGTAAGTTCATCAAAGGGTGCCATGTATATCACAAATACTTTTTTTTCTCTATAACTTCTATTTGACATTTTGTTTTGTTGTTTTCCAGTCATTTTGTTTCTGATTGTCTAAAAATTGTTCACTTGCATTTATTTTTGAGCAGATTTCAAATTCTGTCCTTAAAATATTAAAGTGCTTATAATTCTGACCAGGACTATACTTTTCTTACAGCTGAACAAAGTTCTGAACAAAGGGGGAGGGGGAGGAAAAAAGGTCAAACATACAAAGCATGTCCTCGCATTTAAAAATGAGACAACTTGGGACTTGATTGACATAATATTTTACTAAATGATTTTGGACTACTTTTGTTAGTCCCACATTTTTGAACAGTGGCACTAATCACAAGAGAAAAGCAAAGTCTTCTTGGGTAAAGTCTCAGTCATACATTTTTCAAACATTGAAGATACATCATAGAAAGTCCACAAAACAACTGTCCTATCACAATGTCATGACACCAGCATATGGATTCACTGCACGAGTTTAACTATTCATACAGTGTTCTAAATCTTGCAAAATAGTGTTGAACCATTGATCACCATCACCACCAAGATGAGTGTTGTATTATACAGCTTTTCAAAATGGACATGAAAGGCTCCAGCGAAAAATAGCTAAAAAGTGACTCCTATTTGTCTGTTTCAGGCCAAATTTGCTCATAGTAGGAATACTAGATGCACCGTCATAAAACTGCCACAAAGTTTAAATCAAATATTACACACATAATGTAGATTTAAAAATAAGCAAGTGTAAATATGTCAAAGGATTAGGTTGTCATGGGCTGCAAAAGCATGTCTTACAAATGGTGAACTAGTTGGTCTTGGCAGAGGTATGCACTGCCTGAGAGCCCATCAAATTGTAGGATATTGTAATTTATCCTCTGTGTATGTGTCTGAACAAAATTACTAAAACAGCTTATTACATTGCTGATTATTATATGTCTTTTATTTGTGTCTACAGATGATTAACTTTAGAAACTGATTGGCAAAAGGTCAAGGTAAAGCAAAACATAGCTCAAAAATGTCTTTACCATAATATCTCTGCTACCAATTTAACAAGAGAGTGATCAATAGCTCATATTGATCAGTAAAAAATTATCATTGATTGGTATTCATGATTTCATGTTGAATTCTCAAAGAAGTACAACATACTATGAGAAGAAACATGACAGACAGACAGATAGATGAATGGATGGATAAGGTATAGAGGAAGATTAAAAAGAAGAACTGAATGTTCAGCTACATTTTGCCATAAGGTACATCTGAGATGCAAGCCTATATTTGATGTTTTGATGAAAGAAAATCCTCCTCTATACTACTTCATCACGAAGCTGTATAACGGGAAACAAAATCCAAAACATGCAATATGCACAATTTCTCCTATCACAGCCACATAAGCCTATGACTTCTTTTGGGTTATCTGGGTGTCTTGGCAGCTTTCTGGAGTCTCAACTAGTAGAGTCTTAGATCAGAGAATCTACTACACTCACAGAAATATTTAACCCTATTAAGATTTATGTAATTTTATTACATGACAAATTCCCATTTACTTTTTTAGATAATTTTAATACAAACCTACCAAATAAACCTTGCATGATGCATATTCATTAATGTAATAAATCCTATTTATTTGAAATGCATAATCCTCAGCTTTATGTATTTAGTATTAATAAAATATAATTACTCTAAATCAATAATAATGACAGTATTTATTTACAATACACAAAGTATATTGTTTAAATTGCATAATAATTATGTTACCTCTACAAGATAAATGGCATATTTTTGTTTGAATTACATGTTATTTATGCTTATGCCATAAACCAAATTAATCAAAATGCATCACATTTATGTAATTCTTTTCCATCCAGTGCAACCAATTTTAATGATGCATAAGAACAATCAGATTTGGATATTGTTCAATCAGATTCAATCAACATTAAAGCCTCTCAACATCATAGTCCAAAACATGAAACTGTTATAGGACAGAACATAACCTAGAGGTCCACTTTTAACTCAGTTTTCTTCAGTGTTAATACACGAACAAAAACTTACAACTTTCTCATCCATCTCACTCCTTTCCTTCCCATGTTTTTTTTTTTTTTCTCCATCCAGAACCACTATTAACCTTTGTAGACCTTATTGGTACCACATGGGAGTGACTAGATTGTGTATATATATATATATATATATATATATATATATATATATATATATATATATATATATATAAAAGGCTTGTACAATATTCAATCGTTCAATCATTTAAAAAATAAATACATTTTAAGTATTGTTTAAGGCAAAAACACAAAAAGTCCAATAAATCTGTCTAAAACATCAAATAATTCAACAAAGTGCAAAACTGTCAGTGCAATAATTTTATAAATCTATCCACCCCATATACACTCTTATGTTTTCGTCTTTCAGTCTGGTTTTCTTTATCTGATGGTTTTGTTAAAGGTAAACTATGGCCAAAATGCAACTTAGGGTCTTGTGCTGAATGTACACATCAATTTAAGATATAGATTAATTTCCTTTCAAACTTTGAAACAAAATCACACTATATTTTAAAAGTGATGTTTCTGTTATAATTATGTATTTAAATGTTTAAATAAAAGTTTGACTTGTGTACATTGACAACAACACCCTCGGTTGCATTTGGCCAATTTCTCTTCAATATAAAAAAAATAAAAATACTTGAGTGACAGAAGGCTGTGGCAGAAACTGAAGCACTACTCAACTGAAACTCTACTATAGTAGGGTTTCTGTTGATTCCAAGTTTTTACTTTCTTACTGTGATCACTTTAGCATGGTGTGGCTCTAATGTGAAGTTGATATGATACATATTTTTCTAATTTACACAGTCAGGTATTGCTGTCATTATGTGTCTAGCTATCATCTTGTCATGAGAATAAATGGCTTAGTAGAATTGAAGTCTTTACTAGTAGAGTCACTGATCACAGTCCAATTCTACCAGTAGCGTCTCCAATTGAAGTTCAAGTTCAAGTAGTTTTATTGTCATTTCAACCATATACACAGTGAAACAAAACAGCGTTCCTCCAGGACCAAAGGTGCTACATAGAATATTATTATGGTTTATCACGATAAACAATAATAAATACAGGTAAGCAGTAAAGTGCAGTTGTGACCATTTTTTTAATAAAATGAAAAGCATAGCAGCAGTTATTGACCATAAACATTGCACTCTTAAAAGATGAGATTGTGTGTGTGTGTGCGCGTGTGTGTGTATGTGTTTGTGTGTGCTCAGTCCATTCACTGATATATGTGTGACTGTTCAGACCAGACTCTGATTGTTGAGGAGTCTGATTATTTGGGGAAAGAAGCTATTGCACAGTCTGGACGTGAGGGCCTGGATACTTTGGTACCTTTTTCCAGACGGTAGGAGGGTGAAGAGTGAGTGTGAGGGGTGTGTGTGATCATCCACAATACTGGTTGCTTTGCGGATGCAGCGTGTGGTGTAAATGTCTGTGATGGTGGGAAGAGAGAGACCGATGATCTTCTCAGCCATCCTCACTTCTCGCTGCAGGGACTTGCGATCCGATACGGTGCAGTTCCCAAACCAGGCAGTGATACAGCTGCTCAGGATGCTCTCGATGGTTCCTCTGTAGAATGTGGTGAGGATGGGAGGTGGGAGATGTGCCTTCGTCAGCCTTCGCAGGAAGTAGAGATGCTGCTGGGCTTTCTTGGTTATGGTGCTGGTGTTGAGGGACCAGGTGAGTCCACCTCTGCCAGGTGGACTCCAAGAAACTTGGTGTTCTTGACGATCTCCACAGCAGAGCTGTCGATGTGCAGTGGAGAGTGATCACGCCTTGTCCTTCTGATGTCAACAACCATCTCTTTGGTCTTGTCTACATTCAGACACAGGTTGTTGGTTCTGCACCAGTCCATTAACCGTAGCACTTCCTCTCTGTATGCTGACTCGTCATTCTTGCTGATGGGACCCACCACAGTCGTATTATCTGCAAACTTGATGATGTAGTTTGAGCTGTGCATTGCTGCACAGTCGTGAGTCAGCAAAGTGAACAGCAGTGGACTGAGCACACAGCCCTGGGGGGCCCTAGTACTCAGCATGGTGGTGCTGGAGGTGTTATGTCCGATCCGCACTGACTGAGGTCTCCCAGTCAGGAAGTCCAGGATCCAGTTACAGAGGGAAGTGTTCAGGCCCAGTAGGTTCAGCTTCCTGATCAGGTGCTGGGGAATGATTGTGTTGAATGCTGAACTAAAGTCTATGAACAGCATTCGAACATAAGTGACTCTGTTGTCCAGATGTGTGAGCGCCAGGTGAAGGGTGGTGGATATGGCGTCGTCCGTTGAGCAGTTGGGACGATACGCAAACTGCAGAGGGTCTAGTGAAGGAGGCAGCAGGGTCTTGATGTGCCTCATGACAAGACTCTCGAAGCACTTCATGATGATGGATGTGAGTGCGACGGGACGGTAGACATTGAGGCAGGACACTGAAGACTTCTTTGGCACAGGTATGATGGTAGTTGCCTTGAGACACATTGGGATGGTGGCACTGCTCAGGGAGATGTTGAAGATGTCAGTGCAGACATCTGTTAGCTGGTCTGCACATTCCCTGAGCACTCTACCAGGAATGTTGTCTGGTCCAGCAGCTTTCCGTGGGTCAACTCTGCGTAGAGTTTTCCTCACGTCAGCTGCTGTAAGGCACAACACCTGGTCGTCAGGAGGAGGGGTGGTCTTCCTCGCTGCCACACTGTTCTGTGTCTCGAACCGAGCGTAGAAGTCATTCAGCGCATCTGGAAGGGAGGCATCACTGTCACAGGCAGGTGGTGTTTCCCTGTAGTTGGTGATGGCCTGGATGCCCTGCCACATGCGCCATGTGTCCCCGCTGTCTCTCAAGTGGCTGTGGATGCTCTGACCGTGTGCACGCTTTGCCTGTCTGATGGCCCGGGACAGTTTGGCCCTTGCTTTGTTTAGAGCTGCCTTGTCTCCTGCTTTGAAGGCAGAGTCTCTAGCCTTCAGCAGAACACGCACCTCTGCAGTCATCCACGGTTTCTGATTGGGACGTGCGATGATGGTCTTGGAGACAGTCACATCATCTATGCCCTTGCTGATGTAACCGGTCACAGATGAAGTGTACTCCTCCAAGTCTATGGTGTTACTGTAGGTCGCAGCCTCCCTAAACATTTGCCAGTCAGTGTGCTCAAAGCATTCCTGGTGAGCAGAGATGGCTCCTGATGGCCAGGTTCTTACCTGCTTCAGAACCGGTTTTGAGCATCTGACGAGTGGTCTGTATGGGGGAATCAGCATAACAGAGATGTGATCTGAGTATCCGAGGTGAGGGCGGGGCTCTGCCCGGTACGCGCTGGGAATGTTCGTATAAACGAGGTCCAGTGCATTCGCTCCTCTCATTGCAAAGTTCACATGTTGGTGGAATTTAGGGAGAACTGACTTGAGATTCACATGGTTGAAATCTCCAGCAACAATAACCAGTCCGTCGGAGTGTGTGTTTTGCAGTCCGCTGATAGCGCTGTACAGCTCACAGAGCGCATCTTTAGCGTTGGCGGCGGGTGGGATGTAAATGCTGATGAACATCACTGTGGTGAAGACACTACTAGTACAGTTTCCGATCGGAGATTCTACTAGTAGAATCTCCAATTCTACCAAATTGCAGACTCTACTTTGTCATATATATATATATATATATATATATATATATATATATATATATATATATATATATATATATATATATATAGTAGTGTTCAGAAGAAACCAGTAGATTCAGTAGATTCTCACAAATCCAACAAGACCAAGCATTCATGATATGCACACTCTTAAAGCTATAAAATTGGGCTATTAGTAAAAAAAAAAAGTAGAAAAGGGGGTGTTCACAATAATAGTAGCATCTGCTGTTGATGCTACAAACTCTAAACTATTATGTTCAAACTGCTTTTTAGCAATCCTGTGAATCACTAAACTAGTATTTAATTGCATAACCACAGTTTTCATGATTCTTCACATCTGCGAGGCATTAATTTTGTTGGTTTGGAACCAATATTTTGCTCGTTTACTAGTGTGCTTGGGGTCATTGTCTTGTTGAAACATCCATTTCAAGGGCATGTCCTCTTCAGCATAAGGCAACATGACCTCTTCAAGTATTTTGACATATCCCAACTGATCCATGATACCTGGTATGCGACATATAGGCCCAACACCATAGTAGACAAAACATGCCCATATCATGATGCTTGCACCACCATGCTTCACTGTCTTCACTGTGAACTGTGGCTTCAATTCAGAGTTTGGGGGTCGTCTCACAAACTGTCTGCGGCCTCTCCAATCAACTTTTTAATCAAACTACACTGTTCTGAACAATGTCTTGAATGTCCCATTTTCCACAGGCTTTCAAACAGAAATTCATCCGCCACACTACTATTATTGTGAACACCCCCTTTTCTACTTTTTTTACTAATAGCTCAATTTCATAGCCGTAAGAGTGTGCATATCATGAATGCTTGGTCTTGTTGGATTTGTGAGAATCTACTGAATCTACTGGTACCTTGTTTCCCATGTAACAATAAGACATGTACTCAAAACCTGGATTAATCTTTTTAGTCACATAGCACTACTATTATTCTGAACCTTACTGTATACACACACACACACTAGTCGACTCTCCAATCAGAAACTGTACTAGTGGAGATTACTACTTGTAGAGACTCTGATCGCAGTTTCTACTTTGACATGTCTATATATATTTATATATATATGCAGTGAGGAAAATAACTATTTGAACACCCTGCAGTTTTGCAAGTTCTCTCACTTAGTAATCATGGAGGGATCTGAAATTTTCATCTTAGGTGCATGTCCTGTGAGAGACATAATCTAAAAAAAAAAAAAAAAAAATCTGGAAATCACAATGTATGATTTTTTTTAAATAATTTATTTGTATGTTATTGCTGCAAATAAGTATTTGAACCCTTACCAACCAGCAAGAATTCTGGCTCACACAGACCTGTTAATTTTTCTTTAAAAAGCCCTCTTATTCTGCACTCTTTACCTGTATTAATTGCACCTGTTTGAACTTGTTACCTGTATAAAAGACACCTGTTCACACACTCAATCAATCACACTCCAACCTGTCCACCACAGCCAAGACCAAAGAGCTGTCTAAGGACACCAGGGACAAAACTGTAGACCTGCACAAGGCTGGGATGGACTACAAGACAACAGGCAAGCAGCTTGGTAGAAGACAACAACTGTTATGATTATTTATTAGAAAGTGGAAGAAACACAAGATGACTGTCAATCTCCCTCGGTCTGGGATTCCATGCAAGATCTCACTTTGTGGGGTAAGGATGATTCTGAGAAAGCTCAGAACTACACAGCACATGTCCAGGCCCATTTGAAGTTCACCAGTGACCATCTGGATGATCCAGAGGAGGCATAGGAGAAGGTCATGTGGTCAGATGAGACCAGAATAGAGCTTTTTGGAATCAACTCCACTTACCATGTTTAGAGGATGAGAACAACCCCAAGAAAACCATCCCAACCGTGAAGCATGGGGGGTGGAAACATCATACTCTGGGGGTGCTCTTCTGCAAAGGGGACAGGACAACTGCACCGTATTGAACGGAGGATGGATAGGGTCATGTATTACAAGATTTTGGCAAACAACCTCCTTCCCTCAGTAAGAGCATTGAAGTGGGTCATGGCTGGGTCTTCAAGCATGACAATGACCCCAAACACACAGCCAGGGCAACTAAGGAGGGGCTCAGTAAGAAGCATTTCAAGGTCCTGGAGTGGCCTGGCCAGTCCCCAGACCTGAACTCAATAGAAAATCTTTGGAAGGAGCTGAAACTCCAAACCTGAAAGATATGGAGGAGTGGAGCAAAATCCCTGCTGCAGTGTCTGCAAACCTGGTAAAAAACTACAGGAATTGTTTGACCTCTGTAATTGCAAAGGCTACTGTACCAAATATTAACATTGATTTTCACAGGTGTTCAAATACTTATTTGCTGCAGTAACATACAAATAAATTATTAAAACATCATACATTGTGATTTCTGGATTTTTTTTTTTTTTTTATGTCTCTCACAGTGGACATGCACCTAAGATGAAAATTTGAGACCCCTCCAGGATTTCTAAGTGGGAGAACTTGCAAAATCGCAGGGTGTTCAATTACTTATTTTCCTCACTGTATGTATATATATATATATATATATATATATATATATATATATATATGCAGATGTGTGAACGTGCAATCAAATTTTTGGTGCATTCAAGCTCATGATAAAAGGTGAGTGACCAGGATAAAATATGAATTATCAGGATTAAAGTTCACGAATCAAAATCTAAGGTCAGGATCAAAACTCAGGGATGAATTTGAGTCAACGGGCTCAAGATTCAGAGAGCATAATCAGGGGTTTTATCAAAGACCAGAATCAAAGATGAGTGAATGGGATCAAAAATAAAGAAAATAAATTTGGATCAGTATTCAATAGTTAAGATGTAGGGTCATGATCAAAGCTCGGGGTTAAAGATAACTGATTCAGGATCAAGGTTCAGCAAACATATTCTACAGAAGTAGGCATTCTCCCAGTGACCTTCCAGATTCCTTTTTCTTTAATTATTCACTCATCACTGGAAGCATGGAACCTGTCTGACAAATGTGGTGACAAAATGTGTTCTATCTGTTGTAGATGCTATCGTTAGTGCAATGATTCTCTTTTCTGTGATTTTAAAGCCCACAACTAATCCAGCAGTTTTGCTGTCTTTAAATCTTCTGGTTTTATTTATAGAGCAGACAAAGCCTCATCTTTCTTAGTTCTTCATTTTCATTGTCACGCTGTGTTTGTTAATATTTCTTATCCTTGTCATTTCCCATGATACAAATAAATTGTGTCTTGTCTCCTTGGCATTCATTCACAATTTGTCAAGCTGTGAAATTGTGTCCCACCATAATTTGTCAAAAAAACAAAACAAAATGTTTTTATTGACCAAATGCCTGCAGACTTGGTTGATTTTTCTCAAACAAGACACTGCCTGCTCTTCCTGCTTGCCCCCACCATTCTGGGCTGGTGGGAGTGATGTGCTGCGATCAGCTCCCTGGAGTTGGAACATGCAGGAGCGCAGAGCACAGCAAACCCTCGTATTTCCCCATGACATTTCAGAAGCCCCTGGCTGGCACATCCTATGATCTAATGAAGCGCTGTGTTCACCAATGAGAGCTTCACAAGCACCCATACAGAAACATGATGTATACTGTGATGAATGGAAGTGTTAACAGAATGAGAAAACTTAAAAACTGCAGTTCCATTTGTGCTGTAAGTACCACTTTCTGACCACCAAGGAGTACCAGTAGTTTGTGTTGAAATGAAATGAAAACATGAATGTTAGGCATGAGGCACCATCACAGCTTTGGCTTACCTTCCCCGCCCCCTAGAAAAAAGTATGGCTTAAACATTTCTGCTGGATTTGTTCTGCAGAAATGCAGCATTTACGCAAATCCTCTCAGGAGACTAACAATTCAGTATATTTCAGATTTAATTTTAAATTGAGTTTACTAATTATCATCACTGCAATACGATACAGGTTCATACTTTAAATGCACATAGTTTCACTCACCTCTCGTGTTTTGCAGTATGCAACTTGATACTCCCTCTACCACCCCACCACCACTGCTGGTCTTTGTCCACCAGTAGAATGGGTTTCTACCCTCTGCCTCCTCCAAAGGCAGGATCTGAGATTGTCTCTCATCCCACTGCTGTGACAGCAACTAAGGCCAAGTAAATTTCAGCACTCTGTATATAACCTTTCTACTCCAACCAGTTGTGTCTCCTGGTAGAATGACCTGTTCCCATATGGGGTGGGCATAAGGCCAGAAAGTGAATAGCATTTCCCGAGGGAGGTTTTTCATTCATGTCCCAAGTGGGAGGAGGCCTCTGGGGAAGACCCAGGACATGCTGGAGGCATTATATTTCTCAGGGAGCATGGGAATGCATCAGGAGCCCCAACAACAAGTCAGAGGTATTGGCCAAGGATCAGGAAGTGTGGACCAAGCTGCTTGGTCAGTTAACACAGTTTGTCGCTACATCTACAAATGCAAGTTAGAACTCTACCATGCGAGGCGAAAGCCATACATCAACAACATCCAGAATCGCAGCCACCTTCGCTGGGCCCGAGCTCATCTGAAATGGACATATGCAAAGTGGAAAAAGTGTGGTGTGGTCTGAAGAGTCCACATTTCAAAGTGTTTTGGAAATCATCAATGCCATGTCCTCCGGACCAAAGAGGGAAGAACACCATCCAGATTGGTTACCAACGCAAAGTTCAAAAGCCAGCATCTGTGATGGTATGGAGTGTGCTATTGCCCATGGCATGGGCAACTTACACATCTGTGATGGCACCATCAATGCTGAAAGGTACATCCAGGTTTTGGAGCAACACATGCTGCCATCTAAGCAACGTCTGTTTCAGGGACGTCCCTGCTTATTTCAGCAGAAAATGCCAAGCCACATTCTGCACATGTTCCAACAGCGTGGCTTCGTAGTAAAAGAGTGTGGGTACTAGACTGGCCTGCCTGCAGTCCAGACCTGTTACCCATTGAAAATGTGTGGCACATTTTGAAGCGCAAAATACGACAACAGAGACCCCAGACTGTTGAACAACTGAAGTCATACATCAAGCAAGAATGGGAAAGAATTCCACCTTCAAAGCTTTAACAATTAGTGTCCTCAGTTCTCAAATGCTTATTGAATGTTGTTAGAAGGAAAGGTGATGTAACACAGTAGTAAACATACCACTGTCCCAGCTTTTTTGAAATGTGTTGCAGGCATCCATTTCAAAATGAGCAAATATTTGCACAAAAACAAGAAATTTCACGAGTTTGAACATTAAATATCTTGTCTTTGTGGTGTATTCAATTGCATATAGGTTGAAGAGGATTTGAAAATCATTGTATTCTGTATTGTATGTCCATTCCATCTATTTTTAATGATACATCATTTTTTTCCACTCTGTCATTAAACAATATGAAATTTGTCTTATTAAGATTTAGTGACAATCTGTTTATATCAAACCAATGTTTAACTTTTTCCAACTCTGTATTTATCACTTGTACTACTTCCTGTATATCTCATCCAGAGTAAAATAATGTTGTATCATCAGCAAATAATGTGTTGCCAAGTACTTTAGATACATTCACAAAGTCATTGATATACAAAATAAACAGTTTGGGTCCAAGTACCGACCCTTGTGGTACTCCATAAATAATGTTACACAATTCTGATTTAGTATTATTTATCTGAACAAACTGCTTTCTGTTTTCTAAGTAGCTTTTTACCCACTGATGTGCAATACCTCCAATTCCATATTGCTGTAATTTGTAAAGCAATCTTGAGTGGTCGATAACATCAAAAGCTTTTTTCAGGTCGATAAAAAATACTTACAAAATAATCCTTATTATCTATTGTTGTTGATATTTTCTCTGTTAATTCCATAATTGCCATAGCTGTCGAATGTTTTGTTCTGAATCTGTACTGAGCATTACTTAAAATATGATGTTTCTCAATGAATTTATCCAACCTTGTCACAAAAACTTTTTCCATAATTTTAGAAAACTGTGGAAGCAATGACACTGGCCTGTAATTTGAAAAAAAATGTGTTTGTCTCCATTTTTATGTAATGGGACTACCTTGGCAATTTTCATTTCATCTGGGAAAATTCCTGTTTATAGAGACAGATTCCAAATGTAAGTGAATGGTTCAATAACAGTTTCTATTATACTTTTTACAGTCATCATGTCTAAATCTTCATAGTCAGTTGATCTTTTGCTTACACAGTTTTTTACAATATTTCTTATTTCATCTTTTTCCACATTGTCAAGGAAATGCTATTGACCATATTTACAAGTGTATTTAATTTATCTTCTACTATTAGTTTATTTCCCACCAGACTTGATCCCACATTTGAAAAATAATCATTAAACTCATTTGCAACTTCTTTTATGTCATATATCTCTTTATTTTCCTTGACAAAGTAATTTGGAAAAGTTGATTTCTCTCCATCACTTTTAATCACACTATTTATAATTCCCCATGTTGCCTTTATATTATCTTTACTCTTAATTGTTCACTATAATATCTTTTTTTTTTTCCTAATTATTGTCAATAGTTTATTTTTATATTTTGTATCTGTGTTCTGTTTCCTTTGTTTGCATTTTTAAGAAGAACCTATATAAATAGTTTTTCTTTACACAAGCATTTTTTTTATTCCCTTAGTCAGCCATGGTTTATTTACTCTTTTCTTACTAATTTTTATTAATTTACAGTTTTTATTATATGATTTCATCAGTATTTTCATAAATTAATTATATGCTACGTTAACGTCGCCGACATAAACTTCTTCCCAATTTTGATTTTTTAAGGTCATAATTTAGTGCCTCTAAGGCTTTTACTGACTTATCTCTTTTAAAAATTTACAACCGTTTTTTTCTTGTACCACTTTTTGTATTTAAATATTGAAAAAAAACTGGTAAATGATCACTAAGATCTGTCATCAAGATCCCATTCTTAATAATATAATAATATCTGTTCTATTTGTGAACATATTGTCAATTACAGTTGCACTTTGCAATGTAATTCTGGTTGGTTTTGTTATCAAGGGGAATAAACCCAAACTATACATTGAATTCACAAACTCACTTGTTCTTTAGCAACTGGAGCTTTCTATATTAATGTTAAAGTCTCCACACATAAAAAGCATTTTTTTTTTTTTGATTTGATGGAATAATTCTATTATTTTATCTGTAAATTTCACAACGCAAGAGTCTGGTGCTCTGTATACACAGCTAATTAGAATATTCTTAGATGTTTCATGTACAATTTCCACTGTTACAATTTCTATGACATCATCTATAATTGTCATTTCTTCTACAGTTGTACATGTCAGATGTTTTTGTGTACAATGCAATATCTCCGCCTTTTTTGATCTCTTCTGTTTACAAAATACAGCTCATATCTCTCCATTTGAACATCAGCCATGAGGTCATCTTTAAGCCAAGATTATGTGATTGCAATAATGCTGAATCTATTTTTAAACTGATTTAAATAATCTTTTATTTTTTGCATTTTACAATACAAGCTTTGGCTGTTTATATGTATGAGTGACAGGGTATCTTCTGTAATTTTTTTCACTATTTAGCTGTTCTTCCATATAATACTCACAACCAATTGTTTTTTAAGTCAAATATACTTTCATCAGTGTTGGTGTCTATGTCATATATTTTATCATCTATTTCCATGTTTGATCTGATTTTTGTTGGTCAAATTACCAACTGGCGTCATACTTAATTGTCTATTCAGGTTTGTATGTTGTAAGGTCATCCATGTTTTTGATTTGTATACCATTTGTTCCTTCTTTCACTCTAATGCACACCCTACAGGTTCCGACCCATGTAGCAACAATGTGTTTCTGTTGTTTTAGTAGTCTTGCTTCCCTAGCAATATCTGTATTTTTTTCGTTAGATGCTCATTTATATAGACACTTGTTCCTTTCAGATTCTTTCCCTGTCTTAATAATTCATTTTTGTATTTTCTGCTTGTAAATCATATAATAATGGTAGTACTATCTTTGGATGGAATAGTATGACAGTCTGATATAGCGTCTTGATGGATGACAATACCTTTTTGATATAAAAAATTTGTGACTTGTTCCAATGTTTGAAGTTCTTCAGGTGGTGCATCCTCCCCATTGGTTCCACTAGAATCCACTACCCTTGCATAAGACCGATGTTTTGTTTCTAAATCAGATATTATAACATCGTCTTTTCTAGAGTATTGTTCAAGTTCATCCACATGTTGTTCAAGCTTCTTAATAATCTTGTCTTTCTCTTTAACAAGATTTTTGGGCTCTTTAATCTCCTCCGTCAACTTGTCTAGATTAGACATGTCTTTTGATATATGGTTTAATGAGGTCTTTATCTCCTCTATGTCTTCCTCAAGTTTATCTGTTTTCTTAGGTGGTGCCATGCTGACTATTGTGATTTAGTACTGGCCACTATAAATTGTGAAACAATTCTCACTTATAGTCTCTATCACCACAGGTCTGGTCGCCGCACACCGACCCACCCCGATGTTAACCTCGGATATAGCCGCCGCCAGCCTCGGTTGTAGCCGCCGTTAGCCTCGGATGTAGCTGCCACCAGCCTCGGATGTAGCCGCCGCCAACTTCGGATGTAGCGGCCACCAGCCTCGGATGTAGCCGCCGCTAGCCTCCGATGTAGCCACTGCCAGCCTCGGATGTAGCCGCCATTAGCCTCGGATGTAGCTGCCGCTAGCCTCGGTTGTAGCGGCCATTAGCCTCGAATCAATTTCCTGCCTTGTGGTTGCGAGGGCTCAGTCCTCATCTGGAACCAGTCAGATCCACCAAGCAGCAGGAACTGGAAGACTAGCCAGGACTGAGGAAAAGATGAATGCAGCAATGTACAAAGACATCCTGGATGAAAACCTGCTCCAGAGCACTCTTGACCTCAGACTGGGGTGACAGTTCATCTTTCAGCAGCACAGTGACCCTAAGCACATAGTCAAGATGTTAAAGAAGTTGCTTCGGGACAACTGAGTGGCCCAGCCATACCCCAGACCTGAATCTGATTGAACATCTCAGGAGATATCTGAAATGACTTTGCACCAATACTCCCCATTCAACCTGATGGAGCTTGAGAGGTGCTGCGAGGAAGAATGGGCAAAAGTGGCCAAAGATCGGTGAGCCAAACTTGTGGCTTCATATTCAAGAAAGCAAAGGGTGTGTGTTCTTATGTACATGTGATTCCTTAGTTTTTGTTTGAATTAATTTGCAAAATTAAAAAAAATAAAAAGTTTAATGTTTTCATTATGTGGCATTGTGAGTAGAATGTTGAAGGAAAAATGAATTTACTCAATTTTGTAATGAGTCTTTAACATAAAATGTGGAAAAAGTGAAGCACTGTGAATCATTTCCAGATGCACTTTAAATAGTAATGCAGACTTGTGGTTTCCTTGACATTGTTTTTTTTAACACATAATTAACTTATAGGTCATTCAGTATCAACACATAATGTAACACATTTCTGTGAACCAGATTCACTGCAAGATTTCAATATGTATTACTACGGTATAATATAAAACTTGGCTGCAGAGAAATTATTTCACTGGTCTCTTGTTCCAAGGCTTTGATACTTTGGAAAAAGCCCAGTCATAAACCCTATAAACTGCACTGAGTAAATCCATTACCCACTGTGTTCTTAATCCTGATTGTTCATGTCATAACTAAAGAACACAAAAATGTGTTTTTTTTTTTTTTGTTTTTTTTAAAGGGTGTATATTAAGTATAAACATAATAAAAATCTGTTAAGTATTGATGGATTAGCATGATGAAAAAAGGAGCATTGTTTTTCATGTGTAATGTCCTGTAGACTTTCTTGGCAGTCACGAAACATCGCCACCTGCTGTATATACGAGGGCTGTCCATAAAGTATAGGTCCTTTTTATTTTTTTCAAAAACTATATGGATTTCATTCATATGTTTTTACGTCAGACATGCTTGAACCCTCGTGCGCATGCGTGAGTTTTTCCACGCCTGTCGGTGACGTCATTCGCCTGTGAGCACTCCTTGTGGGAGGAGTCGTCCAGCCCCTCGTCGGAATTCCTTTGTCTGAGAAGTTGCTGAGAGACTGGCCCTTTGTTTGATCAAAATTTTTTCTAAACCTGTGAGACACATCGAAGTGGACACGGTTCAAAAAATTAAGCTGGTTTTCGGTAAAAATTTTAACAGCTGATGAGAGATTTTGAGGTGATACTGTCGCTTTAAGGACTTCCCACGGTGCGAGACGTCGCGCAACACTCTCAGGCGCCGTCGTCAGCCTGTTTCAAGCTTAAAACCTCCACATTTCAGGCTCTATTGATCCAGGACATCGTGAGAGAACAGAGAAGTTTCAGAAGAAGTCGGTTTCAGCATTTTATCCGGATATTCCACTGTTAAAGGAGATTTTTTTAATGAAAGACGTGCGGGCGGATTGTAGCGTCGGCTCGCAGCCGCCGCGACGCTGCGCCACAGGAAAAACACCTCCGTTGGAAGCCTTAAGGACAAGTTGGAACATGTCCAGCTGTTAAACAATTTCTCATATACTCACTCCACTGAAAGCCATCAAAAGCCGCCTGGATTTTACAAATGGTTATCAACACGGAGGTGTTTTTCCTGTGCCGCCGCACCGCGTCGGCTGCGTCCTGACGCGCGGACCCGTCCGCACGTCTTTCATTAAAAAAATCTCCTTTAACAGTGGAATATCCGGATAAAATGCTGAAACCGACTTCTTCTGAAACTTCTCTGTTCTCTCATGACGTCCTGGATCAATAGAGCCTGAAATGTGGAGGTTTTAAGCTTGAAACAGGCTGACGACGGCGCCTGAGACGTTGCGCGACGTCTCGCACCGTGGGAAGTCCTTAAAGCGACAGTATCACCTCAAAATATCTCATCAGCTGTTAAAATTTTTACCGAAAACCAGCTTAATTTTTCGAACCATGTCCACTTCGATGTGTCTCACAGGTTTAGAAAAAATTTTGATCAAACAAAGTGCCAGTCTCTCAGCAACTTCTCAGACAAAGGAATTCCGACGAGGGGCTGGACGACTCCTCCCACAAGGAGTGCTCACAGACGAATGACGTCACCGACAAGCGTGGAAAAACTCACGCATGCGCACGAGGGTTCAAGCATGTCTGACGTAAAAACATATGAATGAAATCCATATAGTTTTTGAAAAAAATAAAAAGGACCTATACTTTATGGACAGATCTCGTATAGTCAATGTTGGCTTGATGATAGAATAGGAGCAGGTGTGGTTGCCACAGATAGTTTCTGTACATAAATCTATGAAACTGGAAAAGTAAACTGTTGGGTTAGGTTAGGTCAGGGAATAGGCGGTGGACTATCAGCCCAGCAGAGTGTAGACCACAAAATGGCTCATTGCTCCCCACAAAAATTTACCTACCCAATTTTGATACCCTTGGTAAATGGACTGCATTTATAACACCCTTGCAAAGGATACCAGATTTCTTAACTTTAGTTTCCTAATCTGGTCAAGTCCCAAAATAAAGGAACCAAAAAACCTTCGGCTTCCTCCCCACAGGCTGTACATGCACTGACCCGTTGGAGACACATTATCATCCCAGTTAACAGCTAAAGTTATCATAATGTTACCCTATGGTTCTCACAAGGTCATGAATGTCACTGGTTTTGTAATGTTGTGAGAACGTTCTCAGAACATTTGAATCAATCCTTAAAAGAGTTTTTTTCTGAAGTAATTCAAATGGGAAAAGGAATTTAATAATTTAAAAGCATCATCTGTAATTAGCGCTTCTTATTTTGTAAAATTCAGATGATAACTCACTTCAAAATTCTAGTTCTTTAGTAACATTAGCAGAACATTGCAGGGATGTTTTAAATTTTATATATATATATATATATATATATATATATATATATATATATATATATATATATATATATATATATATATATATATATATATAAATTGCTTGCTTGCTTCTGATTTTAAATAATTGAAAAGTCTCAGATTTATTGTAAATTTGTGTTGTTTTATACATTTCTTCATAATGTATACATTTCTTCCAAGAACATTGTTGGAACATTTCAGCTCTCTTTACTGTGAAATTATATGTATGTGGCCCTGTGTAATTCTTCAAGATTACCCAGTCCTAGATCAAATCGCTATAGACATTTTTGACTTTATATTCAATATTTTCATGTTCTCTTGTAACACAATGGAGCTTTTTTTGGCTTTTAATAAAGGCCTCTAACAAGTGCACCGCAGCGACACCATGCAAGCAATGGGAGAACTTTAGGCATTGCAACCAGCATGGTACCAGTAAGCTTTGCTCATATACAAGAAATCAAGCAGCGGCTATATTACTGGAACCAACAAAGCTAGGTATGTACTATGTATACGTGAGTTTATGTATCTATCTATATTTAATATGTAGACGTATGATTTAGCATCAATGTACAGATCATGTGAAAACATCTGCCCCGAGAATAAAGCCGCATGAAGCCAAGAATCAAGACTATTGTTATGAGAGCAGCTAATGCTGTAGGAGTGTATCCCTTTAAGAGAGAGAACTGTCTGTGTGTGTGTGTGTGTGTGTGTGTGTGTGTGTGTGTGTGTGTGTGTGTGTGTGTGTGTGTGTGTGTGTGTGTGTGTGTGTGTGGCTAAACTAAGCAAACCAACGGTTAAAAAAAAAAACCAGACTGGAGTGCAGGTGGTGACCAACAGCACGAGCCGTTTTCAGCTCTGTCTTGTCAAATGCACCGCATACGTTACAAAACAAGTTTACCAAGTAACTTTAAATATCATACAAACCAAAACAGAGGTGAACTGAAGAAACCCAAGGAGTACTGAGAGAGCAACGTGAGGTAGAGTCAAGCCAAGCACAGAGAGAGGGATGAGTTCCTGTCTATGTGTGTGCGAGAGGCTGCAGAGAGAGACATGTCTGTGTAGGGAGGGGCAGGTGCTGTGTGTGACTGGCCAATCACAGAGTGTGAAGACAGTCAGTTACCCAATCAGGATTTTCCTTCAGCACGAGCACAGATATTGATGAGTTTTACTCGTATCATGCTCATGCTTGTTAAAAATGCTTTATCGGTACCGGATACTCGTCTGAAACGAGTATACGCCTCAACTCTAACTTAAGTGTAGAAAAAAATCATTCTGGTTGTAATAATGGATCTAGAGTAAATAATATTTAGTGTTGTGTGACATCTCCTGCCCCACACAAATATTTCTGGAACTACCAATTGTTCATTTTCTTAACATCAATCCCAAATATTATGTATCAGCTTTCATGTAGTGGCCTTGGACTTTATCAATTGGTAGCCTCTTTGAGCACATGGCTATTTGTAACATATGATATAGGAATTCCATTTTCAATCTAGTTCTGCAGAGATACTTCCTCAAAGTTAAATAAAGCTTGGCCCCAACTTTCAGTGCAATGCTACAATAAGGTTCATGAGCCTCCACACAGGAACAGCCATAACCTTGCAAGAACATACCTATCACCTTCTCCTGGGGTTATCCTAATGTTTCTTGTAATGTTCCCGTATTTAGTAACAATGAGACGACGTCAAGAAAACCATCCATAAGAATGTTCGGCAAACTTTTTACGTAACGTTCTGGGAACATTTCTGGTTATGTTCTAATAACATTCTGGGAACATTTTTTTTGTTACCTGGGATTCTGTGTCTGTTCAATAGGTTGTGTGACCTGTGAGAGTCCCAGCCACTGTACATATCATATTTCTAGGCAGGCCAACAAGCCCCCTGAAAAAACTTTTACTTTTTAACTGTTACACAGCAGTTACATTCTTAATCTCAAATAACATGGTAATGCTGTCATGCAAACGTACAGGAAAGATGAATAAACATGAAACTCTCAAAATATTTGTGTTTTGAAGTTATATGTTGCTTGACATGAGCTGCAAAGATACAGAAATAGCCTTCTGTCATTGTACCTGATGGAATACATTTCACCCCAGCCCCAACCTCTGCTGCTGAAAACTAATGGAAGTGGCAAATCAATTCAGATGTGAGTCATTCCCCACAGATGTTCAGACAGCCACTAGCTGTGAGTAGTGGATGCTTGCTAATGAGGATTGAACAATGTCTGTCCTTTCTGAGTATTTTATTACAAGTATCTGAGACAATATGGCTTGCTGTGTTGATAACTGTACTAAGAAACCATCTAAGTAGTCTGTACTTCAGTCTTTCTGTTGAGTAATATTTATTAGCTCCACTAGCACTATTGTCAGATCCCGCTTTTTAGATACACGGCACATGCTCACCCTCGGATGAGTGTGTTTGTGTACAAAACCAGCTCTCCGTGTCTGGGGTCCGACCTTCGTGTCTCCACGGGTATTACCCGGCAGGGCTGCACAAAGGCTGTTCAAGCTGGTGGCGAGGAGATTCGTCTAGCTGCTCACTGCCTCCATCCGGACGTCCACCCCGCTGAAGCTGATCTCGCACCCCGGTCGAATAGCCTTCTCTGGAACCAGGATACGAACCGGCCACGCCCGTTAACGGCAGCTCTCCTCTTATGGATCAGGGCTCTTGGAATGTTGCTAGATTTTGAATTTAGTGACTCGTACAGCGAGTCCCCAGGATGTGTTATTTTCATTAAAAAACCAGACTAACCTTTTAGAGCCTTTTGATGTTGTACACCCAATAAACTTTAACTTTTACACCTTAAGAAGCATCAATAATCCAATGTCCGAGCCTTAACACTTTAACTGCATGCTTGGAAATTTATTGCAGGTTTTGCAAGTGCCAATAACATAATCAACATAGATTATATGGTAATAATTTCACAACAGTAATTCAAGTATAATTAGAATAATGATTGGCAGAGATTTTTGTTTTTAATTCAATAATTCTGACTGATCTTACTTTGACTGGGACTGGATTGACTTCTTAACAATTTTTTTTCTAGGAGTGAGGGAAGGAGGTTTTTGAGGTTAGGGTCCCCAGCTCGATGAACTTGATTTCCTCTTCATCAGCTGTTAATCGTTAGCTGACCACGATCCTTGTGTGATGTTGTAGTCCTTCAGGAAGTTAATCCACATAAGAATTTATTCCGTCTTCAATCAACAAAAAGTTGATCTAATCCATTCTGGTATGCGATGATGTTCCTTGAGAGAGAAATCGTTGAACATTCCCCACTCAGACTTAAGGCCAATGGTTACTCTCCATTGTTCTGCTACTCTGTGACTGGACGGCCTGAGCGGGAGTTGAAATCTCTCTCAAATGATCTTTTATGGCTCCAGTCCTCTCACTCCACGATTCCAATTGCTGCTCACAAGATGGTCAAGTCTTGTGATCTCCTCGTAGCAGGGGAGTAGTGGCAACAGCACCTCTCCCTGGAAGAATAACCCTGTTTTCTGGTGTTTCACAGTTTATATATGTGCTTGACTCTTGTTGTCCTCAGATGATCTTGGTTACCATGGGGACGCTGTTGACTCAAAACCTCCTCCCTTCTCCTTCTGCTTACTGGAAATTTCCGCAGCCTTTGCCAGTAACTTATTTCTCAAGTTCCTCTTTTCTGTTAACACTTCAGCTTTTCTGAGAATTCATTCTTTTAAGTCATTTCTTCAAAATCACATCAATCATATTCAATCATTTCATTACAACTCTCTTTCACATAAAAACAATTCATATGATAATATACAAACATTTTCATTCCTTATTATTCATTTCATATTTTACTAACATTTTAATCATTTGATCAGTTGTTTAACATCAGCTTTACTTACCCTGCTTACGACATCTTCTTCACTTCCTCTTTTTCTCTGACTCTGCACTCTTTATGAAAAACAACTCATATAATCATTCATTTCACTTATTTGTAACATACTTTTTCTAATCAACTCTTAATTTTAACACATTAATACTCCATTTGATCATACTTGTCATGTTAGAATCATTCTTAGACATATTCCCTCGTCTTCACCACCAAGTTCATTCCGTGGGCCTCCCCATTTGCAATGGAAAAGTCCGGTATGACCTCACTTACTTCTGTAAGGTACCAAACACTGTGCAGTTTAATCCAACAGCATGTATATTAATCCCATGGCAAGTATTATATTCCAAGATGAAAACAAGCTGAAAGCAAGCTTAAAGTCATCTTTCCTGACACTATGTAGCAGGCATTGAGAGCTGTGTGACATTATCTCCACTGCTACTTAGTGAAACAATATTCCTTTAAGAATTTTTAGCACCCATGTTGCCGACTGAACGGTCCCCTCTAAAAATTGGTCTGCCCTGCCTTCACTGCGCATGCCTGAGACTGACTCTCAGTCTGACTCTCTACATCCAAAGTGATCAAATGGAATAATGTGATTAGTAATCATCAGATGACAAAGTAAAACCTCTTAAATCATTCTAAAGTCAGTTTTAAGCAGAAACAAGGTGATAATCACCTCACCTTATAATAAAAGATGGGGGACTGATCAGAGTGCCAAAGCAGGACGTCTGAGACTGACATGCTGCTGTGCCTACATCATTTCGGAGTGCTAGTAGCAAAGTGTATGTTCAAAATCACAATGAACATAAAAAAGTGAGAAATACATATAAAATTACAATGTACCAAGAACATCATGCAACTGAGTTTGCAGACATCGACATCTGAGAAATATACTCAAGCATCTAAACATATTTACTGAAAGCGAATGTAGTTTTATTGCTAACACTGAATGCGCCAGTTGTTTGCTTGCAAATTGCCAGTGCGTAAACACAGCATCAATAACTGTGCCTGTAGTGTACAGTGCCGCAATCTCAAATGTGCCTATAATTACCCTGTGATGTTTCCAGCAAATAGTTATAAAATGCACAAAATAGACAGACAGACTGCAAAACTTTATGTAGGTAAGTTGGGCCACTTTCATTAACTATGGGATAACTTTCTATAAATTAAGTTTTGGAATACCCTAAGTTTCATAAATGAAGACGTTTGTCCACATTTTTTTAAATCACCGAAAAAAATATTAACACAGTTTGACTTTATGGCTAAAAACAGCAGCACACACGTGCACATGTACACATGCACATGAATTATTTCATTCAATGGCAAAAGGTCAAAGAGGCACTGATATCCAAACTGTAGAACAATTTTATGAAAGCACAAGGGTTCAATTCAAGTCATTTACAGTCACTGCTACATTGTCTGTCCTTTTAGGTGAATAACATAAGGTTAAATATTCAACAATACCCTCACACAGGCAAGATCAGTCAACAGGAGGCATGTCTGTTGAGAAGTAATGTATTTTATACTATTGATTTACTTTATTAGTGTTGGGGGAGCAAGTCTGTATATCTGTACATCACTGTAGTGTGCCACAATGATCATGTGTCAGTGGGGTTAATTCATATTAACTCCACAGATTCAGCAAAGTACAGAACACTCATGCCTTTAAATGGTTTTATGGTGGCATTTTAGTATATGTACCTGTATCCCATGCTGGGTGGGTGTGTATATATATATAGATCTGTTATTTTATTTTTTTGCAAAAACCTGATGGATTTGAATCACGTGTGCTTGCATCAGCCAACCTTGAACCTTCGTGTGCATGCATGAACTTTTTCACGCCTGTCGATTGCGTCATTTGCTGGTAAGCAGCCTTTGTGTGAGGACATGTGTTGTGCGCTCGGCGGATTTTCATTGCAAGGAAAAAGACGGAACAACTGGAGCAGCGCCGCATCAACTTTTGCCAGAAACTGGGTGACAGCCAGGTGGAAACCATTCGAATGATTCAGATGGCTTTCGGTGGCTTTTCAGTTGTGTGACTATCTGAGAAATTGTGGAAGAGGTGGGCATGTCACAGCATGTCCTGTGAGACTTCAACACGGAGGCGCTTTTGCTCCGCCGTCAGCAGCTTCGGCACGAATTTCACAGCCACTCTTTTCATGGCCAAACCTTCTGTCACAATGGAATGTGCCGAAAAAGTGCTGATGTCCACCTCTTCTGCAACACGACGGTCCCACATCACCACAGCGTTCACTTTGGAAATGATCTGGTCATTTCAGCATGTTGATGGCCAACCGGAGCGTGGCTCGCTCTCCACCGTTGTGCGGACATCTTTAAACTGGTCATACCACTCCTTAATCTGTGTGATGCCCATAGGATCATCACCGAAAGCCGTCTGAATCTTCCGAATGGTTTCCACCTGGCTGTCGCCCAGTTTATTGCAAAATTTGATGTGGCGCTGTTCCAGTCGTTCCATCTTTTTCCTTGTAATGAAAATCCGCCGAGCGCACTGCACATGTCCTCACATAAAGGCTGCTTACCAGCAAATGACGCAATCGACAGGCGTTACAAAATTCACGTATGTGCACGAAGGTTCAAGGTTGGCTGATGCAAGCACACCTGATTCAAATCCATCAGGTTTTTGCAAAAAATAAAAAGGTCCGATACTTTTCTAACAGACCTTGTATACTGTATAAATAAATCTACTGATGCATATATATATATATATATATATATATATATATATATATATATATATATATATATATAATTATCTTGACCATAACAAAAAAAAAAAAAACAGACAACGTAACATTAAAGTCAGTTCAAAAAGAAGTGAGAAGTCGAAACGTATCTAATCCCACCCCTTCTCCCTGTATAATGATTTACATATCATTTACACACACACACACACACACACACACACACACACACACACACACAAACACACACACACTTGAGCCGGTCACTCTTGAAAAATAGATTTTTATGAGGAGCCAAAAGGTAGCCATGGTTGTGTTCTGTCGTCACAGCTGAAGCTGCCTTGTTCTCCACTTCGTTCTCACACAGCAGCTCCACCACAGTCATAGCAGAGCATTCGTCAAGGTCTCAGCTCTCACTCATTTCTTTTGGAGACTTTCGCCACTTGGTAATGAGAGAAAGCTGAGGTCCAGCTGTGTTTGTTCATTGGAATTGCAAAGTGGCACAGAGCAGTGACACCATGAAACCACTTCTGCTGTTTTTCACAACTGACCGGAAGTTCGGCTGCACAGTTAACTTTTACTTCTGCATAGGAAACCCGGTGTCCCAATTTATCTCCCTCCCTGAATATCGAAATGGAAACATTTAAATTATATATCTCAATGATGTGGCCTTGCCCTGTCCTGATTGTAGGCCATTTGATAGAAAACCTATTCCCATCTTGACCACATATCTACTTGTGGGCACACAAAGGTTGGCTATAGAAGCAAGATCCTCCATTCTGAAGTGAGTGACCCCTTTTTTGTGTAAATTCTCTCAATTCACCTCTATAATTTCTTTCATGCTCATGTATTATTTGATCTCCCCACTTATGATTGGGTAGGGGGTAAGATATGCTGACCTGGATATCTTCCTCCCACCCCCAAAAAGCAAGTCTGGTATAGCATTATCGCTCATCTCATCCTACCTAGATTTATATATGGCTGACAAAGTAGAAAACAACACTGAAGTGTAAGTCACATGGATGTGGTCTTGCCCTTGACTGATTATAGACCATTAGATAAAAACATCTATTCCCATCTTGAACACATATCGACTTGTGGATGCACAAAGGTTGGCTATACAAGGAAGATCCTCCATTCTGAAGTGACATTAACACAGGACTGGAGCTTTAAGTTGACTGTGAGTCAGCATCCAGCCCCAAGTTGATTAAAAAAGTGTATATCAGTTAACTACCTCCTAGTAAGGCTAAAGTAGACCTGAGACTTTGGGAGAGTAATCAGGAATATAGTTTGAATGTTCCTACATCGTTGTTTAATACTGCCAAGGTTATGTTGGGCTGAATTTAATGATAGATTATACAGAATTCTTGATGGTGGGGTGGGAAGGGGAAGGGGGAAGATATCCAGGTCACATTATCTTACCTTACCCCCCCCACCCCATCATGGACAGAGGTTTGATCATATTTCTGGTTGTCAATCAGGTCCATATATTCGTAGAGTATATTTGAAAGGGGGATTTAAATATACTTCAGAATAGGAAGTATTACTATTGTAGATAGTTATAGATACATATAGAAAGAATACTATATCGTTCACCATCAATCAAACTGTGCTTCATCTGGGTCCATAAGACATCCATGAAATATAGAGTTTAAAGGTTGCTCTATCCTGTTTGGGCGTTATGAAGGTTTGGGTAAACTTTAATCAGTGCTGCCCTGTAGGAATGTTGCCTTTCAGGGATGGGGTAGATTTCCACGGTGGGTGGGTGGGGGGGTCAGGTCCAGGGGAAGATATACTGTTACACTGGAAAAAATCCCCCATTGACCAGTGAAATTAGACAAATATTTATTTGGATGTGGCTGAAGTTAATGAAGTTGCAGTACTGTAGCAGATCAAGTACATCAGCAAGATAGGTGTTGAGCTACCACTATGATAACCTGGGTTTGATCCTCAGACAGGCTACCTGGGTCCTTGGACCACTTGCTTCATGTGCATTGCCAAAGCCTACCCAGCTGTAAATGCATACCAGCTTTACTTGGGTCAACAACCTACAATGGACTCGTAGCCCATCCAGGAGTGATTCCGGAACCAGTGGTCCTCTTGGCCTGTTTAGGTCTTACTAAGTTGTACAATTATAAATGGTAATTCTAATGGAAAATTCGTAGACTATTCAGACATGCTTCTTGGATTTTTGTGGTTTAATAGGTTTTGATTGACAGTTCACCAATAAAGTCACAGTGGCTTAAGTACCTCAGTGACTTGTAAGGGGAAAGGTAAGAATGAATAATAAAGTATCAATCAATAATTATGGACTGCAGTGCATGTTTATTTGAAAGATGACCCAGTTGCATTTAACGTGAAAAGAATTTAAGCCAAACATGGCAGCAAAAAGGCAAACACCTGGTATTTGCAGTAAGCAGACTACAGTATCTTTATTAACTGAATACTTTTCTGCTGTATACAGTTCTCTTTTACATGCCTGTTTTTTTAGTTTGTTTGTTTGTTTGTTTTTCAAATTATATCTTTATATAATTGTTATGGTACAATAACAGAAGAAATACTATATATATATATATATATATATATATTATTATTATTATTATTTTATTTTATTTTTTAAGTAGGCTGAAACACTTCTTCACCCCCTCTGCTCTGCTCCTTCTCCTGCAGCTTTTCCCTAGGGCTGGCTAACAAACAGCCTGCTCAATGAACCAAAACGACTAAATGACTTGTTGTGCATCAAAGCCAGGTGCATTTATGGCAATCTACACAACTGGGCTGAGGAGAACCGCGGCGCAGTGCTTGTTAGTGTCAGCATGTCAGCTTGGCTGGGTGAAGAAAAATACAAAAGCAAGAGGATCAACCGCTGTTGCCACATTAAAGGTAATGGAAGCAAACCAGAATGAAGGCATGGGAAATGGATGAGTGGGAGGGTGGCATGACCCCAGCACCAGCGTTTCCTTTTCATGACTAAAGTTATTTTTAATGTGGTTATCAGAGGTGAAGGAAATGCCATGTTGTGGCAAAGTGCAGCCGTTATCTTGGCATTAATGGCAACATTGTGGGATGAAGAGAACAGTGTCATTTTATTTATTTGGCAGTGAGGATTATTCTCAGATGATTTTTGGCAGGTTTAGCCTGAAACAAAAATGCAATAGGGAAGCTAATTATAGCCTCACCTAGATAGCCAGGAATCAGTAGGAAACTGAAGCCTGACAATTTTATGCTAGACTGAAGTCAACAAAAGCCTCATCAGGTCGGCTGTATCACCAGCTGCTCCAATCAGTTCTTCCTATTTAACACCCATGGCTCTGCATAATGAAATAATTATAAATAGAAGGGAGAGTATCTTGTTGATTTAGAGAATTTCAATCTTATTTTAAAAAGGGATTAGCTTTGTCAGTTGATACCTTGTCCTACACTGGCTCAATGACAGAAATGTACAGGGGGTAAAAGATTGTTTAATTAAATCTAAAGATTAGTTATGATCTCTGAGATTGTATTTGTTAATCATTCCATGCCGCTGTGGCAGGACTCCCTTTCAATATGGAGACTGCTGCACCACTGAAGGCCTTGCTCTTTATCCAATTCTCAGTCACTGATACGCTTCCAAATATATCACTGAAAATATTGTCATCCATACTAAGTAGAAAATTGTATTCATGTGTCATTAATAATATATCACTAAGGTTTTCTCCACAATAATTGACCAGACTTAGCAAATATTATCCTCTTATCATTGGCTCCTCATGTATCTAAGACTGAGTTTCAAAGATTTGTTCTTAATGAGGTTGGCACAGTTGCGTTGAATTGGAAACTCAGCAACTGGCTGTAGTTGTGTGTGCAGGTGTGGATGTGTTTGTCTGTAAGTGGTCCTGTGGCACACTGGTATCCTGTTTACACCCAAGGATTGCTGGTACAGGCCCCAGCCCCCCATGACCCTTAACTGGAGTAAGTGGGTAGAGAAAATGGATGGTTGTTCTTCATGAATGATCTTATGCAAGCTTTTCTGTGTATTCCTGCTCTATGCCCCAAACATGAAAAAGAAGTCAGCAGGCTATTGGGCTATTGCATATTGTGGTCCTTTTTTTATAGAGAAATCTGCCTTCACAAATTAGACAGTGAAATGTGGCTGTTTATTTTAACTCTGAGCTCATGACACATATATTCTCTTTGATATAAAGTTGTTAACAAATGGTTATTATTGCTGTTATTATAATTATAATAGCTAGTATATTAGCTAGTAAAAATTGGGTGATCATTTTAAAACCAGTACCTAAATATCAGCCAATTCTTCTCTTTAATATAAAACTAGCTAACAGGTGGTTATTATTATGCCAGTATTTAGCTTAAGTGGAATGTTGTTAAAAGTGATAATATATTTTAATGCTACTAACTAAATATCTGTGTTTCAGTTGCTTTTCTCTCTTTATATAGCACCCCTTGGGCACATATTGTGGCAGTTTAGGATTACCTTTCACTGCTATGCTGATGATACTCAGTTATACATGCCGATAACTGCTGGTAATCTCATTCACATAAAATCCTTAGAAGATTGCGTTGCATCAGTGAGAACCTGGATGTCTAGAAACTTGCTACTTTTAAACTCTGATAAGACTGAAATTATGGTTCTTGGTCCAGTGAGACATCGGCATCAATTTGACAGTTAAGGCTTAGCCTAAACTTGTGTGTCATACATCACACTGACAAAGTGAGGAATGTTGGGGTAATTTTTGATCCTACATTGTCCTTTGACCTCCACATTAGAACTATTACGAGGACTGCTTTCTTCCACCTGTGAAATATAGCAAAGATTTGTCCCATCTTGTCTATGGCTGATGCTGAGATCCTGATCCATGTGTTTATCTCTTCTAGATTGGAATACTGCAATGTCCTATTTTCTGGTTTACCGCAGTCCAGCATTAGGGCTCTACAACTGGTTCAAAATGCTGCAGCCAGACCTTTGACATGAAGCAGAAAGTTCGACCACATTACACCCATTTTGGCATTCCTTCACTGGCTTCCTGTCCCAGTGAGATCATATTTTAAGGTTCTGCTACTAGTCTATAAAATTGTTCACAGACTGGCAACTCCCTACCTAGCTGACCTAATTAAACCTTACGCACCAGCCCAGGCTTTGTGTTCTCAGGGTGCAGGCCTACTTTGTGTCCCTAGGGTGAATAAGAAGTCTGCGAGTCATAGAGCTTTCTCTTATCGTGACCATGTTCAGTGGAATGAGCTCCCTGCGTCAACAGTCAGATTCTGTAGAGACTTTCAAGTCCAGACTTAAGATGCACTTATTTTTCCTTTTGTATGGTGAGCATACTGGCATAGTATAGTTCTGTGCTTTTTACTCTTAATTCATTTTATTAGGAAATGGAGCAGCTGCGACCTCAACTTTACCTAAATTCTGGGTCTTTTAGTGAAGCTTAGGGCAAGTGGCTGTCGATCATCTTAGTTTTTCCTGCTTTTCTTGTTGTGTAATGCTGGCAAATTACGAGGTCTGTCCAAAAAGTATCAGACCTTTTTATTTTTTTCAAAAACCTTATGGATTTGAATCACGTGTGCTTGCCTGAGCCAACCTTGAACCTTCGTGTGCATGCGTGAGTTTTTTCACGCCTGTCGGTTGCGTCATTCGCCTGTGAGCAGGCTTTGAGTGAGCACTGGTCCTCCCCCCTCGTTGGATTTTCATTTTGAGGAAAATGTCTGAACGGTTGGAGCAGCGCTGAATCAAATTTTTCCAGAAACTGTGAGAGACAGCCAGGTGGAAACCATTCGGAAGATTTGATGCAGCAAAGCTCCAAATCGTTCCACCTCGCAATGAAAATCCAACGAGAGGGGAGGACCAGTGCTCACACAAAGCCTGCTCACAGGCGAATGATGCAACCGACGGGCGTGAAAAAAATCACGCATGCGCATGAAGGTTCAAGGTTGGCTCATGCAAGCACACAATGTTCAAATCCATATGGTTTTTGAAAAAAATAAAAAGGTCTGATACTTTTTGGACAGACTTCGTATACTGTATTTCTTGTCTTTCTGATACCTAATTCTGTTTTTTCTCTATGTTTAAGGTGCAGCTCCATCCAGAGATGGGTGTAGTATTTGTGCTGGAGACCCTCCTGTCCTGTGCACCAACAGCATTTCCTGTATATTCGTTTTGTGAACTGTTCTGTAATTTGTCTGTAGCATGGCTCAAGCAGAAGGTCACCCCTTTGAGTCTGGTCTGCTTGAGGTTTCTTCCTCAGAGGGAGCTTTTCCTTACCACTGCTGCTCTGTGGGTTCGTAAGGTTAGACCTTACTTGTGTGAAGCGCCTTGAGGCAACTCTGTTGTGATTTTGCGCTATAGTGAGGAAAATAAGTATTTGAACACCCTGCGATTTTGCAAGTTCTCCCACTTAGAAATCATGGAGGAGTCTGAAATTTTCATTTTAGGTGCATGTCCACTGTGAAAGACATAATCTATAAAAAAAAAAAATCCAGAAATCATAATGTATGATTTTTTTTTATAATTTATTTGTATGTTACTGCTGCAAATAAGTATTTCAACACCTGTGAAAATCATTGTTAAAATTTGGTACAGTAGCCTTTGTTTGCAATTATAGTGGTCCCTCGCTATATCACGGTTCACCTTTTGCGGCCTCGTAGTTTCGCGGATTTTTTTTTAGTACAATTTTGCATGCTGCTTCTTCTTTTTTTTAACAGCGCATTGTGTTCTACGTCCTCATCAGGCGGCCGGTCGGCATCACCGCGATTGCTCTCACTGCCTTTGATGCGCTTACCGAGTCTGCGGGCTCGGTAAGTGCCGCAGCGGGGCACTCACACCGCCCCACTGTCTGCTGTGCGGAGTTGCAGCCAAAATCTGGCAACAGGTCCAGAGACTACGCTCGCTGTTTTGATGCAGAGCGCTCCAGCAGCCCACAAGGATAGAATTCTTGTGGAAAAATCTGAAGCCCTGCATGGTCTTGGTAACTGCAGCCGCAGAGCTTGATGGCCACTGAGAGAGGTTTGTATCCCTTTTAATGACTTGGATTCTTTGTGGGTCCCGCATCCGTCCCGCAACAGTAACACCGGAGGCAGTGAGCGAAGAAAGAGTACACGCATTGTGTTCTGCGTGTGCCTGTTTATAAGAATCTTCTCACCCAGAAGAAAAAAGAGCGCCACCAACTACCCATAACTGTGTTCTTCACTCAGAAAAAGACACCTGCACTGAGGTGTCACTCAGTGGATAAACACGCCACGGAGCGGCGCTAGGACGAAGAGGCGCGATCAGAGGAACTGTGAAATACTGGTGAGTCACTGTTAATAATTTCTCATGTGTCCAACCTCGTAGATTGATCGTTACAATTAAATTTGTTAGTTTTAAAAGCCATCATAATTATTTATAGGAAAATATTCTATTTTTAATTCTCAAACAAATGTTTGGGCCTGAAAACAGGTTTTGATCTTTGGTTTCATTCTATAATACGGTACTTATTTTTCTACTAAGGTTTGAACTTTGAGAGTGTTTGCACAGGAGAGAAAAGTGAGAAAATGTTAATGCCTGTTTGAGAAAAGTGTATAAAGTGTGTAGTGAGGGGTTTTACAGCCTTAAAACATCTATATCGTAAAAAAATAATGCTGACTACTTCGTGGATTTCGCCTATTGCGGGCTATTTTTAGAATGTAACTCCCACGATAAACGAGGGACCACTGTACAGAGTTCAGATGTTTCCTGTAGATTTTCACCAGGTTTGCACACACTGCAGCAGGAATTTTGGTCCACTCCTCCACACAGATCTTATCCAAATCTTTCAGGTTTGGAGTTTCAGCTCCCTCCAAAGATTTTCTATTGAGTTCAGGTCTGGAGACTGGCCAGGCCACTCCAGGACCTTGAAATCCCCTCCTTAGTTGCTCTGGCTGTGTGTTTGGGGTCATTGTCATGCTGGAAGACCCAGCCATGACCCATCTTCAATGCTCTTACTGAGGGAAGGAGGTTGTTTGCCAAAATCTCGCAATACATGACCCCATTCATCTGCCCTTCAATATGGTGCAGTTGTCCTGTCCCCTTTGCAGAAGAGCACCCCCAGAGTATGATGTTTTCACCCCCATGCTTCACGGTTGGGATGATTTTCTTGGGCTTGTTCTCATCCTCTAAACATGGTAAGTGGAGTTGATTCCAAAAAGCTCTATTCAGGTCTCATCTGACCACATGACCTTCTCCCATGCCTCCTCTAGATCAACCAGATGGTCACTGGTGAACTTCAAACGGGCCTGGACGTGCTGGTTTGAGCAGGGGGACCTTGCTGCCCTGCAGGATTTTAAACCATGACAGCATCATGTGTTACTAATGTAATCTTTGTGACTGTGGTCCCAGCTCTCTTCAGGTCATTGAACAGGTCCTCCTGTGTAGTTCTGAGCTTTCTCAGAATCATCCTTACCTCACAAAGTGAGATATTGCATGGAATCCCAGACCGATGTAGATTGACAGCCATCTTGTGTTTCTTCCACTTTCTAATAAATAATCATAACAGTTGTTGTCTTCTACCAAGCTGCTTGCCTGTTGTCCTGTAGTCCATCCCAGCCTTGTGCAGGTCTACAGTTTTGTCCATGGTGTCCTTAGACAGCTCTTTGGTCTTGGCTATGGTGGACAGGTTGGAGTGTGATTGATTGAGTGTGTGACCAGGTGTCTTTTATACAGGTAACAAGTTCAAACAGGTGCAATTAATACAGGTAAAGAGTGCAGAATAAGAGGGCTTCTTAAAGAAAAATCAACAGGTCTGTGTGAGCCAGAATTCTTGCTGGTTGGTAGGGGATCAAATACTTATTTGCAGCAGTAATATACAAATAAATTATTAATAAGTCATACATTGTGAGTTTTGGATTTTTTTTTTTTTTTATATTATGTGTCTCACAGTGGACATGCATCTAAGATGAAAATTTCAGACCCCTCCATGATTTCTAAGTGGGAGAACTTGCACAATGACAGAGTGTTCAAATACTTATTTTTCTCACTGTATATAAATGAAAATAAATTGAAATTGAAATTTAAGGTTGATCTGTGTACTGTATTGGCTTTCATTTCTGATTATTATTATTATTTTTTTTATTGTTTTGGTTATTTCATTTGTCCAGCACAGTCAATAGGAGAAGACAATAAGCACAGACAATACTAACAGTTTGCAGTGTGAACAGCTGAAAAGTCCTGTGTCCACACCACAGCTGTTCCACTGCGATCACTAACTTGTTGTCACTTCTTTTCCAGGCCTTCATGGCCACATTCTTGCAAAATCAGATAAACTTGAACAGCTTTCTTGTAGATGTGTTAAAAAACTAAACCACAGATGTTAAGCACTGTAAGTTAATAAACCAGAAATACAGCTGACTGATTTTGAGGAAGCAATGTATTCTGGGTTGATTTTTCATATACAGTGGGGAAAATAAGTATTGAACACATCATTTTTTCTCAGTAAATATATTTCTAAAGGTGTTATTGACATGACATTTTAACCAGATGTCATTAACAATCCATGCAATTCACACATACAAATTCATGAAATCATAGATGTCCATAAGTTAAGTGTTATAATGTGAAATGACACAAGGGAAAAAAGTATTGAACACCTAAATAAATGGTGATGGAAAAATAAGGCATGATGCCCAAAATAAGCCCAGATGCCAGCTGTAATCTAAGCTGCATCCAGAAGGTATTCACACGGCTTCACTTTTTCTACATTTTGTTATCTTACAGCCTTTAATGTTACAGCCTTATTCTAAAAGGGATGAAATTCATTTGTCCCTCAAAATTCTACTCAGAACACTTCATAATGACTTTTTTTTTTTTTTTTTTGCTAATTCATTACAAATAACAGTAAGAAAAGAGAAAGAAATCAATCACAGCCTGTGTTCAATACTTTGTTGTTGATGCACCTTTGATAGCAATTACAGCCTCAAGTCTTCTTGAATATGATGCCACGAGCTTTGCTCACTGGTCTTTGGGCAGTCTTGCCCATTCCACTTTGCAGCCCCTCTCAAGCTCCATCAAGTTGGATGGGGAGCATTGGTGCACAGCAATTTTCAATCGGATTCAGGTCTAGGCTCTGACTGGGCCACTCAAGGGTATTCACAGAGTTGTCCTGAAGCCACTCCTTTGATATCTTGACTGTGTGCTTAGCTGTGTGCCTAGGTCAGCACCATTGTCCCACTGAAATATTAACGGACACCTTGATATGAAGTCAAGAGTGCAAGGTCCCTCTGCTCAAGCCAGCACATGTCCAGGCCCGTTTGAAGTTCACCAGTGACCATCTGGATCATCCAGAGGAGGCATGGGAGAAGGTCATGTGGTCAGATGAGACCAGAATAGAGCTTTTTGGAATCAACTCTACTTACCATGTTTAGAGGATGAGAACAACCCCAAGAAAACCATCCCAACCGTGAAGCATGGGGGTGGAAACATCATAGTCTGGGGGTGCTCTTCTGCAAAGGGGACAGGATGACTGCACCATATTGAAGGGAGGATGGATAGGGTCATGTATTGTGAGATTTTTGCAAACAACCTCCTTCCCTCAGTAAGAGCTTTGAAGATGGGTCATGGCTGGGTCTTCCAGCATGACAGTGATCCCAAACACACAGCCAAGGCAACTAAGGAGGGGCTCCATGAGAAGCATTTCAAGGTCCTGGAGTGGCCTGGCCAGTCCCCAGACCTGAACTCAACAGAAAATCTTTGGAGGGAGCTGAAACTCCAAACCTGAAAGATTTGGATAAGATCTGTATGGAGGAGTGGACCAAAATCCCTGCTGCAGTGTGTGCAAACCTGGTGAAAAACTATAGGAAACGTTTGACCTCTGTAATTGCAAACAAAGGCTACTGTACCAAATATTAACATTGATTTTCACAGGTGTTGAAATACTTATTTGCAGCAGTAACATACAAATAAATTATTAAAAAAAAATCATACATTGTGATTTCCGGATTTTTTATTTTTTTATTTATAAATTATGTCTTTCACAGTGGGCATGCACCTAAGATAAAAATTTCAGACACCTCCATGATTTCTAAGTGGGAGAACTTGCAAAATCGCAGGGTGTTCAAATACTTATTTTCCTCACTGTATGTGCATGTGATTTTTTTTAAATAAATTTGCAAAATCTCAAAACAAAAAACAAAACTTTTTTCACATTGCTATTATGGGATACTGTGTGTATAATTTAGAAAGAATAAGGCTGTAACAACAAAATGTGGAAAAAGTGAAGCACTGAATACATTCTGGATGCACTGTATCAGTAATTACAAAGCAATCCTACCCCTTGTCAGTGTAAATTAATATGAGCTGTTCAGTCCTAACTAATTTCCTACAAAAAAGTATTTCATTACTAAGGTCTCACACAACAAACATCTCATGATGGATAAAAGCAAAGAGTTCTCTCAAGATCTTCCCAACCTTATTGTTGCAAAACGTGCCAATGGCATTGGTTACATATGTATTTCTAAACTTCTGAATGTTCCAGTGAGCACTGTTGGGCCATAATCCCAGGGTGGAAAGAACATCATTTCACCATAAACCAGCCACAACCAGGTGTTTCTCTAAAATAATTATCAGAAGAGTTGTCCAAGAGCCAAGGACAATTGTGGAGAACTTCAGAAAGCCCTGCAATTAGTAGGTACATTTCTTTCAAAGAAAATAAGTATTGCACTCAACCACCATGGCCTGTATGCACGTTCACTAAATCAAATCAATTTTATTTATATAGTGCCAAATCACAACAAACAGTTGCCCCAAGGTGCTTTATATTGTAAGGCAAAGCCATACAATAATTACGGAAAAACCCCAACGGTCAAAACGACCCCCTGTGAGCAAGCACTTGGCGACAGTGGGAAGGAAAAACTCCCTTTTAACAGGAAGAAACCTCCAGCAGAACCAGGCTCAGGGAGGGGCAGTCTTCTGCTGGGACTGGTTGGGGCTGAGGGAGAGAAACCAGGAAAAAGACATGCTGTGGAGGGGAGCAGAGATCAATCACTAATGATTAAATGCAGAGTGGTGCATACATAGCAAAAACAGAAAGAAACACTCAGTGCATCATGGGAACCCCCCAGCAGTCTAAGTCTGTAGCAGCATAACTAAGGGATGGTTCAGGGTCACCTGATCCAGCCCTAACTATAAGCTTTAGCAAAAAGGAAAGTTTTAAGCCTAATCGTAAAAGTAGAGAGGGTGTCTGTCTCCCTGATCCGAACTGGGAGCTGGTTCCAGAGGAGAGGAGCCTGAAAGCTGAAGGCTCTGCCTCCCATTCTACTCTTACAAACCCTAGGAACTACAAGTAAGCCTGCAGTCTGAGAGCGAAGCGCTCTATTGGGGTGATATGGTACTATGAGGTCCCTAAGATAAGATGGGACCTGATTATTCAAAACCTTATAAGTAAGCAGAAAAATTTTAAATTCTATTCTAGAATTAACAGGAAGCCAATGAAGAGAGGCCAATATGGGTGAAATATGCTCTCTCCTTCTAGTCCCTGTCAGTACTCTAGCTGCAGCAATTTGAATTAAATGAAGGCTTTTCAGGGAACTTTTAGGACAACCTGATAATAATGTATTACAATAGTCCAGCCTAGAGGAAATAAATGCATGAATTAGTTTTTCAGCATCACTCTGAGACAAGACCTTTCTAATTTTAGAGATATTGCGCAAATGCAAAAAAGCAGTCCTACATATTTGTTTAATATGCGCATTGAATGACATATCCTGATCAAAAATGACTCCAAGATTTCTCACAATATTACTAGAGGTCAGGTTAATGCCATCCAGAGTAAGGATCTGGTTAGACACCATGTTTCTAAGATTTGTGGGGCCAAGTACAATAACTTCAGTTTTATCTGAGTTTAAAAGCAGGAAATTAGAGGTCATCCATGTCTTTATGTCTGTAAGACAATCCTGCAGTTTAGCTAATTGGTGTGTGTACTCTGGCTTCATGGATAGATAAAGCTGAGTATCATTTGCGTAACAATGAAAATTTATGCAATGCTGTCTAATAATACTGCCTAAGGGAAGCATGTATAAAGTGAATAAAATTGGTCCTAGCACAGAACCTTGTGGAACTCCATAATTAACCTTAGTCTGTGAAGAAGATTCCCAGACATATTATTTGATATTAGATAAATATGATTCAAACCACCGCAGTGCAGTGCCTTTAACACCTATGGCATGCTCTAATCTCTGTAATAAAAGTTTATGGTCAACAGTATCAAAAGCAGCACTGAGGTCTAACAGAACAAGCACAGAGATGAGTCCACTGTCTGAGGCCATAAGAAGATCATTTGTAACCTTCACTAATGCTGTTTCTGTACTATGATGAATTCTAAACCCTGACTGAAACTCTTCAAATAGACCATTCCTCTGCAGATGATCAGTTAGCTGTTTTACAACTACCCTTTTTATGAGAGAAAAGGAAGGTTGGAGATTGGCCTATAATTAGCTAAGATAGCTGGGTCAAGTGATGGCTTTTTAAGTAATGGTTTAATTACTGTCACCTTAAAAGCCTGTGGTACATAGCCAACTAATAAAGACAGATTGATCATATTTATGATCGAAGCATTAATTAATGGTAGGGCTTCCTTGAGCAGCCTGGTAGGAATGGGGTCTAATAGACATGTTGATGGTTTGGAGGAAGTAACTCATGAAAATATCTCAGACAGAACAATCAGAGAGAAAGAGTCTAACCAAATACCGGCATCACTGAAAGCAGCCAAAGAGAATGATATGTCTTTGGGATGGTTATCAGTAATTTTTTCTCTAATAGTTAAAATTTTATTAGCAAAGAAAGTCATGAAGTCATTACTAGTTAAAGTTAAAGGAATACTCGGCTCAATAGAGCTCTGACTCTTTGTCAGCCTGGCTACAGTGCTGAAAAGAAACCTGGGGTTGTTCTTATTTTCTTCAATTAGTGATGAGTAGTAAGATGTCCTAGCTTTACGGAGGGCTTTTTTTATAGAGCAACAGACTCTTTTTCCAGGCTAAGTGAAGATCTTCTAAATTATTGAGACGCCATTTCCTCTCCAACTTATGGGTTATCTGCTTTAAGCTGCGAGTTTGTGAGTTATACCACGGAGTCAGGCACTTCTGATTTAAGGCTCTCTTTTTCAGAGGAGCTACAGCATCCAAAGTTGTCCTCAATGAGGATATAAAACTATTGACGAGATAATCTATCTCACTCACAGAGTTTAGGTAGCTACTCTGCCCTGGGTTGGTATATGGCATTGGAGAACATAAAGAAGGAATCATATCCTTAAACCTAGTTACAGCACTTTCTGAAGGACTTCTACTGTAATGAAATGTATTCCCCACTGCTGGGTAGTCCATTAAAGTAAATGTAAATGTTATTAAGAAATGATCAGACAGAAGGGGGTTTTCAGGGAATACTGTTAAGTCTTCAATTTCCATACCATAAGTCAGAACAAGATCTAAGGTATTATTAAAGTGGTGGGTGGACTCATTTACATTTTGAGCAAAGCCAATCGAGTCTAACAATAGATTAAATGCAGTGTTGAGGCTGTCATTCTCAGCATCTGTGTGGATGTTAAAATCGCCCACTATAATTATCTTATCTGAGCTAAGCACTAAGTCAGACAAAAGGTCCGAAAATTCACAGAGAAACTCACAGTAACGACCAGGTGGACGATAGATAACAACAAATAAAACTGGTTTTTGGGACTTCCAATTTGGATGGACAAGACTAAGAGACAAGCTTTCAAATGAATTAAAGCTCTGTCTGGGTTTTTGATTAATTAATAAGCTGGAGTGGAAGATTGCTGCTAATCCTCCGCCTCGGCCCGTGCTACTAGCGTTCTGGCAGTTAGTGTGACTCGGGGGTGTTGACTCATTTAAACTAACATATTCATCCTGCTGTAACCAGGTTTCTGTAAGGCAGAATAAATCAATATGTTGATCAGTTATTATATCATTTACTAACAGGGACTTAGAAGAGAGAGATCTAATGTTTAATAGACCACATTTAACTGTTTTAGTTTGTGGTGCAGTTGAAGGTGCTATATTAGTTTTTCTTTTTGAATTTTTATGCTTCAATAGATTTTTACTGGTTGTTGGTGGTCTGGGAGCAGGCACCGTCTCTACAGGGATGGGGTAATGAGGGGATGGCAGGGGGAGAGAAGCTGCAGAGAGGTGTGTAAGACTACAACTCTAAGACTAAGACTCCATTGCTGGAGAAAAAGCATGCTCAAGCTTGTTTAAAATTTTCTGCACAACATTAGGCAAGCCTGTGAAATACTGGGACAATATAGTCTGGTCAGATGAGATGAAAATTGAAGTCTTTGAATGCCATGATATACACCATGTTTGCAGGTCAAATGAGACTGCAAATCATCACAAAAACACCATAGCAACAGTAAAGTTTGGAGGTCGGAACATCTGGTGTGGGACTGTTTTTCACCAGATGACACTGGCAAAGTCCATATAACTGAAGTAAGGGTGAAGAAAAAAATGTACAGCGATGTTTTTGATAAAAAATCTGCTGCCAACTACCAGGATGCTGAAGATGAAATGAGGGTGGGCATTTCAGAGAAACAATGGTCCCAAAAAACGCTCAGTTGACTAGTTTCTCCCTACACGAGGCAACTTGTAGCTGCCATTACCAAAAAAGTATTTTGCATGAACTATTAAATACATTTCAGTAAGCATGTTCAGTTCTTTTTCCCTGTTTCATTCATTATTACACACAACTTAATTTCTGTACATTTTTGTTTTGGTTTCTATGTATGTGTGGATTACCTGAGTTGTTACTGACATCTGGTGAAAAATTTAATGTCAACACCACTTTGAGAAATATATTTACTGAGAAAAATGGTGACGTGTTCAATACTTATTTTACCCACTGTATGGTAGAGAGAATTGTCAATACACTGTCATCATACTAACTGAAAATTTCTATTTACTTGAATAATAATATTATTAATAATAATAAGGCTGTTTGTTGTCATTGTACATGCATACAATAAAATCTGTCCTCTGCATTAAACCCTTCCTAATTATAGTTAGACATATGCCATTAACCCTCATGTGACCAAGTGGAGTCATTTATGGCCCAGGGCATATATTTTTGTGCACTACTTCGCTAAATTTAATCAGAAAAATGTTTGCTACCATGAATTTGTTGATCCATTTATCCTGCACTTGTTCATATAATTTTGCAAGAATTGGCCAATCTGTTGGCAAGTAAAATCCAATCTTTTGTGGGTTCACTTATGATGCCCCCAGGAAGATTGATGGGAATTTCAATATTATAGCTTCAGATGATATTGTAATTTGCCAACTCTAATCATTATATTATACTGTTTTGCATGGAAGTATGGTCAACAGACCAACAATATCAAGATTTACAGCTCCACAAGCATTGAGACTGATCCTTGATGCCCAGAGTGAGGATGAAAATATCTCATGACTGTCACAAAGGCTTGCCGATGGGTTCATTGAGATTTCTGTTAAAGTATTGGCATATTTGCTAGTCACCGGTTCTTCTATATTTGATGCCATTACTATCCTACCATATTAGTAGCTAAAATAGCTTGATCATTCGAGGATTAAGTAAGTATAAACTAAAGTTTTCTCCACTGAAATTGAATTACTATGTTCCAGTGATGGGAGCTAATGATGAGAAGATAATATCTGCTTAATTTCAAAGATATCTTTTCCAGATGTAAAATACTGAATGGTATTGCACCCACTCAAAGAGATTAGACTCTTGTACATACAGTTTTTATGCTCTGTGTCTCCAAAGGGAACATGAAGTAAGCAGATTAATGGGCATTTGTCTTACCATGTTCCATTTTTATTATTATTATTATTATTATTATTTTTTTTTTTTTTTTTATATATATATATAATCTAGCTGTGAATAATATATAGTTTGTTTTGGTGTTTAAAATCTAACCCTGTACACTCAAAATAAATAAATAATAATAATAATAATTCATTGGATGAACTCAATTCAATTATGTGCAGGATTTCCATCTAATAAATATATGTAGCCCTTACTCAAAAAGTACATCCATGCAAGATAATTTAATTGAATTTAGTTCTAACTACATATAGTATTTATTAGATGGAAATCCAATCCAATGAGTCAGTTTTTGAGTGTATCACACTTATGCTCTTTTATAACTAGGAAACACACTCAGCGTGGGGGCAACAGCTCCAGCATTGGATGCCAAACTTCCCTTTCCCAGGCCACATTAACCACCTCTGACTGGGGGATACCAAGGTGTTCCCAGGCCAGTGTGAATATATAATATCTCAACCTTGTCCTGGATCTTCCCCGGGGTCTTCTCCCAGGTGGGCGTGCCTGAAACACCTCCCTAGGGAGACACCTGGGGGCATCCTTACCAGATGCCCGAACGACCTGAGCTGGCTTCTTTCAATGTGAAGTAGCACTGGTTCTACTCCGAGCTCCTTACGGATGATGGAGCTTCTCACCTTACCTCTAAGGGAGACACCAGCCACCCTCCTGAGAAAACCCATTTCAGATGCTTGTACCATGATTTAGTTCTTTTGGTCATGACCCAACTATCATGATAGTAGGTGAGAGTACGAACGCAGTTTGACCAGTAGAACAGTACAACAGTATGGTAGAGCGAATGCAACACTGTCCCTGCTGTGCCAATCCCCCGGCCAATCTCGCGGTCCATTGGCCTGTCAATAGTGAAGAAGACCCGTAGGTACTTGAACTCCTTCACTTGGGCCAAGACCTGAAGCCAGGCCCTCAGTCCAGGCCTGGCTCCACACAGGTGCTACAGGCTTCCTCTGGGCAGGGTCACATTTCTTCTTCCTCAGTTTTTCATGGAGTAATAACTAAGAAAACAAATTAGGAAACAAATGTTTATTATTATTCTAATCTTTTGCATATTTAAGATCATCTCCATACCATTTAAATTCAATCCAATTTAATTTCAATTTATTTTGTTTTTATAGTGCCAAATCACAACAGAACTGCCTGAAGGTGCTTCACACAAGTGAGGTCTAGAGCAAGGACACAGGTGACAGTAGCAAGGAAAAAAAACTCCCTTTGATGATATTGAAGAAGATATTTCAGCAAAACCAGACTCAGAGGGGTGACCCACTGCTTAGGCCATTCTACCAGTTACAAGAGTTTTCAAAGTTTTAAAAAAACAGAACATAAACAACACAAGGTGAATTTGTTGAGAAGTCCATGCAGGCATCCATTCCACAAGCAGGGCTCATCCATCATTCCATTCATTGGGCCTGTTTCCACGGTAGAGTCTGTTCCACTTTCCACATTATGCTGTTGTTGAACCCAGCATGTGACATCGTGACATCACCAGCACCTTGGACAGAGAGAAAAAAGCAGAATCAGTTGGCCAGAAAACTACACCTAAGTTAAAATTCATCAGCACTAAGCAACAGGAAAGCAGAGAAAATCCTAAAGTGATCGCTGGCCGCTAGCCCTAATCTTCACTAACAGACCCAGAATATTGATAAAGTTGAGACCTGCTGTGTTTACTAATAAGATGAACTTGAAAAGATAAGAAGCGTAGTACCTTGTTGTTCAGGCCCGTGACTCATTGGAGGCCGATAGCTCAATCCGTGACTCATCGGAGGCCGCAAAGTTGGGCTTGCAGCTCATTGGAGGTTGCAAATCGGGCCTGCAGCTCGTCAGAGGTTGGAAATCAGGCCCGTGGGTCATCAGAGTTGCAAGCCTGGCCTGCGGCACAACAGCGTCTGCCAGTTGTGCCCGCGGCTTGCCGGAGGCCGCTAGCCGGACCAGTATCTTGTTCAACGCCACTGGTTGGACTCGGCAGAGGCTTCTGATTGGACCTGTGACTCATTGGAGGTTTCCAGCCAGGACCGCTGCAGTGGTAGTGACCACGACTACATCGGCAGTTGGCTTGTCATCCCTGCAGGGGAAGCCGGGACATGCAGGCTAAGCTAAGTTTGCCAGCTGGCTTTGGGCCAAGACAAGCTATTTTACATACTAGCGATCAGCATTTACTAGTGGTTAGCTGCACTTTAGCTTGATTGACTGTTGTGAATTTTAGCCTTATTATTTTATCCTTTGTTTTGTTATTTTATTTTATTATTTGAATTATTGTCAATTTTAAGTGTGGGTTAATTTTTAGGAGTTTTAGGATTTTTTTTTCTTACGTAATTTGCATGATGCTGGTAGAAAAGGTGGCTTTTTTAGAGAGTCGTCTGCAAATTGGAACAGCTTATTAGCTCATTGGTGATAGATATTATGGGCATTCCAGATAAGGTTGGTGTTGGGCCGACTGGCGTGCCCGGTGGCATTAGCCTAGAAACACCGGCTGTGGAGGATGGTTTTCGGACTGTGGTCAGATGGAGGAGGTCACGTGAGGCTCGGTGGAAGTCACATGGGGCTCAATGCCTGGTTGTGGCACCCAAATTACTTTCGCCTTTGTGAACTAAGAACCATTTTTTTTCCCCTAGATAAGCCTGATGTGGGTTTTTTGAGCCCATGGGTGACTTCCACTCCTGTCCCAAGTTCAAAGCGCCAGGCCTTGGTGATAGGGGATTCTATCACCCACAGACTTAGGATGCAGACATCGGCTGACTTTACATCTATTCCTGGGGCTAGAGCTCCTGACATCACCTCCCACCTCAGAGTATTGATGCAGAAGAGCGGTAAACAGATTAAGGAACATGACATGAAATACAGTCATGTCGGTGCTAATGATGTAAGGATGAAGCATTTGGAAGTTACTAAGACGGATATAGAGAGAACTTGTAATCTTGCCAGAAAGATGTGTCGATTGGTGGTCTCTGATCACCTCCCCTCCCGGGGTGGTGATAAGGCTTTTAGCAGGCTGTTTTCATTAAATAGGTGGCTGACACAGTTCTGTAGACAACATGGTTTTAGTTTTGTTGATAAGTGGCCTTTGTTCTGGGGTCGCCGTGATTTGCTGATGCCGGCCGGCGTTCACCCTACTGGGGAGGGCGCCGCCATCCTGTCTGCGAACATAGATAGAGCTTAACAGGGGCTAACATTAGGATCTCACAGCAGGCCATGACGCGGGGGATTAAAGACCCTGCTGGGCTTATGACATATGCAGGTTTGGAATGAACTGGCTTAACATGGAATTTAGTGCAGAGAACTGACTGTGGTTAGACTGGTTTTATAGACATACAGACAAAACCTAATTTTGACCCCAATGTATTGAAAAATTATAGGCCAATATCAAATCTATAATTTTGCTTTAAAATTCTGGAAAAAGTGGTCTCACAGCAGCTTGTGGGCCACCTTAATCTTTTTTGAGCCATTGCAGTCTGCTTTTAGAAAATACTACTCCATGGAGACAGCTCTTACTAAAGTGGTGAACGATCTTCTGCTTGCAGTGGATTCAGGCACCACTTTGGTTTTGGTGCTGTTAGATCTTAGTGCTGCATTTGATACCATGGATCATCATATTTTACTTGGTAGATGGGAGCATTATGTTGGGATTACTGGAATTGCCCTTGCATAGTTGACGTCATATTTATCCAGTAGTTCTCACTGTGTTATATACCACTACTTCTACTACCTGAAATTTGGGGTTCCTCAGGGATCTGTCTTGAGCCCCCTGTTTTTTTCTCTGTATATAGTACCCCTTGGGCATATACTATGGCGTTTTGGGATTGCCTTTCATTGCTCTGCTGATGAGACTCAATTATACATGCCATACCTGCTGGTAATCTTAACTCCATAAAATCTCTAGAGGATTGCCTTGCATCAGTGAGAGGCTGGATGTCTACTAACTTCCTACTTTTAAATTCTGATAAGACTGAAATGATGGTTCTTGGTCCAGCAAGATATTGGCAGCAATTTGACAAGCTAGCTCTTAGCCTGAGTCCATGTGTCATACATCATACGGACAAGGTGAGGAACCTTTGGGTAATTTTCGATCCTGTGTTGTCCTTTGGCCTTCACATTAGGGATATTACGAGGACTGCTTTCTTCCACCTGCAAAATATAGCGAGGATTCATCCCATCCTGTCTATGGCTGATACTGAGACCCTGAGCCATGCTTTTGTTTCTTCCAGACTGGACTATTGCAATGTCCTATTTTCAGGGCTACTGCAGTCTAGTATTAGGGGTCTCCAGTTGGTTCAGAATGCTGCTGCCAGACTGTTAACACAAAGCAAAATGTTTGACGACATTACACCTATTCTGGCATGTCTTCATTAGCTACCCATCTCTGTGAGATCAGATTTTAAGGTCCTGCTGTTAGCTTATAAAATTCTTCATGGATTGGCACCGACCCACGTAGCCGATCTAATTAAACCTATGTACCGTCCCGGGCTTTGCGTTCACAGGATGCAGGACTGCTTTGGGTTCCCAGGGTGAAGAAAAAGTCTGTGGGCCAGAGGGCTTTCTCTCATCATGTCCCTGTGCTGTGGAATGATCTCCCAGGATCAATTAGACAGTCGGACTCTGTGGAGACTTTTAAAACCAGACTTAAGACATGTTTATGCACTTTGTTGTATGGTTAGAATATTGTGCGAGCATTATTTTTAAATTCTTTTGAACTTTTTGCTCTTTTATGTGCTTGTTTTAATCTTTTAATTGTGGTTTTTAACCCATTTTGAACTGTTTGGAATTGTTTTGTGTAAGGCACCATGGGGTGACGTTGTCGTGAGTTGACACCCTATAAATTGAATAAATTGTTTTGCCTTAGGGAGATCATTCCAGAAAATAGGTGCATGATAAGAGAAGGCTCTGTGGCCCGCAGACTTTTTATTCACCCTCGGGACACAAAGTAGCCCTGCACCCTGAGAACACAGAGCCCGGGCTGGTACGGAGGGTTTAATTAGGTCAGCTAACTAGTGAGGTGCTAGACCATGTATAATTTTATAGGTTATTAGCAGAATCTTAAAACCTTAAAATGCTTCTTGTCACGAGTATGGCAGCAACATTTTGAACCAGTTGGAAACCCTAACACTGGTCTGTGATAAACCATAAAATAGGACACTGCAGTAGTCCAGTCTACTGCAGGATCTCTGCATCAGCCATAGACAGGATAGGGCAAATTTTTGCTATGTTTTGCAGGTGGAACAAAGCAGTCCTCAAGAGTCCTCAAGAGCAACAGTCCTTAGACAGACCCCTGTGGACCCCCATATTTCATGTCCCTAAGGTTGGAGGTTGTGTTGTTGTACAAGACACAGTGAGAATGACGAGTTAGGTATGATGTCAACAATGCAAGGACATTCCCAGTAATCCCAAAATGATTCTTCAGCCTATCGAGTAAACTACAGTGATCCACTGTATCAAATACAGCACTAAGATCAAACAGCACCAGAACCGTAGTGGTGTCTGAGTCCAATGCATGAAGCAGATCATTTACCACTGAGAGGTGTCTCTGTTGAATGACATGTTCTAAATGCAGACTGCAGTGGCTCAAAGATATTATTCTCAGCAAGGTGGTCCAAGAGCTACTGTGAAGCCACTTTTTTCCAGAATTTTTGAACAAAATGATAAATTTGATATTGGCCTATAATTTTTCAATACACTCAGGTCAATTTTAGATTTCTTAAGTAATGGTTAAATCACTGCAGATTTGAAACATTTACGTACAGATTATGAGGATAATCACAGATTCATAATTTCCAGCACAGTCAGCCCAAGAGTGGGCCACAGGTCCTCAAACAGTTTTGTCCTTAAAATGTTTCTCATTTGTGATTCAGTTGTAGGTCAGCTGATTAATTCAGCTGATTAATTGTTAGATTTGATTTCAAGCTGAATGTCACCAACTCAATGACATATTGACGTTTTCATTTGAATTTCACTGTGCTGATTTGCAAAACCAAAATTACAAAATAAGGTGGAAAAAAGGTCACCTGTCATCTACTGCCTGAGTGTAACCATGGTGAAGATCACGCTTTGTGCAGCATCATTCCTATTATATCCACTGTCTTTCTCTCAAGAGTCTGTATAAAGCCTTTGTTGTGGAGGCCATCCAGTGTTTTGTTTGGTGGTATTCGGTGACTATTGTTGAACAAGCAGCTGTTGTGCAAAATGGCACACAGTACTGCCCACTGCAGAATAAATATGAGGCTTGGACAAAACTATGTGCAAGGACAAAGCTTACATAGCTTCTATAGTTAAGTGTTTTCATCAAACCACTGCTTATCATTACTCATTACAACTGCAGTGAGTCTAATTCTCTTCGAGGTTGTGCAAATTTCATTGAGTGAAACTCCAGTATCTGTTGAAGAAAGTCACATATTCATAACTAATGTGATGTTGTTGCTTGCAATTCAGATTCCTATTTACAAAGCTCCAAATACCCCCTTGCTGGATTCTTCTATGGCCCAAAAATCATTCCACAGCAGAGAAATAAAACTGGTCCAACTGACAAATGTTTTCTCCGAAATGCATCCAAATTAACATTAATGAATGCAGACTCCTCATTTGGACTTGAGAGGCATGCATTTCATTTGAGTAACAAATGGAAGGCATGCACATACCAGCCCACACTTTTTGACTGATCACACATTCGGGAGATGCAGAATGATGATGTGAAAGCTGATGGATGATATGCGCCGGGGCGTTGTGTTTGTGTGCGTGTCTTTTTGCATCCCGCTTTATCTGCCATCATAAGAATGAAGACAAATGCCAGAGTGATGGAAAACAACAGCCAGGACAACCGGAAAATCTGCAATACAATGTACAGTAGTTTTGTGGTACAATACCAAGGACAATGAGTTATTGCCAGCGACCATTTCTTTGTTAAACAAAAAGTTTTCTCTTTTGCTTTTAGGGTATAGCTGACCTAAAAGTTAGTTTTGATAAATACTAATCCATGAACTGAGAACTTAAAGTGCATATTTCTGGCAATTGAAATGCAAGTCAGGCTGACTATTCAAAATACATACATGTTGGCTTGTGTAATGAAATGTATGGGAATAAAATTTTATTTACAGTTGGATTTGGTGTTTTTGGTGAGGTTTCACGCTGAATATTTTGAAATGGTGAAAAGGTGTGTTGTGTTAGGTTCCAGCAACACCAGTCCTGAAGGCTATAAGGATTATAGTTTTCCCAAGGATAAGATTTTGAGGTAGAAGTGGGAGTGTATTTTTTTTTTATGTACCTCCTGGAAAGACCAGAAATACAGTTGAGCACACCAGCAGAATTGTACCAAAAAGTATTGCCTCAGGCCATGATTGTGCCGCTGTTGCCCATGCGACGCATGCTGCACCGGGTGCCATTGAGTCATTGCACAAGTTTATCCATGTGTTAATAAGTATGACCAGGAAGAGTCAGAGAGAAATTGACAGCAGGTGACAACAGCTGTTGGGAGAGCTTTGTTGTGAACCAGTGTCCACAACACTGGCTCCTAGCTGATTATGTTAGCCATGTGAATGTTTACCAAATCAGTGCCTGTGGATGCAAAATGAAAGAATGAAGCAACAAAAATGTGATGACAGTTATTGGATGTTTATTGACCATCATATGTAACTCATAGAATTCGGAAGACTTGAAGGAGACAACTTTGTTTACATACAATGGCATGTTAAACCGCAGTGGCATCAGATGGCAGAAGAATACTCAACTAGTGGAGCAGCTTAACTAATATTTCCATAACAATTGCACATTTTACGATTAAAGCATCAAATCTGGCACATATATTCTACATTAACTTTTTTTTTTCAGATATGGGGCCATACTGGAGCTGACCTCTAATGAGCTACAGGGGTCAATAAAGAATTACACAGGGGTAAAAAATTTAAAATGCACCAATTATGTTGAAAAGTATACCACATTATTTGTCTGATCATAACAATTCCAAAAGGTTATAGTTTGGACTATGTTCTGAGTGATGAGGTAAAAACAACAAAAATGATGACAAAGGTCAGTTTCAGTTTGTACAGGGGTCAAAAGTTAAAGTTGCTCCAATTTTGGTTAAAAAAAATGATGCAAATTATTGTTTAATAGCATTTTTAAAAGGAATAGTTTGCACCATCTGTCATGCTTAGTTATCATGTTATGGGGTAACATATGTCACATGTCTTAGAATCCAATGGACATTGAACTTGTTTGAGCTTTACTTTGGAGACCAAGCATTCAACACAGTCAAACCCATTCCATGTATTAATCCTCAGCCAACAAAAATAAGTAGCATTTCTATTCATAACTGTGATGTAACAAAGGTAAAAGGAACAAATTTAACATATGTGTTGTTTATATTTCTTGCAGTTAGGGCGAAGTAAACATCTGTTGAATATTTTAACAGAAATGGGTTTGATTATGTTGAATTAAAAGCCCCAAAATGCAATGGGTCCACCAATCCCAGCAGGACTCCCTATGTAACAAAAAATACGAAGATAAAGGGTTGTCTAATATTACCTCAGTGATTACAATCAGAAGCTCACTGTTAAACAGCCTTCTGTTGTCTTGTTGCCAAATGTAACCATTCCTTTGAGCTGTAGACACAAACTGCAGATTTTCACCAGCTCATTTATTTCTTTCTAACAGATGTGAAGCTTGAACTTTATTTTGCCAATTTAATTAGCTAATGCTCTCGAGCATTGACTGTTTACCAATCACTATTGATGACTTAATATTCTTGCTGGCTAATGAATCAAACAAGCACATGAATATATTCATTTGACTTAGGCTCCCAGCTGTCAACTGCACCTGCACATTAGAACTCATGCAAGAACCACTTGGACAAGGAGATTAGTCCATAACTGGCTTGAACAAGTGATTGAAGGGAACAGCAAACAATTTCCAGTTATTTATTTACTTTTTTTGTTTTTTCTTCTTCATTCCTTTAAAGACGTTTTCATTGAAATTCCTTCATGCAGGTTGTGGTTGGCTTTTCAGATTCTCCTGTATGTACAGGGTCACCAAAGCGGATGCAGTCCAGATACGCAATGAGATTTGATCAATTTTACACTGGATGCCCTTCCTAATGCACAAACATGGCTGCTTTATTGATGAGTTGCTGTACTTTGTGACCGACAAGCTGGATTTGTTGCCACGATTGTACAGCTGCGCTTGACAACATATGTTGATGAGGAGTCGAGAGCTCCAAGAAAAAGATTTTTGACCTGTGTGCAGAAGAAAACACTTCATGTAGGAGGGATCAAGAAAGGACCAAAGAAAAATGAACAAACTCAGACGATATCATTAAACTACGTCAAGAGAAGGGTATGGACATGCCAGTCTTCGTGGTGAGAGACTTGAGTAAGTTGCCGGCAGTAAATTTTGACAGTATTGATGTTTCATCACAACTGAAAGAAATAAATGACTCAAGATGAAGTTAATATGTTGAAGGCCTGAATCAGCTCACAAATAATGCATGAGGTGACTTGAGGAGCATGGTGGCTGAAGTTGAATTGCGTGTGAAACACCTAGAACGTAAAGACCAGACATCTTCACTGTAGGTGATGTCACTCCATCAGCAGGTTCATCTGAAGCTACGGCTGCTCCCTCATCCAGTAGATGGTGTACGGATGAGGGATCTTATGTACAGCGGGTTGCCCAAGGTTGTGAGCAGTCAATAGAACCGTCTGCAGCCACTGTTGTATAAAGTACCGGAAAATCACACTTAAGTAAAAGTACAGACACCCATTAAAAAAATTACTTTGGTAGAAGTTCAAGTCACTGATTGAAATGCTACTCAAGTAAAAGTCTTAAAGTATCTAGCATTCATTGTACTTAAGTATGACAAGCAACGTACAACTTAATGTACTCAAGTATTGAAAGTAAAAGTACAAGTAAATGTTAATAATCAAAAACGGACTGATTTTTTTAATATTACAAAGTTTATCTAGGCTCGTGAATGACTGGTAGTATTAGTCAAAATACTGAAAATTGTGCACATGACACAAAAACACTTCAGAAACAAGGTTTCAAAACCTAAACGAGAGTAGGCTACTCACTAGGTGTTCACAGGAAACAGTTATTTATAGTTATTTTCATTGTTTCATGGTTTTATCTTTTCTGATGTGTTTTGTTTCATTAGGTTATTTTTGTCTCTTTCTCTAAAATTGTATTGTAACATTATTAGTCTATTATTATTGACTATTACTGTCTACTATGTAGACTATTATTGTTTTTGCTATTATTATTAATATATGAATAAAATAAATTAAAAAAATACAATTTGACTCTTTTACGACAACAAACGCTGAGCCATTAATTATACAGAAAACAAATCAACACAAATGTGCTGATGCAAACAGCTTAATGCTAACTTTAACATTGAAAACGCCATAGACATGCTAACATGTTAACATCGGTCCCGTTTCAGAAGACCATAACAGGTCAGTTTAACATAAAAATATTAAATATTACTCACAGACATATGCTCTTCAGGGTTTTAGCGGGGAAAAACAATGACTCCATGAATCACTGCATCGATTGGTTCAAGGTTCAAAGCAAAGCCGTGTGTTGTGTGGGCCGCTGAAGAGGAGGTACTGCTGGCCCACCACCACTAGAGGGCACCCTGCCTGGAGTGCGGGCTCCAGGCACCAGAGGGCGCTGCCGTCTCACAGGAGCAGCCGGGGTGACAGCTGTCACCTATGACAGCTGTTACCAATCTTCTGATCCGCAGCGGTATATTAGCAGGACGACGTCTCCACCTCTTTGCCGAGATATCGCTCTACCAAGGAGGTAACGTATCCAGCCTAACGGATTATCTTTTGACCATTGAATACTTTTTGCCTTTACACAGAAAGAGAGAAGAACAGCAGGAGACTGTATTTTGGATAAGTACTCACATTCCTGCACTACAGTGTTTTCCTGACGAGAGGTGGAGGTGGTGTTTCCACCATACGTGTTGCTGGGTGCAGACGCACCCACATCTGACTGTTTCTGTTCCTCGCCAGCAGTACCGGATCCGACAAGCGGAGGCAGTGGCCACCTGGGAGTTCGGGACTTGGCGGCTCCAGTATTCCCGGGGTTCGGTGGCGGAGGAAATCGTGTGGTTCCGGTTCTGCTTGGACAGACGTCTCCTATCTTCGAGCCTGCCCACATGACACCGTTGTGATTCGGCTTATTGTCTGATATTGTAATTGGTTGTGTTTGTTGTGCGTGTTTCACAACAGTAAAGTGTTGATATTTGACTTCCTCCATTGTCCGTTCATTTGCGCCCCCTGTTGTGGGTCCGTGTTCCTACACTTTCCCAACACCGTGCTGCAGAAAAGATGATTACAGACCCACTGCAGGTCTGTAATCAATGTAGAGAAATGATCATTTTCCTGACAAACCCCCCCAAGTGTGCAACTGCAAAAAAGCCTACCGGACATGCCTCATGACAAATCGGCCTGACTTCGTTGCAGTCACTCGTAATCAGTGGTGTCTCTGGGTGAAAACACGACTTTTTTCACATACATGTCAACCCCTTTGAGGGTCCACCTGTATAACCAAGTGAGAAAATTGATAAAATCAACACAAAATCCTTATTACAGTACACACAACCGCATAGCGGTATCACATAACTGGGTTTTTGTCCACATATTATGAGTTGCCACAATGACATTAAAGTCAGGATCATTAGTATTTCCTCCACAGTTGAATTTCAAACAATAGAGATCTAGTATTCATGCATCAAGCTGAATTTTATAGAACTGAATGTGTCAAATTTTGTTATTTTTTACAGAAACAAGAACTGTGTGTCACTAATGGAAATACATTAATAAAATCATGAAAAATAAATTGAATATAATGAAGAAAATAAAACATACCTCAGAACTTCATGAAGTGTATCAAAAATTGCCTCGCCAGTGCCGATGTTGCAGACTGGCATGTCGATGATCCTCGACTTCGCCCCTGTGTTTATTAGGGATGGGTATCGATAAGATTTTATCGCTAGATACCATTATCGATTCCGCTTATCGTTCCAATTCCTTATCAATTCCCTTATCTATACCTCTTGTGATTTTTTGTTGTGTACTAAAAATAGGCTTTACAGGTTTTCTATATCTGCAGGTCAAAGAGCTTTTTCTTATTGTGCACCCGCTGTGTGGAACAGTCTTTCTGCGACCGTGAGGCAGTTGGAGTCTGTGGACATTTTTAAGTCAAGCCTTAAAGCCCATTTTTATTCTCTTTCTTATGACTAGTTTTTATTTTTTTTTATCTGTTTTAATCTTTTACTTCTGTTTTTAATTATGTATTTGAATTTTTTTATTTTTTTATTTGTTTATTTTAATTATTTTATGTTGAACTGTTCTATGTGAGGTGCCTTGAGATGGACTTTGTTGTGATTTGGCGCTTTATAAGGCCATTAAATTAAAATTGAATTGAACAACATTTTACTGAGTCTTAAAGCAAATAAATATGAAATTGGTCACTGGATCCTTAAACTTTGGACATAATAAACTCTACATGGTGGATCCTTGATCTTTGGACGTAAATAGGAATAAACAAAATCTGTAGTTTTGTCAAAAGCATTTCCTTTCAGACATTATTGGCATGAATGTCTTTCCATACATCTGAGCTGAGCTCTTAAAGCTGTGCTGTGCTGTAAGTCAGCATCAGTTTAATTCATAAAGAATACAGCACATCTCATTTTGGGAAGATAAAGAAAACGTTTTAGTCGATTGTAGTTTATTTTCTGTATTACAGCATTTGGAAAGAGGTGTCATTTTATTTAAAGCGGCAATTTGAAGTTATTAATTCCGACTGGACTCTGTCTCAGCAGAGAGCCAAACGCATGGAACGGAGGACGATTCTCATTTCTTGACTGCAACAAGATGAGTCCCAGTTAGTGACTTTAATCCACACAAAAGCGACTCACGATATTTTAATGGCGTTAAGAAGCGGACTTGCCGTTTCTGAAGAGCAGGGAATCAAAGAACCAACGAACTAGTGGTTCGAAGCATTGCTTCAATGACTCACACGTCAAAGTGGAGTCGCGCTGCAGAAACGGAGAGCCACTGCAGACCAAACCCTGATAATCCGTAACTTTATTTGGACGTCTGTTGGGAAAGTGAAGTACACGGACCCACGCCAGGAGGCGTGAATGAACGGCCAATAGGATGTCCAAATAAATAACAATTTATTCTGCAAATGTCCACAAACAACCAAATATGCTTTTAGTCTGTCAATCCCAAAACACAGTGACGCGTGGGCAGGCCCGAGGGTAGGAGACGCCTAACCAGAGAAGAGCCGGGACCCACGATGTTCCACCGCCAACAGAGACCTGCAATACGCCGGAGCCGCCAAGTCCTGAGTCCCCAGGTGGCCACCGCTTCCAGCTGTCAGATCCGGTACTGCTGGCAGGAACAGACACAGGTTAAGGTGGGTGTGTGTACACCCAGCAAGCAGTCAGCAATAATACAGTTCCTTCCTGAGGGAAAAAAGCCACCACTCCCAGAAAACAGGAACACTGAAAACGTGCAGTACCAACAGTATAATACTCAGAGATAAGGAAAGTGAGGAGTGGAAACGCCAGCTCCTCCAAACTTCCACAAACCCAGCTCCAAGCTGCAAGTATACCAGAGGTTACAACTGCAAAGATCAGTACTTGGAGAGTACTGATCACCATTTTTGGTTTGAAGGGCTATTCCGCCAAAAATAAAATGAAGAAATGTTGGATGACCTCTTTCCTCCAATTCGTTGGAGTCTGCCTTTTTACGGTAGCCAAAGTAATCCCATACAGCCGACTTGGTCCTTTAGACAGAAGGAAAAGTTCAGTGCAGGCTTCGCCTCCTTCAGCCAAGATGCAGAGCTAGCTAACGTTAGCTGCCTGTTTTTAAACAATTTTAATGGTGTGGTGTTGATACCGTGGCTTTGCCATACCGCAGTATACCGCAAAACCAGTTATCGGCCCATGTCTAGACTCTACAATGGCAACTGGGGAGTCACAGAAGGTGTCACCGACCAAACGGCCCTTCCTAAAAACTGCACTTCAGTCATCATCTATCTCAGCGACAGATATCTGAAGCTTTTGTACAACAATCATTTCCACATAAATTTAGCATTATTTCATAATAAAAGATGACAGACCGATCAGAGCACACAGCAGCTGCTGTGACGCCTACGTTGTACATCATTTGAGAACGTCAGTAACCACTCACCAATTATCACCTTGTTTTCTGCTTGAAACTGCCTCATTTCTGCTTAAACTGACTTTAGAATGATTTAAGAGGTACCTTGTCATGTGATGGTTAATAATCCCATTAATTCATTTGAACACATTGGGTGTAGAGTCTCCGTCTCAGATGTGCTGCTGTGGTCCCAAATGACACATGCACAGTGAAGGCAGGGCAGACCAATTTTTAGGGAGGACTGTTTGGTCTGCGACACCAGGACTGGGTTCTTTCTAAAGTCAACAACCATCTCCACTGTCTTGAGGGCACTGAACTCCAGATTGTTCTGTTTGCACCAGGTGATCGATCTTTCGTCTGTAGGCAAACTCATCCCCATCAAAGATGAGGATGTCTATTAGTCTATAAATCTTATGTCTATAAATCTCTAATGTCTTATAGTTTTGTGCAGAAAAGTCTCCAATACCTTATAATAATACCCTTCCTTATAGTTTCTCAACATATTGGTTAGTTTGTTTTTGTATTTCTTATATGTGTTTTCTGCTTCTGTAGTTCAGTGTTGTATGTATGAATTCTCTAAATAGTAGATTTTTCTGTTTGCAGCCATTTTGCAGTCATTTGTCATCCACTGACATTCTCTGTACATTTGCTTAGCACAGTTTTGATTAATGGGACAATTTTTATCATATAATACATCAAATATTCTTAGAAATTGATCATATTTTTTATCAATGTAATTTTGATTATATATGATTTTGCAGTCTTGTGTCAGTAAGTCATTTAATAATGTAGCCATGTAATCTTAAAACATCTGATGACATCAGTTATTTTGCATAAGTATACATATTTAAGGATTAGTCCTAATAAGCGAATGCATGTTATATCATCTGAGATTCTCCACATAGAGATGACGACAGCTGAGAAATAGCATCTCATAATGTATAGGGTACAGACTGTACAATATGTAAATTCTGCTACATACACATTCTATTAACGCACTGCCAGATGCAAAGTGCTTTAAAGGTGCTTTGTGAAGTGCTAAAACCTGGAAAGAGCTTTGTCACATTCATTAGTTCCATGGATTAAATGCATAGATATTGATGGGACTGGGACACAGCAGCTACAAAGACAAAAGGTCGGTCATTGCTGCCTTACTTCCATTGGTGTTGCTATTGGGCTGATCCATCTGCTGTGACTTCCATCAGTTTACTGACATTGTCATTAAAGATCTGAGTGTACGCTGTGTACTTAAGCAGTATTTTAACCTGTTCGCGGTTAGATCCATCCAGCCTCTTGACAATGGCGCAAGTGCCAATTAGTCACTGCAGCTTGAAAGGCAGCACTCATTAGGGTCATTTTATTTTCAGCTGCTTAAGAGAGAGTCTGTGGAATCATTATGCGATTGCGGTGCTCGACTTAAAAGGTGCTATTGTTGTCATTTATCTTTGAACCTGTGGGGTTTTTTTATACAATCTCTCATGCTGGAGATTTTCCATAATGGCTTACATCACTAGGTACTTTAGGGGCTGTAAATCTCATGAAGATGTACATTACTGGTCACCCATTACTCTTAAATACCTTATTTTGTTGTTGATATTTGGTAATATAATTAATTCTGTTGTGCTTTGTTCTTTGGCAGCAGATTATTAACAATATCCATCCATCCATCCATCCATCCATCCATCCATCCATCCATCCATCCATCCATTTTCTTCCGCTTTATCCAGAGTCGGGTCACAGGGGCAGCAGCTCAAGCAAAGCCGCCCAGACCTCCCGATCTACACACACCTCCCCCAGCTCCTCCGGGGGAACCCCAAGGTGTTCCCAAGCCAGCCGAGAGACGTAGTCCCTCCAGCGTGTCCTGGGTCTTCCCCGGGGCTTCCTCCTGATGGGACGTGCCCAGAACACCTCTCCAGCGAGGTGTCCAGGGGTCATCCGGAAAAGATGCTCGAGCCACCTCAACTGGCTTCTTTCGACGTGGAGGAGCAGCGGCTCGATTCCGAGCTCCTCCTGAGTGACCGAGCTCCTCACCCTATCTCTAAGGGAGCACCCAGCCACCCTGCGGAGGAAACTCATCTCGGCCGCTTGTATTCGCGATCTCGTTCTTTCGCTCATGAGCCAAATCTCATGACCATAGATGAGGATCGGAACGTAGATCGAGAGCTTTGCCCCCCTACTCAGCTCTCTCTTCACCACGACGGTCCGATACAGCAACCGCATCACTGCAGACATTAATATATTATATAATATAATATCTGAATATTAACAATAATAACCATAAAAGATAATAGTACTATACAAGATAATTCTTGCATTTTCCAGAATATGTCAAATCAAATCAAATCAATTTTATTTATATAGTGCCAAATCACAACAAACAGTTGCCCCAAGGCGCTTTATATTGTAAGGCAAAGCTATACAATAATTACGGAAAAACCCCAACGGTCAAAACGACCCCCTGTGAGCAAGCACTTGGCGACAGTGGGAAGGAAAAACTCCCTTTTAACAGGAAGAAACCTCCAGCAGAACCAGGATCAGGGAGGGTCAGTCTTCTGCTGGGACTGGTTGGGGCTGAGGGAGAGAACCAGAAAAAAAGACATGCTGTGGAGGGGAGCAGAGATCAATCACTAATGATTAAATGCAGAGTGGTGCATACAGAGCAAAAAGAAAGAAACACTCAGTGCATCATGGGAACCCCCCGGCAGTCTAAGTCTATAGCAGCATAACTAAGGGATGGTTCAGGGTCACCCGATCCAGCCCTAACTATAAGCTTTAGCAAAAAGGAAAGTTTTAAGCCTAATCTTAAAAGTAGAGAGGGTGTCTGTCTCCCTGATCTGAATTGGGAGCTGGTTCCAGAGGAGAGGAGCCTGAAAGCTGAAGGCTCTGCCTCCCATTCTACTCTTACAAACCCTAGGAACTACAAGTAAGCCTGCAGTCTGAGAGCGAAGCGCTCTATTTGGGTGATATGGTACTATGAGGTCCCTAAGATAAGGTGGGACCTGATTATTCAAAACCTTATAAGTAAGAAGAAGAATTTTAAATTCTATTCTAGAATTAACAGGAAGCCAATGAAGAGAGGCCAATATGGGTGAGATATGCTCTCTCCTTCTAGTCCCCGTTAGTACTCTAGCTGCAGCATTTTGAATTAACTGAAGGCTTTTCAGGGAACTTTTAGGACAACCTGATAATAATGAATTACAATAGTCCAGCCTAGAGGAAATAAATGCATGAATTATTATAATTCATATACTATATATAATATAAGTAGAACCTGTCAAAAACTAGCTCTTGGGGGGGCAAAACAAAACATAAGTCTCATTATTATTGGGGTTTGATTCAGAAAATGAAATGAAACCATTTTCAAAAACAAAGCTGTCAACTCCCACATATCACAGATTCCAGAGAACTGTTAGGATGCAACTAAATTGAATTGAATTTATTAGACACCCATGCAACAACATTTCACTCATATATGACAACAAAAGTCATAAACAAAGTAGTCAAAGAAAAAAAAAGACAGTAAGAAAACATTAAACAATGTACACTGTGTATAAAGGCGTAGGCAGAAGCAAAGCTTATCAACGCCTACTCCCCTCCATGAAGTAAAATCAAACCAGGCATATGTGTCTGTTCATAAACGTTCATTTCAAAACAAAATCTGAACAACAGAAGCCCATAATTACAGTTAAAAGAAAACAAATATTTCCCAAACAGCTCCCAATACAAGCTGGTTACCACCTACATATTTCAGTAGAAAAGGTTCAAGTATAACACCTTCCTACAACACAACCACTTTCATCTAATACATATCTGGAGAATACCATTTCTTTGTATAAATATTTAAACCAGTTGATATCTGGACATTGCTTGAGTTTCTTATTATTATTATTTTAGGACCACAAATGGAGACACAGAAGCATTTCCTGGTTGCCCTAGCGCCAGCAATTTTAAAATGATACAAACTCCTTAAATGATACATTCCTTCTCTTTGCGTAAAATATTATTGAATTCTAAATTGTAAATGCTTATTTTTAACTGTATACATCAATTGAACCATCTTGAATGAAATCATATCATAATGTTTTAATATCTTTGATTTAATGAACAGTGGATTGGTATGATCCCGATACCCTGCATTGTGAATTGTTCTTAACGCTCTTTTTTGAAGGATGAATAATGGTTCCACTGTAGTTTTATAGTTATTACCTCAGACTTCAGCACAGTATGTCAAGTAAGGTGCAATCAATGCACAATACAGAGTGGGTAGTGATTTGTCATCAAGAGTGTGGTTTACCTTATTTAATACTGCAATACTTTTGGATGTTTTCTTTTGAATATGAGCTTTCCAATTAATTCTATCATCAGTAATCACACCTAACAACTTATTCTCTTTGACACATGCTATGTTTACCCCAAGTATATTTAACTGTATATGTACATCCTTTTTATAATTTCCAAATAACATAATTTTAGTTTTAGACCAATTTAATGACAATTTGTTAATATCAAACCAACTCTTCAACTTTATCATTTCAGTTCTTAAATCAAATCATTATTGTTGCAAATTCTCTCCTGAACAAAACAAGTTTGTGTCATCAGCAAAGAGAACTGCTTTAAACACATCCAAAACTTTACATAAATCGTAGCTATATAAAATAAATAATTTTGGTCCCAACACAGAGCCCTGGGGAACCCCACAAACAATGTCCAGATACGAAGAATGGCAGTCTCCAAATTGAACAAACTGTTTCCGGTTTTGTAAATAGCTTTTAATCCAATTCAGAGCCACTCCTCTGATCCCATAAAGTTCCATCTTTTGAAATAATATGTTGTGATCAACTGTGTTGAAAGCGTTTCTTAGATCAGTAAATAAACCAATCACTAATTCCCTTTGGTCCACATGTTTATTGATCTCTTCTGTTACATCAAACAAAGCCAGTGCAGTGGACCCTTTTGCTCTGAACCCATATTGACTGTCATCAAGCAAGTTATGTCATTCAATAAATTTATCCTATCTGTTATAATAAAGTTTTTCCAATATCTTAGAAAACTGTGGCAATAAAGACAGAGGCCTGAAGTTAGTAAAAAGATGTTTGTCACCAGATTTGAATAGAGGTATCACCTTTGCCACTTTCATACCATTTGGGACAATTCCAGTTTGAAATGATTTATTAAATATATAAGTTAATGGTTTAGCAATTTCTGTAATTGTTTGCTTTACTAAGGCCATATGTACATCATTATGATCAGTTGACTTTTGCTTTTACATGTGCTGACTACCATAATAATTTCCCTATCATTAACTGGGCCAAGAAACATTGTGTATGGATTTCTGTCAATTAATTGCTGGTTTACCCATATAGCGTGTGGAATGTCAGCTGCCAACTCTGGCCCAACATTAGCAAAATATGTATTAAAACTGTTAACCACTTGACTCATGTCATATTCATCTTTGTTATTATAAGTAAAGTATGTTGGGTACGTTGGGTATGTTGCTTTGGGTTTATTTGTTAAAATACTATTCAATATTTTCCATGTTTCCTTTATGTTATTTTTATTATCGTTTTGTATTTTTCCAAAGTATGATTTTTTTTTTACAGTTCCACATAATGGTTGTTAATTTATTTTTATAGTGCTTATATTTAATCTCTGCCTCTCTTGATTTACTTCTGATATATGACATATTTTTCATCTTACACGCCTTTTGCAGCCCTTTTGTTATACATGGATGAGCCTTATATTTATTATTTGCACTGCAATGTATAAATGGACTATTTTGGTTGTATATATCAAGAAATATGTTTTCAAATTTGGCATATGCTAAATTAGTATCATTCTCCATATAAATGAAATTCCATTCCTGCAAACGTAAATCATTTTTAAGGCAATAATTAGCTTCTTCTGATTGCAGACATTTTCGATATTGTAGTTTCTCATTATTTAATCAGTTACTATATAAGTGGTCACTAATATCATTGATCAATAAACCACTTATTGTTTTGGTATCGGTATCATTTGTAAGTATTTTATCAATGAGAGTAGCTGACTGACAAGTTATTCTTGAAGGCCTAGTAATTTCTGAATATAAATTTAAGCTGTACAAGGTGTTAATGAAATCCTCCATCCTTTTATGCTGATATGGATTTAAAAGATCAATATTTATATCTCCACAGACAAATACTCATTTATTACCCATCTGTGAAAAATATTTCTCAATCCAATTTTGAAATTCTTCAATATTTGATCCCAGAGCTCTATAAATACAGCTAATATTAATTTTACCTTTCCCCATACATATTTCAATTGGAATACATTCCAGAAGATTTTCTATGGCCATTGTCACTTGATCTTTAATTTAGTATTTAAGCCTTTTATCAATATAGAATGCTAGTCCGCCTCCTCTATTATATATATTCAGATGATTAAATTCATAACCCTCCAATTCATAATTTAAATGATCAATGTCAGCAAGCCAAGTTTCCGTGATAGCAATTATACTAAAATGTTGCCAGAATTGTTTTAAATAGTCTTTAATAATCCCAAAATTCTTGTTCAAACACCTACTGTTAAAATGGATTATTGAGAACTTCCCATCACTTATAGTACACTTACTGTATTGTTCCTCAGTATAATACTGACAATTACTATTACTATTGTGTGTAATTATGTATGTATGTGTAGGTGTATGTTGGCGTGTGTATACATGTACGTATGTAAATATGTATGTAGACGAAGACACGGTGTTCACTTGATATGTTTATGATAATGGGATTTGAGCTTGTTTTGTTAAATGTGTTTGTAGCATGGCCCAAGCAGAGGATCACCCCTTAGAGTCTGGTCTGCTTGAGGTTTCTTCCTCAATACATCAGAGGGAGTTTTTCCTTACCACTGTCGCTTGCATGCTTGCTCTGGGGGTAGGTAATATATATATATATATATATATATATATATATATATATATATATATATATATATATATATATATATATATATATATATATATATATGGGGTGGGCGTTTATAAGCTTTGCTTCTGCTCACCCCCTTTTTGGTCACACATGTCACTGTGGAATTGTCTTGTATATCAGTTTTTGTTATTGACGAGTTGTTTGCCAAATAAATAAATAAGTTCAAATAAATAAGTTCAAGAAATTTTAGTAGACTGAAAGATTAGATTGCTTTATGAAACCGGGCCCTGATCTTCAACAGATCTCTGGAGCTGTGTTAGGTCCCCTTCTACTACAAATGCTCCATTATCATCTGAGAAAGTACATTGTCTCACCATGAATTTGAAGCTGAAGTAGGTTGATGCATATGTAACTGTCGGTGACCATGTTATGAATACTTGTGATAATCATGAGGTGTGTGATGGGTGGGCAATTTTTGTGCAGATGACATTGGAGCTGATGCATGCTTTGCCCATAAATGTGTGGTTTGTGATAGGTCACAGACTGACTTCATCTGACTGCAATTTGTTGGCATGTTACACAAGGCAACCTTGAATGTCACAGGTTGAAGGTACTGCAGGCACAACCTTTTACAAGACCTGTTGAATCCCACAACTCTTTGCAGTTGATCGCCGGCAGCAACAAGATTCACTGCAATCACCAGTTAACCACTTTTCCAAGCTGCAAGGAAGCTGAGGTCCTCTAGTATGACTGAGGAATTAGGTATAGCATGACTAACTGATATTTTTCATCAAGATTAGTGTATTAGTTTTTGATAATTTAATTGAAATATTGAAAGTCCAATCTCTCAATGTCAAATGAAAAATATAAATGATCCAGATCAACGACAAAATGTAACAGGTTATTTTCTTTATCCTCTTAATAATTGTGTCACATTTCAAGGAGATCAGTTGAAAACATGTTAACAATTTATTGTGTGTCAAGAGTGAGTGAGAAATGCTAATATGCATGCCAAACCATAAAAAACCCTATGTCACTCAGAGGACACATCTCCACCAGTATTCAATGATTTACCTTGTACTTGCATTGCTTTCTTTTTCATTGGGGGGTTGGGGATTCCTTTTCCTTATTTGTTGATTATAACTGCTGCTATTTTTAGTCCTGAGGTCTCATCTTTGAACCCAATCTGTGATGTTTATCCCTTGTCTTTGACCATGTTTTCCTTTGAATAACTAGATCCTAAGTGCTGAAGATCAAAACTAAAATCAGGATCAAAGATTAATGAACAAAGGCAGTTAGAGACAACAGTCACATGGACATGAATGTCCTACTGACCTTAGTCCACATAAGACCATATCTCAGCTAGAGCACTGCATTTGTAGAGCACAAACCTCCGCCAACACGAGTTTCCAATTTCACAAATTTTTACCTTGTAAAAAAATTTAAAAGGTCAAAGTCTCTGCTAAAGTGGCTTTTCATAATCTAAATATAACACAAAATATAGAACAAAAGGGTTTTTCCAATATTAAAATCAAAAAATCTGTAAAATTGGCAATATGGATCAGATGCAGATCAAACACATATTACACACCATAGTCTGATTAAAATCCACAGCTACATTACAAATGCTATAACATACATGTCGCAAAATAAAAAAAAAGCCAATAAGATGTATGATGAAGATGTGTGCTGTACATGTCCACAATGCACTTCAACAATATGTCCAAGGTTGGATAACTGCTTATTTGATATGACCTCATTCAGTAATCTGAAAATGCTGTTTACATGACAATATCGCATTTGGATTATAAAAGTAATTTGGGTAATATCAGAATATTGCTGTACATGTACTTTGAGAAAGAGCATAGAAGGATCAGAATAAAAAAAAAAAATGCACCAAAGATCAAAGGCAAGGTATGCCTTTTGCTGTGGACCTTCACCAAGAATTAAAATTTTGAATTGCTATGCAGCTCTGGATCATGTTCACAGCTTCGATCATGTTCACAGCTTGCACTTCGATCCTCATACCTTTCAGTCTGTCAATCAGACATTGATTGTTTAGATCAAACAACCTTAATCACTATGTCAAAAGTCATTGATCAGGCCAAGATCAAAGGTCAATGATGAGGTCAAAGCTCAGCAGACAGCGTCACATGTGACTGATTGGAAGTGGCACAGAGCTAGTGGGATGAAAGTTCAGTAATCAGGATCCAAGGTCAACAGTCATGATCAAAGATCATGATTAAAGTCAGTACAGAATGTGATTCATTAATCTTTGCAAAAAGCATAGGAATGTGATCTGTTGACATCTGTTCTAGTTCTTAATAGTAAAATACAGCTGCAATACCCAATGCTTGTAATTTATGAGAAGAAAACCTTAAAATTTGTGGTGCAGTCAAAACCAAACCGTACACACTCAGTCCTTGGTTCTGCCCTCTAGCTCAATTGAGCAGCCGCGACGCATCAGTGCATATGACAAGTGCGCAAGGCATCCTTATACCCAGCAGGGTACTGGCAGCTACTGTGCAGCATGCCATGGAACAAACAGATAGCACAGGGAGAGAACAAGAGACTTAGAGAGACGCAGCCAAACAAAAATCTTTCTTGGCCTCAAACTGACCCATCAAGTCCACTTGAATGAATGTCAATGCTTAAAAGCTGGTCAGATGTGAGTGAAGCCTGTCCACATCTTGAAATGTCCCTTCAGATTTGCTTCCTGGCTGCTCAGTGCACCGAAACAATAAGGCAGTACTCTTGATTTTAATGAATCCTTTTTGTTATATAAAATAAGCGAGACTGTTAAGTGAGTGTTTTTTGAGGTCTGTTGGTATACTTCACTCCAATGCATTCAGGGACAATTAAGTATGTGATTCCTTGAAATAAAATATGACCGTTCCACAGTCAGTATGACCCTTCTCATTATAAAACGTGCTCGGATGTCAAACTGTTCCAGCACCGGTGGATGTGAGCAAGTTGCAGCCTTTAATTATTTCACACCATATAACAATGCAGTTTGGGCTCAACCAAATAAAAATCCTTGATTGAGCATGATGTATTTTGGATTCTGGCAGGTCATATTTTAAATCAACAGATTAGGATTGAAGGAGGATGGTTGATTATAACAGTTTTGATATAGTATTGCCAGTAGCCAAAAGTTGGGATTGGAATGATTTATTTATTTGTTTATTCTTTCATCAAGATGGAATATATATATATATATATATATATATATATATATATATATATATATATATATATATATATATACATATATATATATATAATACTACAAGTATACAGTGGCTTGCAAAAATATTCATTCCCTTGGTATTTCATGCTGTTTAATTTGTTTATGGCATTTCAAATACAAAAAGTAAATCAGGCTTCTCAATATAAAAACTTTTAAAGAGGAGGGTTTTATTATAAAGAAGACCTGAAAGTTCAGTTACAATTTGCCAGAAGGTACATCTGAAATACAAGCCTAGATTTAATGTTTTGGTGAAAGAAAATCCTCCTCTGTACCACTTCATCATGAAGCTGTATAACTGAAGATACAAAATGCAAAACATGCACATTTTCTCCCATGGGCGCAATTTGGTGGGGGATAGGGGGGACATGCCCCCCACCTTTTCAACCAGGGGGGACAGAATATGGTATGTCTCCCCCCCACCTTCTGACATATATGTGTGTACTTGAAACATGCTATGCCAGTCTTATATGCAAACCATGCCAGAATAGTATCTTTGTTTCTGCAAGTTTGTATTTTTAGCTGCAGTGACTTGTTTACAACACCTGTTTCTTGTTTGTCACATTCCGAATTTTCTGGGACTGCATTTGCCCAGATTTGAAACCAAAAATAGCTGCCTCTAGGGACTAGTGTCTACACATAAGTATCAATGGACCATATGCTAATTTACTAAATTCTGAAAGTTAGAAAAGGAAATCAGAAAAGCTATCTGGGACCTCAGAAAGCCCATCTGCAATTATTACTTGATCTCCAAAATCAGTCTATGCAAGTGAAATTATGTTCAGTATGAGTGTTGTCATTAGTGCCACTTCGAAAATTAAATTCATGATAAATAATTTATCCTAAACTTATGATCTGTTGTTTTTTCAAACTTATGCAAAAACAAATCTTGAGGAAAAAAAAATACAGTATGCGATAGTTAATAATTATTAAGAGCCTGTTCTTTCATATTTATGAATACATATTTTACCACATTGCAGTTGTTTGTTTAATGAGAACTCAACCTATCATTCTTTTTGAGTTCTACACATGTGGTGATACCTTATTTACACCAGGATGTTAATAAAATCAATGCTGGCTGTTCTCAGAATAAAGTACTTATATCCATAGTTTCAAATTGTATAAGTCAAATGGTGTCCACTTTATGGTCTTCTCAAAAAATTTAAATGACTGTTCTGGGTGCTCAGAATGCATCTGAGCTTATCTAGAAACCGTTGGCTTCTGGGGGCCTAAAGCGGCCCCCACACCCCCCGCCATGGGCTTCGGCAATGTGGGCCTCGCACTTTATCCTCCCCAATTTCTACTTCTAAATTGTGCCCTTGTTTTCTCCAATCACAGCCCCAGAAGCCTGTAACTTCTTCTGGGTTGTCTGAGTGTCTTGGTGGCTTTCCTCACTCTTCTCCTTCTTGCACAGTCACTCAGTTTTTGAGAACTGCCCACTCCACACAGTGTCATACTGTTTGTATTTCTTGATAACTGATGTAAATAAAGTTCAAAACATATTCAGTAACTTTGAAATGTTCATGCATCCATCCCCCTGACTTGTGTGAAGAAAACTGCCAATTACAGGTAGTATACCAAAGGGGCTGATTACTTATGCAACCCATCAACTTGGCTATTATATTTTTAATTAATTTATATCAGGTTGTAGAGATTTACTTTCAGTTTGAGTCTAAGGAAAATAATTTTAGACTTTTTTATACTGAGAAGCCTGATTTACTTATTGTATTTGAAATGGCATTAATAAATTAAAATTCGTGAAATACCGGGGGTTAGTGGTTAGCACTGTTGCCTCACAGCAAGAAGGTCATGGGTTCTATTCCCACCTGTGGGCTTTCTGTGTGGAGTTTGCATGTTCTCCCCGTGTTTGCGTGGGTTTCCTCCGGGTGCTCTGGTTTCCTCCTACATCCAAAAACATGCGGGTTAGGTGGAATGGAATCTTTGAATTGTCCGTAGGTGTGCAAGTGGGTGTGAATGTGTTTATTTGTCTGTTTGTGGCCCTGCGACAGACTGGCGTCTTGTCCTGGGTGTACCCCGCCTCGCACTCTATGACTGCTGGGCTAGGCTCCAGCCCACGCGACCTTTGATTGGACTAAGCGGTTGAAGATGAGTGAGTGAAATACCAAGGGGCTGAATACTTTTGCCAGTCACTGTATATATATATATATATATATATATATATATATATATATATATATATATATATATATATATATATATATATATATATATATATTTCATCCTTAATTTAAATCTGGCGTTGTCTGATGTAAAAGTGGCTGGATTTCAATTTGGACAGTGAAATACATATTCATTCTGAAATTGCACATGCCTATTTGTGCACAATGCATCTCTAATAGCATGCACAAAGTTTAATAAACAACGAATAAATAAATCCTTCAGAAATTGAAAATGTTTGCAATGAAAGCACTAAATGCTTTTTAAAACAATATAACATTTTCTTATATAAAATTGAACATTATGTATCCCTGAACATTTGGCATTTGACAACATGACAATACTCAATGATATAAAAAATTAAAAATATCTGTTTTTGTGTTTTAGTAACATTGAACTACATTCATTAACATCCCAGAATCACAATATGTGTATTTGATGGCAAAAAAACAACAATTTAAAAAAAAATGCTAAGAAAGGATCTTAAATGGATCAGAATACAGTAAGTGAATGAATTAATTTATTCAGCAAACACAGACCAAAATGACAAATTAACCTCCCAGTGAAAACAAAAGAAAACAATCCGACAAAGCGACCATGTGACTGACAGGGTGTGGGCAGAAGCAAAACCTTATAAATAAAAAAAAATATATGCATACATATATACACACCCATGACAACTGATACAAAATTTAAAGTAATCACTAAACTAAGATTTCAAAACACAAACAGCAATGGACCATGCACAAACTCAAAAAAAAAAAAAAAAAATTAAAAAAATAAAAAATTTATAAACCTAATTCACATGCAATAAGAGTGTTGTTGTCCATTCGGCTGCTCCCATTTTGTGTTCGGGGTCGCCACAGCGGATACAACCAGGTCCGCATCATGCTATAACAAGTAATTAAATTATTTTTGAAAAGCCTTTTTAATAAAGTCAGTAAATGCACAATCCTTTGGGATCCCTCTGGAAAGCCCTATACTCTAAACTATGACTACAAAAAACAAACTTATTTTCTCCATATTAATTAGTTATGGCAAGTCATTTTGGAAATTTTGATGTGCAATGGTTGAAGTTAAACCACTTTGAAATGTAAAATATGCAGCTGAACAAGGTTTGCAAAAAAAAATATTATTATTAGTCATTATTATTATTATTATTTTTATGGCCTGGCCTTTTCAAATAAAATATTAGATTAGATATTAGATCACTCACGGGTTTCCATAAATATTGTGGAAGGAGCAAAAATTATATGTTTTAATATTATATATATACAAAAATATAAACGCAACACTTTTGGTTTTGCTCCCATTTTGTATGAGTGAGCACTTCTCCTTTGCTGAGATAATCCATCCCACCTCACAGGTGTGCCATATCAAGATGCTGATTAGACACCATGATTAGTGCACAGGTGTGCCTTAGACTGTCCACAATAAAAGGCCACTCTGAAAGGTGCAGTTTTGTTTTATTGGGGGTGGGGGGTGGGGATACCAGTCAGTATCTGGTGTGACCACCATTTGCCTCATGCAGTGCAACACATCTCCTTCGCATAGAGTTGATCAGGTTGTCAATTGTGGCCTGTGGAATGTTGGTCCACTCCTCTTCAATGGCTGTGCGAAGTTGCTGGATATTGGCAGGAACTGGTACACGCTGTCGTATACGCCAGTCCAGAGCATCCCAAACATGCTCAATGGGTGACATGTCCGGTGAGTATGCCGGCCATGCAAGAACTGGGACATTTTCAGCTTCCAAGAATTGTGTACAGATCCTTGCAACATGGGGCCGTGCATTATCCTGCTGCAACATGAGGTGATGTTCTTGGATGTATGGCACAACAATGGGCCTCAGGATCTCGTCACGGTATCTCTGTGCATTCAAAATGCCATCAATAAAATGCACCTGTGTTCTTCATCCATAACAGACGCCTGCCCATACCATAACCCCACCGCCACCATGGGCCACTCGATCTATAACATTGACATCAGAAAACCGCTCACCCACACGATGCCACACACGCTGTCCATCTACCCTGAACAGTGTGAACCGGGATTCATCCGTGAAGAGAACACCTCTCCAACGTGCCAAACGCCAGTGAATGTGAGCATTTGCCCACTTAAGTCGGTTACGATGACGAACTGGAGTCAGGTCGAGACCCCGATGAGGAAGACAAGCATGCGGATGAGCTTCCCTGAGACGGTTTCTGACAGTTTGTGCAGAAATTCTTTGGTTATGCAAACCGATTGTTTCAGCAGCTGTCCGAGTGGCTGGTCTCAGACGATCTTGGAGGTGAACATGCTGGATGTGGAGGTCCTGGGCTGGTGTGGTTACACGTGGTCTGCGGTTGTGAGGCTGGTTGGATGTACTGCCAAATTCTCTGAAACGCCTTTGGAGACGGCTTATGGTAGAGAAATGAATATTCAATACACGAGCAACAGCTCTGGTTGACATTCCTGCTGTCAGCATGCCAATTGCACGCTCCCTCAAATCTTGTGCTGTGTGATAAAACTGCACCTTTCAGAGTGGCCTTTTATTGTGGGCAGTCTAAGGCACACCTGTGCACTAATCATGGTGTCTAATCAGCATCTTGATATGGCACACCTGTGAGGTGGGATGGATTATCTCAGCAAAGGAGAAGTGCTCACTATGACTGGTTTGTGAACAATATTTGAGGGAAATGGTGATATTGTGTATGTTGAAAAAGTTTTAGATCTTTGAGTTCATCTCATACAAAATGGGAGCAAAACCAAAAGTGTGTTTATATTTTTGTTGTGTATATATATATATATATATATATATATATATATATATATATATATATTAATGGCAGTGCATGAACATGCTCAGTTATGTTGCAGAATTTGTGTGTAACAATGCACAAATACGCAAAATTTTTTGGGATCTAAATCAGGCCCTCAATTTCTGAACAGACCAATTACAATTAAAATGAAAATTAAATGAATGTTGATGCACCAGATGAATCATAAAAGCACCGTTATGTGTAATATCTCACACATTTGCCAGATACTTGTTAAACACTGCCATCTGGTGTATAGTTTGTGGATGCTAATTGGATGAGGAGTCACGGAGCCAGATGATGTCACTGTGCAACTCTACTCTGATTGGCTGTGCTTCCCAGCATCTCTAGCAAGTCGGGGAAGCCCCCACATTATGTTACTGTCATAAACTGTATATTGCCAATGTCATATTATGAATCCTGTTTATAAAGGCTAATAAATAAAATTATAGTGTTGCCAAAATAAAAATTATTTTTGATTTAAATCTTAAATCTTTAACAACAAACTTTAACAGAGGTGACTTATACTACAGTAAATAATTAAATTAACAAATGTAATTAAACAGTTTCCATGCAGCATAGTTTATTAACAGTAAAATAATAACTTAATGAAAAATGGAAAATAAAAAGACAAAAACAAATCAATAATTGTTTCATTCCCTTGATCTGTGTAAATTATGCAAATTGAATTAGGGGATACTTAAAATGTTTGGTGGTAATTAGTATAATTTTAGGCTTCACAAACATTTTTAACTGTTACATTTTCTTCAAAAACCTGTTTGCTGATGTAAAGTGAGCAAAACTAACTATAGTGGAAGTTATTGTTCCAAAAATAGTTTTCAGACTTAAGTGAAAAACTAATCTTTCAGTGAAAATGTTAGCTTTGCTAATTAGCTGTTAGCTGAAATACACCCACCACTGGCTGTAAATGTGCTACATCATCCTCCAAAGCAGCCTGGAAGGAGGTTTGACAGCGAACCGATCTGTTACAGAATTGTTATTTCCGCTGTGCTGCTGCTGCTGCTTCAACGTGATATTCACTTATACATTCTGTCAGCTGGCACGTGCAGATTCTTATGTTACATCACTTTTCCCAGCAGTCCCAGCTGGAGTCACTCAACTCACCACCGCTCGCCAGTCTGCGAGCCAGCACATGCAGCTGACAAGCTGTCGGCGGTTAGATATCGGGCCGTCGTGAGAGCGGGGGGGGGGATTGGGCAGGCGTTGAAATGCACAGTTTTGCTGATGCGCCATGGGGGTTTGCACGCACACAGGTGTTCACCCAGGCGTGCGTAACAGACAGGGAATGACGGCCCTCAGTTACACCATTGATGAAAGCGATGCCATCCGCCTGTGGTGTAATTAAATGCAACTTGTGACGTTGTCATAGTGCTCGGGGTACAATTTCATTTGCCAGTAAGAATGCACTCTGTTGCATTAGACACGAGGAGGTGCGGAAACCACAACAAATGCGGCACTCGCCACATGTCTTTCTCCGTTGTGCGGCCCTTGGGAAGAGCTCAACTGGTAAACAGGTTTTCACTGAACGATGGCTGATATTGTTTTTCACAGTTACGAATAAACAAGGCCTGGCCTTCCTCTGTCAGATCGAAGGTATTTCTAATTTTTGTAATCGCTCCTCCAAGGATGATGTCATAAAGGCAGAATAAAAAATAAAAAAATCTGACTCTGATCCTTATGGGGAAATATTAGTGATAATTAACACAGCAGGAGGAATGATGCTTCGACCCTCCTTCCATTACTCCATTTCTCTGTCTTAATCCTCACTCTCCGTCAAACTCCTCATTCCTAACCCCATGGCTTCTTCCTTCCCTTCCATGGCTTCTTGCCCCCCTTGTCGCCTCCTCATTTCCTCAAACTCACCCCGTCGTCCTTTCACCCTTCTCACCGTATCTCAACTCTGTTCTCCTTTGGCTTTTTACAAAACACTTGCTGGATCTCACGCACAAATCCTTTGCTGTTTTTTTAGTTCAACAGTGCCACCCAGTGTCATGTGAGTGAAACTGCATTTTTATGTAACAGTTTTGGACAAGGGTTTTATTTTCCACATCTGCTCAGATCAAATTTTTCCCTTCCCTTGTCATAGATTTTTAAAAATTGACATTAGCATTGCATGTATGATCTATTTTCATGTCTACAAAACAAATGTTAAATTATGTCCTTCTTGGGCTGACCTAATGATTAAAATATTATTTAATGATTAGAGGGGGAACATGGTGGGGAACACCAGTGGTTGTCTTGGCAACCAAGTGTGCTTTTGTTCTTTAGAGCAAAAGATGCATCCAGCAGGAATGTGATTACAAGATCTTCCTTAAAAACACCTTCAAAGTGACTTTAGAATAATTTCTAATTTCATTTTTGTGCAAACTTTTTGAATTACTCATCTTCGGATCCACGAGGTATGATTCACAGGGTTGTGGTTATTATTATTATTATCATTTCTAACAAACCAATTACCACTGTTAGTGAAAGAAGAAATACAACCCGAATTCCAATGAAGTTGGGACGCTGTGTAAAATGTAAATAAAAACAGAATACAGTGATTTACAAATCCTCTTCAACCTGTATTCAATTGAATACCCCACAAAGATATGTAATGCTGAAACTGCTAAACTTTATTGTTTTTGGGCAAATATTTGCTCATTTTGAAATGGATGCCTGCAACACGTTTCAAAAAAGCTGGGACAGTGGTGTGTTTACCACTGTGTTACATCACCTTTCCTTCTAACAACACTCAATAAGCGTTTGGGAACTGAGGACACTAATTGTTGAAGCTTTGTAGGTGGAATTATTTCCCATTCTTGCTTAATGTACGACTTCAGTTGTTCAACAGTCCGGGGTCTCCGTTGTCGTATTTTGCGCTTCATAATGTGCCACACATTTTCAATGAGGGACAGGTCTGGACTGCAGGCAGGCCAGTCTAGCACCCACACTCTTTTACTATGAAGCCACGCTGTTGTAACACGTGCAGAATGTGGCTTGGCATTGTCATGCTAAAATAAGCAGGGATGTCCCTGAAAAAGATGTTGCTTGGATGGCAGCATATGTTGCTCCAAAACCTGGATGTACCTTTCAGCATTAATTGTGCCATCACAGATGTGTAAGTTGCCCATGCCATGGGCAATAACACACCCGCATACCATCACAGATGCTGGCTTTTCAACTTTGCGCTTGTTATAATCTGGATAGTCTTTTTCCTCTTGTCCAGAGGACACGACGTCCATGATTTCCAAAAAATGAGGACTCATCAGACCACAGCACACTTTTCCACTTTGCGTCTGTCAATTTCAAATGAGCTCAGGCCCAGAGAAGGCGGCGGCATTTCTGGATGTTGTTGGGTTTCGCTTTGCATGGTGGAGTTTTAACTTGCACTTGTAGATGTAGCGACGAACTGTGTTAACTGACAATGGTTTTCTGAAGTGTTCCTGAGCCCACGCGGTAAGATCCTTTACACAATGATGTTGGTTTTTAATGTAGTGCTGCCTGAGGGATCGAAGGTCACAGGCGTTCAGTGTTGGTTTTCGGCATCGTCGCTTACATGTAGAAAGTTCTCCAGATTCTCTGAATCTTCTGATTATATTATGGACTGTAGATGATGGAATCCCTAAATTCCTTGCAATTGAACATTGAGAAACGTTGTTCTTAAACTGTTGGTCTATTTTTTCACGCAGTTGTTTGAACATTAAATATCTTGTCTTTGTGGTGTATTCATCTGAATATAGGTTAAAGAGGATTTGCAAATCATATTCAGTTTTTAATTTACATTTTACACAACACCCCAACGTCACTGGAATTGGGGTTGTAGGTTCTACAGTGGATATTAAAATCTTCTACACATCCTGGAGCTTGTACACATTTTAATTTTGTATTGCCATTTCAAAATAAATAAATCAGGCTTGTCTGTATAAAAATATGTAAAGTTATTCCATTTTAACTCAAACCAAAACAAATCAATATGACATGATATAATAAAAATAAATGATCTAATCCAAGATAATGGGTCGCATAAGTGAAGATGCATACAGTATGTCAGGATGCTGTCAATTATGCAACCCATATTTTGGTTTTGATATTCCTATTTCCAAATGGCGAGCTGGAGCCCTGCAAGGCAGACAGCTGGAAGACAGAATACTGAAGGAAGGCAAGGTTCAGCAATAGATCACTCTGTCAGAAAATCAGTTGCTGGGAGATCCAGTGGCAGAAAGCAAAACAAGCTGACTTCACGTGGGATGCAGGTTCAAAAGGGGGTAGGTTTTGTGAATGAGGTTCTGACAGTGAAAGAAGATGCTGGGGTCAGGGAGACCATGATAGTTCATGCAACACATTTCATTCACAGTTCATTTACATTTTGTAGACTCAAGCTGTATTGATAGCATTATATGAACATGCAGAGAGCACAAGAAAACAGTGGAGAACAGTGTGTATATATATATATATATATATATATATATATATATATATATATATATATATATATATATATACGAGGTCTGTCCATAAAGTATAGGTCCTTTTTATTTTTTTCAAAAACTATATGGATTTCATTCATATGTTTTTACGTCAGACATGCTTGAACCCTCGTGCGCATGCGTGAGTTTTTCCACGCCTGTCGGTGACGTCATTCGCCTGTGAGTACTCCTTGTGGGAGGAGTCGTCCAGCCCCTCGTCGGAATTCCTTTGTCTGAGAAGTTGCTGAGAGACTGGCGCTTTGTTTGATCAAAATTTTTTCTAAACCTGTGAGACACATCGAAGTGGACACGGTTCGAAAAATTAAGCTGGTTTTCAGTGAAAATTTTAACGGTTGATGAGAGATTTTGAGGTGATACTGTCGCTTTAAGGACTTCCCACGGTGCGAGACGTCGCGCAGCGCTCTCAGGCGCCGTCGTCAGCCTGTTTCAAGCTGAAAACCTCCACATTTCAGGCTCTATTGATCCAGGACATCGTGAGAGAACAGAGAAGTTTCAGAAGAAGTCGGTTTCAGCATTTTATCCGGATATTCCACTGTTAAAGGAGATTTTTTTAATGAAAGACGTGCGGGCGGATTGCAGCGTCGGCTCGCAGCCGCCGCGATGCTCCGCCAGAGGAAAAACACCTCTGTTGGAAGCCTTAAGGACAAGTTGGAACATGTCCAGCTGTTAAACAATTTCTCATATACTCACTCCACTGAAAGCCATCAAAAGCCGCCTGGATTTTACAAATGGTTATCAACACGGAGGTGTTTTTCCTGTGCCGCCGCTCCGCGCCGGCTGCGTCCCGACGCGCGGACCCGTCCGCACGTCTTTCATTAAAAAAAATCTCCTTTAACAGTGGAATATCCGGATAAAATGCTGAAACCGACTTCTTCTGAAACTTCTCTGTTCTCTCACGACGTCCTGGATCAATAGAGCCTGAAATGTGGAGGTTTTCAGCTTGAAACAGGCTGACGATGGCGCCTGAGAGCGTTGCGCGACGTCTCGCACCGTGGGAAGTCCTTAAAGTGACAGTATCACCTCAAAATCTCTCATCAGCCGTTAAAATTTTCACTGAAAACCAGCTTAATTTTTCGAACCATGTCCACTTCGATGTGTCTCACAGGTTTAGAAAAAATTTTGATCAAACAAAGCGCCAGTCTCTCAGCAACTTCTCAGACAAAGGAATTCCGACGAGGGGCTGGACGACTCCTCCCACAAGGAGTGCTCACAGGCGAATGACGTCACCGACAGGCGTGGAAAAACTCACGCATGCTCACAAGGGTTCAAGCATGTCTGACGTAAAAACATATGAATGAAATCCATATAGTTTTTGAAAAAAATAAAAAGGACCTATACTTTATTGACAGGCCTCGTATATATATATATATATATATATATATATATATATATATATATATATATATATATATATATATATATATATATATATATATATAGACACACAGTAAGGCAAATAAGTATTTGATCCACTGTAGATTTTGCAAGTTTTCCCACCTACAAAGAATGGAGATGTCTCTAATTTTTATCGTACGTACACGGGATCTGTGAGAAACAGAATCTCACAAAAAAAAAAAAAAATCACAAAATCACATTAATTTGCATTTTATTGCACAATAACACCAAATAATCAGCATCCTCTGTCAGGCATGGCTTGCTCAGATAGATAGGGAGTTCATGCCAAGCTGTGTCAAATAGGCGCAGTAGCTGATTGGCTTTCCTTGTCGGAAAAGAGTCTGGGGCATTTCCTTGTCTGGGTGTTGATGTCAGAGGTGGCTTTGACTTTTGGGGAGGTGGATTTGATTTTTTGCAGAGAGATTTTTAATTAGGATGTGTTCTTCACCAATATACCCAAACCAGTTTGAATCTGCGATCAAGCATGGCAGCCAAGTGGAAGTATACCATGTCCTCAAATTTTTGAAGACATTCATAAAGTGAAGTTTGTAAAGTGGACACAAACTTGTTCCCAGTCATCATCCCATCTTTAACTGTATGTCATAAGCCTCTGATACATCACAAAGCTTGTTGTATCTGATTTCTCTGCCTGACAGCAGTCTGTAGCTTCCTCAAAAGGTTCTAACACCTCACAAAGGTCCCGGATGATTTTGAATCCATATGCAGATAGCTGCATAGGACAGTTTAGCTCAGCAAGGACATCACTGGGAACAAAAAGGACTGCCCTCAACATCTTTAGCTGGCTATTCCATGGGTGAAATTAGTAGGCTGAGGTTTATGCATTCCCTCCAGGACATCATTAGCATGGTGTGGCTCTATGGCAAAAAGATACAAGTTTCTGAACTTTAGCTAGGAGGGTTTTTACTGAGCTGGCATTTCCAGCATTACAGACCACTAGTTGTAAATTATGTACAAAACAGGATGTTCTTAGGAGGAAAGTATGGAATTTCCTCCTCTACAATGACCTGTTCTGAATCAGTGGTGTCATCCTCTTCACTCTCAATATGAATAGGTGGAAACAGTATGAATGGCTTTATCATATTTGAAGCATTGTCAGTTACAATGAAAGATACCTTGTTCTGATTTTTGAAATTCTCATAACATCCTCATAAAAGGTCCAAATATTCTCAGCTGTGCACCTGCCTTTAAAATGCTGACAGCTCAGCACAATGCTCTGAAAATCAAAATCAACAATTAAATGGCCTGTAATCCCACAGAATGACCCCACTGATTGATTTGACCATGAGCTTTTCCCATCAGACTAGCCAGATGTTCTTTTACACAATCTGAGGGTTTTGGGATACGGTTCTTGCTGAGAAGTCTTCGGGATGGCATTGTGAAGGATGGTTGGGCCACTTGAAACATATTCATAAAATCATTATTTTCAACAGCAGACAGGTTGAGTAGACCATTTGCAATGCATGTCACAATGCTATCAGTGAGAGCAACTTGATGTGTATGTTGTTGTTGACCATTTACAGCTTGAAGTTGTTGCTGGAGGATGACCATCATCTGCATCTTGGTTTTGTTCATTTGTGTGACTGTTGGTTGCAGACTCAATCAAGATTTCAGGATGTTTCCGCTGTCCACCAAAACAGCCATATCATTTATCTCAATCTAAATGTTCTCAAGACAATATAGTGTAATGCATTTACAAATGATTTGGTTTCTTGATAAATATGGCCTAAAGCACTTGAGTCATAATAAAAAGCAATTTACAAGTGCATACCTACAGTGTACATTTAATGTTTACTGTAAGATGCAATGCTTGTCTGTTTGGTTTAAGTAAGGGACATTGAACCCAAAATGCAGGCAGCAATGAGGCAATCGGTAAGTGCAAACACAGGGGACTTCTTGTCTCAAAAATAACTAACAATATGAACCAGGGCAAAAACAGATGTGGAAAAAAAAAGATTACAAAAATAACACAGAAACAAAGTCCAAACAAGGTCACTAGTAATAAAACTAATACACTGCGGAACACACAGAAGCACTAGAAGATTAACAGGCAATAGCTGAATACTTACAACACACAGGAAGCAATGTGAAACAAGTGGCAAACCAACAGGGACAGAGGTGTGGCTTATATGCAAAACTAATGGGTGAGACAGGTGTGTGACAAAGGCCAAGGTCAAGTGACAATGAAAAGGTGCAAAAATTAACAGCCATCAGAAGGTGAGTAGAAAGCACAACATAATAATTAACTATCACAAAAGACATCAAACCTGCAGAACCAAAAATAAAGATCCAAACACATAACACATAAGGCGCTTCACACAAGTAATGTCTAAACTTACCAAACCCCTAGATCAATCACAAAGGCGACAGTGGTAAGGAAATCTTGCTGAGATGATATTGAGGAAGAAACCTCAAGCAGACCAGACCCAGAGGGGTGACCCATTGCTTAGACCATTCAAACAGTTACAAGGTTTTTACAAAGTTTTACAGAGCTGAAGAAGCAGAAAACAAGAATTTAAAACATTTGCTACATCAACTTCAGGCATGGCATCTTCCCTCACATTCCCCACTGCATCTCAGACAGAGAGAAAAAGAGCAGAATTATTTGGCTGGAAAAAAAAAACATGCCTAATGTATAATTCATTAGCATTAAATCAACAGGAAAGCAGAGAAAAATACTCAGGTAATTGCCGGCCGTTTGCCCTAAGGTTCAGTAGCAGACTCAAAATTTACACAAACAAGGTCTAACCTTACCAACACCTAAAGCAAGCACACAGGTTACAGTGGTAAGGAAAAAACTCCCTCTGAAGATATTTAAGAAGAAACCTGAAGCAGACCAGACTCAAGGGGGTGACCCACTGCTTAGCCAATTCTAACAAGGTTTTTACAAAGCATTACAAAGGTGAAGAAACAGAAAAAAGGAAACCAAAACAACATGACATAATAACAAAAGAGTATGTATATGATGAGAAGTCCATGCAGGCAGTTATGCCACAGGCAGTGGTCATCCAACAGTCCTCACACTGTCAGTGGGCCTGTTCCCACAGCGACGTCCATTTCAAATGCAGACTGCAGTGTGTAGTCCATCACTCTGGCATCCTGCCTTCAGTAGCCATCCCATACTTCAGACACAGAGAAAAAGAGCAGAATCAGTCTCTAAGGTGATTGCCAGACACTAACCCCAAGCTTCACTAACAGACCCAATATTTAGATAAAGTTGAGGCCAAGACCTGTTCTGTTACTAATAAAATGAATTTAAAAGAATAACTACTATTGGCATAGTATACTACTATTGGCATAGTAGTATACTATGCCAATATGCTAACCATAAAGAAGGGAGAATAAATGCATCGTAAATCTGGACTTGAATGTCTCTGCAGAATCATAGGATGATCATTCCACAAAACAGTAGCACAATAAGAGAAGACTCTGTGGCAGACTTTTTATTCACCCAAGGGACACAAAGTAGTCATGCACCCTGAGAACACAGGGCTCAAGCAGGTACGCAGGGTTTAATTATGTCAGCTATGTAGGGAGGTGCTGGTCCATGAATAATTTAATAGGTTAATAACAGAACCTTAAAATCTGACCTCAGAGAGACAGGAAGCCATTGAAGAGATGCCAAAATGGGTGTAATTTGGTTGAACTTTTTGCTTCATTTAAAGAGTTTGGCAGCAGCATTTTGAAACAATTAGAAACCCCTAATGCTGGAGTGCAGTAAACCAGAAAATAGAAAATTGCAGTAGCCCTGTCTGGAACAGACAAATGCAAATTCTTTAATTACATTTGGCTGCAACACAATTCAGTAACACCTTACCGTTCTAAATTAATTAATAACATTACACTCCCTAGCACTGTATGTGACGATGACTGGATTCTCTGCCTTAGTCTTCCCAGTTGCTTAATTATACCTGATGTTGCCTGATGGTGATTTGAATGTGGGAGGCGCTTGCATAATTAACATAACTAGGGCATTTTTTTTTCAATTTATTTTCATTTTTATAATGCCAAATCACAACAAAGTTGCTTCAAGGTGCTTAACACAAGTAAGGTCTAACCTTACCAACCCCCAGAGCAAGGCACAGGTGACACTGGTAATGATGATTTGAGGAAGAAACCTCAAGCAGACCAGACTCAAAGGGGCATTGTTGGTGTGGACCCACGGCTCTAGATTGGGTAGTGTTTATAAAATAGGTAGCTGACATTTTTCAAGGATAATTTTTTTTTTCAGTTTTGAAAATGAATTGGAATGGCATGTGACTCCAGAATGTGTTTAGAACCTTAGACTGTAGACCTCAGGAGCTTTCAGAAGAATTCATCTGTTTTATTTACTGTTAATTATGTAATTTTTAAATGTTAATTGACTGTCATGAGGTATTTATAAATTGTTTAGGTACGTGTTATCATATACACACCATTATTATTACTTCTATATTACTACTTCTGTTTTGTCAACTGATTTTTAAATGGACCACAATGGAAATAAGTGTTTTCAGTTTCTTGTGTCACTCATCTATTTTTAACAATTTTACAATTATATACTTACATTGGACTTACTAAATCAGAACACACACACATTTAATATATAGATGATTTACCGTCCACTACTGTATTTGCACGTGAGTTCAGACTGTAATTATCAGTGTCCATTGTTCATTGTTGTTAGCTAATATTCACTTGCACAAACTTATTTTTACACACCAACAAACAGAGACGGTGGTGGAATACTTCAAACACACTTCTTTTCGCTCATGGTAATGGGAACACGACACTTAGCTAAACTGACTAAACCACAATAAATCAATAGCAATAACAACACTGTTAAACTACCATGAACCACAATAGCAACATTTAAAACCCAAAAACCCCAAGCTCCCATGGTACATTGCAGCATGACATCCATTGTTCAGTGTTCGCTAATTGTTCAGTGCTCACTAATTTCTCCAAAAATATTAGTCCTATTTCCATTATCACAGCCTTCATCCTTGAACCAAAATACATCAGCATACCAAACGGTTAATATCAGCTCTCCCCAATTTCTCCTTGTTAGAAGCCATACACATGTACGCATACATGCACACAGCCACTTGGCTATTATATTACAGATAAATTAAATTAAATATTTTATGCATACAGCACTATATATAGACAGAGATTGTCATGAAGCTTTACAGAATCAATAAAAGGGAGAAAACAACCACAATGCAATGCTCAGACTCATGCCTACTTGAGTGTTTTGCATTCAAGCAATATCCCAAGGTTGAATAAGAAAGTTCAGACTTAGGAAAGTGAGAGGCTCACTGGGTTTAAGTAGTGGGACAGTTATCTAGAGAGAGAAGATCCTAATGGATAAGGAGATAAGTTACAATACATGTTTCAAGAAGTGAGTAATTTTTAACACGTTTGTTTTTGAATTATGATTCCAACACGGATACCAATGCCATGGCCAGAACACTGCCATCTACTGGCATCCAGATGCTCATGCTGCCATGAACACAACTGGCCAGTAGATCGCAGTAGAGACTTGAAAACTTGCAAAAACAAATATTCCAGATAATCCGTGTCTGCTACGTTTAAGATGCATGGAATTTAATAAACGCAAACTGAATTTCAGACATATATATTACTCTGAAACAAAAACAACAGACAGTGTCTGACATAAACAGGACTTTAAAGAGCAAACAGGAAGCGATTGCAGTTCACAATAATTCCAATTGAAAATAATGGAGAAGCAACCTGGGTTTCTGGCATTTTTACATAAAACAAACACAATAACAACATCTATAAACCCAGAGAATATATTCACGAGAGTTTTAGACACAATATGCAAATGGTTTAATGCTGTTGCCTGTGTGAAGCCTGATCAGAGAGTCTCAAATGCATTTCTTCTGTCGTGAATGTACTGAGATTACCCATAATGCACCTGGACACAGCATGTCAACACTAAAACCTTCAAAATTAGTGCATTACTTTAAAACTAAAACATATATCTGATATTTCACTTTATAAAACTTCAGAGGTGACATTAAAGAAATTATTTATTTTTTGCTTTTGCACCCCCCTTTCTTTTCTGTGACCTGTTCTCCTTTGTTTGCAGAGGATAGAGTGGTTTCTCCTGAAACCAGCTCTCTTCTGTTTGCAGAGGATATAACTGTACACCTACTACAAAACATTTAACAGGTAAGTACTCAAGTCTTTGGTTTCAGACTTCATAAATGTTTGTAACTGTTAAGCTTTGTTCACCACACCTGCAAAAATATATTAGCGGTCTAAAATTTATTGGATCAAATTTACTGGAAGATAATTAGTCTGTTAATGGTTTTCAAAGTTATCTGAAAAGCTAATCCGATAATGAAACCATTAGCTTCGATAATTACCAGATAGCGGAACTGTGTCCACCACTGGAACTGTCTAACCAAAATGATCTAGTACAGATAGCCTGTTAGGTTTATTATCCTTCGCCATGTTGCCGTTATCACATTTTTCTGGTAACTAGCTCTAACCATCAAATTTGTCAACTCAACTCAAACTTTATTTCTAAAGCACATTTAAAATGACAGCGGTCCACAAAAGTGCTGTACAAAAAAGAAAAAAAATGCGCACCAAGTTACGCCCAATCATAAGTACAAAAATAAGTTAAAAATAACAATGAAATTTCAGCAGGCAATAAAATGAATAAAAAAAAAAAAAAAACAGAATGAAAAATTAGCATAAAGTATAAAAAATAGAGATGCAATTGCTCATTTTGGAAATGCCAGAGAAAATAAATTGGGTTTAAAAGAGGATTTAAAAGTCTCTTGGGTCAGGAACAGTCTAATATTGAAGGTGAGACTATTCCAAAGACTGGAGGAGCCGCCACAGAGGCATGTCAGCAAGGCATCTCCAGCAAAAGTTGGTCAGAAGACCTTAAGGCTCTGGTTTGGGTGTAATGGAGCAGAAGCTCGGAAAGGTATGTAGATGGGGCCAGGCCATTAAGGGCTTTAAAAACAATTAAAAAAAGCTTAAAATCAACACAATTTCAGGCCAGTGGAGAGAGGCCAAACCTGGCATAATGTGGTTGTGCTCTTTCTTTCTTTCTTTCCTGAAAGAAGATGAGCAACAGTGTTCAGAATAATTTGAATGCTGTTGAGAGAGGTCTGGTCCAAGCCTACTTGCAATGAAGGCATGGATAACCTTCTTGAGGTCAATTAGGGAATAACCCTGTTGTGTCTGATGCTTTGCGGATGTTCATGCTGGTTATAGGGTTGCAAATTGAGCTTTACCGGCAATGCCTAAGCAGAGCTGGTAAAAAGGAGTTTTAAAATGGCTACATGTGGCTGTATAACAGCATGAACATCCGCAAATGATCAGACACAAGGGGGTTATTCCCATTCTAATTCCACGCACACCTGTTCTCTATCTGCACCTCATCACCTGGGTGTATTTAAGCTCCCCATTGTGCCTTACTCCCTCACCAGATTGTAGCGCCTTGTGCCTCTTTCCAGCTCTGTATCTTGTATTTCCTTGCTTTGCTTTGTTTGCCTTATTGTGTTTTTTGACTACCTGCCTGTGTACCTCGACCACACCTAAGCCTGATGTTTTTGTTACTGTTGCTCTTTTTGGACTGTCTTTCTGTGTACTGACTCCAGCCTGTTTACCGAGTAAACCTGATAAAACAATCTGGCCAACTATGGACACAGCAGATGCAGATGACTTCCAGCTGGCGGTACGCCACCACAGTCGGCAGCTCGCTTAGCAAGAGGACCAGCTAGCCATCCTTAACTCAGGTATTAGTGAGTTAGCCAAGCGGCAGGCTTCTTTCATGGCCTCAGTGAGCTCTCAGACGGAGCAATTACTCACTACCATTAAGCATCAGGCTACTACCAGTACGGCTCTCGCCGACGCACCACTTCCGGGACCGTCGTTAGCCCCGCCGGCTTCTGTACCCAAGGTCGGTAATCAACTCTCCCGGCCTGAGCGTTTTTTCAGAGAGTCCGGGGATGTCAAGGCTTTTATTACACAATGTGAACTTCACTTTGAATTAATGATGTCAATGTTTCCGTCCGAATGGGCAAAGACAGCATTCATCATTACTCACCTGACCGGCCAGGTTGCAGCATGGGCCACGACTGAGTGGAGCCGCAGTTCACCATCTTGCTCATCCCTGGCGGCCTTCACTCACGCTCTAGAGCAGGTATTCCAGCACACCTCGCCGGGGCATGAGGCGGCGCGTTCCTTGATGAGGTTAAAGCAAGGCAGCCGCCGGGTGGCAGATTACGCCATTGATTTTCACATCCTTGCCTTGAAGAGTGAGTGGAACCAGGTGGCGCTCCAAGATGTCTTCTTCCGACATTTGAGTGACATCATTCAAGATCAGCTGGTGGCGATAAACTTGCCGAATGACCTCAATGATCTGATAGCACTGGCTATCCGGACTGATCGCGTCTGTCTGACCTCCCCCGCCGAGACAGCCATCATTCCGCCCAGCGAGTCCTCTCGTCTTTGGATCGACCATCCACTTCCGGCCGCTCTGGCAGCAATGCGCCGCCCAGCGCTGCAGAGAAGCCCATGCGAGTGGAACGGACATGCCTTTCCCTGGTGGAAGGACTTTGTTTTTATTGTGGTCAGTCAGGTCATGTTGCAACCCTCTGTCCAGTAAAGGGTGCCCCAGTGCGGCCGAGAACGGTAGTGCAGGGGAGTCAAAGTTCAATTAATACGTCCTCTCAGAATGATTTGGAATGTACTGTATTCATTGATTCAGAGGTTGATTCTAATCTCATGTTATCCTCTGTTGCCAGGTCCCTCCATCAGAAATTTTATCAGCTTTCATGCCCACTGGTGGTCCGTGCAGTGGACGGCCGTGAATTAGGCCAAATTGTGCATCGCACCCAATCTGTTCACATGACAATTTCCGGCAGTCATTCTGAACAAATTAGTTTTCATGTGTTTGATAATATGACTCACTCTGTGGTTCTGGGGCACCCTTGGATGCAACACCATAAACCTAGTCTAGACTGGACTCAGGGTAAAATTGAAGCATGGGGATCTTCTTGCGAAAAGTCTTGCCTGTTTGCACCTGAGGTTCCGACCAATGTTAGTAACTCTGATCTAGAGGGCATACCCGCTTGTTACCATGATGTAGCGCTAGTCTTTAGCAAAGCTAGGGCTAAGTATCTACCTCCGCATCAGGAGTACGACTGTGCCATCAGTCTTCTCGCCGGGGCGACTCCTCCCCGGGGAAAATTGTTTTCTCTTTCAACTCCAGAACGAGTTCGGGAGCAATGAATTCGTACATCCAGGAGTCACTGGATGCTGGGTTGATTCGTCCATTGTCATCCCCCGCTGGAGCTGGGTTCTTCTTCGTTGAAAAGAAGGATAAGTCAGTTCATCCTTGTATTGACTATCAGGGGTTAAATGATATCACAGTTAAAAATCGCTATCCTCTGCCACTGATTTCATCAGCTTTTGAGCTGTTAGAGGGTGTTAAAGTGTTCACAAAATTGGATCTTCGTAATGCCTACCATTTGGTCAGAATTAAGCAGGGAGATGAATGGAAGACTGCTTTTAACACCCCAACTGGACACTATGAGTACATGGTGATGCCTTTTGGGCTCACAAATGCCCCAGCAGTCTTCCAGAATTTGGAAAATGACGTGTCATGAGAATACTTAAATAAATTTGTTTTTGTTTACCTGACATCCTGATCTTCTCTCCCGATCTCCACACTCATACTCAGCATGTCCATTCTGTCCTGGCGACCTTTTTACAGAACGACCTCTTCGTCAAGGCAAAAAAATGTGAATTCCATAGGTCCACATTATCGTTTCTGGGATTCATCATCTCCGAGGGAGAGATTCAAATGGACCCAAACAAGGTGTTGGCAGTGCGTGAGTGGGCAGTTCCAAGCAATCGGAAGGATGTACAAAGATTCTTGGGATTTGCTAACTTTTATTGGAAATTTATTAGGAACTTCAGTACCATCGCTGCACCTCTCCATAACGGAACCTCGCCCCTTCAGGCATTCAAGTGGATGCCTGAATGTGATGAGGCATTCTGGGCCCTTGTTTTGTAACAAGGTTCGGTCAGATCGGCACACAGAAATGATCACACAGACTGCATTTTGCTAGAACAAACAGGCGTATGTTTATTCCCCACAAAAGCAGTTACATCAAACACAAGTGGTTGCAGCGCATAAAATATCTCTTTCTCTCTTACCGTGACGCCTTTAAGGTGGAGAGCCAACACCTTCGGCAGAGTGCGCTTGTCAACCGGCTGGGCGTTCCTACGCAACCCGCAGCAGACTCTATCGGAGCATGGCTCTGCCCCCTCTTTTCTAGTGTGTGCGCGAAGGGAGGGTGAGTGGCCATCTCAAACTCCCAGGCGCACATAATTCCTTTAATCAACAGGCATCTGAAAGTTATTTCCTCTTGCAAAAACATAATGACCCCAGCTCTTCACTCGCAGTTCAGAATGACCCCAGCATGCTTCACTCCCAGTCGTTAGTGGCTACAAAAACAAATTCAGTGTAATAATAACAAGTACATCATTAGGGTTACTTTAAGACAGGGGCAAAACAACATAATCTTTTCTCCACACATTCCACTCTTGGTGTTTTGCACCAGTCAATTTATGTAACCACTAGCAGATTCAGGTAATGCTGGGCTCCAGCCTATTCCAACGATTATGTCCTGCCATAGCATTTCCCACATTTCTTCTAGTGATTCACAAACAAAATTTTGAGTAATATAGTCTTGATTATACCTGTTCCAAACAATATACTCATATACAAAACCCGATGTTGTGGGGTCTAATGTGACATTATATTGGTTTACTCCAAAGGGATCATGACATAGCAAAGATAACTTCATCTCATACGCTGAAATATTACCCATTCCACCTCTCGCCGTAAACGTATAACATAAACACATGTAAAAATATTACAAAAAGTCATAACACATATTGCTATAATTAATAAAATTAAGGGCGGCACTAAGGTACTCCTGGCAGTGATGGACATCCCTGAAAAGATATCCCACCAATGGTGTGTTGACGCTTGCTGTACTAATTTTGCCACATGTTTTACCCATTCGCTAGCTATCAATGTAGACACCATGAGACTGGAGACGTTGGACGTATGTGACTCTATTAATTGCTGAATTTCCGTAGATTGTTCCAATGCGCATTTGAAACGCTCCAGGGAAAGACTCCATGGGGAATGCAATACATCCCATTGTACCGAAGTCAGCCGACTTGATACAGAATAATTAGTCAAACGATACGTCCGATCACCCCAGTGCCATAAATGCACATTGTTCAGGCAGCCAGTATACGGAACCGAAGGTACCTGTGAATTATTTTTCATTGTTGCAACACACAGAGCATGTGGGCCGATCTGCCACAACATTTCTCTTGGTGTTTCCCTAGTCCAGTCACAAAGTACAACCTCTGAGTCGGTTAGACATGGATTAGCATATCCAGTTTGCAGCACACAGGCCATACCCTTATCCGTTATATCACACAGTTTAGTATCAAAAGTTATATTGGTTTTTGGCTCTAACCACTCTCCATCCATATGCAAGAACCAATAACCATTAGTCGTTATCACAGGTAATACTTGATATTTACAAACAACCTTTGGTTGTATTACATTGTACTGGGTCCAATGCCCAGTACATACCGTTTTATTACATCGTGTAAATTCCGGATGCAGTTTTAACCATAAGGTATTGTTTATATTCCAAATCATCCTCCAATCATAATAGTTCCCTGTTGTAACTATATGCTGAAATCTTTCTCTTTGAGCTTCTGCATGAATAGTTTGTACTGCACATACTGTCCAATTTCCTATATGGGATAGATTTTTCAATGAATTGTATGTTTCATTCCATAACTTCAATTGCCATTGAAAATTCTTCTGCCATAAATCAGCGTTTTGTACTTGTCCCACCAGTGCTGTTGGTAACCACTCTCCTATCTGATGTAGTACCTGAGAAGAATACTGACCTGTGTTTGACAACATGGTTCTGGTCACTTCATTATCAACTGTATTTGATACTCCTAGGACAGTTCCTGTTCCTCCTAATAAAGTGTCATACCACGCTCTTCGGTGCCTTTTGCAAGTTGGAATATTTGGAAAGGTAACTTACCAATATACCTTTGTCTTCACTGTTGCTTGTGCCAAATAGGTGCAGGTATCAATTAAAGGTGCAACCTGGGTTTGTGTTGCCTTAGCCTCTGTTGGTAGTACCCACAGCATGTACAGGAATGATCTCCTCCCTTTAATTTCAGTACTATTACTGATCATTACTTTACTCCACGGTTTAATAGTCCAGGTGGTTCCATTGACATTACTACATGAATAACTTGTCATATTAAAAACACACATGTTCACCCTAGCACGAAGAGTGACATTACATCCCATAGTAAATACTGGTATATGGTGTCTGGCAAAACAGTTCACACATCGCCATAGTTTGCAATCACTAGTGAGATTAGCCACTTTACATGATTGGTTTGCTGAGCAGGTGTAATCATCTTGCGTTCTGTTGTTGGCAGAGTTCTTCCATCCTGTTTGGAACAATGATATCTCTTCAAGTTCGTTTCCTTCTGTCATCCCCCAACAACTGGAGACCATGGCACCACCTACAAGGAGGAGTATGACCCAGCAACCGACACCTCCAATTCTGGGACTTCCACTGGTTGCCATGGTGGCGCCCACCTCCTGTGGTTCTTGATCGCCCGATCAGCAACTCCCACCAGGGCATCAAGCCTAGACAACACAAGGGTAACTACGGGTAGAATGACGACGATTAGTCTTCTCTTACATAACACTTCGATACAGGCACATTTACCCATTTTTCTTCACCCTGATAGAGTATACTAACAGTTGCATCATTCCCTTGAGCTATAATTTCTGCCGCTTTAGGTGGTCCGTTAGGTTGTTTAACCCAAACTTTGGCACCTGCTTGATCTGAGGAACCAAAGCCTTGCGTTCCTCGTGTAGTTATTACTACGGGTTTTGGTATCTCCTGTACCAACCCCATTTCTGTGTTCCCCTGAATCATGATGTCATCGATGTAATGTGAGATCATCATTTTTGTTGGAATCTGGAACTGTTCCAAATGTTCTGCCACTACCCTATGGCAGATGGTAGGGCTATGCAAATAGCCTTGTGGTAATCTGGTGAAGGTATACTGTTGGCCTTCCCAAGTAAACGCAAACTGTTCCATTCTATCCTCTGGAAGTGGTATGGTAAAGAATGCGTTGGCCAAATCTATTACAGCATACCATGTACCGCTATGGTGTTGCACTCGTTCAATGATACTCACAGCTGTTGTGTGGGCCGCTGAAGAGGAGGTACTGCTGGCCCACCACCACTAGAGGGCGCCCTGCCTGGAGTGCGGGCTCCAGGCACCGGAGGGCGCTGCCACCTTACAGGAGCAGCCAGGATGACAGCTGTCATCTATCACTGGAGACAGCTGATCCCAATCACTGAGGAGGTATATCAGCAGGACGGCATCTCCACCTCATTTGCCGAGATATCGCTCTACCAAGGAGGTAACGAACTCAGCCAGCCCGTCATCATTTGTGAAAGGAACGTATTTGATAAGTATCCTAGTTACTAGACAGTGTTGTTTTCTGATTAGAGGTGGAGGTGGTGTTTTCCACCCCACGTGTTGTTGGGTGCAGCCGCACCCACGTCTGACTGTATCTGTTCCTCGCCAGCAGTACCGGATCCGACGAGCGGAGGCAGAGACCCCCTGGGAGTTCGGGACTTGGTGGTTCCAGTATTCCCAGGGTTCGGTGGCAGAGGAAATCGGGTGGTTCCGGTTCGTCTTGGACAGACGTCTCCTATCGTCGAGCCTGCCCACACGACACCGTTGGAATTTAACTTGAGACCGAAATTGTGATTTGTTGTATTTGTTGTGCGTGTTCACAACAGTAAAGCCTTGTTATTTGACTTTCTTCATTGTCCGTTCATTTGCGCCCCCTGTTGTGGGTCCGTGTACTGACACTTTCCCAACACACAGCATCAGGTACAGCTGAAGTCAGCGCCAGTGTATATTTATTTAGACCTCTAAAGTCCACAGTCATTCTCCATGAGCCATCCGACTTACGGACTGGCCATAAAGGATTGTTCCACTTTGTCGTTACTGGTTTTAGGACTCCTGCCTGCAAATACTCTTTAATAGTTGCAGTAATTTCTGCTTGTCCTCCCGGAATGCGATATTGTTTTTGCCTCCTAACCCAGTTAGCGGAACTACTGGTCCCTTCATTTTTTCTGGATTGCCATGAATTAATGAGGCCTCCGCTCCTGTGTCCACTAAAGCCAAAGTAACTTGAACTGATTTAATCCAATAAATATTCCAATCGAACATAGGGCCTAATATCACTTGTGGACCATTGTGTTAAATCTCGGCGGGCCACAAGAGCTTGACCATTTTCCTAATCCTCATCATAACAATCAAGACTCCGGGAACGCCTTCCCTTATTCTTTCCTTTCTTTCTATCTTTCTTGACCTTACGCGTAGCAGCTATGTGCACCATGTCGTCATCGGAATCCTCCTCCTCTTCCTCCTCAATGGGAGGGGCACTCGGCTTAACTCCTTTTTCTCCTACCTGCATGATCACCATATGCACAGCCTTCAACTCCGCCCACTGACTACTTTTTCCTTCTCCTAATTCTTCTAAAGATTGACCTAATTGTGGGTTGAAAGCTCCTGCTTTCCATCGCCTTTTTCCTGCTTGATATTGACAAGAACCATCCGTAAACCATGCTCGACTTCTCTCATCATCTGACAAATCATCCCATCTTTTTCCCACTTTCACAGGAGATTCCTCTAATGGTTGAACTTCAAAAGGTACCTCATCTTTCTCAGGAGCATCAGCTACTTGTTCATGCAACAGCGAAACCCCCTTCTCACCTGGCTTTACCCGCTCTGATAGATACCATTTCCATTTTATTACACTAGCCTCCTGAGCTGTCCCTATTCGGTGAGTGGTGGGATTACTCATCACCCATGCCAAAATTGGTATATGTGTCCTCATCATTACTTCATGTCCTGCCGTTTGCGATTCAGTTTCAATTAACGCCCAATAACATGCTAAAAGCTGTTTTTCAAAAGGCGTATAACGCATTCTCGCATCTGGGAGTTTCCTCGACCAGAACCCTAAAGGTTTTCGTATCCTGTTTTGTTTTTGCCATAAGCTCCAATTAGCATAATCATTTAGAGCAGACACTTGAAGTTCTACTGGTCCTGATTGCATTTTTCCTAAGGACACAGCCTGCTGTATGGCTTCCTTTGCCATATCAAATGAGCATTGTTGTTCCTCCCCCCATACAAACTCCTTTATCTGTCCCTCCAACTGTTTTACCTGTTGTTCTAACTTCGTCACTTTTTGTGACTTAGCACATTCTGATGAACGGACTGTGTCTAAAGTTAAGACTCGCTCCTTCCAAGCTTCCGCACAAATCCACATCATCTCTAAAATACCTCCCAATGGAGCTTTCGTTTTAACCTCCACCCGCTTTAACATCTCACATAAAACCGGTGGTGTCGCGGTGGGAATTGCTCCAGTCCACGGCCCAGGGCATCCCCCGCGTCTCCGTAGAAGCTGGCCTATTTCTTTAAAAGTAATCCCATCCCACCCCGGAACCACTTCTTCCTGTTGAGATGCCTCCTCCACATCTCCTTTCCCCCTTCTAAAACAAAACATTTCTGTGTGTAGTCTGAACGCACTTTATCCTGCCGACAACGCCAAAAATGTTTTGTAACAAGGTTCGGTCAGATCGGCACACAGAAATGATCACACAGACTGCATTTTGCTAGAACAAACAGGCGTATGTTTATTCCCCACAAAAGCAGTTACATCAAACACAAGTGGTTGCAGCGCATAAAATATCTCTTTCTCTCTTACCGTGACGCCTTTAAGCTTTAAGCCCTAAAGCAACGCTTTACTGCTGCCCCCATGCTAAACCTTCCTGACCCTGCACGGCAGTTCGTGGTCGAGGTTGATGCTTCCAATATCGGTGTGGGAGCGATTCTGTCGCAAATGAGTCCTAAAGATAAGAAATTGCATCCACGCACCTATCTGTCCCGTAAATTGACTGCGGCAGAATAAAATTACTCCATCGGCGACCGCGAACTGGTGGCAGTAAAAGTGGCCTTGGAGGAGTGGCGTCACTGGCTTGAGGGGACACAATTGCCATTTTTAGTGTACACAGATCATAAAAACCTCACTTGTCTTCGCACTGTGAAGTGCTTAAATGCTCGTCTTTTTCAGCCGGTTCAACTTTGTCATCTTGTATCGACCCGGTTCGAAAAATGGGAAGCCCGATGCCTTGTCCAGGCAATGCGATAAGGCCGATACACCTTCTGACCCCGGCAATATCCTCGCAAGTTATTTGTACCTGACGCCCTCGGGGGGGGGGGGGGGGGGGGGGGGGGGGTCGAGTGCAACAACGCTTTTGGTGGCCGCATATGGTTGCGGATGTTACTGAATATGTTAATGCCTGTCATAGTTGTGCTATGCATAAATCCTCATCACACCCACCTGCGGGCTCGTTACTACCTCTGCCCATTCCCAAACTGCCTTGGACAAACATTACAATGGACTTTGTAACTGGTCTTCCCCCCTCACGAGACAACACTGTGATCTAGTAGACAGATTATCAAAGATGTGTCATTTTGTGCCATTACCCAGTTTGCCTACTGCCAAGGGAACTACCGAGATTATGTTAACTCATGTGTTTCGTCTCCATGGTTTTCCCCAGGATATCATCTCCGACCGGGGCCCGCAGTTTGTGTCCAGGTTCTGGAGGGAGTTCTGTCACTTACTCGGGGCCACCTCCAGTCTCACATCCTCTTTATGTCACGTTCGGCTGGAACATACACGGTTTGGAGCCGCTCATTATTTTCACCGTCAATCCCTTCATCAGAAACTTCCTCATCTTCTTCAAAAGCAATCGATATGTCACTTAAATCTTTGCTATAATCGCTCACTATGCCTTCGCTGTCCGTGTCTGCCGTATTGGTAAACAGAGCCACACTTCGACACATTTACTCTCATGACGTCACATCCGTCACAGCGAAAAAGTAGGTCAACTCGGAGGCGGTAAATTCAAACTCTCAGATGGGTAACGAAACATCTAAATCCTTGTTCAGTGTAATTTTATGGTAAAAAACAAAGACAACATGTGGAAAAAGCTTTTTTTATTCTTCAAGAATATGTAAAAATGTCATGGCATGGCAGGGACCCTTTAAGGGTCCACTGCAGATTGCAGAGAGTTTCTGATAAAGCAACACAACGTCCAGCAGGAGACGCTGTGCTTCGACTCGATGTGCAGTTCAAAGGTTCCCTCGCCATCTCATTCCCACACATGGATTCCAACTCAGATTTAGCTTGGATTTTTCGGTCCAACCTTAATAGCCTACCATAGTAACAAAATAATATGCATAAATAAATTAAAATAATACATCAGGTAGCTTCTAAACCCAAATAAAATCCATTTTTCAGCTTAATTAGTGCTTATTATGGTGGTGCACTTTCCGTTAAGGCGGCAGAGAGAAAACAAAAAAAGGAAAAAAGAAACATCAAAGGGTTGCAAGCCCGTGCTTCAATTAAGACGTGAATCACTGTTTGTATCCACCAACTTGAAATAAAACAGCATAAATCAGCTACCGTAGCGTCCCATTTCCATTAAATGACCAATACATTGTAACAAAATGTTATTTGCTTGAAATGAAATAGTTTTAAAACTCACCAAGTCCTGTTCAGCAAAGTACTCAATGTCACCCACTCAGGACATATTGAAAAACAAAAATGACTTTGTCAAAGTACAACAAAGTCAAAGTACAAAGTACTCTCTTTGGTGTCACGTTTGTTTTGATAAGTTGATAGACATACAATGATATGATTCTCGCCCTTCACAAACAGCCGGTTCTCCAACAACCACTGCAGGACCTGACGTACATGCTTAACATGGGTCTCAGGATCCAGGGAGAAGATGAGGATATCGTCCAGGTATACAAGGTGTTACAAAAACACAATCTCCTCCCTGTGATTCCCAGACACGACCAATGTCACTGGCTGTGTCTGGTGTGTGATTAATGGGAGAAGGGTGCCATCTAGTGCCCGTACCAACAAAGGTGACGGTAAGGCCACCAGAGGGAGCCCAACCTCCCTTGCCCATCTGCTATCCAGCAGATTCCCCTCCGACCCCGTGTCCACCAGTGCTGGGGCGTGAAGGGTGAGATCCCCACTCAGGATCACCACTGGGATGCGTGCGGATTTTCGGGGTCTCCCCTCGTGATTGTTATGGCCCACCCAGTCTCTAAGGGCGGGCATTGTACTTTAACCGCTTGGGGCAATTCTTCTGTATGTGCTCACTCGAGCCACAGAAAAAGCATTCCCCGTGGGCCAGCCTCCATTGTCTATTCTCTGATTTTACTTTAGCCCTGCTCGTGTCCATAGCATCATCAGTAGGGGAGCTGTTGCCACACGGAGCTCTCTGGCAGTGGAGCGGGGGGACAGCGGCACCCTTTCGGACCCGGAAGGGAGAGGGATGACTCGTGCCCGGCCACGCCCTTCGCCTCGCTCCCGACGATGTTCCTCCAATCGGTTGTCTAACCGTATAACCAGATCAATAAGCCCATCAAAATCCCGCAGTTCATCCTTCGCCAGCAGATGCTCCTTCAGGACCGGAGACAGTCCATTTACGAAGGCAGCGTGGAGTGCAACATTATTCCAGCCGGACCTCGCAGCCGCGATGCGGAAGTCGACTGCATATTCGGCTGCACTCCAACACCCCTGTCTCATTGACAGCAGCACGTTCGAAGCGGTCTCGCCTCTATTGGGGTGATCAAACACTTGTTTGAACTCCCGCACAAACCCAGTATATGTCGTTAGGAGCCGTGAATTCTGCTCCCAGAGCGCCGTAGCCCAGGCGCGTGCCTCTCCTCGAAGCAAATTTATAACATAAGCCACCCGGCTGGCATCCGACGCGTACATAACAGGACGCTGTGAAAAGACGAGCGAACATTGCATTAAAAAGTCAGCGCACTTCTCGACACAGCCTCCGTACGGCTCCGGGGGGCTTATGTATGCTTCAGGGGACGGGGGGGGGTTTGTTGAACAACCACTGGAATATCTGTATCTGGCACTTGGGCAGCAGGAGGAGGTGCCGCAGCAGCACCCTGCGCGTGCGCTTCCACCTGAGCGGTGAGAGCCTCCATCCTCCGATTGAGTATAACGTTCTGCTCGGTTACCAAGTCCAACCGAGCAGTGAAGGTGGTTAAGATTTGCTGCAGCTCACCTAATACGCCTCCTGCTGGCCCCTGTGTTTCCATTGGTGGTTCACCTGATGGTTGACGCCCCTCAGGATCCATGACATGGCCGAGAAATCCTGTTGTGAAAAGTGTGATGACACGGACCCACAACAGGGGGCGTAAATGAATGGTCAATGGAAATACAAAGTAACAATTTAATGTTGTGAAAAGTGCACAACGGATACAGATACAATTCAATACTACAGTCAATTATGAAGTTGGTGTCGTGTGGGCAGGCTCGAGGATAGGAGACGCCCGTCCAGAGAAGAGTCGGGACCCACACGATTTCCACCGCCAACGGATCTGGAACACCCCGGAGCCGCCAAGTCCTGAGTCCCCAGGTGGCCACCGTCTCCAGCTGTCAGATCGGGTACTGCTGGCAGGAAACAGAAACAGTTAATAGTGGGTGTGTGTGTACACACCCAGTAAAACAGTCAGCAGGTAAATCCTTTTGGAGAAAACACCACCTCCTGATCTCACTACTTCCTTGAGTTATACGTGCAGCCTCCACTCAACGAGTGTAAGAGTGTAGAGCGGGAACGCCAACTCTTACCAACTCCCTCCAACTTGGCCGACAGTGGAAAGAGCTGCAAACTCAAAAGCACAGTTCAACAGCTACCAGCTCAGATGCAAAAATACGTCACAACTTAGCTTAGCTGAATTACACAACGGCTGAGTGTCTACTTGAACGGTTTGACGATTTCTCGGCAAAGATGTGGTGTCTTCTCCAGGGTTTTATGGGTGAGGTGTGATGAGGTGATAAGTGACAGCTGTCAACTCAAATTCCTGGCGGTGGTTGCGCCCTCTGGTGCCTGAAGCCTGCCTTCAGGCAGGGCGCCCTCTGGCGTTGGGCCAGCAGTACCTCCTCTTCGGGCGGCCCACACAACACATCCACTGGATACCAGCCAGGGAGGGCGAAGGAAATGTTGTTATGTAATAACATGTCTGTGGCACTGTACATGCGTCAGAGGCTTGCAGCACAACACAACTGAATGGGATGTCACCATTGTAACACATGTGTTATTACATGTTCACCTCCTAAGTCTGTAGCAGGTTTGATGTGGAAATGTTTGCCCAACACATGACGATATAAATAAACATGTAACTCACCTCCAGATTTGTCATAGCACCCTCAAGAAAATAATTACTCTATTATTTTAATTTAATTTCATCACATCTTTATAAGGCCTTGTCTACACTGAAACTGAAGTTCTGCTGTACAATATTTTTCTTTGTCATTTTCAAAAAGTGTTTGATTCAACAAATATCTCCGTTGTCACAGATCCAGTGAAACCACATGAAAATGCTGTAGTAAATATGCCAGGCCTGTATGTGGTGCTGCAATGCTTCCACAAAAAATGGAGACGAAGACGTGGGGCTAATGTAGCGACAAAAGATAACACTTTAGAAGCTGGCTCATGGATTAAATAATGTCTTTTAATCTGATCTGTTGCCAGAATTCATCATCACAGATGAAAACTCTTGTGTACATGACACCCTTGTTTTGGAAGATGACGTCTGGAAATGCGTAAATTAATTTGAGTTTTTAAAGAAGCCAATCAGCATCTCTCTGCTCTGGGTGAGTTTCTCAGACTGAGCTAGAGGTGGGCGGATCGATCCTAATATCGATACCAACGCTGGTATTGATATTGAACTATCCTCGTGTAAAAAGATCAATACTCAAGCTTTTGTTCTCTCCTGCACGCACTGACTGCTGTGCACGCAGATTCATCAAAGTCTACTCTTTGTCTGTAAGAGCAGCGCTGCACTGTGTCACACAGCACGGAGCAGCAGACCCTTGTATTGTAGTTTGTCAGCCCTCTACCTCAGGAGATTTTGTTTTAAGTTGTGTTGAGTGATATTTTTTAAACAAAAATGTTGATTATGATACTAAAGTATTTTGTTGTGTTGTCATGTACAATGTTTGGTGAAATTCTATCCTAGGTCTTTTGGATCCTTTGGATCTATGAAGCTTAAATATGAAAAAGTATCGGTATTGATATTGGCGATACTGGGCCTGTATTTACTTCCTATAGGATCAATACCAAAATACCCGGTATCACCCACCTCTACACTGAGCTGGAGGATGCCAGCACTTTGCCCCACCACCAAGTAAAAAACAAGTTAAATTAGACTGTGAACAACATGTTGTAGAGGCAGGGTGATGACATCATCCTTTCACTTTTCCACAGTAAGATGCTTCTGGCATTTCCAGATTTATGTGATTAGATAAATATTCCACTCATAAAAGAAAATAAACATTCATCAACAGAACTGATTGTTTTACACAAAATGAGTGTATTGTGACATTAAACACTGTTATAATAATAATAATAATAATAATAATAATAAGGCACCTTTCATTGATAAAAATCTCAAACTGCTACAGGAAAAAATAAAACCAAGGATAAATAAGAGAATAAAAACATAAAATCTTAAGATAAAAACAGTCACCAGTATGTAATAAACCAAAGTAAAATAATAAAATGGAATAAAAAAGACTAAGATGCAACAGATTCAAATTACTGAGACATGTGATAGGCCTGTCTAAACAGGTATGTCTGGAGACTTTTTTTTAAAGCTTCCATAGTTTGTGGAGCCCTCAGGTGATCAGAGAGGGAGTTACAAATATGAGGGGCACCCGAACAGAAGGCCCTGTCTCCCATGGCGTGACGTTTGGTGCAAGGGGAGATGGAGAAGATTAGCGTTGTATGAATGGGGGTGTGTGTGGGGAGTGAGGAGGTCTTTGAGGTGAGCGGGGGGCATTGCCATGGATGCATTGTTGGGTGATGAGAGCAATCTTAAAATGGATTCTGTAAGTGATGGGGAGCCAGTGAAGGTTATGGAGTATAGGTGTAATGTGCTCCTGTTTACATACTCTCATCAGAATTCTACCTGCACTGTTTTGAATGTATTGGAGCCTTTGAAAGTTTTTTCCAGCAATCCCAAAGAGAAGGAGTTAAAGTAGTCAAGCCTAGAGGAGACAAAGGCATGGGTGAGTTTTTCAGCATCAAAGATGATGTCGTACTTCAGTGAGTGTAGTTTCAAGTTGTTGAAATGGTGCCCAAATATCCACGAGCAGGTCCCGGAGCGCAGAGGATGGGTGGCTCCGGTGCAGAAAAAAAAAGGAAGGGCGGGGGGCGGGGCTTGTGAACAACGCTGTGCACCACTCTGAAAATAAACTGGGCATGTATTGTAGGCCTAACACTAGTCACACCAAATCCGGATAGAGTACAAATTCCTGTTTAATGATGTACAGTGGTCCCTCGTTTATCGCGGGAGTTACGTTCTCTGCGTTCACACCAGGCATGACGCGAGCGACTGCAGCCACAGGTTGCCATGTAATCCCTATGTAAGGACGCGTTTTGGCGCCAAACCGCGCAGCGCGATGCGAGTGAAGCGACACGAGTGAAGCGATTTTGAGCGTTTTGCACGTTTGTGGCGCGATATTGCGTCGCATCACGTCGTGTTGCCCTCCTCCCTATCTGAACGTTTTTGTCTCGTCGCCCTGCGATGACCAATCAGGGACTGAATATGTAGTGACATGGAGATGTCTGGAGTTTGAGTGAAGATGTGAACATGTCCTGTATCTGGTAGCAGCCTGTGAGCAGGACTTATGTCTCTTTTGTCCTTTATTTCACAATCATGACAGAGTTTTTGGAGCGAGCAGCAGCACCACAGCAGCGGGAGAGGAGTTTCTTTTTTTTTACGTGCGCGTGCGAGGGAATCATCCATGGAGATTATTTTACTTATTAACTTTTCGTTTTGTTCTTTCTTTCTTTCTTTTTTTTTACGTGCACGTGCGAGTGAATCGTCTGTGTGGAGAATATTTTAATTAACTACACAGATGTATAATAAAACAAATGGTGACTGGTTTCTAAACACAATTATGACAGAATTTTTTGGGGGAGTACCGAGCTGCAGCAAGCAGCGGAGTTTTTTTTTTTTTTTTAATTGTTTACATGTGCGCGTGTGAACGGGTCAGTTGGTCCTCAAACTGGGTCCCGCAGAGGCGGAAGGAACATTGAAAGCACCCGTCATGCAGACGCAGCTCCTGCAGCAAATAATGATACTCTCTGTATTGGGAGCTTTTCACAACAACTCGCTCCGTGTGAAAGGGCCATCATGATGACTTGACGCCGAGCAGAATGGAAGCTCCTCCTATTTGATGACGCACCGGGGCGAATTTTCGCAGCGAAAGTCCACCCAAGCAGAGCGACACACCGGGCGAAGGAGGCGCGTCCGTCGGAAATCTGCGAAGTAGCCTATTTTTTTACACTTATTATAGATGATTTAAGGCTGTAAAACCCCTCACTACACACTTTTCTCAAACAGGCATTAACATTTTCTCACTTCTCTCTTGTGTAAACACTCTCTTTTTTCTTCTGTGTGAGAAGATTAGAAACAGACACACGCAGAACACAATGCGCGGCTCTCCCTTCACTCACTGCCTCCGGGGGTATGGATGCCGGACCCGCAAAGAATCCAAGTCGTCTCTCGGTGACCATGGAGCTCTGCGGCTGCGGTCAACATCCGGATCAAAACAGCGAGTGTAGTCTCTGGACCTGTTGCCAGATTTGGCGCAATTCCGCACAGCAGACAGGAGGGTGGCGGTGTGATTGGCAGTGAGAGCAATCGCGGTGATTGTTTTTTTTATATTTTGTTAGTCAAGAGAGGTGGCGGATCACGGATCCAGTATAAATAGCTGGCGGAGCCAATGTCAGAGGTTCCGGAGCGCGCTCCAGCTTGCTCCCCCTCAAATTAAGCCCTGAGTGGAACTGAAAGAAGTGAAGTCTGTGTGGCCTAAAGAACTACCTGAGGAACAGCAGTAGGCACAGACAAACCAGTGACCTGGTGTAATTCCTGGCAATTACTCCTCAGAGATCATGGCCTCTGGACAGCAACCAAATCATTGATGCTTTTGCTCTTAACCACAACGACAGGCGCATTGTGCTGTTATGAAGACATCAATGGTAGGTGAAAGATTTTCTCTTTGCCTGCTGTTGGTATTTTTTCCTTTAGGTAACAGGTTACATGTGGAGGTCTGTGAATATTTGTATGCAGGGGTGGTGGCCAAGTGGTTAATGCACTTGGTTTCATTACATAAGGTTCCGGGTTCAAATCCCACCACTGCCACATTTCTCCATGTAATGTGGAGTTGCGTCAGGATGGGCATCCGTGTGTAAAACCTGTGCCAATTCAACATGCAGATCCACCTTGGATTTGCTGTGGCGACCCTGAGTGCAAACAAGGGAGCAGCCAAAGGGACTTACTAGTAGCCTAGGTTTGTGTGTGTGATTTTGGTCATTCTATATGTCATTAGTGACCGTCGCAGATGAGAATATGACTATGTGTATGCATGCCCGCGAATGTGGCAGAGGTTTAGCAGAGAGCCGTTGCGACACATGAGCCAATAGCACACTCATAAAAATGCCAAGCTCCCCCATAGCTCCTGCAGAAAAATATCTCTGGAGCCGCCACTGCTCACAGACACTGGAACACAGACAACACTAGGAACCATCACCAGGGGGAGTCAGAGGACAGACAGGCAGACAACCAACACCGGAATAAGGACAAACATTGTACAAGAAAAGACCAATGACTGAACACAACCCCAGAAAGACACAGATGCATACATAACACTATTGCTTTTAATGCAACTTAAAGCACTGCAAAGAAAAAAAAAAAAATGATGTCATGGGAGAGTGCTTACAGCCAGAAACCTTCCTTTTAAAGCTGTACATCAATTGGTGTGACAAGATAAATATTACTCATACTGTTGCAATTGTGTGGTTGCAGGTACAGCCATCACACAAATCCACAAAACACATACTATAGCCTGGTTGGTAATAATTCCAAGCCCCTTCAAATACAATAGCTATGTGAGAGCATAGAGCTTTATTCTTTTACAAATCTACTGGCATCATCAATCAGCACTGTCAAGTGAACAACTGACATATAAGCATTTTCCTGATATCTTTTATTCTCAGAGGTCGAGGTCCTGGAGACAGGAATGCCACTGCGAAGATAAGTGAATGTCTCCACACGTTTGACACGTTCTCTGCATATAGATTCACTTCTGATGTCTGACTCCAGAAAGTGATTGAAAGCCTGGATCTTTGTCATGTTCTCGGAGCTTTGTCAACCTACTTGGAGGTTGTTTAATAAATTTGAAAATCAGGATTGTAACTTCACAATAAAACAAGATTTTCTTGTGAAACAGTGATTTTAAAAGAAGAATAAAAAATCTAGGGATATAGAATTTTTGAGCACCAATATATTAGGGCAGGGGCGACATGTAAATGAATATACATTTTATATATTTTATATATTTTAAATATATACATAAATTTGTGAATTTACGGAATGTGCATTAACAGGAAAATAATATATATGGTTGCGGGTATTCAGAGCATGAACTCAATCTAAGAGCAAGATGAAACGAAAACTGCTTGTCTGAGATCAACTACAGTGTGAGCAGCATAGGTACCAAAACACCACATTTGTCATTGCTTTTGGAACTTAAGAAATTAAGAAAATAAACTGACACATTTTCTTTATTCCCAGAAGAGGTCTCTCTTCTTCCCTCCTCTGCAGTTTGGCTGTGAGGTGCGTGGGCGGCTCTCCCAGGCAAACACACACACACACACACACACACACACACACACACACACACACACACACACACACACACACACACACACACACACACACACGCACGTTGTGCACTGTATGCAGAAAACAAATGGTTTCAAATTTTTTGCACATGAAATGTTTGTTTTGTGCCTCAATGACATGATGTCTGTAGTTGACTGGGGTCCTGTCTGGGGTATATCCCGCCTCATGCCCTATGACTGCTGGAATAACCTCAACCCCCCGCCCCCACGTGAACCTTAATTAGAGTAAGCAGGTGTAGATGGTCAGGGCCATGTAGCCAAAAAAAAAAAAAAGAAAAAGAAAAAGTGAAGTCACTAGAAAATTGGCAGAAAAGTGATTGTTGATATAAAGCCATTCTTTCAGAGTTGAAAACAAAAACAATGGGACTAATCTGGTTAAATAATGGTTCAATTAAATTAATTAATAAAAGATACAGAGGCCTGATTATTTACAGTATTTTATACATTTTAAGGTGCTGGACCAAAAAACAGTCTAACACAATACATTAATTTTATACTTAAATGAAACCAGCTATGTCTTAATTACATTTGGGAGAGCTTTTTTATCAGACTGTGCTTTTTTTGTGCTGGGTAATAATGTCCAGCATTGCAGACTTGGTCTTTAAAAAAAAAAAAAAAAAGATGAGGAAATATTGGAAGATACAGTAAATGACAAATTCTTAAAATTATTTCAATAAATTTATTTTATATTATTCAAATAATAGCTATATTAAGTGAAAAATAATTATACATCAGTCAATTAATAAAAAATGTGAAATTAATTTTAAATTATTTAATTAAAATAACAAAAAAAAAAAAAAAACACCTTTGGTTGGCCCTACAATATATGTTGCCAGAATGTAAATCAAGCCATTTTACATTTATGTTTTGGCTTCTAGATAAACAGAATAAATGGTTTTTGTTTGGGTTTCCATGTTAGGGCCCCTTCACACATAGTATGAATAAGTACAAATCAGGGCGAGTCATGGCGGAACAGCTCATATGAGCGAACCACGAAAACATTGAGCAGGCATGCACGATCCCGCTGTGACGGTATCATGCATGCAACGGTGTCATGCGCAGTGGTGGGCACAGATAACCAAAAAATTAACTTTGATAACAGATAACTGAAAAGTTATCTTTGATAAAGATAAACCAATAAACTACCCAAAAATGTATCGGAAGTTACAGATAATCGATAACCGATAAATTCTGGTGTTGTCTATGGGACATCTGCAGTTACTAAAGAGTTGAAATTGATTTTTAACACGATCGCTTTTGAAAGCATCAAAAGTGGTAAAAGACCTAAAGAATAAGGAAGAATGTTTGACCATGCTGCCCCCTGCAGGAAGCAGCACAGACAAATCCTGAGAACCCCCACAAAATCAGCTACTTACTAATCAATCATTTTTATTTCAACATTCTGTCCCTGCTAGAAGCTCTTGTTTACAACAACACTCCCACCACAAAGACACAGCAAGAGCAGCCATAAGGCCAGCTTTCTATCAATTTCAACACTCCGGTCAGGCAGAGGTCTTGAAAAATAAAGTCATACTAACTTATGTTTTTTTGAAAATGCTGCTAGAATAACTCCATTAATGTCAATTCTGTCATTTGTACAAAGTTAAAATATAACATATATCTTTTAATGTTGAATAAGGCACTAATTCTGAGGTTTTGTAACAAACACAGACCGCAAAGCATTCTGGGTAAAAGTTCTAAACAGTGATTGGTTCAGTAAACCATTATGTAAACCAGCACGTTAATGTGACGTGTGTTGATTTAAAGATAAATGTGCTTTTGTAAAATATTCCATTTTTATTTGTAAAAACAGGCATTTTTACGGAACCCTGGAAGTGTCATCGCAATTGCATGTTTTAAAACTTTTATGATGTTGTAAAACGTGCACTCAATATTAGTAAGTAAGTAAGTAAATTTATTTATATAGTGCCTTTCACAGACATAAGGCCATGTACACACATTGTCGGGTATTTGTAAAACCAAATATCTTACCCTTTCAGTTTGGGGAAAAAACTTCATCCACACTACGTCGTTTAAAAAAAAAATCCATCCACATCGAAACGTATAAATGTGTTGTAATTAGTCTGCCAAACCTTTGGGTGGCGGTACTGATTAAAATTCTATCCAATCAGGAGCCTTATTCTCTTGTCGTCACTTCCACAAAAACTAAAAACATGGCACCAACCTCGTTCGTGTGGACCGATAAGGAGTTGGAATTACTTCTAACCGTAGTTTTAGAATACAAAGTTAACAAATATATGCACACAAAAAACGCCTGGACAATGGACAATACCAACACTTTGAGAGCAGCCATGTACCCAGACGTTTAATACTGCTATGAACACTCCTGGCCAGTAGATGGCAGTAGCGGCCCTGAAAAAATGTCAAAATTCCAGATAATCCGTGTCTGCTACATTTAAGATGCGTGGAATTTAACAAATGCAAATACACTAATGTCTATAAACCCAGAGAATATATTCACGAGAATTTTAGGTACTAGAGTTTAATGCTGTTATCTGTGGACCCTGAACAGTGTCTGAAATGCATTTGTCCTGTCGTGAACGTCTGAGATTACCTTATGCTACCCATAATGCATTGCTGCCTGGCACAGCATATGCTCACAAAACCTTAAAAATTAGCACATTACTTTAAAACGAAGACATATATCTGATATTTTCACTTTATAAACTTCAGATATGACAATAATTTTAAATAACTTGTCTAAAATGAGTGGTTAAAATTTGAACCATAAGTTAAACATGTATGCCTCTGGATGACTTGGTGACATTGTGATTATATTAATATGGTGTTAAAGAAAATGATCTTTTTTTGGGTCACCAGTTCTCCTTTGCTTACAGATGATAGAGTGCTTTCTGTTTGCAGAGAGTAGAACAACATGCTTATTAGGAAACTTTTAACAGGTAGGTCTCAACAGCTTTAACAGTTTTAAAAATGTTTTTCACTGTTCATCTTAGTTTAGTACGTTATCGGTCTAAAAGTTATCGGACGGTAATTCATCGGAAGATAATTAGTCTGATGATGGTTTTTACATTCATCTCAAAAGATAATCCGATAATGAAAACATTATCTTTGATAAGTATCTGTTATCGGATTATCGGAAGTGTGCCCACCACTGGTCATGTGAGCAGTATCACAGTGCGAGCAGCTGAGATGTGTTTCATTACATTGTGCTCTGATGTGGAGAAAAATAAAATAAATACCAGCTGTACGAGTATAATTAGTGAATATCACTGGGGTGGTATGAATAATAAATAAAAGGGGATGTGATACAGAACCCTGCAGTTAAATAACCTTGGTTAAATAAAAAATAAATGCCACTCACTGTATTCACACCTGTAAGCTCTGATTACCAGACAGAAACTTCACCACTGCCCTACAATCACTGTCTTATAACAGAAGTATGAAAAAAGAGAAAAAAAAACGTGTAAAAGTGTATTTCTACTGATACGTGACTGAATGTGGTGTATTTGTCGCACTGTTGGCTTGTCATATGGTCCTGTAGCATGTCCTCTCAGACAGACATTCAGATCACCTGCTGCGTCCACATGAACTGAGGGTCTATTCCAGCTGGAACAGCTTGTCAATGCGTGTGCTCTCCAGCCCGTCACAAAAGCAATATATGTTTTTATTATTTTCCATGTGAGAACAGCAGGCAGAGACACATGCCTCACGGAGGAATGTTGTAAGGTCATGTCCTTCTAAACACAATAGGTGTTCTCCAGCTGGGACATTCAGGAGCACAGACCACAACAGCAGCCGTTGTGAGCAAACATGCTCCCCCCGTCCGTTCACATGCACACATGTGCGAGACACATGCACCACATGTGTGTTGCTTTACCGCCACACTCGTGGGGTCACTTAGACAAATTTCACATCCAGCTCGACAGTGATTGTCTGCTGACTGTTTTTGTGCTAATAGTGTGAATGGCCAAACAATTTCTAAGTGCCAAATGTATGGTGTTAGATATGTGTGCGTGTCACCTGGAATTTGGCCGACACCTGCCACTAGATGGTTCGAATGGGCTCTTACAGGGCACACTCTGTCTTTCAGCCGCTGGTGTGGGCAAATAGTTGTAGCAACAGGTGTACAAGTCGTACACCTGTTGCTGTACACCTACAGTTTTGCACGTATTGCATACGATTCCTGCTTCATACACACTTCATGCACAATTCAACCACATTTGTACTGTGTGAAGGGGCCCTTAAGCATGTACAACCATGTTTAGTCATTAAAAAATGCACAACATGGTCCATTCAACTTACTGTAAAGCATCTGGATGTTCTGAAACTCTGAATACCAGTTATGTTGGTGGCAATTTGGTCCAAATGAAATATGCTTGTTTGTTTAGAGCTGCACAGTCAGGTGGTAACATATGAGCATGTTTTTTTATAGATGTTGTAAAATCAGAAACTATCTCTGACTCTTGCATTTGTCCATATTACTCCAACAAATATGCCGCTGTGGTAATTTCAGTGTGGAGCAGTTAACAAAAATGAATGCGCTATGAACAGAAGGCCAGTGAGAAAAAAAAAGTGCAGTTTTTTTCCTTCTTTCCTCAGACTTTCAAATGATGTGTGGGCGTTATCATCAACTTGTAATCCCCTTAGAGATGAGATATACAAGTCGGGGACAGAAGTTGAATTTCTCAACCATAAAAACACCAAGCAATTTATCTCCTCAAGGCTATGTGTGGGATTTGACTTCAGTGTCCCATCCTGTATTTCAATAGCATTTCTAAGGCAGCCATTGTTGTCTCTGTTTTCAGCCGTAAGGTCAAAATCAAGTGGTTAAATGCAGAAGCCTGGCATGTAAGCACTCTGCAGAAGAAACTCAGTAAGATCCACATTCTTAGCTGAATTACGCTGCAGTGACTCATCACTTGTTGGCTTTCTTACATCCTGTGTGGTGAAAGGTTAGATTCTCTGCTATGTGTAAAAAAAGCTGCAGTTATGTCTTTCAACATACATGTTTTTCTGCACACAAAAATAACCCTTTAAAAATTGTTTTATTAATCAGACCAATGCTACAATGAGAAATAAAGGTCATTTGGTTTTACTGTAAATGATTTATGTATATGTATATGATTTACATATATATGTATCCCGATTGCACATGTTCAGAAAGTGTCCCAATAACATAATTTATTTTGAAATGACCAAAGCGCAGTGAATGCATCAGCAAACAGCTTGTGTAGCCGCTGCGCTCTGATCGCTTCCTCCATCTTTTATGATGAAATAATGTTGAAATTATGTGGAAATGATTGTTATACAAAAGCTTCAGATATCTGTCGCTGAGATAGATGATGAGTGGAGTGGAGTTTTAAGCAGAAATGGAGTGATAATCCGTGAACCGTGGCTAATGACGCGTGAAGGCAGGGTGGACCAATTTTTAGGGGGGAACGTTCGGTCTGTGACACCAGTACACAAAAAGGCAGTCCAAAATCAGCAAACAAATCCAGAACATCAGGCAAAAGGCGTGGTTAAAAAAAAAAAAAAGGCAGTAGGTCAAAAACACTAGGAAGCAGTCAAGGTGAGGAAAACACAAGGAACATCGCTGGAAATGATGGCACAAGGCACAATGATTTGGTGATGAAACAGTGCATCCAATGAAGCTTATATACACCCTAGTGATGAGCTACAGATTAGGAACAGGTGTGTGGAAATCACCAGAATAGGGTGTGGCCAAACAGTGCGCACCGCCCACTACCAAGCATCAAGAGAGGCAGACAAGAGAGATAGAGAAAGACAGAGCCCAAGCAAGAAAAACCCAGCAAGAGAAATCACAAACAGCAGAATCAAATAAACCTAACTAAACAGAACAGAGCAAACCTAAAACAAAAAGTCCAAATCCTGACAAGTATTTCAAATTGTAATACATTTCATTTTTATTTTTCAATTAATTTTTTTTTTTCATTTTATATAGCACCAAATCACAACAAAGCCTCCTCAAGACAGTTCACACAAGTAAGGTCTAAACTTACCAACCCCTAGAGCAAGCACACAGGTGACAGTCGTAAGGAAAAATTCCCTCTGATGATGTTGAGGAAGAAACCTCAAGCAGACCAGGCCCAGAGGGGTGACCCACTGCTTAGGCCATTCTACCAAAAAGGTTCACAATACAGACAATTACAATACAGTAAGACAATTATAAGTTTTTCACAAAGTTTTACAGAGCTGTAGAACAGAAAACAGGAAATCAAAACAACATCTGCTGGATCAGCTTCAGTCTGCCAGAAAAACCACACCTAAGGTATAGTTCATCAGCAGTAAATCGACAGGAAAGTAGAGGAACTACTAAGGTGATCATTAGCCATGGTGGGCACAGTTCAGCTAATCTGATAACAGATAATTATTGAAGCTAATGTTTTTGTTAGCAGATTAACTTTTCAGATAAGTTTTAAAACCATCATCGGACCAGTTATCTTCTGATAAATTTAGTTCCAATAACTTTCAATCCGATAACATTTTTTTGCTGGTAAAGTGAGCAAAGTTTAATGGTCAAAAACGTTTGTAAACCCTAAAATCAAACATTTTAGTCCGTCTGTTGTGTGTTTGTAGCAGACTGGCTGCCTGTCACTTGCTGATGATGTCACCTTTACACGCAAAACGTGATTGACCAGTTGACGCAGGGAGCATTGTGGGTAGTGTAGTTCAGGTTCACTTTGGACATTACAGTGAGTGAGTCCGCTTGACACAAAAACAAAACGGACTGATTTTAACATTATTTTATTTCAGAGGTGGTCAATGTGGCACGGGAGAGGGAAGTCTGGGGTCTGCTAGAGCTCTTGTCTCCGTGACCCGATCTCGGATAAGCGGTTGAAAATGAGTGAATGAGTGAGTGAGTGACTCGGTGGAGGAGAGGAGCTGTCACGGTGAAGCTGTGTGTACAGAGGGACTTTTTGTCACGTTTCGACACTGTTTTGGATTTTTTCAAAAAGGATGCTTTATGTGAATTATTTATTCAGATGAATTCCGCTGAAACTAACAGGCAAGAATTTATATTTACTTACATGTATTTTACTCTGCCAATCAATGCATTAATGGACGTATTTCGGTTGTTTAAGCCGCAGGGTTCAAAGCATGTGAAAAAAGGAGCAGCTTTTTAGTTCGTAAATGACAGTTCTATCTAATAATAGAACAATTGTGACTTCTAATACTGTGTTTTATTACTTTTGAAAGATGATTACAGTGTTTGGGGTTTTATTTTTTTATTAATTCATTTGTTGTGCGTTCTTATGTGTTTGTGATCCTTAAATTTACCCAGCAGCGAAAAGTGAAAGTGAAACTGGTTTATCAGAAGCCGACAGTGTAATCTGATGTGGTCGTGTCCGAATCAATACTAAAAGTTATTGGTTGTCTGGAATAAAGATATTTTTTTTGCAGTTTATGGGTTTGGCATCATAAAAGATAACTTTTCGGTTATCGGATTAATGGTTATCAAAGCTAACTTTTTGGTTAGCTATGCCCACCACTGATCACTAGCCGCTAGCCTTAAGCCCTAATTTTGTTGTATGTATATATGTGCAATGACAGTAAAGGCTCTATTCTGTCCCATGTTAACTGCTGCACATATTTAAATGATGTTTCCTGTTTTTTTTTCAGTGTACTAATAACAGCTATATGAGTCCTCCATGTAGCATGTGCTGCTTTTTCTGAGCCTGCTACATGGATATATATATATATATATATATATATATATATATATATATATATATATATATATATATATATATATATATATATATATAAAGTCTAATGCTGTCATCAAAGAGAATTCTGACTTTTTTTTTTATTTTTGAAAAATGTTGCACTTGCCTTTTAAAGTGCACGTGGCCTAAAATTTATTTTCCCAAATATTCAAAAATCCCTCAGGTATACATAAAGAAATTGAAATAGCCATATATTAGGTGAGTTACAATACATAAATTTGCATTGAATTGCACGGTACACACATGATGTTTAGGTGCACAGAACTGTATGCAGAATACACCGTATGACTCTACACAGAATGGTTATACACACATGCATATTTCTTTCCATAAGTCACCAGCATTTGATCTTATTTCCATTTCTAGTTTCCAAATACTAACACTGTGAACAATGACTTAAATAGTGTGAGATTTTATGAGATGCCACCATTTGCACAAAAATCAAACAAAATTATAGTTGACAAGTTATTGAAGGTGGTCTGACTTGACAAACTGTGCGATAGGTAAGTAAGTCCCTTCGGCTGCTCCCTTGTTTTCCACTAAGGGTCACCACAGCAGATCCAAGATGCCTGCGTGTTGATTGTGGCACTTTTTTTATGCCGGATGCCCATCCTGATGCAATTCCACATTACATGGAGAAATGTGGCAGAGGTGAGGTTTGAACTGGGAATATTCAGCACTGAAAGCAAGTGCACTAACCACTTGGCGACCACCCCTGCCCACACACTGTGTGACAGGAGAAAAAGAAAAATCTAAAACAAAGAACATAAAACGATGCACAGTAAATTCATCCCAACATGAATGACAAGAGATGTAGTCCAATTCATAAACATTTAATGAATAAATTTTACATTTATACTTTCTCTCATAGTGTTAAAATGTCTGATAGGAGCTCTCTGCTGCTCACAGATTATAGCTACTGCACCAAACTCATACCAAATCTTGATGTCTAAACACAAATCTCAACCGAACCATGACTTTTGTGTACCGTGACACCCCTAACCATATATGAGTGCCGGCAAGACCGCCACAACCCGAACCCACTTTTTCCAGTAGATATATTGATTTCAAGTTCAAACATGGGTACACAATTCTTTGCAGACTCCAAGCAGTCCAGGGTTTGAGAAAGCCAGGGAGAATCCAGAATAAAATGCCTACAGTCAACACACACCTGTCAACGTTGGCTCAACTCCAAACCTAGTTTTGTGTTATTTGGTCACCAGTCATTATGACATGTTTAATCATTGTTACATGAGGAATGTGCTTTTTGTGGGAGGAATATAAGTGGAATTATATGAATCCAGCAAAACAAATAATGTTTATTTATTCATAATCTAAGTGTTCACTGTATTTATATGGCTAGCTGTATTCTACAGCTAGCCAGGCCCCTGTATTCAGTGCGGACCAAGGTAGCTTAGCCGCCGTTAGTTCCCTTCCAGCAGATCCCGAGCAGCCGGGAAAGAAGGCTGACTGGGTGACTGTGAGGAGGAAGCGTAGCCCTAAACAGAAGCCCCGTGTACACCGCCAACCCATTCACATTTCTAACCGTTTTTTCCCCACTCGGCGACACACCCACCGAGGATCAAACTCTGGTTATTGGCGACTCTGTTTTGAGAAATGTGAAGTTAGCGACACCAGCAACCATAGTCAATTGTCTTCCGGGGGCCAGAGCAGGCGACACTGAAGAAAATTTGAAACTGCTGGCTAAGGCTAAGCGTAAATTTGGTAAGATTGTAATTCACGTCGGCAGTAATGACACCCAGTTACGCCAATCGGAGGTCACTAAAATTAAAATTGAATCAGTGTGTAACTTTGCAAAACAATGGACTCTGTAGTTTTCTCTGGGCCCCTCCCCAATCAGACCGGGAGTGACATGTTTAGCCGCATGTTCTCCTTGAATTGCTGGCTGTCTGAGTGGTGTCCAAAAAATGAGGCGGGCTTCATAGATAATTGGCAAAGCTTCTGGGGAAAACCTGGTCTTGTTAGGAGAGACGGCATCCATCCCACTTGGATGGAGCAGCTCTCATTTCTAGAAATCTGGCCAATTTTCTTAAATCCTCCAAACCGTGACTATCCAGGGTTGGGACCAGGAAGCAGAGTTGTAGTCTTACACACCTCTCTGCAGCTTCTCTCTCCCTGCCATCCCCTCATTACCCCATCCCCGTAGAGACGGTGTCTGCTCCCAGACCACCAATAACTAGTAAAAATCTATTTAAGCATAAAAATTCAAAAAGAAAAAATAATATAGCACCTTCAACTGCACCACAGACTAAAACAGTTAAATGTGGTCTATTAAACATTAGGTCTCTCTCTTCTAAGTCCCTGTTAGTAAATGATATAATAATTGATCAACATATTGATTTATTCTGCCTTACAGAAACCTGGTTACAGCAGGATGAATATGTTAGTTTAAATGAGTCAACACCCCCGAGTCACACTAACTGCCAGAATGCTCGTAGCACAGGCCGAGGCGGAGGATTAGCAGCAATCTTCCATTCCAGCTTATTAATTAATCAAAAACCTAGACAGAGCTTTAATTCATTTGAAAGCTTGACTGTTAGTCTTGTCCATCCAAATTGGAAGTCCCAAAAACCAGTTTTAATTGTTATTATCTATCATCCACCTGGTCGTTACTGTGAGTTTCTCTGTGAATTTTCAGACCTTTTGTCTGACTTAGTGCTTAGCTCAGATAAGATAATTATAGTGGGCGATTTTAACATCCACATAGATGCTGAGAATGACAGCCTCAACACTGCATTTAATCTATTATTAGACTCAATTGGCTTTGCTCAAAATGTAAATGAGTCCACCCACCACTTTAATCATATCGTAGATCTTGTTCTGACTTATGGTATGGAAATTGAAGACTTAACAGTATTCCCTGAAAACTCCCTTCTGTCTGATCATTTCTTAATAACATTTACATTTACTCTGATGGACTACCCAGCAGTGGGGAATAAGTTTCATTACACTAGAAGTCTTTCAGAAAGCGCTGTAACTATATATAACTATACCAACACAGTGCAGAGTAGCTACCTAAACTCTGTAAGTGAGATAGAGTATCTCATCAATAGTTTTACATCCTCACTGAAGACAACTTTGGATGCTGTAGCTCCTCTGAAAAAGAGAGCTTTAAATCAGAAGTGCCTGACTAGGTGGTATAACTCACAAACTCGCAGCTTAAAGCAGATAACCCGTAAGTTGGAGAGGAAATGGCGTCTCACTAATTTAGAAGATCTTCACTTAGCCTGGAAAAAGAGTCTGTTGCTCTATAAAAAAGCCCTCCGTAAAGCTAGGACATCTTACTACTCATCACTAATTGAAGAAAATAAGAACAACCCCAGGTTTCTTTTCAGCACTGTAGCCAGGCTGACAAAGAGTCAGAGCTCTACTGAGCCGAGTATTCCTTTAACTTTAACTAGTAATGACTTCATGACTTTCTTTGCTAATAAAATTTTAACGATTAGAGAAAAAATTACTCATAACCATCCCAAAGGCGTATCGTTATCTTTGGCTGCTTTCAGTGATGCCGGTATTTGGTTAATGCTCAGTGAGGTAGGATAGTTTTAGACATGTAAAGACCGGTGAATGTTCTTAATTCATAATTGGGAATATTCTTAATTCATAATTGGGATTTGGTTGTGCAAGTGGAACTGTGAAAAAGTGTTTTTCACTGCTCAAACCATAACATTACAGGCTGATCAGGCCTGAAGGTCAAATTGCCCAACTGTTTTCCTCCAGAGGATTTTTTTTTCGAATATTGGCTGTTTCTTATCTCAATTCACAAAGACAATAAACTGCTAATCACAGGACTGAAGCATGCTCCATTCCCTCCCCCCACCCGCCTCCTACCCCCCAGCAACACTCCCCTTTCTGGTGCCTGCCTAACATCACTCCTTTCCCTTTCGGCGGGGGCGGTGCAGTTTTAGCTGCAGCCCACGTTCTTCCCCCCAAGCTGACAGCGGGGGGGAAGAACCTTCACCCACTTGCCTCAATTCGGGTAACGGACTTCTTCAAACTTAGTGCACATAAAGAATGTCAAATGTGTATGTGCTGTCTTTAATTCTGATGTGTGCCATTATTACGGTAAACAAGCAATAATTGTGGACTAATTGCTGTCTGAGGTAACTGGAGTGTAAACATAATTTCTGTAAACAGACTGTATTATTTATTGCACGTTGATATCTGTTACTGAATGTCTGTGTTTGTGGGAGTGGGACGCCATGGATGATGGAGGCTACAGCTCTGTGGAAAAAGCTGTTCCTTAACCTATTTGTCTGTGTCCTTATAGTGTGGTACCTCTTTCCTGGCAGCAGAGGAGCAAACACAGAATGTCCCGGGTGGCTGTTATCCTTGCAGATGGCCTGTGCCTTCCTCAGCATGCTTGCATTATTTAAGAGATTTTGATGTAGTTCTTATTTAAAGTGCAGTTTTGTAGAAATAAATGTAATGAGAGCAGTGTTTACTCTCACTATGGTTTGAGTTTTACTGCTGTCATATGATGACTCTGAAGCAAATTGATCATCTATGATGATCGATTCAGATGATTTTCTAGCTATTTCATATTGCTAATTTGATGCAAGTAGAAGAGTGAGGAAAGCCACCAAGACACCCAGAAGAAATTATAGGCTTATGCTGCTGTGATTTGAGAAATTGTGCACAGTGCAATCTTTGGATTTTGTATCACCAGTTATACAGCTTCATGTTGAAGTGGTATAGAGGAGGATTTTCTTAAAAAGAAGGACTGAAAGTTTAGCTACAATTTGGCAGAAGGTACATCTGAGATGCAAGCCTAGATTTGATCTGTTTTGATCTCTTCTAGTCTTCTTAGCTTTTACAGTATATCATTTATATCAAGTTGTAGAGATTTGCTTTGAGTTTGTGTTTAAGAAAGATAATTTTCAAAATTTTTATATTGAGAAACCTGATTTGTTTTTTGTTTTTTTTGTTTGTTTGTTTGTTTGTGTTTGTTTTTTTTTGTATTTGGAATGGTATAAATAAATTAAAATATCTGAAATACCAAGGGGCCGAATACTTTTGCAAGGCATTGTACATTCATTCCAGCTATTTTGAATTTTCCAAAACTCCAAATGTAAAAATATGGGTTACAAAATATATAATTTGTAAAATTCATGAAATGTGACAGAAAAACAAATCAATGCATTTCACAAATCTAAATAATATTTCAGCATTTTTTGAGGGTTTCCTTCATTTTTTTTTTTTTATATTGCCTAGGTATGTCTATTTAACAGTCATTCCTTAAATACACAACTGACAGTTTGGTGTGAGAACAACTGAAGAACAGCAGTGATATATGAGTATAAATTAACACAGGGCTGGTGGGAGGTTGAACTTACCAATAACTCCCATCAATCTCTGGAACAAATTATCAACTGTGTTCATTTAAAATCCAATTATCCTCATTATCGTCAATCACTTATGCATGTTAATGGTGCATGAAATAGCTGAACATTTTTATTTATTTTATTTATTTATTTATTTATTTTTTCCTGTGGCATTGAACATTTTGGGGTTGTGATGGGAAAGATTGGCCACAAGATGGAGACAGAGTTCTACAGTGATTATATTGATCACAAGGAGACGCCTCAAAACCAGCAAAGATTTAAAATAGCTTTCACTCTTTGGCATTTTTAAATGCCAAGTGAATATGAAACCTTTGCTGTAGAAGGGATTTACTGCACACTGAGTTAAAAAAAAAAAATGTACAGGACATTCAAAGTCAGTCAGTTTTGTGCTTATGCAGGACATGATGCTGAACTTTTATTGGACTTTGTAACCTTTTTGTCATTTCTGATTTTAAATTTAAGATGAAATAAAGGCGCTGATGGGATGCACATGCAGCCAAGTCCCCAAATGCTTTCAAGAACGTATTTATCTGTCAGCCTGTGAAGGAACCCTGTCAAAACCACCTTGTAAATTCCCTTGAAATGGCTCCATAATCAGGTTTATATACACAAGTGGACTGTTTCCCAGTTACAGCCCTGAGCGAGCTTTTACAAGTCATAAACAGCACTGATGACTTATTACACTCCTGACAGCAAGTACGCCGCACTGGATATCCTTCTTTCTTCTTCTTTTCTTTACATCCTAGTGAAAGTAAGTCCACTTTATTGTGAGAGGCTGACAAGGCTTTGTGTATCTTTTTAAGAAAGGATTAAGAAGAGTGCAGTGAAAGCCTCGGTTGTAAACAACTCGACAGTCTGCAAGCAGTAAACTGGGTTTAATCCCTGCTCTCTGATGGGTTTACCTAAACTCAAAGGTCATACCCTCATCAATGAGATCACTTTCTGTGAAGTAGTCCCTTTGGACCTTCCATCCCACCACTGTCTTGCAAAAATTGCCAATCATCTTAGAGACAAATTAGAGTTTAGATGAAATCAAACAAAAGACATTCCCCAGAAAGTAATGTCAACAGGCTAATTTTTAATGTAGTTTTTGCTAAGTGTGGGTTTGAGAATATATTCGATAACAGTTGATTAATGAATTTGAATGCTGTCACAATGCATGGAATATGGGCCAAAATGTTTCCACGATAACCTGCTCAGTGTACAAAAGGAAAAAAAAAGCCACCTTCATTATTTCAAGATACCACAATCCCACTGTTTCTTGAAATACACGCAGAGTGATCCTAAGGAGTGATGGCATATGTGCAAATTAAAGAATGGCACTTCATATTTAGCAATGTGCATGCAATATGAATTAATTTGATGAAGAGATTAGTAATTTTGTTCCGGATAATTAGTAATTCAGTAATTCGGATAATAAGTAATTCTGTTCTAAAACACTTTTTTTTTTTATTCCAACATCTGTTTTCAGTATATGTGTTTTTTGCTGTGGTCTCATTTGGCTGACAACGCAGATTTATATGTGCTTGTTCTCCTGGAAAGGTATGACTGGAACTCTGGTGCTGCAACTACAATTTTTGTTTTAATTGCCTCAGATTTGACATTTCAAATCTGATGCTGCTCCTTTGCACTGAAAGGAGCCAGTTGAGGTGGTTCGGGTATCTGATAAGGATGCACCCTGGGTGCATCCCTAGGAAGGTGTTCCAGGCACATCCATCTGATATTTCCACATTGGCCTAGGAACGCCTCAGGATCCTCCAGTCAGAGGTGGTCAATGTGGCCCAGGAAAGGGAAGTCTAGGGTCCTATGCTGGAGCTGTTGCTCCGTGACCCGATCCTGGATAAGTGGTTGAAGATGAGTGAGTGAGATTGGATATTTTTAGCATGTGGCTCGTTTCTCTGTGCATGATCGAATGTGTAGGTGCCTGAGTGTTGAGGACCCCAGTAGCTCAGGCCATGTTTCAGCTCACTCCATTTTGAATCTGCTGTGGTGGCCCCAAGTAAAAAAGGGAGAAGACCAAGGAATTTAATATATTCCATCATAAATGTGGGGTGCAGTCAGCTTTAAAACAGTGCTTAGATCATTTCCAAAGTATTACGTGGTGTCGGTATCACCATTTGGAGTGTTACTCTACATTGGTGATGCCGTACCATCCATATTCTGAATTCTCAATTTACGCTGTACAAGTTTAACAGCTGGAAACAAACTGTAATTACTTGAATGGCTCCAGCAAAATTAATATGTGGAGGCAGAAAAGGAGTTGTTAAGTTGTTAAAAAGGCAGTATGCCCTTCTTGTTGTGGGCTGGGGTGTTTGGCTGGCTTGGTTTTTGTTTTTCTGTTTCTCCCACCAGGTGGTATGCATTCAGGACTGAGTGGCTGAGTATTAGGACCTCACCCTGAACACCTGAGGCTTGTTTTCACATGTAGGTCATCAGGACTCACAGCTGTGGTGTATTCTGTCTTGATCAGAGATTGCTGCATTTAAACCTTGAATGCACAGTGTGTGACTGCCAGAGACTCGACCTTGTGAGCAGACATGTGAGATCGACATCAGGAGAACAATCTCACCATTACGGATGCAGAGACGGCTCCAGGTTTGACGCCACAGTCTGTGAAGGAGGATTGGGTGAGGTCTCACGCTCTTCAGCACACTTCCTGAGGTAATTTGGTTTTGGTGACTTTTATGAAGTAATGACAGTGGATTTGGTGTCCCTCACACCTTGTGTTAGTGAGCTGTCACGTTATGCTAATTGTCTAATCAGCTTCTGCTGCAGTGGAGATTTGAACTGAGTTGTTCCGTGCCTGCAGGGTGAGAAGCTGATATATATTTAAGCCAGGAAGTGTTTGCTGATTGTGTGCACCCTTTTGAGCTGTGTCTCTCTGGGTGGAGAGTGTTGGACTCACCTCATGTTTTCTTTCTTCACAGACTTGGTTTGTCGCGGCCACCTGGGGGGGTGTCGGCGGGGTCCCTGGGTCCGAACTGCTGTGGCTCCGGACCGTTTGCGCTGCTGAGAGCGCGCCGTGTTTTCACCTCACCAGACCACGGACATTTTTGGTTGTTTATCACTGCACTTATTATGATTATTAAATTCTGTTATCTTTTGAACCGTGCTCTGCTTATTTCGTGCTGGGTCCTGTCAAACGCTGGGTCGGTGCTCCGACCGCGTCCGACACATAACACTTCTGCAGAATACTGGCAATTTCTTGGCTGTTTCTATTTTCTTTTCTTCTCCTTTTAATGATTGAATACCAAACTGCTATTGCCCTAAAAAAAGGTGCTGGGTTTCATTGCTTGTGACTGCTACGTATCCCGTTCCTATTAATATGGCATAGTCTGAGTAACTTCTGTGTAGATCTTGTAGCAGCTGAGAGGATTTGTTGGACTAATCAGTGATGGTCAGAGCTGCACAGTTTGGCAAAACTATCACCTAAGAGCACAATTTTGAACTAAACCCACTACAGATCTTCATAGGTTGACAGTCCAAATTAAGCTATAAAAAACATTCCTCAGTCATGGAAAGTTCATGTGGTGAAAAAAGATTCTTGTTTCTTAATGAGAAACTACAAAATGTTCTTCGCTCTACACAGTTTAAGTTAAATGTTAAGGAGCCAGTGTTTTCAAAAATGTATTTTCAAATAGTTATATGTCCAAGGAGGTTTTATTTTAATTAATGTGACATACAGTCATGTCTATAAATAATTGTGCAGCTATATTTTTTTTTCTGATTTTGTCTCTGTACACCACCACAGTGGAGATCATAGGTGTTTGGCAGAGGACAAAAAAGCTGGAAAATACCATGATGTGACAACCCTCCCCCAACACACACACACACACACACACACACACACACACACACACACACACACACACACACACACACACACACACATACAGATAGAATGACATTACTTAAATACATTTAATATATACCGTTTCTTTTTATGCTTGAATTTTTTTTTTTTTTTTTTTTCCCACTTACCATGCAAGCCTGCAAAAACACATACAAACATTTTAGATGATACAAGAATGAAGCCATTTTGCACTCTGAACTCCGTAACAGACATGTATGTCTGCACTGGCTGCAACAGTCCTCAACGCCAAATGTTTGCAGTAGTAAACAGTAATTTTGGCTTCTCTCTATTAGCCTGCAAGCTGTGACATAACATGTTTCAGTCACACCATGACCATAGATCAGGCCACTTTTGACAAAATTTAGTTTCTACTGAAATCCAAGCATGATAATGTCAGTTCTTTTTGGAAACGTCAGGTAAAATTACAGCTCAGTTTAATGAAAACATTTTTTTCTGGGGGGAATTCTATAACCAATATTTTATTTTATATTTTAATATTTTACTGGCCATGTCATGGGTTTGATTCCCATCTGTGGACTTTCTTTGTGGAGTTTGCATGTTCTCCCCAGGTTTGCGTGGGTTTGCTCCCACATTTAAAGACATGCAGGTTAAGTGAATTGGAAACTTTATAAGAGTGGAGCTTGCTCTCAATGGGATTAACCTGAGTAAATGTATTCACCTTTTTTACAGCATCTACAGGAGGGCATGTGTGTGTGCATTCGTGAGCTTTTGAAATGACCGGAAGTTACCTGTGGCCACGTGTGATATGCATGCATGCTGACGTTCGTGAGATGTCTCGTAAATCACTTTAGAGGGTGTTATTAGGTTACAAAAACTGTTTTCAGTTATAGAATTGTTCATTTCTTGCTAGTTTTTACATATAGTAAATGGTAAATGGACTGCATTTATATAGCGCTTTTCCATCTGCATCACACGCTCAAAGCGCTTTACAAATAATGCCTCACATTCACCCTGATGTCAGGGTGCTGCCATACAAGGCGCTCACTACACACTGGGAGCAATAGGGAATTAAAGACCTTGCCCAAGGCCCTTAGTGATTTTCCAGTCAGGCTGGAATTTGAGCCAAAGATCTTTGGGTCGCAGCCCAACGCCTTAACCACTAGAACATCACATCCCCCTGTTCCACATAATATATGAGGAAGGTTAGATTTCCACAGAAAAGCAGTGGTTTTGGAGCAGATTCCGCCATGTTGGATTAGCAGTCACAGAGAGACCAGCCAGTGATGTCATGGTGCCTCTCTACTCTTATTGGCTGTCCTTCCCAGAATCCCTTGTGCAAGTCATTATGTTTACTAAATGACCTGTGTGCACCTGACTTGCACCCCCCACCTCATCCACAAAGACATCCACAAAACCCTGAAGTGATAAAACAAAAAAATAGATTAGATTTCAGATACAGTTATCTTGAAGCCGAGATATATTTTCTTGTCTGAAAATCCTCTGATCCACTCCACCACAAAGCTATGTCTGATGATACAGTCATCAAAAATAGCAGTTTGCATTGCTTCTCTATATAGGGTGTACATTCTGAGTGCCAGTCCCAAGCAAAGAGAAATGAGAAGGACTGTGTAAGGAAGGGTGTCCAGCAGAAAAAAAAAGTCACAAAAATATATGCAGGTCAGAAATTGAATTTCCATAATATTGTGGCCAAGGCCTGGGTTAACAGCCACTGCAACCAGTGCTGCTGCACTGCAGGGTGCTGGTGGAAATTGGGCTACTGCTTGGCGATGAAGAAGAAGAGGTGGAGAACATGTCCAGAGACAGCAGGAGAGGAGGAAAACTGAAAAGGTGAAAGTACATTGTAAAACGTTGAATGTTGGCAGTATGACATTTAAAGGGAGCAAGCTGGCTGATATGATAGAGAGAAGAAAGTTAGATATACTATGTGTGCAAGAGACCAAGTGGAAGTAAGGCCAGGAGCATCGGAGGTGAGTTCATGTTGTGGTATCATGGTGTGGGTGGCTACTGACATTTCGGCCTCATTTCTGAAGTTTTTCCATGTTTTGTATTTTTGCTTGCCTTCCTGAAACTTCTACTTACCTGCTCTCTCTGCGCTTCAAGTTTGCCACATCCAGTCCACCCATATTTGACTCTTCTGATTGTCCTATCCATCTGTTCCTGTCCTCTGCTATGAGACCACTCCAGCATGAATGTCCGCAAATTATCAGACACAAGGGGGTTATTCCCATTCTATTCCAATTTCATCAGTTGCACGGTTTATTTTTCTGTAGGTAATTCAGTCAGCGAGGCTTACCATCGAGGCAGCATCACTTCGACAGCTGTCAGGGTGTGGAGTAATCCATCAAATGAGAAAATCAATCAATACTTTTGTATGGTAGCTTAAAATCAACCATTTCAGCATTGTCTTCCCTATGCGGCTTTCTCTCGCTATGCAACTTTCTCTTGCTCTGAGCTGACACCGCCATTACTGACATCTGCGTAGCAGTGCACAAGGTCAGGGTGTGGAGTAATAAATGAAATGTGAAATGGTTGAATATTTTGCGACATTACACCCGATATTATACAGTCTGAAATCTCACACGATAAACCAATCAAATTTGCAGAAAAAAAAATGTAATTGGATTACAATGTTAAATAACTGCTGTTTGTACAAGCCATACTGCTACTGCCAGGTAGAGCTGGGCGATACTGGGAATTAAGTAAATACAGGCCCAGTATCATCAATATCGATACCGATACTTTTTCATATTTAAGCTTCATAGATCCAAAGGATCCAAAAGACCTAGGATAGAATTTTGCCAAACATTGTACATAACAAAATACTTTATTATCACAATCAACATTTTTGTTTAAAAAAAAATATCACTCAACACAACTTAAAACAAAATCTCCTGAGATAGAGGGCTGACGCGAGGAGAGTGTTGAGTGGACGGCCAGACTGAGCCTACCTGCATGGCTGTTGGCTGGCGCCACTGAGCCACGTGACGGCGCAACAACAAAACACCAGAGGGGGGAGGGTGCGCTGCTCCGTGTTGTGTGACACAGCGCAGTGCTTCTCTTACAGACAGAGAGTAGACTTTGATGAATCTGCGTGATCAGCAGTCAGTGCGTGCGGGAGAGAAGAAAAGCTTGAGTATCGATATTTTAACACGAGGATCGTTCAATATCAATACCAGCGTTGATATCGATATTATGGCCAATACCCGCAGCTGGCTCCACTGCAAAGCTTAGCCTGCTAGCAGCTAACAGGCTAATGCAACCAAGCACCTGTTTGACACGCTTAGTCTGGTCACATTATACGCGTCGTGGACCCCGGAGGACCTGGAGCTGCTCGGCCTTGGAGCTACCTGGACCCGGCGTTTCACTGTGATGAGCCCATAATTCACATAGTAAAGGGAAGTGCTTGCTTTTATCATTAATTGTGTGCTTGCCAACATTTTTTGCTCTGCAGTTTTAGCGTTTTAGTTAATAGAACGCGTCTCCTTCACAGCACCGTTAGTGGCTGAGAATGAGAGAGACCACTGAGTTCGGCTTGGAATCTTCCGAATAAAGGGAAGTGCTTGATTTTACCTCCGTTGGCCAGTGCCGGCCTTTGTAGATTTTTATCCTGGTTTTAGACCTGTAGTTGGGCTGATTTTGGGTTTTGTTTACAGCCTGGCTGTCCACGCTGGTTCCTGTTTACATGCGACGCTGTGACTCTACGTCATCACGTCCAGCAACGTGGTCGCTCACACTGGAACTCCCACTGTGCTGTTCTGTTCTAAAAAAACTTCTTTTAAACGTCATCAGCATGTTCCTGTCAGTATATATTTTTCTTTTTATGTTTTTATTTGGTCCCAGTGAGGAGGGCAAACGTGCTACACCCAATTTCTCTTCACCCCCTCTTATCTCTGTGCATAAAGGAACAATTTGGGACTTCAGTTATTGTCGTGATCATCTTAGAAGCCCAATATATTAGTCTACTGTCTGTCTGAATGAAATACTTTACTTACCATCTTTTACCAATACCGATGAGCTACAAAAGTGGTTCATCTCATTGTACTGCCCCTCTTTCAGCAGGGCAAGGGTTAACAGCAATGAATTGGTATCAGTACACATCTCTTTAAAAAGGAAATGCCTTATAATTCTCCTGCTTCTTCTTTCTGGAAATGTCGAGACAAATCCTGGTCCTGATATTAATATTTTACATACTCCAGAAGATTTTAAATCTAGATCTGGCCTTGGAATAGTGCATATGAACATTTGAAGTCTTCTCCCAAAGTTAGATTCAATTAAAGTTTGGGTGGATAGACTTACTTGTGACATTTTAGTTTTGTCTGAAACCTGGCTTACCCAATCCATTATAGACAATGATGTTGCAATTCTGGGTTACAACATTTTCGTTGCGACCGACCCAAAAAAGGTGGTGGTGTGGCCATGTATGTGAAAAACAAATTCAATACATTTATTTTATCATCTGTTTCACTGAGCAAACAGTTTGAACTTCTGGTCATCAACGTTGAACTTTTAAATGGTCATTTTCTTACGGTTGTATGCTGCTACAGACCACCCTCAGCAAATAATAATGCTTTGTCTGCATTTACCGATCAGCTTTCAAACTTAGGTTTTAAAGACATTTTAATTTGTGGGGATTTTAACCTTGACTGGCTGTCCACTGCTTCTGATAATTTTAAATCGATTTGTGATTCTTTTAATTTAGAACAACTTGTTAACGGCCCAACCAGACCAAATCCCAAACGGCCCTCTAAATCATCTTTAATGGACCTGTTTTTAACTAATGCCCCAGATAAGTACTCCGCGGTTGGAATCTTTGTCAATGACATCAGTGACCATTGTGGTATTGCTACAGTCAGGGAAACCAAACTCCCAAAACAAAACCCCAAATTATTTTAAAGCGTGATTTTAAACATTTTAGTGAACAGGCTTTTTCCATGACCTATTGGCTTTTGATTGGAACAGAATTTTTATTATTGACTCGGTAGAACTGGCATGGAAATACTTTTATGATGCTTTTACAGAAATTATTGATAGACATGCACAGTTTCGTAAATTTCGGGTCAAGGGCCGCTTCAATCCCTGGTTTTCAACTGAATTGTCCAATCTTTTAAAAGAAAGGGATGAAGCCTGGCCCCGGGCGAGAAAAACCAAGTCAGAGACAGACTGGGTCAGTTTCAGACAGCTCAGAAATCGGTGTACTGCTTTAATTAAAAAGGCCAAATCTGAGTTTTACTTGTCCCAAACAACAAAGAGCCTCAATGATCCAAGGAAATTCTGGAAAGCAATAAAATCAACTTTTGGAAAAATCCAAACTAATGATTTCCCAACTCATATTGTCAGTAACTCACAATTTATTACTGATAAATCAGAAATTCTATCTTGTTTTAATAATCGCTTTGTTTCATCCGGCTCTCTATTTGAGTCTTTGTATCCAAACTCAAACCACTCTAATAGTTACTCCCTTTCACCATCACAAAATGTTTCCCAATCATCTGTTTTGAGGCCTTTAACACAAGTCGAGGTTCACAGAGCACTAAAGCAATTAGATGCTGCTAAATCTGCAGGTCCTGATAATCTGGATTCATATTTTCTTAAATTATCCGCAGATTTTATTTCTGAGCCCCTCACACATCTGTTCAATCTCAGTCTGACTAACAATATCATCCCTGCTGTGTGGAAGACTGCATATGTTCTTCCTCTTTTAAAGGGAGGGGATTCATCAGTTTTAAATAATTACAGGCCCATTTCAAAATTATGCATTTTAGTCAAAATTCTTGAAAAGTTTGTTGCAGACCAGCTTAGACAATATCTATAAGAAAATGACATTTTAATTAATAATCAATCAGGTTTTAGAAAAGGACACAGCACAATGACCGCTGCTGTGAAAGTTCTCAATGACATAATCAAGGCTGTTGACAGTAAAAAAATTGCACTGCACTTTTTATTGATCTGTCAAAGGCCTTCGTTACCGTTGATCATACCATTCTCTTAAACAGACTCTCTGTGATTGGCTTTTCTAAAGAAGCTCTGGGCTGGTTTAGTAATTACTTATCAGGGAGGATGCAATCCATTCATTTCTCAGGGTCTTCCTCTCCGTTTCTTCCCATAACAAAAGGGGTTCCCCAAGGATCTGTCCTAGGCCCACTGTTATTTTCTATTTATATTAATAATCTCTGCTGTAATATATCCAATACATCTTGTCATTTTTACGCAGATGATACAGTTATCTATTGTTCTTCTGCCACAGTTGAACAAGCGTTTGCAGTTTTACAATCAGCTTTTAATATAATTCAGTCTCATCTGACGAATCTTAAACTGGTTTTAAATGCAGACAAATCAAAAGTAATGCTTTTTTCAAATGCAAAACGGTTACCCACAAATCTCCCCAAGATAAAAAGCACCGAGGGCACAGAGATAGAAATTGTGTCAACTTACAGGTACCTCAGCTTATTAATTGACCAAGATTTGTCTTTTAAACCCCATATTGAGGGCCTAGTTCGAAAACTAAAGATGAAATTGGGTTTCTTCTTTCGGAACAAATCCTGTTTTTCAATTCTTGTAAGAAAGCGTCTAATTTCTGTAACTTTTTTACCTTTGTTGGACTATGGAGATTTATTGTTCATGAATGCAACTTTACAGCACCTCAAGAAATTGGACAGTGTGTACCATAGTGCTTTGCGTTTTATTACTGGTTGTGGAACCCGTGTTCACCACTGTACACTGTATTCTATAGCAGAGTATCCATCTCTGTCTGCTCGTAGATTGTCACACTGGTTTTTATTTGTCTATAAATGTATTCTTGGGCTCCTGCCATCTTACCTGTGTGTATATATGTTTAAAAATCAACCATCTTACTGCCTGCGTTCCCAACAAACATTTCAGATGTCAGTTCCTCGGGTGAGAACTGAACTGGGAAAAACTGCTTTCAGATATGCTGCCCCCGCTTCTTGGAACAAACTCCAAAAGGATCTGAAATTAACTGATCCTGTGACTTTGGGTGAATTTAAATCTCTTTTGAAGGAACGTGAAACTAACACTATTGGACATTGTGACTGCTTCTAGTACATGCTGAATTTCACTGTGGTTTTTAATGGTCTTAATGGTTTTAATTGTTTTACTCTTGTGTGAAATTGTGTTTTATTGTTGTCTTGTCTCACCGTTGTAACAATGTTTTGGCTGTTGGCCAGGTCACTCTTGGAAAAGAGATGTCAATCTCAATGAGTTTTTTTTACCTGGGTAAATAAAGGAAATGAATGAATGAATTATCGATATTAGGATTGATCCACCCACCTCTACTGCCAGGTACCTCTGTGACCAGATTCTGCTGTCTACCGTATTTATATATTTATTTTTTTATATTATTCCTATTGATGATAACACATACTAAGAAAAGACTGTTCTACTATTTTTTTTTTTTTTTTTTTACACAGCTTTGTCCAGGAGACTGAGAGTAACAAAATTTCAAATATAATTCTCTATAATTCTGTGTATGCATTGCGGAACTGACAAAGTTGACTTGACTTGATACAGTTTTGACAGGCATCTGAATATAAATGTGACAAAAATTGAGTACTGAAATTTGTTTCACCATGTGTGACTCTGCATCATTTTGTCCTACTTCTCTGTTTGGACTGATTTCCAAAGCGTGTGCACATGCTACGATCTCTTGCCAGATTCAGAAACCCAAAATGTCATGTGCAGTTGCAAGTTCAGCCACCAGGCAGCCTTCAGGACTTTGTTTCATGACTTAGATATGACGTGTCATTTCAGTTATGTAGAGACAACAAAGCAGAGGATATTCTGAGTTGGTACTAATGATGAAGAGCTTATTTCACAATTGCATACATGACTCTACTATGTAGTAATAGAGGTTTATTTATGGGGATGCAACATCCAGGACATGTGTTTATCTGTAATTGAAAATTGAACATTTGTAACCTGTGTGATGTCAGCAATTTGTGCAAATACAATACAAATACAAGTGTATTCAAGCATTTTTTTTTTTTTTTTACCCCCAAACCAAAAAAATCATTTGAAAATAAAATTGCATGATAACACAGTCTGAGACATCTGCACATTATAGATTAGCCCTCTGCCTTTGGACTTTTCATATTCCCTGAGACTCTTGAATACAATATAACACAATTCCTCAACCTCAGAGGAGCTGCAGCGACACTTAATATGACCTTATCTTAAGTGCGTCTCAGCCATGGCACCACTCTGAGGAGATTTACATTAAATACGACGCCAAATCCTGTTTACCACTGAAAATTGAATGTCAATTTCTTGTAACATTGGTATGACTGCTGCTGTGTGCAGCTTTACATACAGAATGTATCAAAAGAATTTGAGTAACAAGGCCAATTTTTATTTATTTTTGCTATGCATTGAACACATTTAGATCTCAGTTCAAAAGATGTTATGTTCGGTACTGTTTCATGACATTCTGGTCAAATGATCTTCACATAGTCAGCATTTGATTGTAAACCCAAAAGAATTTGACTGGTCATTCCAATATTTTTGGATGTTTGTTTTCCATATGCAGAGGCCATAGCATTCCTTCAATATTGCAAAATATAAATAAATAAAAATAAGAAAACCTCAAGCTGCTGTCCAAAACAAAGTGACTGTTTCAAACTATCTGTTATGTGCCGACGCGGGTTGAGGAGCGGACCTGCGTTTGACTGAACCCAGCGCTAAATAACCAGGAAAGCGGTTCCAAAAACAAAACAATTTTATTTTCCCCTCTTGTGCAATACTCGGTGTACAACATAAAAGTGCGTTTGTCTGGCGGAGTGAAGGACGGCACGCTCTCCAGTGCCCAAAGGGATCGAAGCCCGGCGCTTCTGGACTCACATTCACCGCCAAACACCCCCCAGGTGGACACGACAAACTGACTCTGTGAAGGATAGAAGAGGTAAGTCAACAGCTACAACTAATATCCTTCAAAGGCACACACTATCAGCAACACATTCAGGTCTGAATTTAAGCTTTATGTAATGAGCAGCTTCTCACAACAGGTGGAGGATCATCATTCCGTGCGCCACGGCAATGAGAAGCGAGCTGCACAATTCTCATCAATGTTCAAATATACTGCGTAACAAAATACCAAATTACTGTTAACACTTATTCAGACAATCAATCACCTCTGATGTGTGCTGACAGCATGTGTCCCTCACCCGTCCTCCTTCACAGGCACGATGTGTCAAACCCAGGTGCGGTCCTCAGCGTCTCACAACGAACGTCACAAGGTCGAGTTCCCGGCAATTCTGCTTGAATCACTCATGGCTTAAACGCAGAACGCCATCTCATTATCTGCTTCAGCTGAAAGTCTTTAAGTCTGCACGTGAGCATCATCCACAGGTGCTGCGAGTCATTAGGCCTGCACATGAACATCCTCCACAAGTGCAGCCAATAATGTTGATGAGGGTGAAGGATTCTTCTGCCAGCACCTTCTCCACAGACAAAAACCAGTTTGCATACCACCTGGAGAGCAAAGAAAAGAAAACAACACAAAAACATCCAGCCAAACCCCCCAACACACAACACTATCTGGGGAAACATCTGTCATAGAACATCTTACTGCAACATTTTGTTCCAGTGTTTCAGAGAGTCTACACTTTAACATTTCAAAATGCATTTTGTAGAAAAAACCTTTCTAATACTAAAGCACAACATTTTGGATATGTTTTGTGTTTCCTGATTGTTTTTTCTTTTGAACATCCTGATTCTGTTTGGGATGTTGTATAAGGTATATAAAATTGTGAGATAGTTGTGTGAGGATTGTGGAGGGCTGTTACGAACTGTTCGTATACACCAATGCTTTTGACTTCTATAGGTCACAGTTAAATTTCCAACGAAAATTTATGTATTAATCCTTGTTTATCTTCACTGTGACCAAATTCATCTTTAGCTGAGCTTAATAAATTCCAAGACTGATGAATACATTCAGTATCCACACTGTGGAATATAAATTCAAATTTTGAAGCACATGCTTATCTCAAACAAGTTAAATATAAATATTTGGACATATTTAACATTAGTAGATAGGAATTGTAAACACATTTCTCTGCATCTTATTAAGTGCCAGTGGTTCTTTATCTTTCAAATTATCTGTGGTTGTTAGCTTGTCATTGTTTGGACAATATTGAACGAATATGAAATTGGGAAAATGTGATTAATTTCCCTCGTCTGCAATTATGCCATGACACAAATATGTTAATTATCATTTTTGAGGGAGCAGGAAATTATACTGCAGGACATGCTTGTGTTTATGTGTCCTCAGCCCAGGGACGTCCCTTTTTATAAAAATGTAATTTGTGATGCATTCCTAATTACCTGTGTGAAAATTGTACAGTTGTGAGTTTTTACCCAGTGCAATCAAGTGAATCTCACAAGATTATTCAGCTGTTTATTTGAATTTGTAAAGTATCGAGCAGACAACAGATTTAAAAAAAAAAAAAAAGTGGTGGAGCGCTTTGCCTTTAGTCAAAAAAAATGTGGTTACATTTTGATACAGTTGATGAAATGTTGAGGGGAGGTGATGGTCTAGTGGTTAAGCGTTGGGCTTGATATGGTAAATGGTAAATGGACTGCATTTATATAGCGCTTTTCCATCTGAATCAGACGCTCAAAGCGCATTCACCCCGATGTCAGGGTGCTGCCATACAAGGCGCTCACTACACACTGGGAGCAATAGGGGATTAAAGGCCTTGCCCAAGGGCCCTTAGTGATTTTCCAGTCAGGTGGGGATTTGAACCCATGATCTTCTGGACTCAAGCCCAACACCTTAGCCACTAGACCATCACCTCCCCTAAACCATCACCTCCCCTTGATACCAAAAGATACTTGGTGCAAATCCCAGCTTGACTGGAAAATCACTAAGGGTCCTTGGGCAAGGTCATTAATCACCTAGTTGCTCCCGGCGTGTAGTGATCCTCTTGCATGGCAGCACCATGACACCGGGGTGAATGTGAGGCGTTATTGTAAAGCGCTTTGAGCATCTGATGCAGATGGAAAAGCACTATATAAATGCAGTCCATTCACCATTTTCCATTTGTGATGCATATCCTGAACAAAATGCAAATATTAGGGCCCCTTCACACATAGCATGATTGAGGCAGAATGGCGCTCGAAGGAGGAGTCAAACGCCACACAGGAAACTCCACAGAGGAAGGCCACAGGTGGGAATCAATCCCATGACCTTCTTGCTGTGAAGCAACAGTGGTAACCATGAATCCACTAAGCCATCCCAGCAGCAATGGTGCACCCTGCACCGTTACATATTTGTAATGGTGCAATTAAGAGATGACTGAAGCCATTCAGCTTTACATGTATTGCATTGAATTTAGTGAAATCAAACACAAGTTGGAAATCGTTTCACAGCAAATACCTACCTTGCAAAGGAAGATGTTGGAGACCAGGGAATATTCATGAATTGGATTTTGACGGTCAGAGAAGCTGCAAATGGAATTTCTGTGTTTCTCTGCCTAAGCCAAAACATGGAACCCTTATCAGCTACTGATAAGGGTCAAAACGCCCCACTTGTTTTTCCTACAGAAGGATTTCAACGGCCTTGGTGAAGCATTCGGCTCCCCTCTTATCTGCCCTCCCCTGCTCTTGTCAAGGTAACTCCAGACTTTATGCACACATGGACAGAGACTGATACAAACTCATCTGCACACATGACACACGCCTCCCCTCTCTCACCCCTACCAACCCCCCATGTGTTTCTGTCCCTACCCCCCTACACTCCAGCCTCCACTCTGTCGTGGCACATAGCTGCAGCCCCCCCACTCAACCCCCCCCCCCCCCCCCAAGCTTGGCTGGCTGTGCGGGACTCTGCTGCGGCCTACACCCACTCTGCCAGAATTCAGACGGTGGACTGTTTAGCACACTTAAACAATATCAAATATATATGTGTTATTTTAAATTCTGATGCATGCCATTATTATGTTCAACTACTAATACTTGTGGATTAATTGCTGTATTTTTGTCTGAGGTAATTGGGTGTGGAAATAATTTTGTTGCTTTTGTTGTAATGACAATAAAGAAATCATCATCATCATCATCAGTGAGGGTTCTCAAAGATGTTAGCCTGCAACAGTACAACCCCAATTCCAATGAAGTTGTGACATTGTGTAAAATGTAAATGAAAACAGAATACAATGATATGCAAATCCTATTCAACCTATATTGAATTGAACACACGACAAAGACAAGAGATTTAATGTTCAGACTGATAAACTTTATTGTTTTTGTGCAAATAGTTGCTCATTTTGAAATGAATGCCTGCAACACGTTTCTAAAAAGCTGGGACAGTGGTATGTTTACCACTGTATTGCATCATCCACATACCACTGTCCCAGCTTTTTTGAAATGTGTTGCAGATATCCATTGCAAAATGAGCAAATATTTGAATAAAAACAATAAGGTTTATCAGTTTGAACATTACGTACGAGGTCTATTAGAAAAGTATCCGACCTTATTATTTTTTTCGTCAAAAACCATATGGATTTGAATCACATGTGATTACATCAGACATGCTTGAACCCTCGTGGGCATGCAAGAGTTTTTTCACGCCTGTCGGTTACGTCATTCGCCTGTGGGCAGTCGTTGAGTGAGGAGTGGCCCACCCTCTCGTCGATTTTTTCATTGTTTAGGAAAGGCTCAGAGACTGCTGCTTTGTTTGATCAAATTTTTTTCAAAACTGTAAGGCACAACTGAGTGGACACCATTCGATAAATTCAGCTGGTTTTTGGTAAAAATTTTAACAGCTGATGAGAGCTTTTGGTCTGGTAGTGTCGCCGTAAGGACGGCCCACGGCGCCTGACGGCGATCTGCGCTTCGAGGCGGCAGCATTTTGCCGTTTCAAGTTGAAAACTTCCACATTTCAGACTCTGTTGACCCAGTAAGTCATCAGAGTACAGAGAACTTTCAGAAGAAGTCGGCATGAGGGGTTTATTCGGACATTCCATTGTTAACGGACATTTTGTAATGAAAGAACGTGCGGGCAGAGTCGCATGTCAGGCCGGACCCGACCGCGGGGGGTCGCGACAGGAAAAACACCTCCGTTGGAAACCTTAACGGGCAAGTTGTTAAACATTTTCTCAGTTACTCACTTGTTGAAAGCCATCAAAAACCGCCTGAATTTTACAAATGGTGTTCAACACGGAGGTGTTTTTCCTGTCGCGGCGCACACAGATTCGCCGAGTCGTCACGGAAACGACTCGGCGAATTTGCGCGCACGTCTTTCATTAAAAAATGTCCTTAAACAGTGGAATGTCCGCATAAAGTCCTCATGCCAGCCTCTTCTGAATCTTCTCTGTTCTCTCACGACGTCCTGGGTGAATTAAGCCTTAAATTAGGATGTTTTCAGGTCGAAACAGGCTGACGACGGTGCCTGGAAGTGCTGCACGACGTCCCGCTCTGTGGGAAGTCCTTACATCAACAGAAACACCCCATAATCTCTCATCAGCCGTTAAACTTTTCACCGAAAACCAGCTTAATTTCTCGAATAGTGTCCACTCAGATATTCCTCACAGGTCCAGAAAAATGTTTGATAAAGCAACGCGCGCAGTCTAGAGCAGCGTGTGAAACAAAGGAATTCAGCCGAGAGGGCGGGACCACATCTCACTCAAGGCCTGCCCACAGGGAAATGACGTCACCGACACGCGTTAAAAAACTCACGCATGCGCACAAGGGTTCAAGCATGATTGGTGTAATCGCACGTCATTCAAATCCATATAGTTAAAAAAATAAAAATAAAAGGGTCGGTTTATTATCTAATAGATCTCGTAGCTTGTCTTTGTGGTGTATTCAATTCAATATAGGTTGAAGAGGATTTGCAGATCATTGTGTTATGTTTTTATTTACATTTTACACCACGTCCCAACTTCATTGGAATTGGGGTTGTATGAAGCAGACAATCTATGTAGAATATTAATAACTGCAGTCAATGACGAAACTCATGAACATCAATAAATTCTGAGTTTCCTCCCTTGGAATGCATTCCCTGGTCTTTACTGCAGCTTCCTTCAGATACAGCTTGTTTTTGGGGCTTATTACCTTCATGTATGTCATTCAGTTTGTGGTGCTCCTTTGGGTCAAGGTCAGGTGTCTGACTATGTCTTTGAAGAATATTCAATTTATTTAATTTGAGAAGCTCTTGAATTGCTTTCTCATTATGTTGTGGGTCATTATCCATTTTCCCTGTCATCAGTTCTGCAACATGTAGCTTACTCTTAGCAGATAGTATTGCTTTATGCATGCTAGAATCCATTATGCTACTTCCATCAAATTGGCCATGTGGTGCAGAACTGGTTATGTGGCATGTTTCTCAGGAGATGATTCAGCAAGCAAGTGCATCAGTGAGGCCCTCACTAGCTGAAGAAAGTCAAAGGGATGCCCACATTTCAATTTGCTATGGTAGATAAATGGCTACTTTATATAGCTGGAGATTGCAGAATGAGTGGTTGCCATTGAGGACCCAATGGCAAAGGTAGTTTCATGAAGTGGTTAAAGTGGGGACATGCTCCCAGACCTGACCATCAGTAAATCATCACAGCAATACATTCCCATGCCATAACACTGCCTCCAACATGTTTAACAAATATGGTATACGAGGTCTGTTAGAAAACTAACGGACCTTTTTATTTTTTTTTCAAAAACCTGATGGATTTGAATCACGTGTGCTTGCATGAGCAAACCTTGAATCTTTGTGCGCATGCGTGATTTTTTTCACGCCTGTCGGTTGCGTCATTTGCTTGTAAGCAGCCTTTGTGTGAGGATGGGTGTAGTCTCTCGTCGTTTTTTTCTTTGCAAGGAAATGGCAGAATGACTGGAGCAGCGCGACTGCATCAAATTTTGTTAGAAACTGGGCCACAGCCAGGTGGAAACCATTCGGATTATTCAGACGGGTTTCGGTGATGATCCTCTCAGCATCACACAGATTAAGGAGCGGTACAACCGGTTTAAAGACATCTGCACAACAGTGGAGAGCGCGTCGTGCTCTGATCGGCATCAACACGCTGAAACAACTGGATCATTTCCAAAGTGAATGCTGTGGTGATGTGGGACCATCGTGTGATTATCCGAGAAATTGCGGAAGAGGTGGACATCAGCATTATTTCAGCACATTACACTGTGAAAGAAGATTTTGCCATGAAAAGAGCGGTGGCGAAATTCATCGGCATGATGCTGGTGGCACAGCAAAAGCAGCTCCATGTTGAAGTCTCACAGGACATGCCCTGACATGCCCAGATCTTGCACCATTCGGAAGATTCAGACGGCTTTTGGTGGCTTTTCAGTCATGTGACTATCCGAGAAATTGTGGACGAGGTGGACATGCCACAACATGTCCTGTGAGGCTTCATCACGGAGGCGCTTTTCCTGCACCATCAGCTTCATGCCGCTGAATTTCGCCGCTGCTCTTTTCATGGCAAAATCTTTTTTCACAGTCGAATGTGCTGAAAAAGTGCTGCTGTCCACCTCTTCCACAATTTCTCGGATAATCACACGACGGTCCCACATCACCACAACATTCACTTTGGAAATGATCCGGTCGTTCATCGTTCACTTAACCTGCATATCTTCAAATGCGAGCGGAAACCGGAGAACCCAGAGGAAACCCACGCAAACTCCACATAGAAAGGCCACAGGTGGGAGTCAAGCCCATGAACTGCTTGCTGTGAGGGAACAGTGCTAACCACTAAGTCACTGTGCTAACCACTGTGGTTCTACTATGGCTTTACTAGTCATACTGTTCTTGAGTGTTACCAGTAGTTTGCACATTGTAGTAAAATCTATATACTGTATTTAAATTTATGAAGGTGTCTCTTGATTGTTGTCTTTGATGGTGATACACCTACATAATTCAGAGTATATCTGACTTGGCAAGATGTGAACATTTTTTTTTTTTTCTTCAACAAGGAATGCAGTCTGTCATCATCCACTTTAGTTGTGTTCCAGGTCTTTTGGTGTAACCAACAAGCAACTACCAAATGCATGTTTAAAACTTACAATCATCTTCAGATCTGTTGTCTGCTTAATGCACCATGAGATCTTGAGGTCACACCTGGGTCATAAATTGCTGGTCAGTTGTTATCCATTTATTTATGCCCTTTGAAAATGAAAGGACTTTGCAGAAAAAAAATTCTACTGGTTAATAGCATTTTTCTTAAAGACTTGAATTTCTGCCATATCAACCATTTATTCATTCATTCTGTACCATTTATCTGGGTCATCTCACACTTTCCTGTCCTTGGCCAAGTCCACTAACTCTTCATGAGGTGTTCCCAAGCCAGCAGGGAAATATTATCCCTCCAGTGTGTCCTGGGTCTTCCCCAGGGCCTCCTTCCAGTTGGCCCTGCCCAGAAGGACTCCCTAGGGAGATGGCCAGAAGTTATCCTTAACAGATGCTGGAACCACCTCAGCTGGCTCCTTTCGATCCCTTCTGGATCATCGACCTTTTCACGCTGTCCAGGAAAATAAACCCAGATACCCAATGAAGGAATTTCATTTCAGCCACATTTTCTGCAACATTACTGTTTCGGTATTTATTCAAAGTTCATGAACATAGGTAAGGATAGGAGCGTACATTGACTGGCAATTTAAAAGTCTCGCCTTTTTCTACATGGAGAAATAAAACATACATTTCATGCAGGCACTAGAACTCATAATCAGTGATGTAATCTCAGACACTCTCTCGGGCCGAGGTTAATCAGGCCCATAGCTTGCATCCCAGAATTGTTTACCCCCCAAAAAAAGAAACTGTCCTGCTAATCTAAAGTGACCTACTGGATTTCTCTGCAGCATCATTTGTTGATTTGATGACTCTCCTCTTTGCTTTAGTACAAATGGCCAGCATTGTAAATATGCTGAATGTATATTGTATTTTCATGGTTAAAGCAATTTACAGTAATGTGCCTCTCTCTGGCCCCCTCTTTGTCTCTGTCTCTCGCTCTCTCTCACTTCTGTGCGTGTTTGTGTGTGTGTGTGTATATATATATATATATATATATATATATATATATATATATATATATACACACACACACACACACACACAGTGGGGTAAGAAAGTATTTAGTCAGTCCCTGATTGTTCATAGGTACACTTCAACTGTGAGAGACAAAATGAGAAAAAAAAAAAAAAATCAAGGATTGTAGGATTTTTAAATAATTTATTTGTAAATTATGGTGGAAAATAAGTATTTGGTCAATAACAAAAGTTCAGCTCAATACTTTGTAACATAATCTTTATTAGCAATGACAGAGGTCAAATGTTTCCTGTAAGACTTCACCAGGTTTGCACACACTGTAGCGTCAAGGCACTTCACACAAGTAAGGTCTAACCTTACCAACCCCTAAAGCAAGCACACAGGCGACAGTGGTAAGGAAGAACTCCCTCTGATGAATAGAGGAAGAAACCTCAAGCAGTCAAGACTCAAAGGCGTGACCCTCTGCTTGGGCCATGCTACCGATGCAATTGACAAAAACAAATGTACAGGAAATTTTGGGCATCCGTGACGGTGCACTGAACACCTCTGGATGGAGCCACACCTACAAATAGAGAGAAAAAAACAGAATCAGGCATCAGAAAACAACAAATGCCGTATAATTTGTCAGCCTTAAGCAACAAGAGAAACAGAAGAAATACAGAGGTGATCGCCCGCCACTAGCCCTAAGCTTCACTAAAAGATCCAGACTTTAGATAAAGTTGAGGCCCCAACCTGCTCTCTTTCCTAATAAATGAATTTAAAAGGGTAAAAAGCATAGTAACATATTATGCCAGTATGCTAGCCATAAGAAAGGGAAAATAAGTGCGTCTTAAGTCTGGGCTTGAAAGTCTCTACAGAATCTGACTGTTTTATTGATGCAGGGAGATCATTCCACAAAGCAGGTGCACAATAGGAGAAAGCGCTTTGACACAAAGACTTTTTATTCACCATAGGGACACAAAGTAGTCCTGCACCCCGAGAATGCAGAGCCCGGGCCGGTACATAGGGTTTAAATAGGTCAGCTAAGTAGGAAGGGGCTAGTCCATGAATAATTTTACAAGTTAGCATTACAAGGAGCATTTCAGCCACAGACTGCTCCTTCCCAAGTGCAGCACCAACAGGCTGAAAAACCAGCCAGTAGACCAGTAGCAAACAGTTTTTTTTTTTTTGGGGGGGGGGGGGGGGGGGGGGGGGTAGTATTTATATTTGTGTATTAATATTTATATTTACAAATTGTTTTTCACTTTCACTTTTGATACTCTGTGCTTTTTACCCTGCAAGCTGCTATACAATGTTGCTGGAGCCTCAATGTTCCTGAGGGAGTCTTCTCAAGGGATTATTAAATTCTATCTCGTCTAATATAATCTATTATTATTACTATTACCATTATGATAATGATGATGATTATTATTATGTCAGCACGGTGGTTTTGTGCTTAGCGCTATTGCCTCACAGCAAGAAGGACAGGGGACTGCTTGCCACATCCAAAGACACATGCATGTTAGGTGAACTGGGAACTTGGGTGTACCCCGCCTCATGCCCAATTACTACTGGGATAGGCTCCAGCCCCCCGTGACACTTAATTGGAGAAGGTGGGAATAGAAAATGGATGTGTGTGTGTGTGTGTGTGTGTGTGTGTGTGTGTGTGTGTGTGTGTGTGTGTGTGTGTGTGTGTGTGTGTGTGTGTGTGTGTGTGTGTGTGTGTAATTGGGTCTAACAATTACCACACAGAACCAAACATGAATGTTTGGGATCACTTGACTGCATATACTCAGCTACACTTACATATGTTTTTGTCCAGGTTACAGATAATCATCCAGACTTGGTGGACAAGAATGTAGTTTTGTGCAATTGTAGTTAACTGATTTGAACTTGAAATAGAAATTTGGTTCGGGGCTTGATTTAAATTAAAGGGGAATGTGGAGACTTGGTAGAGGTATGCAGTCTTTGATACCTTTAAAAAGAATGATGCAAACATTACCCTCATTTCTGTCATTTCTCTTTCTACCAAACGTGGGAGCAAATACACCATTATGAGTTTCTCTCTCTGTGTGTGTGTGTGTGTGTGTGTGTGTGTGTATTCCGAGCCTTCTATTTCCAGCACAGCCTCCAAAATAACACCACTTTTATAACGTAACAAACTCCTTTGTATCATGTGTACTGCACACCAGGTAGGAAAACCAAAACGACACAGGGAAAATGAATTCTAATGTGAGGAAAATCACCATCTCTGCAAAGCATTCCCATTTCTAGTGGTAAATCCTCAAGTAAAATAGAGCCCTTTGTCTGTAAAAGTGGTGCATGAGGTGTGCAGAGGCATCAATCTGAGTGTGTTTGTGCAGCCGCGCTGGCACATGTACTCATTGTGGGGGGATTAGCACTGCTAAACTAATTCACTGGAGGAATAAAGGATTTCTGTAAACTCAAGATTAATTGGGATTATGCACTTAAACATTTTTAGGTCTTGTTGGGTCCGAAATAAAAGGGCAATGGAACACTTTTGAGTCCACACAACGAGGGAGGGCACATTTAGAAACTTTACACTCCTCACTCATAATAATAATATAGAAAGATCAAGCCTCAAAAATTACCACTTGTTTCATAATTGCCCTTTTGGTTTTCCCTAGTTTTATCCTGAAACAACTAAAGTGATAATCATGTGACAGATGGCTGTTCTGGAAGCATGTAAAACTACACCTTGTAGATTTCCAACATTATCTTTAATGGCATGTAAAATGAAGAAATAGATGGGGATATAATTCTACTGTAGTGCAACCTTTGGTCTTTGAGCAGATGTAGGGGTTCATGGTGAGAGTGTTATTTTTCTTTTCTTTTTTTCTTTTTTTTAAATCCTAGCAATTTATCTGCCCAATTTCATTTTGGAGGCGAGGGCAGTTCCTCTCCATTGCACTGGAAGTGTCCACAAACCCTATTAGCGTTTGAGGCTTCCACTCTTCAAAGTTTCAACATTCAGAAAACCTCTGAAGTTGTTCCTGAAATAGAATTTGATTGGTTGAAACAGTGGGAAAATATGGGAATTCAGTCAATAGTTTGATAAAATCGTGATTTTTGCCACAGTAATTTATATTCTGATCATTCCACTGAATATTTATTATTGATGTCATCATTATATAATTTTGTTTGAACAATATTTTTGCAGAGTATTTGTTGTGAAAGTGTAGGAACACGGACCCACAACAGGGGGCGCAATGAATGGACAATGGAGGAAGTAAAAAACAAGATTTACTACTGAAACAAGCACGAGTAGTATAACAAACACAATGTTTAGGGTCGAATCCGCTGGTGTCGTGTGGGCAGGCTCGAAGATATGAGACGTCCGTCTCAGTCGAACCGGAACCACCCAGATCTCCACTGCCACCGAACCCTGGAAATACTGGAACCGCCAAGTCCCGAATTCCCAGGTGGCCACTGCCTCCGCTCGTCGGATCCGGTACTGCTGGCAGGAGAGAGCAAGAACACACAGGAGTGGATGAACGCACCCAATACAGAGAGGGGAGAAGCCGCCTCCACCTCTTGGCAAAGTTCAGCAGGAAGGTGAGTACTTATCCAAAGAAGGAGGGTCTCAGTAGTCACCAGTCCTGAAAGGTTTAATAAGTTTGTCAATCACAGAATATGCTGCAGAGAATGTTACCTTGGTCTTAGGCGATATCTCGGCACTGAGGTGGAGACGCCGTCCTCCTGATATACCTCGGTGCTGAGTAGAAACAGCTGTGTTTGGTGATGGGTGACAGCTGTCACCCAGATTACTCCCATGATGCGGTAGCGCCCTCTGGTGCCTGGAGCCCGCACTCCAGGCAGGGCGCCCTCTGGTGGTGGTGGGCCAGCAGTACCTCCTCTTCAGCGGCCCACACAACAGTATTGGTGGTTTTAAAGGCTTGGGCTAATGATCTGAATACAGATGTATTGTCGGAATAAGTTTGTTTTTTTTGTTTTTTTTTTTCACGAGTGGTGCCATGAAAAATAAAAAATTCAAATTTGCAGAAATTTGATGCACACATCTCAGTTGAGGCAGGGACATGATGCATGATTGATTGCACAGAAGCATAATTTGTCCAGTTCTTTCCAGCCAAGCACAGAAGCTGGCATAGCTGGGGTATTGTTTTAGTCCTGAGTGACTATTCTCTGTCCATGTGTGAACAAAATAACTCAATGAACTGTTTGGTGAACTGTTTAAGAGTCCACCAACACAGGGTAATTTGAAAAAAAGAAGAAATAACTGGTGCAGCACAGAAATAAGTGCAAAAAAAGTCTTTAATAAGGTGCTGAAAGGAAAAAAAAAATGTTCAAAGGGAATAATGTTTCAATGTGAGAGTCACACAGAGTAATTTGATTTTGAAGGGGAAGGGTGGGGGGTGGGGTGAAAGTCAAGGTCACTTGTCAAGGTCTTAAATTTATCCCAAATGCATAGAGGTGTTTATAACCAGGCATGCAGATAACTGGTGCTCATGGTACTTATTCACACTAAAAATAAATGATGTGCAGCAAAAAGCAAGGGAGGGAAATGCTTTACCTCTATTATCATCATCTGTTTGCCTCCGTGTTCCTCTGTGCTTCATTCTTTTTTAGCACATAGGAGCACCAGTTATGTGCATGCTTGTTTATAACTGCTATTCTGGTTATTACACACACACACACACACACACACACACACATATATATATATATATATATATATATATATATATATATATATATATATATATATACCAGGTCTGTCCATAAAGTATCGTACCTTTTTATTTTTTTTAATCTATATGGATTTGATTCATATGTTTTCACGTCAGACAAGCTTGAACCCTCGTGCGCATGCGTGAGTTTTTCCACACCTGTCGGTGACGTCATTCGCCTGTGAGCACGCCTTGTGTAAGGAGTCGTCCCGCCCCGTCATCGGATTTTCATTGTCTGGAAATGGCGGAATGATTTGGGGTTTTTTTCCATCAGAATTTTTTCAGAAGCTGTTAGAGACTGGCACCTGGAAACCATTCGAAAAATTGATCTGGCTTTTGGTGAAAATTTTACGGGCTTCACAGAGAATAAGGTCTGTTAGTACAGCTTTAAGGACCCCTTTAAGGACCCCTTTAAGGACGCTCAGCGGCACAAGCCACCGGACCATTTCTAAATGGATGGCTCTGTGGATACGAGACCGTCGTGTGCTCTTTCTCTGGTTATCACAAGAGCTGGACATCAGCCATTTTCCGGCAGATTTCACTTTTAACAACAGATTTTGTCATGGAAAGCCGCGCGGAGGCTTCGCGCGTAAAGACCGATTCGCTTTGGAAGTGAGACAAAGGAACACCTCCATTTCGGCGTGTCAGAGGACAAGTTTGGACATGTCCAGCTCTCCACAATTTCACTGATACTTACTGGACTGGTAAGCATTGAAAGCCGAGATAGAGTCCTTAAAGGGGTCCTTAAAGCTGTACTAACAGACCTTATTCTCTGTGAAGCCCGTAAAATTTTCACCGAAAGCCAGATAAATTTTTTCGAATGGTTTCCAGGTGCCAGTCTCTAACAGCTTCTGAAAAAATTCTGATGGAAAAAAAACCCAAATCATTCCGCCATTTCCAGACAATGAAAATCCGACGACGGGGCGGGACCACTCCTTCCCAAGGCGTGCTCACAGGCGAACACACACACACACATATATATATATATATATATATATATATATGTGTGTGTACGAGGTCTGTCCATAAAGTATCGTACCTTTTTATTTTTTTTTTAACTATATGGATTTGATTCATATGTTTTCACGTCAGACAAGCTTGAACCCTTGTGCGCATGCGTGAGTTTTTCCACGCCTGTCGGTGACGTCATATATATATATATATATATATATGAAACACTCATGAGAAGACACAACACATTGAGTTGGAACTGGTGATTGATTTTAGTGAGATTCGGATTATTAAGACTTTAAATGTGACTCTGCATTTGACAGTTCCCAGAAATTGGAGCTGCTGAAATGCAGTGCACATTTTCTGTACTTTATTTATGCATTGCATTTTATATATAGCACACTACATTTGTTGCAGCCAGTCTGCTCTGTGTAAGCTTGATCCCATCAGGCCTCACAAGCTAAGTAGAGTGGGTCCTGGTTAGTACTTGGGTGTGAGACCTCTTCAGATGACAAGAGGGTGTGTCTGTTTCTCCAGGAGAAGCTGGACTCATGTCAGGAAGGGTATCCAGCATTAAATCTGTGACAAATCCCAATCCCGGATCTCCTGTAATGACCCTGCCCAAATGAACGCAGCTGAATATCTAACAACATCACTGCTTTTTTTAGCCTTCTTTATACAACCTATTTCCAGGGCCAAAATGGTACATCCACATAACTAATGACATGATTTCACCAGTAAGTCCCTTCATCTTCGTTTTTTTTTTTTTTTTTTACTCAGAATTGATACAGCAGATGTGAGATGGATCTGCATGTTGAATTGGTACAAGTTTTATGCCAGATGTCATTCTTGACACAATTCCATATTACATGGAGAATTTTCCAAATACACATTTAAGTAATTCAGATTTAAAGGCAAATTACTTCTACATGCAGACAAATATGTGACATATTCTGAAGGCACAGATGTTGTCAACATTTTGATATGCAATACACACACACACACACACAAAACGTCTCTTAAAAAGGGGAATTCCTGAGAGTATGCCAAAAAAAAAAAAAAAAAAGATCTCAGAGTGTGAATTAATGAATCTATTGTTGGACAAAGGTCATATGGAGTTACAGCACCTGTAGACTCTTGCACAGTCGAATGAATATGAAGTAATGAACAAATTACTACAGGTCAGCTGGTTCATTTGCATTTTGAATTTCACTCAAAACATCTCTTAGGGACCCTTCACACATAGTATGACTAAGTACAAATCAGGGCGAATCACGGCGAAAGAAACAGCTCATATAAGCGAACCACAAAAACATCGAGCTGGCGTCAGGAGGAACACGTGGTCGGGCAGGCCTGAACAATCCCGCTGTGACGGTTTCGTGCATGCTTGTGTACGAAACCGTCAGAGCGGAAGCATGTGTGGCCACATCACACAGCTACTGTGGGAAAAAAAAAAAAACATAGACGCCACCAATGGCATTCGAACCTCCAATTTACAAAAGCTCCGATTGTTAGCCAGAAACTTTAGCACTGCGCTACCATCACTGTCCTTTAAAAGGTGTGTTAAATGCCTGAAATCAACAAGAAGATGAACGTATTTAAAAAAATAAAACCACACACCATAAAAAACACCACATTGTATTGAATCCCTTTTATTGAGTGAACAATACAAGTATGAGCCATCTGTTCCTCTGTAGTTGACCCATGGTCATAGATCTACAGACAAGAAATTACATGAATGGAGTTCGCTCTTATCATGTCTACATCTGCTGGCCCATTGTTTCCAGCCAGTCCCGCACACGTGTCCGACCCAACACACATGTCCTGTTGACGGTGCTCTGCAGGACAGACACCGCGTCATGTAGAACAGAGCTCACATGGGTGACGTGACATTCAGATCACCTGCTGCATGTAATGATCTGACTGTCCATTTAACCTGGGGCAGACTGTCGGTGTGTGCGCCGTGTGCACCCTCGCTGCAGCCCGTTGCAACACTGATATATGTTATTATGTATGGCCACGTGAGCACAGCAAGCAGACAGTTGTAAGTTCATATCCATCAAAACAGGGTACGTGTTCCCCAGCTGGGACGTCCAGAACAACAGATCTCAACAGCATCTGCTATCGGTGGACACACCCCCTGTCAGTTCAGTGCACACACCAACGTGTCACTCTCTGTAATGTGATCATTATTTTTTTAGTTATTTGTTGTGTAGTTATGTATATAGGTAATGTAGTACTTATTAATGTACCTGTCCTGGCTGTGGTCTCTGTGCTTGTACTGTGACATGTCCTGTGCACTGAGCCATCATTTGAGTCTCTGGTCAGCAGTTAGGAGGTGGCTTGTCGTACTGTATGTGCTCTGACTTGGCTGTCCAGCCCCACATGTGTTCATGTCTGTACATAAATATAAGCATTTTATGCAAGTGTGCTCCCCCCCCACATGTGTAGAGAGGAGTGGGGGGGGGGGGGGAGCAACATGAAACACACATATGCCACATTTCACATCCAGCTCGAAAGTGATCGTCTGCTCACTAGTTTCGTGCTAACAGCGCGAATGGCCACACATTTTCTCAGTGTCAGGCGAGCGGTGTTAGATGTTCATGTGTGTCACCTGGAATTTGCCTGACACCTTCCACGAGAGGGATCAAATGGGCTCTCACAGGGAACTTTCTGTCTTTCAGCCACTGATGTGCATGAATAGTTGTAGCAACACATGTACGAGACGTTGGTAGCAGCTCCAATTTTTCACGAATGGCATGCAATTCCTCCTTCATGCGCTAGTCGGCTTAAATCGTGTTATGTGTGAGGGGGCCCTTACTGAGAACAAAAAACAAATCAATGTTGACTTCTCTGACATCTGCAGCAATCAGACGCATATACGATGCCTGCCCACAGCAAATACATGCTTTCTGATTTTGTTCATGAGCTTCATTGCTTTGCTATATGTTTCTACAAATCCACACAGGCACACAAAATCCAAATTGTCATGACAATTATTTGGATTATGTGTGCACGATCGGAGTTGGTGCATGAAAAACATATGGCAGGTGTAACTGAGGCATTCACTAAGAAACACGTTGTTACATAACTTGAGTGAATTAACCAGAATAATGAATGAGCATAAGGGTGAAACAGATGATTAACATCATGAGCCCAAGGCTGCTTCACACCCTTTATTTTCTAGTCTTAATAAACAATACAACATGACTCGTGCATATTACTTTTAACAAACCTAAGAAATGCCTCCCAGAGTAAAAAAAAAAAAAAGAAAAAAAAAAACACAAAGAAAGAAAATCCCTTTTCATGTCTTAGGTGGTCTGAAGAATGAGTCAATATCAATGATTACTGTGGTATGTTGCCTTGTGTCCTGCCTGGTTTCTGTTTTTTCTCTCTCTCCCCAGGTGGTTGGACACGGAGCTGAATGGGGATTATCACACCTGCCACTCATCACGGTGCACAGTATTTAACCCGGTTCAACACATCCACCTGCGCCAGAAACTCAGTTTCCTCAACCTGGTACCTGGCCTCTCTATCAGATTTGTATAGAGCTTTTGTGCATTCCTACGCAGAGTTTTTTCTGCTTTCAGGCTTGGCGTCCTAATGCTTCTACTGCTCTCCGTTGTTTAATTGACAGTTGTGAGTGCTCTGTCACTCGTGTGCTCATCCACTTAGCTGTCTGTCTTCTTCCTTCCAGCCTCTGTCAGCTCTGTGGATGACCACAAGGCCCCGATCATGGATCCATCTGAACCTCGCTTCACGCTGGACTCTGGACTGAAGGATACGGTCCAATTCAGTCCAGGCAGATCATAACAGATTACATTGAAAATAAAAATAATTTGCAAATATTGTAACAGCAGTTGAACAGTTTTTGGACCCATTGGATTCATCCATTCATTCATTTTCTGCCATTGTCTGGGTCACTTTGGCAGTGGAAGAAGCAGCTCAATCCACACTTCCCTATCCTCAGTCATGTCCACCAACTCTTCCTGTAGAATACCAAGCCAATTTTTATTTTTATGTTCATAACAGATTTAACTTCTTGTTATAATCCTTCAGACGAGCTGAGCTCTGATGCGATCCGCTGACGTCACCACTCGCACTGTTCACTGCTTGTTTACTCCACTTGATGAGCTGCACGTCGTGTTGGATATTAGATCGCGCCACATAGCAGGACATTTGTGCGTGAAAGATTTTTTGAACATTTCAAAATTCTCTGTGAACAAGAGCACACACCGGCGCCCCTCTGGTGTCCTGTATGCACCCGTTAAAGATGAGTTTACTCTCCAGCACAACACAGGTCGTGATGTGTCGTGAAGCAAAGGCATGCTCGTGTAAATGCCCCTTTACATTTACTTTGGTAGGGTGTGAAATTCACTTTGTTAGGTGTGAAAAGCCGTTTAGACTGTTTTTTGATTCATGCTACAGAACAATCATGTGCACCCGTCAAATTGTTCCAAGGACCTAAGTAGAAGGTAGTAGTTCCCAGTCCACCTAGCTGTAAACAGGTACTCGCCTTGGCTGCAAAAGTAACCTGCTACAGACTCACAAGCTGTCTCAGTGGAACCTTAGATACTTAACTTTTTCTTCTTTGGGAATCTCGCGGTAAGCACCGGCATCAATGGAGCTCAGAGCCTATGTAGGACTTACTTTTTTGTCTCAACAGTGAACTGTAAATTACACTGCCACCATTATCAGGTTGCAGTATCTCTCTTTCAGAGCTTAACTTTAAAACCAGGTGAGTTGTCTTTTGCTATCACATTAGTTGACTCAGACGTTCATCCATTAAAGATAGAACCTTGGAGTGTTTTAGATTTGACACCCTGGAATAGCATTGATGCACAATAAAAGTTATGCTTCTAAATGATGGAAGCATCCATTAAGTGCTATGCATTACTCAATCCACAGTAGTAACAGCGGAGGGTGTGTGTATGCGTGTTGTCATATATATATATATATATATATATATATATATATATATATATTTTTTTTTTTTTTTTAATATATGAGTGTTGTGCCTCATAGTGCATAATCTTATTTCCTCCTTGCATTCCAACAAGAACAAAGCAGCAGGTGAAAAAAACCCCCACGAGTAAGTCACCCATCCCAACTCATGCAATCCTCACAACGTCTCACGATCCACTTGATTATGGATGCTGCTAACCTCAGAGTGACACTACACAATATGAGAAACGATGAATGCAGCAGCTTGTCAACTGCATCAGCGACTGCAGGAACAAAAAACAAACAACCAGGGGAAAAAAAAATACTCAAATAGGAGTGACAGTTTGAAGGGGTATTATTGGAAATTCCTCTGAGCTGTTTTCTGATTGTTTATCTCACCGCCAGCCTCTACAGTTTGATCTCAAGAGGTTTAGTATCAAATCCTGGACATGACAAGTAATGGCAATTTATAGTACTAGAAGCAATGAAAAAATGGCCCATAAGATCATTCACTATGAGTTGAGCATTACGCCGTGAAAAAACATGCTCCTGGATCTGTCTTTGGATTTGTTTCTATATATGCACTCAGGTAAATAAGTATTTGCACAATGACTACATTGTGTGTTTTGCCTCTGTCCACCATAACAATGGAATTTTAGCTTTAATGAATGAGTAAATGAATGAATGATGATTTATTGTCATTACAAGTGCAACAAAATTATCTTCACACCCATTTACCTCAAACAAAAATACAGCAATTAATCCACAATTATTACTAGTTCAATGTAATAATGGCACACAGAATTAAAACAACTGCACATATGCATTTGATTGTTTATGTACGCTAAACTTTGAAAAAGTCTGTCATCCGAATTGAGGCAATGTGATTGTGGGAAACAGAAACACAGAGATAGAGACAAACAGGAGGAGAGGAGAGAGGAGGAGATGCAACCACCCTCGCCGGAGTCCCAAGCATATATGCTTGGGACTATATATATTATTTTATGGTATTTAACAGAAACTTTCATGACCTATTTGGGAATTACAACCATTTTTGTACACAATGCCTCCATTTTCAGAGGTCATGAGTAATTGATCAGATGAAATAAAAGTAGTATTTTTACCTCCGCCAAGAAGGCAGGTTATGTTTTCGGTCACGTCTGTTTGTTTGTTGGTTGGTTGGTTAGTTGTTAGCAGGATTACTCAAAAAAATCCTCAGTGGATTTCAATGAAATTTTTACCAGGCGTGTATATTGGCCTAACTTAGAAGTCATTAAATTTTGGTAATGATCCTGAACACGATCCAGATCCAGTAATTTTTTAAGGATTCTTTACCATTGTAGGATAGAGCCAATTTCAACATTTTGGTCACAAAGGCTGTGACAGGTGTGACAGGTCACAAAGGCTGAATAAAAATTAAGTTATGACACAACAATAATTTAGCATTTGCTTCTCCTCATTGAATAAACTTGTTATTGGAAAAAAAAAAAAAGTGTAGTTCATGCAGTTTCTTTTTACATTTGCTGAAGATCTAAGGGTTTAACCCTCTGGGGCCGACGCTGTCGTATATGATGACTGAGTCCAAGCTTTACTAAATTATAAATAACTTTTAATGATATGAGATAGAAACTTACTTTTTTTGCTTAAACGTTAACTCCACGGACTTTCGAGCCACCATCCACCATCTTTGTACTCCTTATAGAAGCTGTGTGATGACATGAGCAATGTGAGTGTCCGTCACATGGTTTTCCAAAATCCAATCATAGGGCAGATTCACCTCACGTGACACACCAAACATTGTTTTGAGGAGTGATGTGTTACTAGTTGGCCCATTTGAATAGCCCCCTGGCTGCTCCAATGCACCCTGTGCCATTACGAACAGCGAAAGTGAAAGTGAGCAGACGGAGAGCCTCTCATACAATCTCACATGCTCAAACAGTGTGGGGGTATCAGGATTGCTCGACTAGTTTTCCTGTGAATGTTACTGGATAAGCTCGTGGCAAACTCTCTTGCACCAGCGTAAAGCACTGTTTACCATATCAATGGAGCGAGGGGGAGGGGCCGCTCCTCAAACTGAATGAGCTGCGATGTGTGAATGTTGCTTTCAGAGCAGGAGAGAACAAACACACAGTCAACTTCATAGTAGTAGTTTGTGATGTGACCTTTGTGTAATAGCAAACAGAAATTGCATTGAGATGAAGACAAACACAATGCATAGACCATTTTGTATATATTGTTCAAAATGTACATTGGTGTTTATTGTTTGAACCATTTTGTTGTACAGTCTTTCACACAAGAGCCCAAATTACCTTTATGAAGTTGTCAAAACAGTTGTTTATTATAGTTTACTGTGTTTTGAATAAATGTGTGTGGAAAATTATTTTCCACTTTACTTTTCCCTTTCTTATTTCTGATTGTAAACCTGTATTACACTTATAAAACACAACTATAGCATATATATTTTGAAAGTACAGGTTGTCCTGAAAAAAAGAGACATAAAACTTGATTGTGGGATGCAGAGAGAGCTGTTAACAGCAATAATTAAACATTTATGCCACGTGAGTGAACTGTCCAAAAAATGCCCTCAGACTCCAGAGGATTAACCACTGAATCAGAAACATGACGGTAGATGCGTGAAACGATGTGGAATAAGTCTCTTTGCCAAAAGGTATTCCATGTGACGTCAGTGACCCTATGGCCTTGGCGGAGGTTTGCGCTCTCCGAGTGCTTCTAGTTTTAAATACAAATCATCACTTCTACAGGAAGTGTGTTTTAGACAATTCAAGGGATGGATATATGAATTTTTCCAAGTCACTGAATATGTAATGGAATTCATTTGCATCACTCAGTCACTCATCTTCAACCGCTTACTCCAATTAAGGGTCAGGTGGTGGCTGGAGACTATCCCAGCAGTCAAAGGGAGTGAGATGAGGTACACCCTGGACAGAATGCCAGTCTGTCGCAAGGCCACGTACAGACAAACAAACACATTCACACCCACACCTACAGACAATTTAAAGTTTCCACTCAATCTAACCTGCATGTCTTTGGATGAGGGAGGAAGCCGGAGCACCTAGAGGGAACCCATGCAAACATGGGGAAACATGCAAACTCCCCAGAGAAAGGCCACAGGTGGGAATGGATCCCATGACCTTCTTTCTGTGAGGAAACAGTGCTAAACACTAAGCCACCATGCTGCCTTCATTTGCACCTTTGATTGGTAAATACAAACAGTATGGTATTGATGAGTAAATATGTTTGGAGTGGACAGTTCTCAAAATCTGAGTAACTGTGCATGAAAAAGACAAGTGAGGATAGACAATAAGATGCCCATTGCATCTCTGAAGGTGTTTTCAGCTGCTGTCACTGTGGTTGCAGAAACTATTGCAGTCCTGCAGATTTGTCATCTTCATGGGAAACTGAAAGGACACAGAAGAATTTGGCATGATGTGAACTCAGCCACAGGTGTGAACTGGATCCAGGGCTAACCCTAACTGAACTCTGACTCTTACCTGGGTGGAGTTCTTCCGGAGTCCAAGTTCTCATTACCAACTGGAACAGAGAAGGATTTCTCTAAAAAGATGTAAAATTTCTGTTAAATTTTGCCAGAAGACAAAAGGGAAAATCAAACCTCACTTTGATCTTTCTTCTTGTATGGAAATGCTTCTCTCCAGTTGCACACGAAGGCTTAAAAGTCCTTTAGAGGTGTCACTTGTGTCTCGGTGGCTTCCCTCACTAGTTCCTCTTTAGTGCAGTTTCTCAGTTTTTGAGAACTATCTATTTCAGGCAGATGTATAATACTGTTTTTAAATGAAATCCAAGACATATTCAGCAATTTTTAAAATGTTCAGAAAATGGATTGGAAAATCGATGATTTGCATTAAAATATGTTAAATTTGATTACTTTTGGCCTCTTAATAAAAGAGACAGTTTGTATACAAAAGTCTGTTATTCCTCAAAAATTAATGTGATATTTTTGTTAAACACCTTCAGTTAATCTGCACAGTCTACACTACATGCTCATCTTAATTGTTCATTTTCAACTCCATTGTGTTGGTGTTGAGATGTAAAATCTCAACACACAGACCAGGCCACAGAGCCTTCTCTTATTGTGCCACTGTTTTGTGGAATGATCTCCCTGCATCAATAAAACAGTCATATTCTGTAGAGACTTTCAAGTCCAGACTTAACACACATTTATTCTCTCTTCCATATGGCTAGCATACTGGCATAGTATGGTACTATGCTTTCTACCCTTTTAAATTAATTTTTATTAGTAAACAGAGTGGGTCTCAGCCTCAAATGTATCTAAAGTCTGGGTCTGTTAGTGAAGCATAGGGCTGGTGGCTGGCGATCACCTTAGTATTTCTTCTGCTTTCCTGTTGCTTAATGCTGACAAATTAGAATCAGAATCACCTTTATTGTCATTGTAATTTACATTGCAACGACATTTGAGTGCAACTCTAAAAGTTGCTTATCAGAGGTGCGAGTAATTATTAGCCAAATAAAAGATAATAAAATTAAATTTAACAAAATAAATTATCTAAATATATGTACAACTGCAAATCAAATGTGGACACAATATAAAATGTAAAACAAGAAATTATGTACAACTGTGGAATGATATTGCACGGGAAAATATTGCATTTTCTAGTCAGGTGTTTTTTTGTTTTGTTTTGTTTTTGTTTTGTTTTTTTTTTTTCCCTCTGTCTGAGATGTGGCTGGCTCCACGTGCTGGATTTGATGATTTCTGTGGCGGACGCAGGAATAGATCCAATGAGGTGCTTGACGAACACCCTCCCCAACCCCCTCCCCTCCTGATGGTGGACTGGATGCCTGCATGGACTCTCATATGTTGTTGTTGTAAAGGTTTTTTGGTAGAATGCCCTAAGCAGTGGGTTACCCCTTTGAGTCTGGTCTACTTGAGGTTTCTTCCTCAATATAATCAGAGGGAATTTTTCCTTACCACTGTCACCTGTGTGCTTGCTCTAGGGGTTGGTAAGGTTAGACCTTATTTGTGTGAAGCACCTTGAGGCAGCTTTGTTGTGATTTGGTGGTATATAAACTAAATTGAAAATCACTACCACTGGGTCAGTCTCTAAATAATTATGGTCCTAAATGTAGCAGAATACCATGTTTGAAATCATTACTTACAGCAAGGGGTAAATTAAGAATTCACCATTTTCACTTGTTGCCTAACGGAGAGCAAACAGAAACATGGCCAAGTACAATACTTGTCTGGAACACATTACAGGTTTTCATATAAACATGATTTCGGGTCAAGTGACAGCTAACTGTTCTTCAGTGATGTGGAAGATCAGTGTGTATAAATACCGGACTTTCCTGGAGTAAGCCCTTTATTTAAGATGTACCATGCGTTTGTCTTACTTCCTTCTGTTTTTCCCTTTTCCGTACATTTGTCATTTTCTTTTTGTGCACCTCTCTTGTTATCTGCACATTTTTATTGTCTAGCACAGGTTTGTGTTTTTATTTATTATGGCATTAATATTATTTTTTTCCAACTGTCCCTGCACAAATGCGATGAAGAAATGACAAGGCTGTATCTCGCACATACACCATTTGGCTCATGCAGAGTTTTGTCACAGTCAGCAACGAACAGTTTGACAGTGAAGAACGAGTCTGGTGCCGTGTTTGAAGAGGAAGATTTCCTCTGGGGCAATGTTCCTCATACTGTGGGTTTGGTCCTTAAATAGCACACAGTTGTAATATACTTTAATGAGCATTACAACCTGAAGCATACACTAAAGCTACAGTATGTTAATGCCTAGTTTTTTGGTAAGACCTTTTCAGACACTTCTGCAAAAAAATCTCTCTGGCATAAAAGGAGATGTATTCACAAAAAATAACGATAATGAATGATGGTGGTATCTTAAAAATAAATAAATAAAGTTCAAAGGAAACTGAAGTGCAGTATGCTTGGAACCCTTTTTTAAGAGACTGCCATGGTGTGAGCTGAGCTATAAACCACAAATGCTTCATGAGGCCTCATTTGGCCATCATCAACTTCAAAGTTTAAAAAATTCAGAATCATTCAGCTATGATGGACAGTTTTAATTTATTTAATTTGTCTTTGCTATTAGTATATCACATAACAAGGCTACAAGCCACTCACGGTTATGGGTCAATTGTTATTTAACTTAAATTTCAGATTAAACATACTGTAATTCAATTCATTTTTAGAGCACCAAACCACTACATACATCATCCCTAGATCAATGGTTGACATGGCAACTGCATTTAATAAGCACCTGGATACTGACACTTCCAAAATTCACTGGATCAGTTTGTAGCCGAGTGTGAAGCGGCTGGGATGAGGATCAGCACCTCTAAATCTGAGGCCATGGTTCTCAGCAGGAAACCGATGGTTTGCCTACTACCGATAGGGAATGTGGCCTTGCCCCAAGTGAAGGAGTTCAAGTACCTTGGGGTCTTGTTTATGAGTGAGGAGACAATGGAGCATGAGATTGGCCGGAGAATCGGCACAGCAGGGATGGTGTTGTATTCACTCTACCGTACTGTTGTGACGACAAAGGAGCTGAGCCAAAAGGCGAAGCTCTCGACCTACTGGTCAGTCTTCGTTCCTACTCTCACCTATGGTCATAAGGGCTGGGTCATGACCAAAAGAACTAGATCACGAGTACAAGTGGCTGAAATGGGCTTCTCAGGATGGTGGCGGGTGTCTCCCTTACAGATAAGGTGAGAAGTTTGGTTATCCGTGGGGAGCTCAGAGTAGAGCCGCTGCTCCTTTGCGTTGAAAGGAGCCAGCTGAGGTGGTTCAGGCATATGGTAAGGATGCCTCCTGGGCACCTCCCTAGGGAGGTGTTCCAGACATGTCCATCTGGGAGGACACTAAAGGGAAGACCAAGGACTAGGTGGAGAGATTGTATCTCCACACTGGCCTGGGAATGCCTCGGGATCCCTCAGCCAGAGATGGTCAATGTGGCCCAGGAAAGGGAAGTCTGGGGTCCCCTGCTAGAGCTGTTGCCCCCACGACCCGATCCCGGATAAGCGGTTGCCGACGAGATGAGTGATGAGTGGATAATGAGATCTATCATCTCTGTCGATGCATATTTCTTGGTTCTTTGTTGAGTTGCATTATTACCTCCGCCAACAATGGTGCAGGAGGTTATGTTTTCACCCCTGTTTGTTTGTCTGTCACAATCATATTTTACATAATATTTCTAAAATCAGTGGTTACAGAATTGAGTGTCTTTCAGTAAATTTTTCAGTTTGTTCTTGAAGCTTCCAATAGAATCAGAGTTCTTGATGCTGTCTGGGAGAGCGTTCCACTGTGTTGTGGCTTTCACAGAGAAAGCTGACTGACCAAAACCAGTAGGACGGAAAGGTACAGAACAGTCTATTATTGAAGATATTCTGGTAGATCTTATAGACTGCTCGGGATGAATATTAACAAACTGACGTAATGGGGAAGCCATCTTAGATGTAAGACACAAATTAGAAAAGTTTATAATTCTCAAAACTAAGCAGATGGAGCTTTTCTAGAATCCTGCAGTGGTCATATTGCATAGATATTTTATCTAGAGTTTTTAAGGTTTGTTTATACAGAGATTCCAGTTGTTTAATAGTTGTTTCTCCAGCCTGCCCCATCATGTGATACAATATGACAAATGAGAAAGGATCATAGTGTGCATTGAGGTCTTTACATCATCCATTGAGAGACAGCATCTAATATGTCGAAAATGTATCAAATTATATCTGATGGTTTTGGTCATTTTTTTCACATATCTTCTCAGACAAGTGGCTCATTCCTCATCAAATTATTGATGCCCTGTCATATTAGTTTGCTATTACCGTTGGCATTATGTAGATATTAATATTATATTATATATATTATATTAAGATAAAATTGAGATTTAGCCTGTCTCAGTTCATAAATAACCTTATTCCTTAGGCCTTTAAAAATCAGCAAGTCTGTGCTCAATTTAGATTTAATGTTTTTTTCTTCTTTTTTTTTTTTTTTTTCGCACAGCATCCCTTTCCTTCATGAGTTTCCACACATTTTCATTTAACCATGGTAGATTTCATTTTCTTTTACATTTTTTTCTGGATTTTAACAGTAAACATTCTGTTACATTCTCTGTTGTGATTACATTCTCTGAGGATTTCTGTAAGCTGATCATAAAATCTGCCGTTTGCAGAGGGGGGTCTATACACTCCAATAATAGTAAAAGACAGTTGCTGGGATAGAATAATTTTCAATCCGACATATTCCAGCGTGTTATCAACTTTAAAAACAACCTGTTTCACATTCAGTGCCATTTCTTACATATAGTCACACCCCTCCTTCCCAACCCACAGGTCTGTCCTGTCTAAAACACTGATAACCTGGCACCATAAATACATGAGAGTGGGTGGAGGACTGTACCCATGTTTCAGAAATACAAAGTCCAGATTAGAGTCTGACAGTAAATGGATTAACTGATCACTCTTTGCAACAACACTCCTGATGTTTAAATTTCCACCAAAAAGTCACCTTGGTTTTAACTTAGGGTCCCAAAGGACCTTCACGTGATTGACAGTTTGAAAAGTTTTGTACAGCCTTTGCTTTCTCACTAGATGAGTTATTTGTATTCCATGGTTTTGTTTAGATTCCCACCGAGTAGCTGCAGTGTGTTATTAAAATAATTACTCCCCGCACTGATCAGCTTCAGACCGATAACGGTGGAGCCACACAAAAAAGGAATCTGGTTGCTCAGCTCCTCAGGGGAATTACTCAGGTGGAGCCCCATGCTGATGTCCTGCACCTTTGGTGTGACAACTCCAGGACCAGGATTTAGATGTGAGAGCAGGAGTAACATGAGCAGGAAGCCAGGTAATGCGCGTGATGAAACGGTTCGCCACTGTCCGTCGGTAGTTTTGCCCACCACGGCCCGCCCGTGTTGTAGGACAGAAGAATACATTGTGTAATATCCTAAAAGGTTGTGATGAAAGATTTCAGAATGACCACTTGGCGAGCTTATATGATGTTAACACCTGGTATACCAGCAGCAAACAGTCTCGCTGTGTAGTGATCCCACTGGCACTCATGGCACAGGTAAATGACCTCAATTGCTCCGGATAAGCAGATAAGCACAGGTAGTGCAACAATGAGCAACAGCGTAACTGCAAAAACCACACTTTGAAAGCCCAGATTTTATGATAAGCATGAAGATAAAAAAATAATAAAATAATAATAATAATTGTGGTTTGAAACCTCAGAGGTTTTAACAACAGATGAACGACCTTTTAGGTGCAATAAAACGCAGGACCTTCCAGACTATGTGTCCATGCCACCGCCATGTTTTGTTGTTTGCAATTGATCACACGATTTTACATATGTTTTTGAAATTTGCAATTTATCTTTGTATTCCAAGTTATAAAACGGTTGGTTAAACATGTTTCTAGTTTTCACAGTAAAATAAATAAACAATAAACTAACTTATTTCTGATTTGAATTTTAGGATTTGGGTGAATTTAGGTTTACTGTTTTAATGCAGTATGCCAGAATGAAAGAAAAAAAAAACTGGACGTGATGAAAAAATGACACCAAACAAGGCAAAGGAAACAGTTTATTAAGGTAAATTATGAAGATAAAACCAAAAGCAGTCAGAAATGGCCAATTAAACCCTGGACTCAAGAGGGTTAATTTTTAAGTATGAGTCATTCTTGTCAGGGTTTGGTTTTTGTGTTATTTGTTTGCGCTATTTTGCTCTGTCTAGTTACTTTGTTTGGTTTGTTTCTCTGTCTGTTAGTTATCTTGCTGTTCTTTTTTCTGCTTGGGTTCTCTCTGTTCCTTTCTCTGTTGTCTTCCCCTTGCCTCACAGTGAGAAGGTCATGGGTTTGATTCCCATCTGTGGCCTTTCTGTATGTAGTTTGCGTGGGTTTTCTCCTTGTGCTCCGGCTTCTTCCCAAATCCAAAGAAATGCAGGTTAAGTTGATTGGAAGCTTTTAATTGTGGTGTGCTTGCGGGTGTGAATGTGTTTGTTTGTCTATATGTGGCCCTATGACAGACTGGTGTCCTGTCCAGGGTGTACCCTGCCTCATGCCCAATAATTGCCGGGATAGGTTCCAGCCCTCTGTGACCCTTAAATGGACTAAGTGGTTGAAGATGAGTGAGTGAATGAGTGAGTAAGTGAGAATTCAGAAAGCAAAAAATATGAAAAATATAAAAGTGACAACACCACAAAAAACAAACAAACAAAAAAAAAAAACAATTTTGATTCAAGTGCATAAACTAAATCCATTCTCCTGACACTTGATCACATCTAATTTAGCTTATGAAAAGATACTTCTAACAGGACTTTGTCCTTGAAATTTTTTTCCACAGTAAAATTTTGTGGAATTGGAAAATCATGTTGGCAGAGGTTTGTGCTCTATGAGCATGATGCTCTTGTTTTATTTTGTGTTGTTGTAGTTGTTACTGGTGGTACGTCCAGAGCAGAGGTTACCAGATTAATAAAAGCACAATCATGCAATATGAATTATACAAATACAACATAAAATGATTTGAGCTAACTAATTGTAGCTGGGGTCTTGGCCATCCATCCAGTTTCTATACCTGTTTACTCCAATTAAGGGTGACGGGGGGCTGGAGCGTATCCCAGCTTTCATAAGGCATGAGGCGTGGGGTACACCCTGGACAGGACACCAGTCTATCACAGATTAAAATGAGAAACATAAGAGTAACACAATACAATCAAATATTACATAACTAAAAACATGAACCATGTACCAAGTAGAATAAATCAACACCTATTTTAAAATAAAATAAAAAAACATAAATTTACACATATTTGTAACAACATACAGCTAAGTTACTCTGGTGTAAAACCCTTAATATTAACAATATTTGCATATAAAACAGAGGTGGGGGGGTTCCTCTATTAGATTATAAGTTGATTAATAACCACAGAATTGCAGCTTTCTAAAAAGTAAAGTGCTTTGTCTGCCTGAATGTCAAAACGTTTTTACTGTGTATGCTATGGTGACAGACTTGAGAGACATTACTTTGCCATTTCTTGTAGGATGATGTATGGAGCACCCTGTGGACACATTTATCATTAACATCCATGGATTCCTGACGATATATCAGTAATGGAAACTGGGCCATAATAAATTTAGATGACAGTGAGATCTCAATGCTGTTGAAAATTATATTTAGATTTGCTGTGGTATTGTTTTGCTGCATGGATGAAAGTAATATTTTGACTAGCTGGCTTGAATAAAAGTAAAGCAAATTATTTCCATTACAGATGAGAAATGTGTCTTGCCACTGTGGTAAGATGGCAGATTTAAAGTGACAGCTTTTTTTTTTTTCTTTCTAATTTGTTCAACAATTTTAAACAAATTACACAATGAAAGAAAAGGCAGACTCTTAAAATTCTAACACTCAATGTTTTATCCATTTCTACTCCTGCTGTTCCTCCAATGTTCTAAGATAAAAAGAAAAATAGAAATGACAGCCCTATTGTTCCAAGACACTGCTGCCAAATGTTCAGGAGACACTGGATGGAACAACGGGGGCTATTATTTATAATTAATAGGCCTCTGGATGTTTTAAGTACCCGGCCTATGCATTTTTAAAAGAAATACCCAATGAATATGTTATGTATATGGCTTGTAAGAAGATTGGCCAAAAAGGAATTAGCATGCCAGAAACTGATGTGAACTCCACTTCCCAGTTTCTGTACATGCCTCCCTGCCAGAGCACTTGGTTGCTAGGGGACCAGAAGATTAAATTGACCATTGCAATGAATAAGCATTTCAAAGGCTATTTGACTACAAACACCACAGGATTTCAGAAGGGACCACCAGGCAATTTTTAACATAGAATTTATTCATTTCTGTATGAGTAGTTGCATAGTCAGGCAACACACCTTTTCCAGGATGTCTTCTAAGACTTTCAATGTTAGATTTAAAAAAAAAATCATGCACCAACAGCCTTTCATTAAAAGTGATGAAACTTATTTGTTAAGCGAATAGGATTACTAAATGGAATAGTTTTGACCATGTTGAATGCTTTGTCTTCAAAGTCAAAGTCAAACACAGTCCATGTTCATTGGATTATATGACGTAATGACATGTTACCCTATAACTTGATAACTAAGCATAACAAATAGTGCAGACTATTCCTTTTTTAAAACTTTATTAACTCATCCAATAATTTACATGATGTTTTACTAACATTGCAGGAACTTTAACTCTTCACCCTGTGCAAACTGAAATTGACTGTTCTCACTATTTTTGCTGTTTTTTTCCCCCATAAAATTCAAGCATAGATAGTTAGGAATCTTTATGTTCAGACAAATAATGTGTTATGCTTTTCTATATGACTGGTACAGTTTTAAATTGTGACCACTGTGTAATTGTTCATTGACCCCTATTTCTGTACAGCTACCACCCTGGGTTGGTCATCACACATTTTTGTATAGGCAATGGGATACTGAGGCTGGATTCTCAGTGTTGTTTAGTACAGACAGACACCCTCTCTACTTTTAAGATTAGGCTTAAAACTTTCCTTTTTGCTAAAGCTTATAGTTAGGGCTGGATCAGGTGACCCTGAACCATCCCTTAGTTATGCTGCTATAGACTTAGACTGCTGGGGGGTTCCCATGATGCACTGAGTGTTTCTTTCTCTTTTTACTCTGTATGCACCACTCTGCATTTAATCATTAGTGACTGATCTCTGCTCCCCTCCACAGCATGTCTTTTTCCTGGTTCTCTCCCTCAGCCCCAACCAGTCCCAGCAGAAGACTGCCCCTCCCTGAGCCTGGTTCTGCTGGAGGTTTCTTCCTGTTAAAAGGGAGTTTTTCTTTCCCACTGTCGCCAAGTGCTTGCTCACAGGGGGTCGTTTTGACCGTTGGGGTTTTTACGTAATTATTGTATGGCCTTGCCTTACAATATAAAGCGCCTTGGGGCAACTGTTTGTTGTGATTTGGCGCTGTATAAATAAAATTGATTGAAATTGATTGATAGTACTGTTAAGTGGTGAAGAAAACCTGCTTGGCCTATTTAGTATTTGAGCTAAAGAGTAGAAATGGACTAATTTACGGTGCTCTGTTCATTCAGGAACTTGAATGAAAGTTCTCTCTCAAAGGCCATTTGAATTATTTGGGCAACGCTGGGTGTGGACTGATGGTAGTCAGTCCAAGAAGATACTTTGCAATACTGAGAATACATTGTCAGACAAAGCAGTGTGTGTGCTAAATGTTAATCCCAGTCTCATAGCAGTCACTACACTTGGTATTGGGCAGTGTAGACTTGTTTGACTGTGGGCCCTAAAGGGTTCAAATATGATGCATACGATGCAATAATCGTACATCCGGGGACAGCCCTCGTATATCCCCATTAGAAACATGCCACTTTCTCTGAGTTTTTGGGCACATTACATGGCAAACAAAGTGAAAATGCAAAGAAAAAGTGACAGTGCGATGGAAAGTGGACATGTGTTGCAGTTTGTTTATGACCAGGAACTCAAACATGTCAAGGCGGTTGTGCAGGCGAGAGAACGCAGCTACTCTGGCTAGGTGGGTAGACTAACACTTACCTACACGACCACTCCCACTTGTCTTGTCTTCTCTTCTCCACTGGGAACTGATTAAACATCTGCACTTTTTGCAACTAATTCTGTGATTGTAGCCGAAAACAACAGTACACCATTTTTCCGTGTGACGTGATGCTGTGTCAAATCACACAATATCATGCAGGGGTTCAAATGAGACTGTGCTGCCCTATTGTTTCCCCTATTTTTTTGGTAATATCACACATTTTGTGTTGTGCCTGTCATTTTGTCCTCACCGGAAATCCTCACACTTTTGAGTTTGACATTCAGTCGCAAACCGATGGCACTTGTTGCCCTTTTCTCCTAACCCTCTGAGGTCCATTGACACACTGGTGTGTCTAAGTGAATGTTATGTTTGTTCATATTCCTGATAACAGATCAATAATGGAATGCTGCAGATACTTCCTTTGACCAGGTCCTGAAAATAGATATTTTCATATTTATAATGGATTTCTCCTCTCAATTACATTTGACTCATAGCCACACATAGAGGCCTGAGAAGGTGACATGGTCTTTCTCCTCTTGATGCTTCCTGACAGAGGCTCCACTCAGCTGAAGTATATGACAAGGCCAAGTCACACTGATGGACAGAGCAGAAGGATTCGTTGCATATTTAAAAAAAATTTGTCTGGTGGCAAATGTGTCAGTCTCGCTTGGAGTTGGGGTGATAATGGACAGATGACATCACACTTCCCTGGAGGTCTGACCTGAGCAAAAAAGATTTTACTAGTTTATAGACAAATAAACTGCATTTGAGCAGAGGTTGGCAGTATCAAAGCATGATGTCATATCATGTCAGAGATATTGCATATTTTTCTTCAAGACACAGAGCTGGGCTTACTCTGTCAGACCTTTGTCTGCTTGCGCAGGACCTTTGACCAATCATGACATCAGAATGAGCTGTCAGACAGCCACAAGAAAAATGAAAGGACATGCACAATACAAAATGGCAAACAAACATACAAGAAATGGGAGAGTTTTCTGCCTGATCTCCGCTCAAAATTTTGAACACACAGAAAACGTCCTAATGAATTTGATGGACATCAGTTGACAAGCAGGGCATTTTTTTGATGGGAAAAAGATTTTTACCTGAAAAAAAAAAAAAAAAAAAAAAGAACACTAAAGTATACAATCAGTTTGTCATATCCAGTAAAGGAAATGTGGAGAGATGATTTTTTTCTTCAGGAATGCATGAGCAACTTTTTTTCAAGAAAAAACTGACATTTTTTGACACCAGTTCTGATTCATCTTAAAAGGAATTATATGACAAGACGAGCAGACGTCGGACAGGCAAAAGCCATTATTCTACAAACATCCTGCTGTGGAATGTTCCAGATATCGGCTGTGTAGTCCCCAGCTTTCTGCACAAACTGTCAGAAACCATCTCATGGATGTCCATCTGCATGCTCGTCATCCTCACTGAGGTCTGAGGTCTCGACCTGGCTGCAGTTCATCATCGAACTGTCTTTAGTGGGAAAATGTTCACATTTGATGGCATCTGGCTGCTGATCAACTCTATGTGAAGGAAATGTGTTGCTCTGTGTGAGGCAAATGGTGGTCACACCGGATACTGACGTGTTTTCTGGCCCCCCAGACCATCCAATAAAATAAAACTGAACATTTCAGAGAGGCCTTTTATTGTGGCCAGCTGAAGGCACACCTGTGCAATAATCATTCTGTCTAATCAGCATCTTGATATGCCACAGCTGTTAGGTGGATGGATTATGTTGGTCTTTTGTGTATGTGGAAAATCCTTTAGATCTTTGAGTTCAGCTCATGAAAAATGGGAGCAAAAACAAAAGTCAAAAGTGTTGCATTTATATATAACCTGAACACATCTTCAGTGATGTACCCGGGGTCATAGGGTGTTTTGGGTCTTTTTTTTTTTTTCTTTCATTCATTTAAAAGAAAAAACAGAAAAGAAAAATTAACAAAACATTACAAACCATTGAACGAAAAGGAGCAGTTTGGAAGAACAAGTTTTATATATTCTGCCCCCTTTTTACAATACAATCTTGCAAAGCATCATCAATTGACATCATTGCATTTCTATGACTTTGTCACATGCCACCGACTTCTTTCCTAATTTTAACCATTATTTAAAAGACTACATCCCTAATAGATTACATTTTAAACTTCAAACATTCTAAACATTATTAACAGATTACATTTTTAGCTTTGTCACAGCCCACTGACTTATTTCATAGTTTCATACTTACGAAATACATAAAGTTTAATACATTTTTAAAATAATTTAAGCAACCTTGATTCTTTGATTTCTTTGTTGAGGTTGTTCCATAATTTTACACCATTCACTGCAATACTCCGTTCCTTTATCTTGGTTCTGAATCTTGTTTTTTTAAAGACTTCTATGCCCTTCATATTATAACTACTTACTCTTTTTTCAAACATATTTTGAATGTTTATTGGTAAGGTATTGTTATTCGCTTGGTACATTATTTGTAGTAATTTCAAATCAACTAAATCAACTAAATCATGAAATTTAAGTACCCTATACTTAATGAACAATGGATTAGATGGATCTCTAAATCGACTGTTGCCAATCACTTTTAAAGCTCTTTTCTGCAAAATAAATAAAGGTTGTGTATAAGTTGTACATGTTGATCCCCAGATTTCTACGCAATAAGTCAAATATGGAACAATCAATGAATTGTACAATGTTAATAATCCATAATAAGCTGATGCTTCACCCTACCCCTTTTTGGACATGTTGGGTACACAGTAGGAACTTTTTTTTTTTGTCTTTATTGATCTATCTTGTAATTGTTGTTGTATCAAATGTTCGAAATAAACAGTTTTCATTCATTCATTCATTCATTCATAACTATTTAATAAATATTTAACTTTATGCAAAACAGCAATGGCTTTCGCTATCTTTCCTTTTATGTAATTTATGTGTGACTTCCATGTAAAATCTTCATCAATCATAACTCCTAAAAATTTCGTTTCTTTTACCCTTTGAATGTCCATTCCATCTATTTTTAATGACACATCATGTTATGTGTCGGACGCAGCTCGAGAACCGACCAGCGTTTGAAGGACCCAGTATGAAATAAGCAGAGCACGGTACAAAGGCTAACTGAATTTAATACATAACAGTGATACAAAAATAACAGAAAGTGCGGTCTGGTGTGGTGTGCTCCCAGCAGCGCTAACGGTCCGGAGCCAGAAGCCGTTCGGACCCAAGGACCCCGCCGACACCCCCCAGGTGGCCGCAACAAACCGAGTCTGTGAAAGAAGGAACCATTATGTGAGTCCACACTCTACACACAGAGAGAACACTTAAAGGTGTACAAACAGCAAACACTTCCTGGCTTGATTACTAATCAGCTTCCCAACCTGCAGGCATGGAACATCCAGTTCACAAAACTCCACTGCAGTGGAAGCCGATACATGACTAACACACAGCTCAATATAATAAAGGTGTGAGGGACACCACATTTACTGACTGTATAAACGTTAGTCACAAAATCTAACGTACCTCAGGAAGTGTGCTGACGAGCGTGAGACCTCACCCCCTCCTCTTTCATTGACCGTGCATCAAACCCTGGACATTCTCTGCATCCACTGATGATGAGATGGCTCCCGAGACGACGATCTCACCCGTCTGGTCACAAGGTCGAGTCTCTGGCAAATACACACTGTATACTCCAGTCTTAAATGCCACCATGTTCCAATCCATATAGATGCACCTCAGCTGTGAGTCCTGACGAGCCGCAGGTGATCAGGGTGAGGTCCTGATAACCTCAGCAACACAGCCACTCAGTCCCAAATGCAAGCCACCTGGAAGGAGAAACAAAGGACAGAAACAAAAAGGCAGCCAGGCCCCCCCAGCCATATAACACATCATTTTTTTAACTCTGTCATTAAACAATATGAAATTTGTTTTATTAAGATTAAGTGACAATCTGTTTATATCAAACCAATATTTCACTTTTTCCAACTCTGTATTTATCACTTGTTCTACTTCCTGTATATCTGATCCCGAGTAAAATAATGTTGTGTCGTCAGCAAATAAAATGCTACCAAGTACATTAGATATATTCACAAAATCACTGATATACAAAATAAACAGTTTGGGTCCAAGTACCGACCCTTGTGGTACTCCACACATAATATTACACAATTCTGATTTAGTATTATTTATCTGAACAAACTGTTTTCTATTTTCTAAGTAGCTTTTTACCCACTGATGTGCAATCCCTCTTATTCCATATTGTTGTAACTTATGAAGCAATCTTGAATGATCAATAATATCAAAAGCTTTTTTCAAGTCAATAAAAACACTTACCATATAATCCTTATTATCTATTGCTGTTGATATTTTCTCTGTTAATTCCATAATTGCCATAGCTGTCGAATGTTTTGTTCTGAATCCATACTGAGCATTATTTAAAATATGATGTTTCTCAATGAATTTATCCAACCTTGTCACAAAAACCTTTTCCATAATTTTAGAAAACTGTGGAAGCAATGACACTGGCCTGTAATTTGAAACATTATGTTTGTCTCCATTTTTATATAACAGGACTACCTTGGCAATTTTCATTTCATCTGGGAAAATTCCTGTTGACAGAGACAGATTACAAATGTAAGTGAATGGTTCAATAACAGTTTCTATTATACTTTTACAGTCATCATGTCTAAATTTTCATAGTCAGTTGATCTTTTGCTTACACAGTTTTTTTTTACAATATTCCTTATTTCATCTTTTTCCACATTGTCAAGGAAAATACTATTGACCGTATTTACAATTGTATTTAATTTATCTTCTACTATTGGTTTATTTCCCACCAGATTTGATCCCACCTTTGAGAAATAATCATTAAACTCATTTACAACTTCTTTTATATCAAAAATCTCTTTATTTTCCTTGACAAGGTAATTCAGAAAAGTTGATTTCACTCCGTCACTTTCCATCACACTTTTTATAATTCCCCATGTTGCCCTCATATTATCTTTACTCTTATCAATTGTTCACTTTAATAATCTTTTTTTTTGTTTCCTAATTATTGTCAATAGTTTATTTTTATATTTTTTGTATCTGTGTTCTGTTTCCTTTGTTTGCATTTTAAAAAAGCACTTATATAAATAGTTTTTCTTTACACAAGCGTTTTTTATTCCCTTGGTCAGCCATGGTTTATTTACTCTTTTCTTACTAGTTTTTATTAATTTACAATTTTTATTATATGATTTCATAAGTATTTTCATGAATGAACTATATGCTACATTAACGTCACTGACATAAACTTCTTCCCAATTTTGATTTTTAAGATCATAATTTAATGCCTCTAAGGCTTTTAATGACTTATCTCTTTCAAAGTTTATAACAGTTTTTTTTTTGTACCTATTTTTATATTTAAATATTGAAAAAACTGGTAAATGATCACTGAGATCTGTCATCAATATCCCATTCTTAATAATTTCATCTGTTCTATTTGTGAATATATTGTCAATGGCAGTTGCACTTTGCGATGTAATTCTGGTTGGTTTTGTTATCAAAGGGAATAAACCCAAGCGATTCATTGAATTCACAAAATCACTTACTCTTTGGCAACTGGAGCTTTCCACATTAACATTAAAGTCTCCACACATAAAGAGTGTTTTGTTTTTGATTTGATGGAATAATTCTATTATTTTATCTGTACATTTCACAACACAAGAGTCTGGTGCTCTGTATACACAACTGATTAGAATATTTTAGATGTTTCATGTACAATTTCCACTGCCACAATTTCTATGACATCATCTATAATTGTCATTTCTTCTACAATTTTACATGTCAGATCTGTTTTTATGTACAAAGCAATACCTCCACCTTTTTTTTTATCTTCTATTTACAAAATATAACTCATATTCCTCCATTTGAACATCAGCCATGAGGTCATTTTTAAGCCAAGATTCTGTGATTGCAACAATGCTGAATCTATTTTTAAACTGGTTTAAATAATCTTTTATTTTTGACATTTTATAGTACAAGCTTCGAATGTTTATATGTATGAGTGACAGGGTATCTTCAGTAATTTTTTCACTATTTAACTGTTTTTCCGTATAATACTCACAACCAATTGTAGTCAAGTCAAATATACTTTCATCAATATTGGTGTCTACGTCATATATTTTATCATCTGTTTCCATCATAATCAGATTTTTTGTTGGTCATACTACCAACTGACATCATATTCATTTGTCTACTCAGGCCTGTACTTTATAAGGTCCTCCATGTCTCTGATTTGTATACCCTTTGTCCCTTCTCTCACTCTGATCCAAACCCTACAGTTCCAGACCCATGTAGCAACAATATGTTTCTGTTTTTTTAATAGTCTTGCTTCCCTGGCAATATCTGCATTTTTTTTCATTAGATGCTCATTTATATATACATTTGTTCCTTTCAGATTCTTTGCCTGTCTTAATAATTCATTTTTGTATTTTCTGCTTATAAATTGTATTATTATATTTGGTAGTTTATTTTTACTGTCTTTGGATGGAGTTGTGTGACAGTCTGAAATAGTGTCTTGATGTATGACAACACCTTTTTGATTTAAAAAAAATGTAACTTGCTGTTCTAGTGTTTGTAATTCTTCAGGTGGTGCATCCTCCCCACTGGCTCCACCAGAATCCATCACCCTTGCGTACAACCGATGTTTTGTTTCCAAACCAGTTATTATAACATCATCTTTTCTAGGATATTGTTCAAGTTCATCCACCCGTTGCTCAAGTTTCTTAATAATCTTGTCCTTTTCTTTAACAAGATTTTGGAGCTCCTTAATCTCCTTCATCAACTTGTCTAAATTGGACATGTCTTTTGAAATACGATTCAATGAGGTCTTTATCTCCTCCAAGTCTTCCTCCATTTTCTCTGTCTTCCTGGTTGGTGCCATGTTAACTCCTGTAGCTCAATACAGGCCACTGTAAAGCAATTCCCACTCGTGGCCTCCACCACCTCCACCACCACAAATCCGTTGCCACACACCAACCTTCCCCGATGTTGATCCCAGATATAGCCGCCACCAGCCTCGGTCGTAGACGCCGTCAGCCTCGGTCGTAGACACCGTTAGCCTCGGTCGCAGCCGCCGCACTAGCCCCGGATGTAGCCTCCGCTAGCTTCGGATGTAGCTGTCTCCAGCCTCAGGTGCAGCCGTCGCCACCCCAAATGCATCCGACACCGTGGGCCTGGATGGATCACCTCCTCCGCCGACGCCACTGGCCTAGATGGTTCGCCTTCTCCACCGATGTCGCTGGCCTGGATGGGTCGCCTCCTGCGCCAACACCGCTGGCCTGGATGGTTCCCTCCGCTGACGCCGTGGACCTGGATGGTTCCCTCCACTAATGCCGCAGCCTGGATGGTATGTCTCCGCCAACACCGTGGTCTGGATGGTTCCCTCCGCCGATTTCGCGGGCCTGGATGGTTCGCTCCCGCCGATGCCGCGGACCTGGGTGGTTCCCTCAGCTGACGCCGCGAGCCTGGATGGTTCACCTCCGCTAACGCCGCGACCTGGATGGTACGTCTCCGCCAACGCCGCGGCCTGGATGGTACGTCTCCGCCAACGCCGCACCCTGGATGGTACGCTGCCGGCCTGGATAGGTTGCCATTAGCTTCGCGGCCAATCTGATCTTTACTTTACTTACTTTCTTTCTTACTGATTTCTTACTTACTGTTACTGTTATAATCAGAAAACTCAGTGAAATTCTGTTACACACTGAAATGTTCGATGCGCAGTGACGCCATCTACCGCCATAACGCCATCTTGGTTCAAAGAAGTCTGGTTCTGTCTGGTGTCTGATGTAAGACACCCTCACCCGGGCGACCCAGCCGGGGGTGATCAGGCCTCAACTTGTGTCCAGGTAACGCACTACGCCACGCATCCCCATCCTCCCTCTTCAACCAGAGCCAATGTGAACCCTTCTCAGCAGCTTCCATGATGTTTTTTATGGCTCTCCGTCTGTGCAATCCACAGAGCCCTAGGAGTCCCAGGACCCGATGTAAAGATTAGCCTGTGAAGCCCCTGCAACCCACTTCAATGGGGTCACAGCGGGCCTTCCACCCTTTTCTCTGACATTCAGCAACCAGGTCAGCATACTTGGCCTTCTTCTGTTCCTGCACTTCCTCCATCCGCTCTTCCCAGGGGATAGTTAGCTCCAATAGCACTACCTGCTTACTTACCTCGGACATCAAGACCATGTCTGGTCATAGTGATGTTGTTGCAATGATGTCTGGAAATCTTAACTGCCTCCCAAGGTCAACCAGAAGTTGCCAGTTCCTTGCTGTTGCTAGCAGCCCCCCCCCCCCCCCCCCCCGGGTCTTCTTTGGAGGCTGGAGCTTTTCTCCTGCTCAAACAAAAGTGATGGTGCCCCTGGAGGGGTACTGCCGCTTGCTGTTCTTGATGCCAGTACATATGGTGTCTGCTACTGCCCTTAGCACCGGGTCATGTCGCCAAAGTATCGGCCATCTCCTAAGGCCTTTGAGCAGCAGCTGAGAATATGTTCCAAAGATCCCCTCTTCTGGCAGAGTTGGCACACTGGCAAGTCCACTAAGCCTCAGGTGAACAGGTTGGCAGGGCTCGGGAGGACGTCATACAGTGACTGAACCAGGAACTTGAAGTGGTATGGCTCCATCTTTCAGAGTTCTGCCCAGGTGATCTTGCGGTCAGGTGCATGTTCCCACTTGGTACAGGCCCCCTGCTTGGACATGCCCACTACTTTGCTGTAGCGAACTTCCTCCACCTCCGCACGTACCTCCTCCTGGATCAGCTTAGGCTTCTCCTTTCCAGTGACTTTGCTATAGCTAGAATTAGAGTTGCTGCCCAGCCCCGCCTGCCCAGTGTGCCTATATATATATATATATATATAGAGAGAGAGAGAGAGAGAGGGGAAAATAAGTATATGAACACCCTGCAATTTTGCAAGTTCTCCCACTTAGAAATCATGGAGGTGGCTAAAATTTTCATCTTCGGTGCATGTCCACTATGAGAGACATAATCTAAAAAAAAAAAAAAATCCGGAAATCACAATATATGATTTTTTAAATAATTTATTTGTGTTACTGCTGCAAATAAATATCTGAACACCTACCAACCAGCAAGAATTCTGGCTCACACAGTCCTGTTCATTTTTCTTTAAGAAGCCCTCTTATTCTGCACTCTTTACCTGTATGCATTGCACCTGTTTGAACTTGTTACCTGTATAAAAGACAACTGTTCACACACTCAATCAATCACACTCCAGCCTGTCCACCATAGCCAAGACCAAAGAGCTGTCTAAGGACACCAGGGACAAAACTGTAGACATGCATAAGGCTGGAATGGACTACAGGACAACAGTCAAGCAGCTTGGTAGAAGACAACAACTGTTATGATTATATATTAGAAAGTGGAAGAAACACAAGATGACTGTCAATCTCCCTCGGTCTGGGATTCCATGCAAGATCTCACTTTGTGGGGTAAGGATGATTCTGAGAAAGCTCAGAACTACACAGGAGGACCTGGTCAATGACCTGAAGAGAGCTGGGACCACCGTCACAAAGATTACATTAGTAACACATGATGCTGTCATGGTTTAAAATCCTGCAGGGCAGCAAGGTCCCCCTGCTCAAGCCAGCACATGCCCAGGCCCGTTTGAAGTTCACCAGTGACCATAAGGATGATCCAGAGGAGGCATAGGAGAAGGATATGTGGTCAGATGAGACCAGAATAGAGCTTTTTGGAATCAACTCCATTTACCATGTTTTGAGGATGAGAACAATCCCAAGAAAACCATCCCAACTGTAAAGCATGGGGGTGGAAACATCATACTCTGGGGGTGCTCTCCTGCAAAGGGGACAGGACAACTGCACCGTATTGAAGGGAGGATGGATGGGGTCATGTATTGCGAGATTTTGGCAAACAACCTCCTTCCCTCAGTAAGAGCATTGAAGATGGGTCATGGCTGGGTCTTCCAGCATGACAATGACCCCAAACACACAGCCAGGGCAACTAAGGAGGGGCTCCGTAAGAAGCATTTCAAGGTCCTGGAGTGGCCTGGCCAGTCTCCAGACCTGAACTCAAAGGAAAATCTTTGGAGGGAGCTGAAACTCCATACCTGAAAGATCTAGAGAAGATCTGTATGGAGGAGTGGACCAAAATCCCTGCTGCAGTGTGTGAAAACCTGGTGAAAAACTACAGGAAACGTTTGAACTCTGTAATTGCAAACAAAGGCTACTGTACCAAATATTAACATTGATTTTCACAGGTGTTCAAATACTTATTTGCAGCAGTAACATACAAATAAATTATAAAAAAATCATACATTGTGATTTCCGGATATTTTTTTTTTAGATTATGACTCTTACAGTGGACATGCACCTAAGATGAAAATTTCAGACCCCTCTGTGATTTCTAAGTGGGAGAACTTGCAAAACCACAGGGTGTTCAAATACTTATTTTCCTCACTGTATATATACAGATGTGTAAGTTGCCCATGCCATGGGCACTAACGCACCCCCATACCATCACATACAGTAGTGTTCAGAATAATAGTAGTGCTATGTAACTACAAAGATTAATCCAGGTTTTGAGTATATTTCTTATTGTTACATGGGAAACAAGGTACCAGTAAATTCAGTAGATTCTCACAAATCCAACAAGACCAAGCATTCATGATATGCACACTCTTAAGGCTATGAAATTGGGCTATTAGTAAAAAAACACTACTGTATGCTGGTTTTTGAACTTTGCGCTGGTAACAATCTTGATGGTCTTTTTCCTCTTTTGTCCGGAGGACACAATGTCCATGATTTCCAAAAACAATTTGAAGCATGGACTCATCAGACCACCGCACACCTTTCCACTTTGTGTCTGTCCATTTCAAATGAGCTCAGGAACAGAGAAGGCGGCAGCATTTATGTTGTTGATGTATGGCTTTCACTTTGCATGGTAGAGTTTTAACTTGCACTTGTAGATGTAGCGACAATGGTTTTCTGAAGTGTTCCTGAGCCCACGCGGTAAGATCCTTTACACAATGATGTTGGTTTTTAATGTAGTGTTGCCTGAGGGCTCGACGGGCATTCAGTGTTGGTTTTCGGCCTTGCCACTTATGTAGAAAGTTCTCCAGATTCTCTGAATCTTCTGATTATATTATGGACTGTAGATGATGAAATCCCTAAATTCCTTGCAACTGAACACTAAGAAACATTGTTCTGAAACTGTTGGACTATTTTTTCATGCAGTTGTTAACAAAGTGGTGATCCTCGCCCCATCTTTGCTTATGAATGGCTGAGCCTTTTGGTGATGCTCCTTTTATACCCAATTATGACACATTTCCAATTAGGTGTTCTTTGAGCATTCAACTTTCCCAGTCTTTTGTTGCCCTGTCCCAACTTTTTTGAAACATATTGCAGGCATTATTTCAAAATGAGCCCATATTTGCACAAAAACAATATTGTTTATCAGTTTGAACATTAAATATCTTGTCTTTGTGGTGTATTGAACTGAATATAGGATGAAGAGGATTTGTAAATCATTGTATTCTGTTTTTATTTACATTTTACACAACGTCCCAACTTCATTGGAATTGGGGTTGTACACACAGTATATAGTAGACAACTATATGCCTCACATTCAGTAAGCTGGGATTGTTCTGAACATTTTTATGTCCCACACATGGGCCATGTACCAAAAGAAATACCAAAAAAGGGAGATTACTGAAACCATGGTAAAATCAATAAAATGTCCTTCGACCCCACACAGCTACAGGAAATAACAGATGCTAATTTGGTTCAGTATTTTCATATGATAAATTTAATGCCCAAAACACTCTGCAAGCACTTTTTTGTACTCAAATTTCATGGTTTTGGACAGTCCTTAAATCTGCTTGTGTTACGTGCCACTGGCTATGCACCATAGATTGTGAAGGCAGTTTCCATTACTTCTCATGATTTTTATCCTACATATCTTTTTGACAACAGCCAGTAGTCTTAATGCACCACATGTATGAGTTTTGCATGCGGTACACATAAAGCAACTTCTACCCTAAGGCAATGATTGCACCGGCCATTGATGATGGCTTTTGTATTGCTGGATTTTGTTGGTTTTTCTGTCTTTATATTGCACAGAGAATGTCAGCACATTTGGCAGCTCTTGTGGTTGTCCCTCCAGAGTGCATCCAAATCTGCTTTGTAGCTGCCAGCTTGTCATTTAATGCCTCAAAGAGGTAGAGGCATGAACATTAGTTTTCAAAGGACTGTGTGGCTAAAAAAGCATGGTGAGGAAGTGCCCGCAGCAGACAACACAGCAGGGGATTGCTGATGGGAAGATGCCATAAGCGGTTACAGCTATAAACAGACTGTGATTTTGTTGTCGGGCTCTAATTTTGTGATTGAAGAGGATATTTTAGCATCCAGCATGATGTATTTTATATGTTCTGTCACATATTTGCTGCTGTTTTGCAGCGCAGTATTCAGTAAACCTTTCTGATCATTTTCACTCAGATGTGTGATCAATTGGATTTCTTAAAAAAATAAGGATTTGCATGATTAAAACTTCCTGTCTTTGCTGTTTATATACTTCCCCTCCCCTTTCTCCCTCATATTTCAAGATTTCCTTTAGTCTCATGTGCTGACTCAGTAACGTCTCCTCATTTGTAGAAAGCCAGAAAGGACAAACACACACTCCCTGGGGCCACGCAATACAACAGAAAACATCGACTTGCAAGAGTTTGGCAAACTATGTTGGCCTCTCTTCTTTCCTTATACTCATGCACAGGTGCTGAGTGTGCACCCCACTGACAAAAAATAATTAATCAAAGTCTGCGGTGGCATTGTGGCAACTTTTGTTTCCAAATGTCACCTTCAAAGGTGTCTTCTTAGTTGTGAATTTTTGTTCTAAGGCAGCATAGGCCACAAATTGCCTGGGGCCCCAAAATGAGATTCCTATTATGGGCACGATGATTAAGTGTCCCCGTGTGCAGTAACAAATCCACAGCTCATCTCCTCCCCAACCATTAATCTATATTGCCCCCCAAAGAAAAGAGTAAAGTTGCTTTCTCACTTTCAGTTCTTTTCAACATTGATTTGGATTTAACATTTTTCAAGCCATTTAACAGGCTGTGGTTAGTACAGTAGTATTTTAAAGCAGTGGTTCTAGTATGAGATGCATTTTCTAACAAAAAATTTAAATCTGAATATATAAAACCATTTGTGGTTTGAGTCTGAGTGGCTTTTTTGCATTGCAGAACTATGATCAATGCAGAGAAAGCACAATGCCTGGTCCTAAAGAAAACTTCACCAATGTTTTAAGGTATGAGACAAAAAGTAAATTTCATTAAGAATAAACAATAAACATTTCCAGTAATGCATTTCCAGAAAGTTTTAATGTACTGTTTTGTGAACCTGTATGCCTAGAGTGAGTGTAATACTGAATCATTGATCCACCTCACACGGACCTACTATTAAGATCTCTGGATGTCAATCAGATTGTTGGCCGTGTGTGGCCAAGTGCTGTCACAGAGATGGAAGGTGATCAAGACTGAGAGAAAAGAGTTGCTAGAAAGCAGGATAGCTGTCATACTGGACAGCTACAAGGACTTGGGAATCCCACAAGCCAAACGAAGCATGATGAAGATGCAAGAAGGTCAGTAACAGCCAAATACCTCCAAATGGACAGACAGGTGCTGCATAAGATCCAAGCAAACAAATACACATGTACCTACCACTCATCAAATACCCAGCTGGAATAATAAATTTGTCACATGAGGAGATAGATGTCACTGATTTCAAGACATGAAAACACCTCAAAATACACAAATGTTTCCACCACCCTGAGGCTCTGTGAGCAGTGGAAAGAAGGTGGGTGAGAATTAGTGGGTGTCAGAACCACGATCCAGAAAGAGATGAGGAGCATCCAAAAATACATCACCCAGATGGCCCCCGAGATCAGCTGCTGCAAGAATGCGTCACAGAGCTGAAGGCAGATGGTGATAAGTGATAAGACGAGGATGTGTCATCAAAGACCAAGCCCCTCCATGGGATGTATCATCAACAGATAGAGGAAGCGGCTGACACCAAGAAGTCCTACCAGTAGCCAGAAACAGGCCACTGAAGGCAGATGGTGATAAGGGATAAAATGAGGATGTGTCATCAAAAACCAAGCCCCTCCATGGGATGTACCATGAACAGATAGAGGAAATGGCTGACACCAAGAAGTCCTACATTGGCCAGAAACAGGCCATCTTAAAATACACCACACAGGCACTGAACATGGCAGCACAAGAACAAGCCCTAAGCACCAGATCCATAAAGGCAGGAGTCTAACACAGCCAGCAGGACCCAAGTTGCAGGCTGTACAAATGTGCCACAGAGACAGTTCAGCAGTTCAGGTAGCAGGATGCAAGATTCAAGCTAGGACGACATACATTGAGAGGCACAACCAAGTGTTGGGAAGTGTCTACATTATCCTCTCTGCTGCAAATGGATTAGAAGTCCCCAAGGATCAATGAGAGACACAGCTGAAGGTGGTTGAGAATGACAGGGCTGTTGGCAATTACCACTATGTCTGGTTGGTTTGCAGTTGCTGGCAATTGACAAGGAAAAAATGTGCAGTTGTCATAGATTCGGCAATTCCAGCTGACCGCAACATCAGAAAGATGGAGCACAAGAAAGCTAAGAAGTACCAAGGGCTGAAGCAACAATTGGAACTGATGTGGAAGGTATAGCCCAAAGTGAATCCAGTGTTAAAAGAAACTTTAGGAGCTGTAACCTCCAAAATGGAAGACTGGCTCCAGCAGATTCCAGGCATGACATCCGAAGTATGTATCCAGAACAGTGTAGTCCTGGGAACAGCTAAGAACACAGAACCCTGACACTCCAGAGAGAGAGAGAGAGAGAGAGAGAGAGAGAGAGAGAGAGAGAGAGAGAGAGAGAGAGAGAGAGAGAAACCCTTAAATTTATTCCAAAATAGTCTGAATAAATGATTTTTTGGTTTCAACCAGGAAAATAAAAAAATAAAAAAATCATCACTTGCTTTCATGAGTCATGTTTTCATGTTTCCTCTCTTTTGGGTTTTACAGTGTGTGTGTGTGTGTGTGTGTGTCATTTACAGCTCTGTGAAATATGACTGCATGGTGCTCAGACACTTTTTAAAGAAGTGCAAGAAAACACTCAGAGAAATGCAATCCCTGGACAGATAGCAAATAAAATAAAACATAAAGTTAAATGGGTGATTCATATTGAAATAGAAAAAAACAAAACAAAACAATAATAATACAAAAACTGAAAAAAAAAAAAAAAAAAAAAACCTTTGCAAATTTCCCAGCATGGTATTGTTACCATCTTTGGGCCTCAGAGAATTTACACATTGTGACTACAGAGCCTGAAAATCTCAAACAGATTGCAGACAGACAATTCACCAAACCAAAATATGATATTCAATCAGTTCATCAGTGTGTTCACTGCAGGAGTGATGTACTTGAAAAACACACACTGTCAGGAACTCAGACACGAAAAGATGGGACACAATTGCATGATTCTGACTCAAAAGTGGAAGATGAAAAGGCTTTACTTGGTTATCAGGCAGGGTTCAGTACACAGGGCAGCAAACAAAAACCAGCAACAGTGTTCAAAACATAAGACGGCAGGCGAGGTCAAAAAACAGGCAGACAATCGGGACATGGCAAAACATGAATGAGAAAACTACAATACTATGGAATAAGGCGGGAAATGATTAGTTAAAGCACAAAGTGAAGACAGGAGGGAAATGTGATTCCTAAATACAGGTAGTGATTGGAGGAAATGGAAAACGTGAGGAGGAAAGAGCAGGAATGGGGCGTGGCAAGCAGAGGACAACACATATAAGACACACCCAACACCAAACACCCCAGATAAAGGACAAGAAAATGCAGGGAATGTGAAACCAATCACCAAAAAACAAACAATAAAATCCCAATAAACAACACCCAGAAGCCCAACTATGACACACACACACAAAATATTTTTAATTGTATGAGAACTGTTTCTGCATGAATGCATTAGTCAGCACTTTTCTTTATGGTTCCATGGTGGAATAATTGCAGTCACATGTGAAGTGCTTGCTGAACATTGGAATTTTTATTCCCCCGTCTGCAGGTGTAAGTGTAGTTATGGGTCATAAATAATCCATGCAGTGTGATGTTACACTGGCACTACTGAAAACCTGAATAAAAATAATTGTTTAAATAAAATTATACATTGTTTCAAATAACTCCAGATATTAACTCAAAATGCTTAAAACAGTAGAAGAAGAAAAATTCCAAATTATGCCTGCAACTATCTGTGGAGTTCACAGCATCAAGCGGATGAGAGTCTACTCTGACTGCCCCTGGAAGAGACATCAGTCCAATGGAGCTTAACTCCCTATCCAAGGCCAGCACCCATTTACAGCTGGGTGCACACAGACATTGCGGATTAAGTGTCTTGTCCAAAGATACAGATAGGTAACATGACTGGGATTCGAACCCAGGTCCACATATTGGCAGGCCAGCTCCTTATACACCTATCTATCTGCTTTCTAACTGAAATAACAAATAAACCTATTGTTTAAATGATAATAGTAATAATAACAACAGTATTAACCCTCTGGAGTCCAGGGTATAATTGGCTGTTTTGACTACTTTTGGTTTTACCTTCATAATTTACCTTTAAGTGTTTACCTTGCCTTGTTTGGTGTCATTTGTTTTAGCACCACCTCACCTGTGTGACTTCACAGTTTCTCATTCACTCTGACCTACTGTACATATTGTTGGGTTTGCACCCTGTTTTTAAAGAAATGAGAGGCACAAACACTGTAAAGAAACCAGTCAGAGAGAGACAAATATATATATTTTATACTCTGCGCAGAGGAGAACAAGAAGCAGCTTGTAAGTGCTCAGCTCCAAAGCTCTCCTAAAATCCCCTCCTCTGGCCCAGCTTTTTATTTAGTTCATCAACATGAGAAAAAACAAACAAGGACAGTCGGGGAGAGGTTACACATGAGCCATGTCTGCAAGAGGGAGATATCAAGGCAAGGTGACGGCTGGAACCTTCCATTCCTGCGACATGAGCCTTGTGGCTCGTCCAAAGCAGGATGAGGCACTTATGCAAAATGAAAAATAGTTTGCTCAATCATGAAGAATGCAGACAACAAGTCTTTCTTTTTAAAACCTCCTCTTCTCACAAAGAGGAAAAGTACACGTAGTCATAAAAGGAAATAAATGATAATATAAACATGAACTATATAAAATAAATGATAATATAAGCATGAACTATATAAAATTCTTGACATAATCCTCCCTGTTTATCGTTTATTTACATAAGTTTGTCATGTCCAAAACACACTTCAATAGAAAATTTGTCCACTTTAACCACTTGTCTTATTACATTTTCAGCTAAAGCGTCATAGGCTAAGAGTGTTAACTCATCACGTCAACAGTTCAAGCTTAAACTGGAGTTGTGGGCTTTTCAATATCATCATAATTCTCAACACAGTCATTATAGTTTTCTCCACTAAGGTCTGACTGTTTCAATGCTTGATATTTTGGCATAGTTTGTTGGAAAGCCAGATTACACTGTACAAATGTGTTTGAGACCATTTTGCCAACCATTGTTTTTATACAAGGGATCACACAACACATGCAAAGTCCAATCAGAATTAGGACTACAATAACTGGTGTCATTATTTTCAATAGTAACTGCCACCATGGTCCTGAAGTCAACCAGGACCAGGGATCCCACTGGCTCACGGCTAGGGTGACTTTATGCATTGCATCACAAAGTTTATTCAGCTCTTCCAATGCATCCTGCACATCCACTGAATGAATGGAGTCTGGGATGAAAGTACAGCATGTTGTGTTCAGCAGAACACAAACTCCTCCCTGTGAACCAGTAAGCAAGTCTAAAACCATGCGATTTTGCATCACCATGGTACGTAAAGCATCTATTTCAGTATTTTGAGCTGCTACTATTTTCTCAGTCACATTCATGAACAGACCCAATCGATAATTCAGTTTCAATCATTAATGAATTTTTTACCACTCCTATCCAGGGGAACAGTGAATGTACTATTTTATCTCCTACAGACCACAATTTTTGGTCCTCCGGTACATCCGAGCCCCACATGTGATCATGTGGCAACACATCTGGGTATATCGATCTCCTCCGTCTCGTGCTGCCATTCTTCTCTGTGGAGGTCCTTGGCACTACCACATATGTATGGTCAGTCACCTGGGTAGGTGCACACACACCACCCCAATTTGGTGGGAGACTCATGTACAGCCTGGAACCACAAAGCCAACAGATGTCATCATACACCGGAGTACCATTTATAGGTGGTAGCAAAAACTTACTAACATAAGCACACGATTCATCCGTTCCCCATGGACAGGAGCCTGTATAATTACATCCACGTCCAATGTGATAAAGATAAGTACCATCCACATAATATGTTTTGGTTAGGCTTAAATTATTTGATAAAACATAAGTTTGGGTACACAGACGTTTCCTAATTTTACCTACAGTTTTATTCCCTGTCCCGTAAAAGCAAATCGGGAATGGCCGTTGTGATGATAATTTAACATGTGATGATATTTTTGCATTTCCCTTCAGTCTAGTCAATGGAGCAGCACTTGGGCACGCTTGTACATCTTCTGTTGAAGTCCCTATCATAAAAGTGGTTGCACTGAGACAAGTGGTATTACGTCTTATCAGATTTGCTGAGAACTATTGTCCCCGAAATACAGTTTGATTATGCATCCGTATGATAAGACATTCTGTCACCCTAGCAGGGTACGGTTTAGCCGTCAGAGCTGGGTGTGTTGAGGATATAGGCATTTGCGAACAAACATAACAATTAGTAACATGTAATTCCATAGCAAATAAATGAACATATCTGTACCACAAATTAGTATGGTATATATGAGGCTGTCCATCTGTTTCATTCACATTATGAATAAACCTCTTCTGACGTTACTTCCGTTGTTCTCTGGCTCGGTCCACAGTGAGCTACAATTCTTGGGTCAACCACCAGGCCAGGAATCCGAGGAGCACGAAACACACTAAGGTCACAGCGCAACCGGCTGCCCCACCAACAGTCCGGCAACGGCGGCGCTGAGCACGCCGCTCCGGGGTCTGCTGTAGTTCAGTCATGATTGCTAGGATACAGTGCTGTTGACCAACCTCACCTAATAGTGCAAGGATCTCCCTGCTTCACTGGCATTGAGACAATCTATCTCCACAGTGTAAGGGGAAGTCTGGCTACAAAGGGAGTCTATTTAATTGCTAATTAAATAGATTCCCTTTGTAGCCAAAGGCTGCCTCCACAGTCACTGTTTTGCTCCGCAGTGACTTAGATGTATCCACGTTGATCTCTCCGCTAACTTTACTGCAGTTGGTGTTGTTAACAGCACTTGGTATGGACCTTCTCAACGAGGACTGGACCAGTTCTTCCTCTTAATCACTCTGATGAACACCCAGTCTCCTGGTTGGACTACTGGAAGGCCGTCCTGTGGAAGATCAGAATTATTCGGCAGTAAATGTGTTTGAGTTATCTCTTTCTGTGTTAATGTCTTTTTCATAAAATCTGCTAATGTTTGTTCCTCATCTGCTGTTTTAGTATCCATGTCAAAAATTGGTAGACGATATGGTCATCCATAAAGTATCTCAAATGGTGTTAAACCTGATGGTGTTGGTGTTATTCTCATATACAATTTTACTAGGTCCAAACATTCAATCCAGGTTCGTTTTGTCTCTTCCATACATTTCCTTAATCTTGTTTTTATTGTGCCATTTGTCCTTTCCACTAATCCTGCACTTTGTGGGTGGTAAGCACAATGATGTTTTAACTTAATTTTCATGTGTTCTGCTACTCTTTGTACAACTTCATTTACAAAATGTGTTCCATTATCACTGTACAATGTCTCTGGTATTCCATAATACAGAATAATTGTCTTACACGGTGCTTTTGCTACTGTTAGAGCATCTGCTTTTTGTGATGGAACGATTTCTACCCATTTTGAAAAAGCATCAATTAATACTAGACAGTATTGATAAGGTCCACATCGATTTAGTTCAATAAAGTCCATATGAACAATTTGAAAAGGATACTGTGGTTTTGGGAATTGCCCTCTCCGGGGTCTTATATTTCCCTGTGGGTTGTGTTTCAATCAGGTAACACAGGCTTTACAAATTTTTTTTGAATATAAATTAAATCCATAGGTAGTAAAATGTTGGTCTACCATATATACCATCCCTCCTGTCGACACATGCGTTAACCCATGTGTTGCAATTGCAGCTGCTTTGAATAAGCTTTTGGGTAGGATGGGTTTGTTATGTACACAATAAAGTCCTTTGGGGTTTGGGGTTGCCCTGTTTTTCAACCACAGATTTTGTTCCTGTGTTGGTGCTTGTTTTTGCATATCCAGTAAAAGGTCAGAGTCTATTAATGTTTCACTGTCTGTCTGAGCTGTCTAAATAGAAGAAGTGCCATATCGACCAGCTGCTGCTTCTTTCACTATTTTGTCTGTGAGACAGTTTCCTCTGGAGACAAAATCTGTGCCTCTGGTGTGGGCTAGTATTAACACAGTGAATCTAAAATCACACAAAAACATAAAATCCAAGCAGAAAAAAAAGTTAGTTTTTTTTTACTGTGAAAACCAAAAACTTGTTTAATGAACCATGGCTGCATGTGTGTACATAAACGCGCAGTGAAAAATGACAATAATATTCATGACCAAGCATGGTGTAAAAAATACTCAGAAGTCAAGTTATACTAGGCCTATTAACAAAATTTAAAAAAGTGCTATAAAGGTTGAAATCTCCACATTCAACACACATTTAAAGGGAGCCTCAGAGTGCAGCAGATTGTTATGTCCGCTTAATTAGGTCAGGTGACTTTTTACGTGAGAGCGCGTCATTCGACTCCAGAGGGTTAATAACACTGAGTGCAAGACTGAAAGAAAAACGAGGAACATTTTAACCTAATTAATACTAATACTACTACTAATAATAAAATAATAATAATAATAATGGGCAGCACGGTGGATTAGTGGTTAGCACTGTTCCCCTCATAGCAAGAAGGTCATGGGATTGATTCTCACCTGTGGCCTTTCTGTGTGGAGTTTGCATGTGCTCCCTGTTTTACGTGGGTTCTCTCCGGGTGCTCCAGCTTCCTCCCACATCCAAAGACATGCAGGTTAGGTGAACTGGAAAGTTTTAATTGTCCATAGGTGTGGGTGTGAAAGTTTTTGTTTGTCTACAAGTGGCCCTGTTACAGACTGCTGTCCTGTCCATGGTGTACCCCGCCTCAAGCCCTATGACTACTGGGATACAATTGCCTCAAAAATCATTCAAATTATTTTTATTATCTTATTTTATATATATATATATATATATATATATATATATATATATATATATATATATATATATATATATATATATATATATATATATATATATATATATACACTCAACAAAAATATAAATGCAACACTTTTGGTTTTGCTCCCATTTTGTATGAGATGAACTCAAAGATCTAAATCTTTTTCCACATACACAATATCACCATTTCCCTCAAATATTGTTCACAAACCAGTCTAAATCTGTGATAGTGAGCACTTCTCCTTTGCTGAGATAATCCATCCCACCTCACAGGTGTGCCATACCAAGATGCTGATTAGACACCATGATTAGTGCACAGGTGTGCCTTAGACTGCCCACAATAAAAGGCCACTCTGAAAGGTGCAGTTTTATCACACAGCACAATGCCACAGATGTCGCAAGATTTGAGGGAGCATGCAGTTGGCATGCTGACAGCAGGAATGTCAACCAGAGCTGTTGCTCGTGTATTGAATGTTCATGTCTCTACCATAAGCCGTCTCCAAAGTCATTTCAGAGAATTTGGCAGTACATCCAACCAGCCTCACAACCGCAGACCACGTGTAACCACACCAGCCCAGGACCTCCACATCCAGCATGTTCACCTCCAAGATCGTCTGAGACCAGCCACTCAGACAGCTGCTGAAACAATCGGTTTGCATAACCAAAGAATTTCTGCACAAACTGTCAGAAACCGTCTCAGGGAAGCTCATCTGCATGCTCGTCGTCCTCATCGGGGTCTTGACCTGACTCCAGTTCGTCGTCGTAACCGACTTGAGGGGGCAAATGCTCACATTCGCTGGCGTTTGGCACGTTGGAGAGGTGTTCTCTTCACGGATGATGCGAAGGCGATGTGTTGCACTGCATGAGGCAAATGGTGGTCACACCAGATACTGACTGGTATCCCCCCCCCCAATAAAACAAAACTGCACCTTTCAGAGTGGCCTTTAGTAAATATGTGATGTTGACTAAGTACAACAATGAATACAACCTATTTGCATAATAATGTCTTTACTGTTGTACAATCTTCTCTGTCAGAAAAGAGTTTTGTTTTGTGGTAGCAGACTCTATTTTCCACAGACATCCTTAAACAAACGTGGGCGAAGCATTACTTCTCCCCAGATGTGGGCAGTAAATGTGCTGGGTTCATTTTACAAGTCAATTTTCCAGTGATGTTTTAGTTCAAGGGGAAAGTTATTTTGGCTCCATTCACGTAAAACAGAATTGGCCAAGCATATGATACAAACAGTCAAATATAAACCTTCCCTTGAAGATACCTTAAAATCTTCTGCAGAGGTGATCCATTGGAACAAAGACATCCTGACTTGCGGTGCTTGGATAGTGTGTTATAATGTGAAAGATTTATTCATTTGATTCTCCATTTATTTGAATTTTCCAGCTGTGGAACTAACGCCTTGAAGTAATCTGTCATTGAAGACTCTGGGTACCATTTTACAAAAGTCAAGTGCACAATGCAGCACAAGTGTCAGCAGTAGCTTCCAGTTGTCAATTTCGTGCCAAGTGCTTATGTTGTTGAATTAGGAAGTATACTTGCACTCCTTTGTGCACCCATGTATGCTGGTGAATTACTGGCACATTTGTGCCATGAGGCAGCAAAACACACACACACACACACACACACACAAAACAATCTGAAGTTGATTGCAGTATTTCTGCGATTTAAAAGCTTATTGTTTGGGTAACTGCCCTTATACATTTGGTATGCAGCAGAAGAGAAGTTGGAGAAACATATATATATATATATATATATATATATATATATATATACCCTTTTTTTCTGTTTGCTTATTTGATATATGAGTGTTTAGGTAGACGTGTTCAGGGGCGTAGCACCAAATTCTGGGCCCTGGGTACTAGCCATATTGAAGCCCCCCCCACCCCCCCCACTGTTATGTTATTTTTATTAACACAAACACCAAATTTCTAATGCGTAGTCAAACCAGGTCTACATCATGTATACCTTAGATCACACCTAGGAGTGGGGGAGCAATAGTGAGTTGAGGGTCTGGATGGTGCAATTTGGTGCATTCCTGTCTGTTAAAATGCACAGGAATGCACCAAATTGCACCATTTTTCTAGAAAATGGTGCAATTTGGTCCCCCAGACCCCCCAACTCAATATAGCTAGCTTTCAAGCTCACCTCTCTTTTCAAAGAATTTGGTTAGTAGCTGCTTTCCTCATTTAGTTTTCTTTCCCTGTCCTTTTTTTCTCTTCTTTTCTCAAATCCAGACTTTGATTTTTTTAGGAAAGACATATTTTATTTCAGCCTAAACACTAGGGCTGCAACTAACGATTATTTTACTAATCAGTTCATCAGTTGATTATTTTTTCGATTAATCGTTTTTTTTTTTTTTTTTTACTTACATGTGATTTTTGCCATTATTTCTTTAAGTGAGTTATTATTCAAAAAAAAAAAAAAAAAAAATCAATAAAATATTACAATTTGTAATACATTTGACTCTTTTACGACAACAAATGCTGAGCCATGAATTATTATACAGAAAACAAATGTGCTGACAGCTGCAACAGCTTAATGCTAACTTTAAAATTGAAAACGCCATAGACATGCTAACGCGTTAGCATCGGTCCCATTTTTAAGTTATAAAATACATCTATCAACTGTTTTAGAAGACCATAACAGGTCAGATTAACATAAAAAGGTAAATATTACTCACAGACATATGCTCTTTGGAGTTTTAGTGGCACTGCTTCGATCTGCAAAGCACTGCTTCGATTGGTTCAAGGTTCAAAGCAAAGCCGCACTGCAGAAACGGTTGATTTATATGGAAGAAACAAAACATTTGCGGTAAAACAAAGTTATTTAACACCTAATTGATGACTAAATTAGTTGACAACTATTTTAATAATTGATTAAATCATTTAGTTGTTTCAGCACTACTAAACACCTCCTTCTTCTGTGAGATCCCGTTTGGGATGTCTGTGTGTGTGTGGGGGGGGCAGAGTGCCGGCGCCTGGACTAAACCATTGTACAACTGTGCAGGGGTGGGAAGGGCCCTCAGAGATCTTTCAATATTATTGTTAGAGCAGAATTATGTTTTGTAACATTTATACATTCATTCTAATTATATTCTTTTACAACATGAATTGTATGGACATTAATAACATGCAACACAAAAATGTATTTAATGCCAGTTTTTTGTGTGCCCCCCCATGTTCTGGGCCCTGGGTACATAGTACCCTTAACCCCCCCCCCCAAGTCCGACGCCCCTGGACATGTTGATGGGAATGCCACCTGGATGGGGTGAAGGGGCTTACAACTTTCATAAGAAAAGCTTAATTAATGATGTCAATGTTTTTGATGTGGATAAACAATATATAACGTTGCAAAAAGTGTATTATTAAAATCTGGCTTACATTGGCAGGTTTAACAATGTGCATACACTCTGCTTTTACATGCCTACATGTGCATCAGCACTCGTCATAGTTCATCAATGTATAATGAAACTGAATTTGAAAAAGAAAAAAAAACAATTATAAACAAATTGAAAAACAGAGAAAACAACAACAAAACATGATTTTTTTTTTTTTTTTTTTGGCCTGCCATTCTAGATTTCCCTTATGATATGATATCAGCCTATTTTTGGAGAATCATCTGTCGCCTCCCTGTGTAAGGCAGTCATTTTATTTGGACGGAGTTACTGTGTTTTTGGACTTATGTTGTTGTGGCTCCTGCCTACATCCTGTGTTACCATCAGCATGTTGCCTGGAGCTTTAATCCTGTCTTGTCACATATATTATATTAGTCAATGTTATCAGTTATCAAGTTGTTCACCAATGAATATGGCTTTATACACCCTGAAGAAAACCATACACCCTGAGGCCGAAGGTCTTATCATATACCTATAAATGATAAATGTTGTATGGTTTTCTGAAGGTTGTAAAAAGCCAAATTCATTGGGGAACAACTTGATAACAATTTTATCATATACAGTGGTCCCTCGTTTATTGCGGGAGTTACGTTCTAAAAAACCCCACAATAGGCAAAATCCTCGGAGTAGTCAGCGTGTTTTTTTACAATTATTATAGACATTTAAGGCTGTAAAACCCCTCACTACACACTTTATACACTTTTCTCAAACAGGCATTAATATTTTCTCACTTTTCTCTCCTGTGTAAACACTCAAAGTTCAAACCTTAGTAGAAAAAAAAGAACGTTTTCCTATAAATAATTATGATGGCTTTTAGAACGAATAAATTTAATTTTAACGATCAACCTACGAGGTTGGACACGTAAGAAATTATTAATAGTGACTCACCAGTATTTCACAATTCCTCTGACCGTGCCTCTTCGTCTTGGCGCCGCTCTGCTGTCTGGATTGGCTGATTACTCGGGTGGTATGAAAAATATTACCCATCCGCGAAAAGGGTGTATTGCTATTTATTCTTTAGTGGTTTATCCAATCATATTGGCGTATCATTTATAGGTATATGATAATTATTTATATTGCCCTTTACAACAGCCAAAAGTTGACCACAGTGCTTCAGAGTAAAATCAATAAATAAAATTCATGAGAATAAACAAAAGCATAAAAAAGCCATTTTAAATAAATAGGTCTTCTGCTTTGATTTACATCCTGCCTTGTGGTTGTAACTGCTGCCATAGGTGCAGTAACAAAAATTTGAGCAAAGGCTGTGAATACTTATGTATGCGTGATTTCTTCTTTTTTTTAAAAAAATAAATTTGCAATAAATAAATAAATAAAATAAAATAAAAATGTTATGGGATGTTTTGAGTAGAACTTTGAGAAAAATATACTTTGAGGAAAATATACTTCATTTTGGAATAAGTCTGTAACATAAAATGTGGAACTGTGGATATGAAGTGCTGTGAATACTTCTCTAATGCACTGTAACAGAAAACTAATCCTATCACAAAGTAGGATTTAAACCACATAAGTGTGGAGCTGCGAATGCCAAGAAAATGTTTGAAACAGGAAACAAGTACTCTATGGTCCAATGTTTTAAAGGGTACTGTGAGATCCAACATTACCAACGCAGCAGTATACCCTCTAACAGACAAGGTGATGCCATTGGGTATGCTTAAAGTACTGACACAGTGCTGTGTCATGACATAGGTTACTTGTCCACTGTTTATAAGCTTAAGTACAAACTGAAATTTGTTCTTTGGAACTTCAAGACCAAATGGACCATAGTGTAACTTAAATTTATTGCCTTCAACGAGTTGTGTACGTTCTTGCTCTTGGTTGTTGCCATATTTTCTAGTTATGAGCAAAGTATTATGCACTTTTTTTAGGGTTGCCAGTGAGTAGCCACTCTTATCGCTTGTCATTTATTCACTGATTTCTTGTCATGCACATCAGCCATAAATATGACAGACATCTTAAGATAAACATTATTCAACATCCCAATGTAAAACTCATCCCTTCCAAATAGGGTGTTTGTTGTCCACTCTGACTGAAGTGAAGGAATCCTTATCTTAAATAAATGGCCTTGTTTACACCAATCTCAAACCATATATCATCCTTTTCCAAAATGTGAACTTTGTTGTCTTCAAAGCTATCACATTTGGACTGAAATTATGTTGTTTCTTTCATTCCAGAAAATTCTAGACAATTTACATCTCTATCAAAGGGAATAATGCTGCACCCAATGCAGTTTCACTCCTGACACATCACGTTTTGATGTCACTGTGGCATAAATGGACCGCATTTATATTGCGCTTTTCCATCTGCATCAAATGCTCAAAGCGCTTTACAATAATGCCTCACATTCACCCTGATGTCAGGGGTGTTTATTATTATTTCCTCAGAGCCATTCCCTGAAAAACTGAGGGACCCAACTTGTATCTGTTACACTAAAATGGTCAAAAAACTAGTGGACTGAAAACTAAATTACCACTACAGAAAAAGTCTGCAATAAATTCTACATACCAGTTTAGTATAATAAATAAAATGTCTTATGCTATTTACCCAAATAAGAGACTGAACAAACTTTTAAAACTTTATCTACTTAATAACTTGTGAACCATCTGTCACCATTTGTTGATCTCTGCTCCCCTTTTCACTCTTTCTGGGCCTTCTCCTCCCTTTCTTTGAGATTCCTTGGGACATACCTGGCACTAACCCCACTGTGTTGTCCCCCTTCCTGGGCCTACCTCAACCCCTTTTCCATGAATTCTTGTTTCCATCAGATGCATAAGAACCTGACTCCTCCTCACTGCTCTCTACAGCATCGGTTTCTTATTGGGAGAGCACTTTTGTCTTCCCCTTTTCTGAGGTATTGCAGAACCGCTGTCATTTTCAACACTTTCTGTCTTGCATTTCGTGGAGGATCCTTTCGAATGACCCCTTGGATTTTTGGGCAAACTGAAATAATTTGGTACATTTTTTTCCCCAAATCATCTTGACTGGCAGCAGCCTTCTCAAATGTACTTTTGTTCAAGGACCCCTTGGGTCTCCCTGTTTTCTTCGGAGAATGGTCTTCATTACTAGAATCTTTCTTGGATCCCGACCCTTTCGGCCTCCCTCGAACTCTGTGTAGGTGTGCAGTTGAGCGCTGAGGCGCATGTTTTTTTGGGCATCCTCCTCACTTCAGCACCTGTGCAGATGCACCACTGGAAACATCTGAATGTATCTCTTTTAGGGTCAACATCTTTCACAGAACCCTTCAACTTGCTGGACGAGCTTGATACCCCCTTTATGCCACTATGTGAAATATACCAAAAAAATTAACCCTCACCATAACCATATGCACAACTGAAGTATAGATGGAATGTCTGTGATGACATAGAAATGTAGCAGCCAAATAAATCAAATCCAACTGTAGCAATAGTTGGTCATAAAAGCTTAGAAATGTGATGTTATTATATCAAAGAGTGGACTCCATGTAAAAGCTACAGCAAATAAAACAGCACATAATTTTGAAACAAGAGTCATTATATTCAATATTAAATAAACAATGTTCATTGTTTAAATGTAGTGTGGAATCAGGCTAATAAAAGGAAAGTGCTGAAATAATAATAGCATGCTGATTGTAGTTAATTGCTTTGAGCAGAACATGGACGTGACCTTCAGTAGTGAAATGGGCATCATGTTTTATTTGTGAGTATGTGCACAGTAAGCTGTTATGTGCATTTTGATAAGGCAATTGCAGTTTCTCATTAATTTGGGTTCAAATGGTCTTCCCACGTTGGTCTGGCCTTTACTATGTAGTGTTTGGGGGGGGGCAGTTGTACTCCAAACTATTTCAGTCACCACATTGATTTGCAAATTCAGAGCAATAGGTCTTCAAAATTCTAAACTGTGACATTTCAGATTTTTAAAGTAATAAAGTTTTAAAGATAAAGTTTTCTTTCTTTTACTACAAATGACCATATTTTGTGCTTGCAGTAAGTTGGTGCTGAGTTCATTTCATGTTGTCTCTGAACGTTGTGCACATCTTTGAATGACAGGGAGAAATTTAACAGTGGTCGGGGATTAATGTTAAAATATGGTGAGGCCTCCTTATTTGCACCAACAGGAGGTAAAACATCTGTGTTCGTACTTAATAAGTGTTTGGCTTAGCACAGTATCCCAGTTCTAAAACAGGAAATTTTGCAGATTTTTTTTTTTTTTAAATGGCAAGGAGATTTTCTATTAACGACTATTATATTACTACTTTGAAAACAAATGAGTATAACTGATGATTGTAGAGTATTGCTGGTTGTTGCCGAACACACCCACGTATAGACGAGTCCTATAACATGAGTGTTTGTGTGTTACTTTTAGCAGCACTTACACCCGATGTCAGGCTGCAATTTAGTGTGTGATAATTGTTATTTTTTCCATAAAACATACACAGCCAAGCATCGCAAATCGGCAATGGAAGACTGCCATTAGGCATCAAATTCATCACTGTGTCATTGACAGGTTAACATGGGAATAGAAAGAATGGTAGAAATAGTTAGACCAGCTCCACACCGTGAATTTTGCTGAGTAAAATCTACTCTGCCGGGATAACATTTGGTCTCAGTGTAAATAGAGTAAAATACACTCTATTATAGAGTGAAATCAGTTCTACCGTCTTGTCAAATCAAGTGTTTCTACTCCAATAAGAGTTGATTTTATGTTGTGATAGAGTTGATTTAGCACTGTAGAGTATATTTAACACTATTTGGACTGGGACCAAATGTTATCCCAGCAGAGAAAATTTTAATAAATTTATAATGCTGCAAAATTTTCTATGCAGTTAGTGCCCACCTTTAGAACTGTGGCATTAGTAATAGATGAAAGCCAGATATGACCTATGAACATTTTTACAAAATCCAAAAGAAATGTGCTTGTGCTTATGACACCTTGCATGGAAGGTTATTCAATGGTATTTTATTTGGTTCTAACTGGTTTATGAGCAATAATTTTAATTTGGCATCAAAAATTGGAGATATTATCAGATTTGCTCTGAACAAACCTTTTGGAAAAAAAAATCTGGTTTGAAGCTTTGGTTATAATATTCAGTACTTTCACCTTTTTAATATCGGCACATTGTCAGAAACTAACTTCTGTGACAAAAATGGAGACAGTTTACAAACATCTGTTGAATAAATGATAGCATAAATTAAAGTTCTAAAAGGAAGACTAACATTTTAAATATAGCATTTAAAATTGACTAATTAATCACAGCTGGGTAGCTTCACTATATCCATCCATTAGCTTTCTTCCAATTGGATGTCAGTATGAGTACATAAAACTGTCACTTCTAAATCACCTCTCTCCTCTGTGCCGGCTTTGACATCCCATCCTCCACACCACTGCCAACATTTCATCCATGCCGTGATTTGCGGGAGATGGGGGGATCATTTGCACCTTCTTCCGCAGGCAGGATTTGAAATCGGTGTCTTCCTGGAGACCGATGAACTGACCAAAAGACTGTTTTCAACTTATAGACATGCACTTTACATTTTTTCCTTACTATGATGACAATTTGTCTTATTCAAGAATGATATTTTATGACAATACTGCCTCCGTGAGTCTTACTGGTCAAACTAAATGTATCTGCACAGTATGTTGAAGTCTTCCTTGTAACAGAGAAAGTGAGCAAAGTACTTTTTAAAGTCACAACTTGTTTCTTACAAGTAAATTATACCTGACTTTCAGTGCTGACATCCTGAGAGAGTTTGATTTGATATAATGTCTTATATGCTGAATTCAAGGTTCAAGGAGTTCGCCAGCGGCTAAAAAGAGAGGGGATGTGTCGAATTCCCCTTCCTATGATAATGCTATCTAATTCCCAGTCCTTACGGAGTAAAATCGATGAGCTACGAGCCATTGTGCACTTTTTGGAGGAATATAAAAACTCTTGCCTCATCGCGTTCACGGAAACATGGCTAAAGAACCAGGATGTAAACTCGGAGCTGGACTTAGCTGAGTTTGGACAGCCACTCAGACTCGATCGGGACTCCCAAGTGACCGGTAAGTCACTCGGGGTTGGAGTATGCCTGTACGTGAATCAAAATTGGTGCAAGACCGGCATTGTGAGGGAGTCTGTGTGCACGGAGGACATCGAACTCCTGTCAGTGTCTTTGCGCCCTTTCCACCTCCCGGGGGAATTCCCTCAGCTGTTTGTGACTGTTGTTTACATTCATCCAAAGGTGGATGCTGACGTAGCTGCGCAGATGATTACACGCACTGGGCCTCATGTATCAATGTTGTGCACTTGTGGCGTAAATTTACGGCGTAATCTTGAAATACACCAAAGTTGCCGTGACATGTATCAAGCAGTGTGCACCTGCCCATTTCTGGCGTACGCCTGACGTGATCTTGATAAATGCGGCGGGTGGAAATGATCGGAATTCTAATAAACACGCCCATAAATATTCAGACTCCGCTTCAGACACACCCTCATTTTACGACATGGAAGCCAGGAAGACGGCAATGAAAAAGAACTCCACCAATCACGACGCGTGCCAATACAGTGTCAAAAGTGGCCGTCGTATCAATTGTTTTGTAGTATATAATCAATAAAGTGTTACAGTGGTCCCTCATTAATCGCTGGAGTTACTTTCTAAAAAATAGCCCGTAATACGCGAAACCGCGACGTTAGGCAACGTTATTTTTTACAATTATTATAGACGTTTCAAAGCTGTAAAACCCCTCACTACACAGTTTATAGACTTTCTCAATCAGGCATGAACATTTTCTCACTTTTCTCTCGTGTGTATACACTCTCAAAGTTCAAACCTTAGTAGGAAAATAATACCAAACTGTTTTCAGGCCCAAACATTTGTTTGAGAAATAAAAATAGAACATTTTCCTATAAATAATTATGATGGCATTTAGAACTAACAAATTAATTTTAACGATCAACGAACGAGGTCGGACACATAAGAAATTATTAATAGTGACTGACCAGTATGTCACAGATCGGGCCTCTGCGTCCTGGCGCTGCACCTTTTCCCACTCACACTTGGCTGCAGGTGTCTGTTTCCGAGTGACAACACAGTTATGAGTAGTTGTTGGCGCTTTTTTCTCTTCTGGGCAACAAGATTCTTATAAACAGATACGCAGAACACAGAACACTGTAAAAAAAAAAAAGGCATGCAAAATTGGACTAAATACTTCGCGAGACTCCGAGGCCACCACAGGTGAACGGCGTTATAGCGAGGGACCACTGTATTCTCTTTTCACATGTCAGTAATTCTTGACATGTGGATATTTGCTCGCTCAATTAATAAGACACGCCTAATCTGTCAGATTTCTTTATTTTTTAAATGGATTTCTGTATTTATTTTATTGTGACAACCAAATGGAGATGACAAAACCTGGTTGCAGCACGGGCGAATTAAGGGAATGACGAAACTACAGTTGTTATTATCAATTTCATAGTCTAAAACGATCACACCACATGAAGTTAAGCTCAGCGCTGCTCTGGCTCCAGGCTCGAAGTCTGGAGAAAAAGGCGAGCAGCGCTTTCCTTCCTGTCAGCGTTGTGACCACGGATCGTGCTCCATAACAATCCCGCAAAAGCGGGATTTGTATTGATTATTATGTAGTATAATCAGGAAAGTGTTATTTATGTAACATATGCATTGATTTGTATAATGGCACTGTTTATCATGTTGATCATCTTCATTTTTATGTGGATTCCAGCGCTGGTTCATTTTGGTGTATAATTTACGCCACCTCTCGACCTGGTGTATATTTTCAGCACAGCGTACGCCAACGACCACATTGATAAATGCCAAGTAGTGCAGCCGTTTTGGCGTACACCCCATATATGCTCAAATATCGCCGTACGCAACGTTGATACATGAGGCCCACTGTGCGCAAATTCCAGGGTATCTCCCTAGATGCTCCTAATTTAATCATGGGAGATTTTAATAATTGTAACCCTGGCAAATCACTTCCAGTGTTTGAACAATATGTTACTTGCCCCACACGACGCACAAAATGCCTCGATCTGTGTTTTGGGTCAATCAAAGGCGCATATAGATCCTTCCGCAGAGCGCCACTAGGGTCATCCGACCATAACGTCATTCATCTTGTGCCCTATTAACAACCTCTCTTTAAGAGAGTCAAAGCAGAGAAACGCACAGTACCTGTGTGGAACGCAGATTCCATTCAGTGCCTCCAGGAGTGCCTTGATTGCACAGATTGGGATGTTTTTAAAGACAACTGCAAAGATCTTGATGAACTTACAGAAACTGTCTGCCTACATCTCGTTTTGTGAAAACATAACTATCCCTCGCAGATCATTTCGTTCCTTCTCAAACAACAAATTCTGGTTCTCTAAAGATGTTAGAGACTCAATAATACAGAGAAATAAATGCTTTGAAGGAGGGGATATGTCTATGTATCACATATTGCAGAAAGAGGTCAAAAGAAATATTAAAAGAGCTAGAAATGACCATAAGAACAAAGTGCAAAGCCTTTTTACCTCAGGAAATCTTCGTTCATCTTGGAAGGGAATGAAATCTATGTTAGGTATGGAATCAAAATCAAGCTCTGGTGTTCTGAGCACTAACCTGTTTCCTTCAGATGTGGTCTTTGCAAATGAATTGAATACTTTTTATAATCGATTTAATGTCCTGAATTTTAATCACAATTTGTGTGTCCTTCAGAATGATGAGGCCATTGATAGAGGTGTGGTCCTTAAGCACCTTAAAAGTGTTAAGGAAAGGACAAGTTCAGGGCCTGATGGTATTGGGGGAAGGGTACTAAAAAACTGTGCAGAGCAATTGGCTGATATATTCTGCCACATCTTTTCTTGTTCAATGGAACTCCGCACAGTACCCTCCCTTTGGAAATCCTCAACAATTGTTCCAATACCAAAAAATAAGTCACCTAAAGAACTGAACGACTACAGGCCTATAGCATTAACATCTCTTGTTATGAAGACTTTTGAGAAAATTGTGAAAGAGGAGCTTTTAAGACAAACACAGGGAGTGTTAGACCCACTCCAGTTTGCATACAGATCTGTAAGGGGCGTGGATGATGCGATCTTCACTTTACTCAATCTGGCTTTGCAGCATCTTGAAGGTGCAAATACCTTTATTTGGATGTTGTTTATTGATTTCTCCTCTGCTTTTAACTGCATTCAACCATATGTATTGGCAGAGCGATTAAGAGACATGAATACTGATGTTGGCCTAATCTTATGGATTATTGACTTTTTAACAAACAGATCGCAGAGAGTCAGAGTTAATGAAACTCTCTCTGATGTTTTTGTATCATCCACTGGAGTCCCTCAGGGCTGCATTGTATCCCCTTTGTTGTTTGTTTTTTATACTAATCTCTGTCAAAGCCAACATGATAATCATCACATCATAAAATATGCAGATGATTCAGTCATCCTGTCTCTTTTGCACGGTGATGACTCCACAGACCACAGTTTGGTCTTGCTGGACTTTTTAGAGTGGTGCCATTCATCTTTTCTACATATAAATGTGGATAAAACCAAAGAAATGCACATTGATTTCAGGAAATCAATTCAGGAAATCGATTCTGTTCTGAATCATATGTCCATTGATGGGAAGCCCATAGATATTGTTGAGAATTATAAGTATCTGGCACCCAAATTGACAATAAATTATCCTTTGAATTGCAGGTTAATGCAGTGTGCAGTAAGGCTCATCAGAGAATGCACTTAATTATAATGTAGATGGTGTCTTCATGAAAATGTTCTACAGTTGCTTTGTGGAGTCTGTGTTACCCTTTTCCTTCCTGTGTTGGCTTAACCTATTGAACCTTAAGAATTGCAATCGTCTTTGTAATATTGTCAAGGAATGTGGTAAAATTATGGGAACTCAGTGGACGGACATTATGGACCTTTTTAAAACAAGGGTTGTGTCAAAAGCCAGGAAAATTATGGCCGATTCTGCACACCCTCTGCACCCACAATTTAAGTTTCTGCCCTCGGGCAGACGCCTGGTAATGCCCAAATGCAGAACCAACAGACTAAAAAACTCTTTTATTCCCACAGCCATTGCTCTCCTAAATAACACCTAAGGACTCATTGTTGCACTTAAGTCTACACTGACTCGCACCTTATTTCTGGGCTCTTGTTTTGTATATTTATTCTGCTGTGTTTTTATGTTTTTTATGTTTTTATGTTTTTTATGAATTTGTATGATGTGGTTTTATGAATGTAATGTAATTTTTACTGCTGACTGCACCTGAATTGCCCCCATGGGGATTAAATAAATGATCAAATCAAAATCAAATCAAAGGTAGCTGCAGAGCACATAGTGCTGAGTTAATTTGCCACATTCCGAGTTTCATATTTATCAAGGACAGTTTTTTTTTAAGTTAAACATTTCAAGTAAGGTCACTTTATTTGCTCAACTTGTTCAGATCTAAATAAATTTATGCAAAAAACAAAAACAACAACAACAAAATCTTATTTTGTCATTTTCATGATAGATAATATTGGCTGATATGAGCCTTTCAGAAACATTTTGGTCTCAATGTTATTTTTGGTAATATTAAAATTTATTTTACTGAATAAACAATGTAGAAAAAATGGCTGTTTTTTCTGGTGATGTCATTATGTATGTTGTCCAGCAGAGGGCACTCTTATGGCTATGCTTAAAATGTTGTCAAGCATGGCTGGGACCCCAATCACCCCTTGGTCACATTAGCTACAAGACACAGAGGCAAAATGACCAGCTGCCACTCATTTTTCTATCAGAGTATGCATTTTACAGTGACAAGAGACAAGTGGTTTCTATGATGCCAAATAGGCGGGGCCAAAATAAATAAAAAGAAGTGTATTTAATGAGAATGCTGAGCAACATGACAGACCATCTCCCAATCTGAATCAAATCAGCATGAGGTTGGTTGTTGGTTATATGAATAGTTATGACATACTGTAAAACATCAAACTTCAGTTGCATTTCTTTGTCATACAGGACTGATAATGAAATGTGAGGAATCACTGCCTTTTTATGTATATATCAGCAGATACATAAGAATCATGATTTTTACTTCATAATATTGGTATCACCCCCCAAAAATCCACATTTCAGGCTCTTGTTATGGACACTTAATATTTGGTTAGATTCCCTGTCAGACAGGAAAGTGATGAAGCTAACCTTGAGTATGGTCTGTTTTCTGCAAGTTCCTCCCAGTGGTCAGTTTCAGCAATTTTCACAGCAGGAAACTGACTTGTGATTGAATGGGTAAATGTGAGGTGTTGTTGTAATGCATTCTGAGTGGACACACCAGATGGAAAAGGCCTATAGGAATGTCAATTTACAAGCACCTAGCATAGTATCTATGTCTTTCAGAAAAGATCTGTTGAGCAATATATAGTCTTGTGTGCATGCTGAGACGATGAACATCCAAAGTGTGTGCAGTGGCCAAAATGGATCTGTTCATCAATCACTGTGAAATGTGCACAATTCAAAACAAGCAAAATACAAATAAATAAATTACAACAAGCTTAATAAGTGTAGAATAAGTTATACATAATATGTGTAAAAATAAATGGAATGGTGAAAACATTTTAGTGAATGTCCTTTTGATTTTTTGTTTTTATGTTTTTTTTTTTGTTTGTTTTTTTTTTTTACATAGAGAAGAATCATCTCTGCCATCATTTTTCAATTTCAATTTATTTTCATTTATATAGTGCCAAATCACAACAGAGTTGCCTCAAAGCGCTTCACACAGGTAAGGTCTAACCTTACCAACCCCCAGAGCAACAGTGGTAAGGAAAAACTCCCTCTGAGGAAGAAACCTCAAGCAAACCAGACTCAAAGGGGTGACCCTCTGCTTGGGCCATGCAACAAACATAAATTACAGAACAATTCACAGAACAATTCACGGACGAATATACAAGAAATGCTACTGGTGCACAGGACAAGAGGATCGCCAACACGAATACAACTCCCATCTCTGGATGGAGCTGCACCTTAAACAGAGAGAAAAAACAGAATCAGGCATCAGCAAGACAAAAAATACTGTATAATTTGCCAGCATTAAACAACAAGAAAAACACTACTAAGGTGATCGCGGGCCACTAGCCCTAAACTTCACTAAAAGACCCAGAATTTAGGTAAAGTTGAGGCCGCAGCCCGCTCCAATTACTAATAAATGAATTAAAAGAGTAAAAAGCGTAAAACAAAACTGTACCAGTATGCTAGCCATATGAAAGGGAAAATAAGTGCGTCTTAAGTCTGGACTTGAAAATCTCCACAGAATCTGACTGTTTTATTGATGCAGGGAGATCACTCCACAGAACAGGGGCACAATAAGAGAAAGCTCTGTGACTCGCAGACTTCTTATTCACGTTAGGGACACAAAGTAGTCCTGCACCCTGAGTACGTAAAGCCTGGGCCGGTACGTAAGGTTTAATTAGGTCAGCTAGGTACGGAGGGGCCAGTCCATGAATAATTTTATAGGTTAGTAGCAGAACCTTAAAATCTGATCTCACTGGGACAGGAAGGCAGTGAAGGGATGCCAAAATGGGTGTAATGTGGTTGTACTTTCTGCTTCATGTCAAAAGTCTGGCTGCAACATTTTGAACCAATTGAAGACCAATAATACTAGACTGTGGTAAACCAGAAAATAGAACATTGCAGTAGTCCAATCTAGAAGAGATAAATGCATGGATCAGGGTCTCAGCATCAGCCACAGACAGGATGGGACAATTCTTTGCTATATTTTGCAGGTGGAAGAAAGCAGTCCTAGTAATATTTCTAATGTGGAGGCCAAAGGACAATGAAGGATCAAAAATTATCCCAAGGTTCCTCACTTTGTCAGTGTGATGTATGACACACGAGCCAAGGCTGAGCGTTAACTGGTCAAATTGATGTCGATGTCTCATTGGACCACGAACCATCATTTCAGTCTTTTCAGAGTTTAAAAGTAGGATGTTTCTAGACATCCAACTTCTCACTGCTGCAAGGCAATCTTCTAAGGATTTTATGTGAACGAGATTACCAGCAGTTACTGGCATGTATAACTGAGTATCATCTGCATAGCAGTGAAAGGTAATCCCAAAACGCCGCAATATGTGCCTAAGGGGTGCTATATAAAGGGAGAAAAGCAGGGGGCCTAAGACAGACCCCTGTGGAACCCCAAATTTCATGTCACTAAGGTTAGAGGTAGTATTACTGTACAAAACACAGTGAGAACGACTGGTCAAGTATGACATCAGCCATGCAAGGGCACTCCCAGTAATCCCAAAATGATTTTCCAGCCTATCAAGTACAATATGATGATCCACTGTATCAAATGCAGCACTGAGATCTAACAGCAACAGAACCGTAGCAGTGTCTGAATCCATTGTAAGCAGAAGATCATTCACCACTTTAGCGAGAGCCTTCTCTGTGGAATGATATTTTCTAAAAGCAGACTGCAGTGGCTCAAAGAGATTATTCTCAGTAAGATAGTCTACAAGCTGCCATGACACCACTTTTTCCAGAATTTTAGAGAAAAACGATAGATTTGATATCGGCCGATAGTTTTTCAATACACTAGGGTCAAGATTAGGTTTCTTAAGTAATGGTTCAATCACTGCAGATTTGAAACATTTAGGAACAGATCCAGAAGTTAAAGAAAGATTAATAGTTTCCAGCACAGTCGGCCCAAGAGTGGGGCCACAGGTCCTTAAACAGTTTTGTTGGTATAGGATCAAATAAACAGGTTGTGCTTTTTGTTGACATTATGAGTTTTGTCAGCATACCTAGTGAGATACTATCAAATTCTGTAAATCTAGGTAATACCTCAGTAGTGGCGCCCACCTCAATAGCAGGGTGTAGTGGCTGGGTTAAGGCATGCCGGGATATGTTTAACCTGATGTCTTATATCTTCTTCCCAAAGTAATCCAGGAAATTTTGTGCTGAAAAAGGAGAGCGAACTACAGGTGGTTGTCCATGCATAAGTGTTGACACCGTGTCGAACAAGAACTTTGAGTTATGCTTGTTTTTGTTGATCAAATCAGAGCAGTAGGTCCACTTTGTAGCCAATAATGCATGTTTATAGTCTAAGATAGCATCACGCCATGCAAGGTGAAATACTTCTAATTTTGAACGATGCCATTTCCATTCTTAGACCTCTTGCTTTATGCTTGAGGTCACGCAGATAATCATTGAACCAAGGTGACTGTGATTTGGGGGAGCGCGGTTTTAACACAGGTGGTGCAATCATGTCGAGTGTAGTTTTGAGCACTGAGTTTAAGCTATCCACAAGTCTGTCTACTGACTGGGTATTTGGCAAATGTGAAGCTAAGACATCAGGCAGTCTAGCATCAAGTTCAGTCTTAGTTGAGGAGTTGATGTATCGCCATAATGATATATAAGGTTGTTGTTCCACTAAACATGGCAGCGAAACTGTAAACTTAATAAGTGAGTGATCAGACACCACTGATGTAAGAGGCATGATGTCAATATTCGTGACAGCAATACCACGTGCAAGAACCAGATCCAGGGTATTTCCACCAATGTGCGTTGAATCCTGAATGCATTGCCAAAATCCTAATGCATCCACAATTTCCATAAATGATTTGCAGAGGGGATCAGAAGGCTTATTTATATGAATGTTAAAGTCACCAATGATCAGAATGTTATCTACACTAGGTGACAAGTTAGAACCCACCTTGCTTCACGTCGCAAGGGACATGACTAAATGTATATGCTGGTGGGCAGGCCTCATTTAAGGGGAGGACAGCTGTAGCTTTAAGCCAGGTTTCACATAGCCCAATCATATGTAAGTGATGATCAATAATTAGATCATTGATCAACAATGATTTTGAGGACAGTGATCTTATCTTAACGAGACTAAGTCTAAGGACCTCAGTGGGGTTGACAGTTGAACTGTTTGAGTTTAGCGGTGGTTCCAGAGTATCATATACAACCCCTGGCAAAAATTATGGAATCACCGGCCTCGGAGGATGTTCATTCAGTTGTTTAATTTTGTAGAAAAAAAGCAGATCACAGACATGACACAAAACTAAAGTAATTTCAAATGGCAACTTTCTGGCTTTAAGAAACACTATAAGAAATCAGGAAAAAAAAAATTGTGGCAGTCAGTAACGGTTACTTTTTTAGACCAAGCAGAGGGAAAAAAAATATGGAATCACTCAATTCTGAGGAAAAAAAAATATGGAATCATGAAAAACAAAAGAAGGCTCCAACACATTACTAGTATTTTGTTGCACCACCTCTGGCTTTTATACCAGCTTGCAGTCTCTGAGGCATAGACTTAATGAGTGACAAACAGTACTCTTCATCAATCTGGCTCCAACTTTCTCTGATTGCTGTTGCCAGATCAGCTTTGCAGGTTGCAGCCCTGTCATGGACCATTTTCTTCAACTTCCACCAAAGATTTTCAATTGGATTAAGATCCGGACTATTTGCAGGCCATGACATTGACCCTATGTGTCTTTTTGCAAGGAATGTTTTCACAGTTTTTGCTCTATGGCAAGATGCATTATCATCTTGAAAAATGATTTCATCATCCCCAAACATCCTTTCAATTGATGGGATAAGAAAAGTGTCCAAAATATCAACGTAAACTTGTGCATTTATTGATGATGTGATGACAGCTTCTCCCCAGTGCCTTTACCTGACATGCAGCCCCATATCATCAATGACTGTGGAAATTTACATGTTCTCTTCAGGCAGTCATCTTTATAAATGTCATTGGAACGGCACCAAACAAAAGTTCCAGCATCATCACCCTTGCCCAATGCAGATTCGAGATTCATCACTGAATATGACTTTCATCCAGTCATCCACAGTCCACGATTGCTTTTCCTTAGCCCATTGTAACATTGTTTGTTTCTGTTTAGGTGTTAATGATGGCTTTCGTTTAGCTTTTCTGTATGTAAATCCCATTTCCTTTAGGCGGTTTCTTACAGTTCGGTCACAGACGTTGACTCCAGTTTCCTCCCATTCGTTCCTCATTTGTTTTGTTGTGCATTTCCTTTGTTTCAATTGACATCTCTCGTGTTGGAGCCATGATTCATGTCAGTCCACTTGGTGCAACAGCTCTCCAAGGTGTGATCACTCCTTTTTAGATGCAGACTAATGAGCAGATCTGATTTGATGCAGGTGTTAGTTTTGGGGATGAAAATTTAGAGGGTGATTCCATAATTTATTCCTCAGAATTGAGTGAGTCCATTTATTTTTTCCCTCTGCTTGGTCTAAAAAAGTAACCGTTACTGACTGCCACAATTTTTTTTCTTGATTTCTTATAGTGTTTCTTAAAGCCAGAAAGTTGCCATTTGAAATGATTTTAGTTTTTGTCATGTCTGTGATCTGCTTTTTTCTACAAAATTAAACAACTGAATGAACATCCTCCGAGGCCGGTGATTCCATAATTTTTGCCAGGGGTTGTATAAGATGCCTAGAAGTAGGTTTAGGTTTGACATTCCACGCACATTGTAGGTAGCAGACACAAAATTTTTGCTATTGCTGGAACAACTACTGGGCTATCCTCAATTTCAACAGCATCCAATATAGTAATGGGTATTAAGTTTGGAAAGCATATCCCTCTATGATTTTTATGGACACGACTACAGAAGCAGGCCACAGTCTCAACTTGTTGAGATTCCCTCCCTGGCAAATAAACTGCACTATCACCATAGTGGATTTTCTGCACTAAATTCCCCACTAAGCTAATGGATTCCACATCCACATTTGTCATAAGCCTTGCAGGGTCTCTAATCACCTGCTCCGTGGCCTGCTGTAGATTCCTAATGTTACCCTCCCTGTAGAGCTCTATCTATGTTCACAGACAAGATGGCGGCGCCTTCCCCAGTAGGGTGGAGGCTGTCCGGCATCAGCAAGCCACGGTGGCCCCAGAACGAAGGCCAGTTATCAATAAAGCTAAAGCCTTGCTGTCTACAAATCACTGGGACATCAGTCACCATAATCACCACCACCTACTTTGTGAATGACTGAAGACTGAAAGAAAGATCACAATGTTCTGTGATGCACACTTTTGTTCAAGCATACAATGGAGTTGTGAAATGGTGGGAGGAAGTCTGAAAGTTAAAGATAGAAAGGGGGTGATAGCTGTTTTATTAATAAATATCAAGTAAATGTGTTATAATGTTTATTTTTATTTTGCACACATGCAATTCACCTTAACAAATACACTTTATTCAGATTTATTTCTAAGTACCTGTAACATCTTTTCATTACAGAGTGATCATTTGTACACACGCAAACACCCCCCCCCCCCCCCCCCCACACACACACACACACATACACACAATTTTCATTTTGGATATTTATTATACACTGCTCAAGAATTATCTTCATTTATTTGGTACCTGGTACCTGTTTCCAGACTTTGGAAAACCCATTTCTAGTACCAAGACATTCCATCCACACGAAAAACATGGATTTCAATAAAAATGTGATGAATTTTCAAAAAATGCATCTTTTTTCAGGTGTGCTATTTTTTTTTCCTCTGTACAGTGCTCTACACAAATATCTGTCATATTGTATAAAATGAGATTGTTCTTAACATTTTTATATGCAACACATGTGCATTGTATCTAACATTTGGTAAATACAGAGTGACAGACTTTACTAAAAATACATTTTTCAACATGCACATACGCATACACATGTGCAACATATACATCTTTTCATTTTAGGCTTTTATTTATCACTGACCTGCCATTTTTTTCATATATTACACAACTGTGTTGACTTTAGTCAACACATTTCTAACTCCAAAATAATTCATCCTCACCAATACAAGTGTACTTTCAATGAAAAAAAGTATAATTTTGTGAAATCACATTGATTTATTTATTTAATTAATTAATTATTTCAGTTTGAGAGCCAAATTCTTTCTGTATACAGTGTTGAGTATTCTGAAAGGTGAGATTGCTTTGAACATTTTGAAATGCATCACATGGGTATTGGCCTAAAAAAATACCTGAAAAGGGGACTTACTGAGTTTATGGCAAGATCGTGAAAATTCCTGTTTATACCCATTGTGTTAACAGTTGTATATGATAAAGTGAGGACTTTCTCCATAATGTACATTAATCACCAGCCCCTGTTGCAGGCTGTTTATCAATACAGGTTTGGTCAAAGGTGGAAGAAGGCATCAAAGAAAAGAGTGCAGAACAACATGGCAAAATCCTATTTCAAAGCATCTCTCCTGCAACAGTTTGAAGTGAAAATGTAACAATTATAATCAGCTTCACTGTGTTTTGTTCATCTATTGTTGAAATTAAATAGCACAGAACAACACGGCCTGCTTTGTAGCAAACAGCCGACCCATTTGTGCTGAGGGACACATAAGCACATGTACAGTGGCGCAAAAACATATTTAGTCAGTCTCTGATTGTGCAAGTTCTCCTACTTAGAAATATGAGAGAGGTCTGTAATTTTCATCACAGGTACACTTCAACTGTGACACACAAAATGAGAAAAACAAATTAAAGGACATCACATTGTAGGATTTTTAAAGAATTTATTTTTAAATTATGGTGGAAAATAAGTATTTGGTCAATAATAAAAGTTCAACTCAATACTTTGTAACATAATCTTTGTTGGCAATGACACAGGTCAAACGTTTCCTGTAAGTCTTCACCAGGTTTGCACACACTGTAGCTGGTATTTTGGCCCACTCCTCCATGCATATCTCCTCTAGAGCAGCAATGTTTTGGGGCTGTCGCTGGGCGACATGGACTTTCAACTCCCTCAACAAATTTTCTATGGGGTTGAGGTCTGGAGACTGGCTTGGCCACTCCAGGACCTTGAAATGCTTTTTACGGAGTCACTCCTTCGTTGCCCGAGCAGTGTGTTTGGGATCATTGTCATGCTGGAAGACCTAGCCATGTTTCGTCTTCAATGCTCTCACTGACGGAAGGAGATTTTTTCTTAAACTCTCACGATACATGGCCACGTTCATTATTCCGTTAACACGGATCAGTCGTCCTGTCCCCTTTGCAGAAAAACAGTCCCAAAGCATGATATTTCCACCCCATGCTTCACAGTAGGTATGGTGTTCTTGGAATGCAACTCAGCATTCTTCTTCCTGCAAACATGACTAGTTGAGTTTTCACCAAAATGTTCTATTTTGGTTTCATCTGACCATATGATATTCTCCCAATCCTCTTCTGGATCATGCATATGCTCTCTGGCAAACTTCAGACGGGCCTAGACATGTACTGGCTTAAGCAGGGGGACACGCCTGGCACTGCAGGATTTGAGTCCCTCTATGCCGAGTATGTAGCCTTTGTTACTTTGGTCCCAGCTCTCTGCAGGTCATTAATCAGGTCCCTCCGTGTAGTTATGGGATTTTTTTTCACCGTTCTCATGATCATTTTGACCCCACGGGAAGAGAGCTTACATGGAGCCCCCGATTGATGGAGATTATCAATGGTCTTGTATGTCTTCCATTTTCTTACAATTGCTCCCACAGTTGATTTATTCACACCAACCTGCTTGACTATTGTAGATTCACTCTTCCCAGCCTGGTGCACATCTACAATGTTCTTCCTGGTGTCCTTCAACAGCTCTTTGGTCTTGGCCATGGTTGAGTTTGGAGTCTGACTGTTTGAGGCTGTGGATAGGTGTCTTTTATACAGATAATGAGTTCCAACAGTTGCCATTAATACAGGTAACAGGTGATAGTTGAAGTGTATGTATGTTGGAAATTACAGACCTCTCTCATCTTTCTAAGTAGGAGAACTTGCACAATCAGGGGCTGACTAAATACTTTTTACCCCACTGTACATAATATATTATAATGTTATTTTGTTTGTAAAACCAATATGTGTGGAGTTAGAAAGATTCCATGATGATTAGATTATGTTTCCCTTTGGATCCCTTGATGTAACGTACATAGCTGCTGAAGCCACTGCTACCAGCTCTCACAAATGTGATGAACTGACAATCATGTTTTCTGTTCTCTTTATGTGCAAAAATTGGTCTTGACCATGACACTAAACATGACAATTGTCTCTAATTAACCCTACCCATTATATTGTTAACACTTGTCTTGGCCTAAAATTTTGCCTGACCTCTGACTGTTTCATAATTGTCTCACATGATTCTCTTCTGTTTTGCTTGATGAGATAATTAGCCTGAGTCACTCTTTGTTCAACCCTCAATGTTATAAGTAAAAGGGGATTCATTTTTACATATGCCTGTGTTTCCTTACATTTGGGTGTTTCTGTCAACCTGTGTGTTAGTTGTACATTTTTTTATGACTAAACTATATTTTATTGTATGACAAATGAACCATTATGTAATAACACTAAATTCAGCCCCTTAATAAATTACCCAATACATCCATCTAAAACCCATGGGCATATATCATAAAATAATAAAATTGGTCTTTACTATTATTTACAAATAATAAGAGAAGATGATATATATATATATATATATATATATATATATATATGTAGTACATCCAGAAAGTATTCACAGCGCTTCACTTTTTCCCACATTTTGTTATATTATACCCTTAAAACCTAGTTAAATGGATTTTCTGTAGAATGCTAAGAGAGGACTGCCTCAAAGAACAAATCTCGGGAAGGGTACAGAAACATTTCAACTGCTTTAAAGGTCCCAATGAGCACAGTGGCCTCCATCTTCTGTGAATGGAAGACTTTATGATCCACCAAGACTCTTTCGAGAGCTGGCCCCCATCTAAACTGAGCAATCTGGAGAGACGAGCGTTAATCAGGGAGGTGAGCAAGAACCTGGTGGTCACTGTATCAGAGCTCTAGCATTCCTCTGTGGAGAGAGGAGAACCTTACAGAAGGACAACCATCTCTGCAGCAATCCACCAATCAGGCATGTATCGTAGAGCGGCTAGATGGAAGCCACTGCTTCATAAAAGGCACATTGCAGCTCACCTGGAGTTTGCCAAAAAGGCACCTGAAGGACTCTCAGACCATGGGAAACAAAATTCTCTGGTCTGATGAGACAAAGATGGAACTTTTTGGCATGAATGCCATGCATCATGTTTAGAGGTTAGCCACTGCCATCCCTACAGTGAAGCATGGTGGTGGCAGCATCATGCTATGGGGATGTTTTTCAGTTGCAGTCCAGCATCCTGAAGTCCAGCACCCTGAAACCCAATGAACAAAACAAGGAGGGAGGGCAAGGACTAGTGAGTGTCAGTGATATGTTGGCTGTGTGCTTTAGATCATTGTGCAACTGAAAGATGAACTTTTGCCCCAGTCTGAGGTCAAGAGCGCTCTGGAGCAGGTTGTCATCCAGGATGTCTCTGTACATTGCTGCATTCATCTCTACATTGATCTTGACTCATCTTCCAGGTCCTGCTACTGAAAAACCTTCCCACAGCATGATACTGCCACCACTATCCTTCACTGTAGGGATGGTGCCTGATTTCCTCCAAACATGACATGTGGCACTCACACCAAAGAGCTCAATCTTTGTCTCATAAAACCAGAGAATTCAGTTTGTCATAGTCTGAGAGTCCTTCATTTGCCTTTGGCAAGCTCAAGATGGGCTGCCATGTGCCTTTTACTAAGGAGTGTCTTCAGTCTGGCCACTCTACTATGCAGGCCTAATTGGTGGATTGCTGCAGAGATGGTTGTCCTGACAGATTTTGTCCTGTCTCCACAGAGGAATGCTAGAGCTCTAACACATTGACCACCAGGTTCTTGGTCACCTCCCTGACTAAGGCCTTTCTCTTCCAATGGCTCAGTTTAGACAGGCGGCCAGCTCTAGTAAGAGGCCTGGTGGATCTGAATGTCTTCCATTTATGGATCATGGAGGCCACTTTGCTCACTGGGACCTTCAAAGCAGCAGAAATGTTTCGGTACCTTTCCGCAGATTTGTGCTTTTAGACAGTCCTGTCTCTGAGCTCTACATACAATTTCTTTATCTTCATGCATGGTTTGTGCTCTGACATGCACTGTCAACTGCAGGACATTTATGTAGACAGGTGTTTGGCTTTCCAATTAATGTCCAATCAACTGAAATTTCCACCGGGTGGACTCCAATTCAGCTGTAGAAATGTCTCAGCAAGGAATAGTGGAAACAGGATGCACCTGAGCTTAATTTTAAATTCTAGAATAGAATTTAAAATTCTTCTTCTTACTTATAAGGTTTTGAATAATCAGGTCCCATCTTATCTTAGGGACCTCATAGTACCATATCACCCAATAGAGCGCTTCGCTCTCAGACTGCAGGCTTACTTGTAGTTCCTAGGGTTTGTAAGAGTAGAATGGGAGGCAGAGCCTTCAGCTTTCAGGCTCCTCTCCTGTGGAACCAGCTCCCAGTTCAGATCAGGGAGACAGACACCCTCTCTACTTTTAAGATTAGGCTTAAAACTTTCCTTTTTGCTAAAGGTTATAGTTAGGGCTGGATCAGGTGACCCTGAACCATCCCTTAGTTGTGCTGCTATAGACTTAGACTGCTGGGGAGTTCCCATGATGCACTGAGTGTTTCTTTCTCTTTTTGCTCTGTATGCACCACTCTGCATTTAATCATTAGTGATTGATCTCTGCTCCCCTCCACAGCATGTCTTTTTCCTGGTTCTCTCCCTCAGCCCCAGCCAGTCCCAGCAGGAGACTGCCCCTCCCTGAGCCTGGTTCTGCTGGAGGTTTCTTCCTGTTAAAAGGGAGTTTTTCCTTCCCACTGTCGCCAAGTGCTTGCTCACAGGGGGTCGTTTTGACCGTTGGGGTTTTTACGTAATTATTGTATGGTTTGCCTTACAATATAAAGCACCTTGGGGCAACTGTTTGTTGTGATTTGGCGCTATATAAATAAAATTGATTTGATTTTAATTTTCAGCTTCATGACAGGCTGTGAATACTTATGTGCATGTGGCTTATTTGTTTGTTTTAAAGATTTTGCAAATATCTCAAAATAACATTTTTTTCACATTGTCATTATAGGGTACTGTGTGTAGAATTTTTAGGGGAAAAAATGAATTTTGTCAGTTTTGGAAAAGCCTGTGACATAACAAATTGTAGAAAAAGTGAAGTGCTGTGAATATTTTCTGGATGCACTGTATGTACTCGTATACATGCCTTTTCTGCATCGCAATGTGGAGTTGTGTCAAGAAGGGTATCTTGCATAACATTTGTGCAAAATCAGCATGCAAATGCACATTGTTATTGTTACATATATTGTGGCCACCCTAAGTGAAAGTCAAAAGAACATATTATAACCAGATTTGTATCACTGGACCAAGCTTGACAGTGTGTGAAGAAGGCTCCTGTGCAAAATGAGGAGGAATGAAAATGGGGGTCAGCAGGAGAGGTTTCTCTGTCATAGACAATAGTCAATGTGGGTTCTTGAATACACTCCCTAACAAGAACCCCTGCAAGCTTGCTGCCTCTGGCGATGCATCAATGTTCCACAATTTATCCTGAAATGTCGAACATGGCGACAGCCTTTTACAATGTAAAGTACAAAGAGCGCTGTCATTAGAAAAAGACTGACATTTTACCAAGACTGTGCCTCTAGCTTTTCATGTACATCTTGTGCAAATGGTTTATAGGAATCCACATAAAGGTGGATTACATGCCTGAACCACACTCCAAATGTGCTGAATGAAGATGACAGAAAAAAAAAAAGCTTTGGCAAGAGCTGCTTGTCTTAGAAAGTAAAATACGCAGGTTGTCTTAAATGATGTCTCTACATATTGTATACAGCAGAAAAGAGTTAGGAAAACACACACACTTGGTCCATGAAATATTTATGAATGGCACAGAGATAAGGGTTTTTAGATGGAAAATAAGCATGTGCTGGATGGCAACCACTCTGGCAAACAATCTGATCCATCCTCACCCCTTAAAAGTAACTACTGACCTGCTGCAGGCCACGTAAATTGTTGCCGTACCCTTGGTCTTCTCTGAGGCAACTGTGCTCTGATCCATGCACAAAGAAATGTCACACATGTCCAAAAATGTTATCGCTAAAGCCAGTGTTGTATAGTAACGAAGTCAAAATACTTCACTACTGTACTTAAGTACATTTTGGGAGACTTTGTACTTTACTTGAGTTTTTTAAATTCAGCTTACTTTCACTTTTACTTCACTACATTTCCAACCTTAATTGCATACTTCTACTCTGATACATTTTCTATGCGCCATGCCGTTACTCGTTACAAAAAAAAAAAAAACCCCGAAAACATACATGTCAACCTATACGGATTGTCCGGAAATTATATTGATTTTTCCGAGTTTCAGAGTCATACGGACGTACAAATAAAGTCTTACGGATTATCAGGGTTTGGTCTGCAGCGGGTCTGTAATCAACCGTTTCTGCAGTGCGACTCCACTTTGATCCATGAGTCATTGAAGCAATGCTACGAACTACTAGTTCATTGGTTCTTTGATTTGCTGCTCTTCAGAAGCGGGAAGTCCACTTCTTAACTCCTCTCAAAGCCATTAAAATATTGTGAGTCGCTTTTGTGTGGATTAAAGTCACTAACTGGGACTCATCTTGTTGCAGCCAAGAAATGACAATCGTCCTCCGTTCCGTGCGTTTGGAGCCGCGTAGCTGTGTGGCTCTCTGCTGAGACAGACAGAGTCCAGTCGGAATTAATAACTTCAAACTGCCGCTTTAAATAAAATGACACCTCTTTCCAAATGCTGTAATACAGAAAATAAACTACAATCGACTAAAACATTTTTTTTCTTCCCAAAATGAGACGTGCTGTATTATTTATGAATTAAACTGATGCTGACATACAGGACAGCAGCTGTAGGAGCTCAGCTCAGATATATGGAAAGACATTCATGCCAAAATGTCTGAAAGGAAATGGTTTTGACAAAAACTACAGATTTTGTTTATTCCTATTTATGTCCAGAGATCAAGGATCCACCACGTAGAGTTTATTATGTCCAGAGTTTAAGGATCCAGTGACCAGTTTCATATTTATTTACTTTAAGACTCAATAAAATGTTGTTCAATTCAATTTCAATGTAATGGGCTTATAAAGCGCCAAATCACAACAAAAGCCATCTGAAGGCACCTCATATAGAACAGTTCAACATAAAATAATTAAAATAAACAAATAAAAATTTAAAAATTCAAATACATAATTAAAAACATAAGTAAAAGATTAAAACAGATAAAAAAAATAAAAACTATTCATAAGAAAGAGTTTAAAAATGGGCTTTAAGGCTTGACTTAAAAATGTCCACAGACTCCAACTGCCTCACAGTCGAAGGAAGACTGTTCCACACAGCGGGTGCACAATAAGAAAAAGCTCTTTGACCTGCAGATATAGAAAACCTGTAAAGCCTATTTTTAGTACAAAAAAAAAAAAATCACAAGAGGTATAGATAAGGGAATTGATAAGGAATCGGAACGATAAGCGGAATCAATAATGGTATCTATCGATAAAATCTTATCGTTACCCATCCCTAATAAACACAGGGGCGAAGTCGAGGATCATCGACATGCCAGTCTGGAACATCGGCACTGGCGAGGCAATTTTCGATACACTTCATGAAGTTCTGAGGTATGTTTTATTTTCTTCATTATAACTCAACAAAAATATAAACGCAACACTTTTGGTTTTGCTCCCATTTTGTATGAGAGGAACTCAAAGATCTAAAACTTTTTCCACATACACAATATCACCATTTCCCTCAAATATTGGTCACAAACCAGTCTAAATCTGTGATAGTGAGCACTTCTCCTTTGCTGAGATAATCCATCCCACCTTACAGGTGTGCCATACCAAGATGCTGATTAGACACCATGATTAGTGCACAGGTGTGCCTTAGACTGCCCACAATAAAAGGCCACTCTGAAAGGTGCAGTTTTGTTTTATTGGGGGGGATACCAGTCAGTATCTGGTGTGACCACCATCTGCCTCATGCAGTGCAACACATCTCCTTCGCATAGAGTTGATCAAGTTGTCAATTGTGGCCTGTGGAATGTTGGTCCACTCCTCTTCAATGGCTGTGCGAAGTTGCGACGACGAACTGGAGTCAGGTCGAGACCCCGATGAGGACGACGAGCATGCAGATGAGCTTCCCTGAGACGGTTTCTGACAGTTTGTGCAGAAATTCTTTGGTTATGCAAACCGATTGTTTCAGCAGCTGTCCGAGTGGCTGGTCTCAGATGATCTTGGAGGTGAACATGCTGGATGTGGAGGTCCTGGGCTGGTGTGATTACACGTGGTCTGCGGTTGTGAGGCTGGTTGGATGTACTGCCAAATTCTCTGAAACGCCTTTGGAGACGGCTTATGGTAGAGACATGAACATTCAATACACGAGCAACAGCTCTGGTTGACATTCCTGCTGTCAGCATGCCAATTGCACGCTCCCTCAAATCTTGCGACATCTGTGGCATTGTGCTGTGTGATAAAACTGCACCTTTCAGAGTGGCCTTTTATTGTGGGCAGTCTAAGGCACACCTGTGCACTAATCATGGTGTCTAATCAGCATCTTGGTATGGCACACCTGTGAGGTGGGATGGATTATCTCAGCAAAGGAGAAGTGCTCACTATCACAGATTTAGACTGGTTTGTGAACAATATTTGAGGGGAAATGGTGATATTGTGTATGTGGAAAAAGTTTTAGATCTTTGAGTTCATCTCATACAAAATGGGAGCAAAACCAAAAGTGTTGCGTTTATATTTTTGTTGAGTATATTTGATTTATTTTTCATGATTTTATTAATGTATTCCATTAGTGACACACAGTTCTTGTTTCTGTAAAAAATAACAAAATTTGACACATTCACTTCTGTAAAATTCAGCTTGACGCATGAATACTAGATCTCTATTGTTTGAAATTCAACTGTGGAGGAAATACTAATGATCCTGAGTTTGTCATTGTGGCAACTCATAATATGTGGACAAAAACCCAGTTATGTGATACCGCTATGCAGTTGTGTGTACTGTAATAAAACTGATTTTGGTGCAATTTGGAGGTTATAAGGATTTTGTGTTGATTTTATGGATTTTCTCACTTGGTTATACAGGTGGACCCTCAAAGGGGTTGACATGTATGCGAAAAAAGTCATGTTTTCACCCAGAGACACCACTGATTATGAGTGACTGCAACAAAGTCGGGTCGATTTGTCATGAGGCATGTCCGGTAGGTTTTTTGCAGTTGCGTACTTGGGGGGTGTTTGTCAGGAAAATTATAATTTCTCTACATTGATTACAGACCTCCAGTGGGTCTGTAATCAACTTTTCTGCAGCACAGCTTTGCGTTGAACCTTGAACCAATCGAAGCAGTGATTCGCAGATCGAATCACTGCTTCGATCTACGATTCGTGGAGTCATTGTTTTTCCCCGCTAAAACCCTGAAGAGCATATGTCTGTGAGTAATATTTAATATTTTTATGTTAAACCGACCTGTTACGGTCTTCTGAACAGTTGATAGATGTATTTTATAACTTAAAAATGCGACCGATGCTAACGCGTTAGCATGTCTATGGCATTTTCAATGTGTTGATTTGTTTTCTGTATAATTAATGGCTCAGCGTTCGTTGTCGTAAAAGAGTCAAATTGTAATTTTTAAAATGTATTTTATTCATATATTAATAATAGCAAAAACAATAATAGTCTACATAATAGACAATAATAGTCAATAATACTAGACTAATAATGTTCCAATACAATTTTAGAGAAAGAGACAAAAAGAACCTAATGAAACAAAACACAACAGAAAAGATAAAACCATGTAACAATGAAAATAACTATAAATAACTGTTTCCTGTGAACACCTAGTGAGTAGCCTACTCTTGTTTAGGTTTTGAAACCTTGTTTCTGAAGTGTTTTTGTGTCATGTGCACAATTTTCAGTATTTTGACTAATACTACCAGCCATTTACAAGCCTCGATAAACTTATTACTTATTAAACTAGCTTAGACGATCCTAGATAAACTTATTGTACTTATTACGTATTATAAAAAAAATCAGTCCGTTTTTGATTATTAACATTTACTTGTCCTTTTACTTTCAATACTTGAGTACATTTAGTTGTACATTACTTGTCATACTTAAGTATAATCTAGATACTTTAAGACTTTTACTTGAGTAACATTTCAATTCTTGACTTGAACTTCTACCAAAGTAATTTTTTTAATGGGTATCTGTACTTTTACTTAATTGTGATTTTCCGGTACTTTATACAACACTGGCTAAAGCTCCCTCACAAGTCATACCTTGCTTCTGCATCTCCCAAAGTAACGCTTGCTTTACACAAAGTCACAACAGCTGTATCCAAAGATCCTCTGCAGAGACGGGCCATCTGAATTGTTGCCTTACATCAATGGTTAGTGACCAAGTTTCATACGGTAAAACAAGAATGACTAGGATCCTAAAAAACATGGACCTTCATTCTGCAAAAATATCAGCATCTCCAAATGTCATGAACTTTGACACAAAAATGCAGGACACAATTGTTAGACTCGCCAAGGTGTGTAGTGTAACAAAAAACTGTTTTATACAAAGTTGAATGGAGGTCGGTACACGGGAAGGCAGGCAATTAACAGCAGTGGTATCCAAATTATGGGACAAGAAACAGGTAAAAAAAAACAAAAAAAAAAAAAAACAGGCAATGGTTGAGAAACACGGCATGGCAAAACGGCAAAGCAAGGACTAAGAGGAAGTCTGGTAGTGACAACACAACAAAATGACGAGCTGGCAGAGACATGAGGAAAACAGAGGACTTGAATAGTGCAGGAGGTGATGGGAGAAAATAAGAGACAACTGTGAGGGAACATTCAGGAACAGGGTGTGGCAAACAGATGGAAAAACAGACCCAAACCCCAGACACAAGACAAGCACATACACAGGACATGAACACAATCCAAAAAGAAGTAATAAATAACAAACATGAACACAGTCCCACATGATACTAGAACACCTCTGTCCAGTTACAGTACCTCATGATTCTATGTGCTCTTCTCTCACATCTCCTGATCTCAGAAGCCAAAGATCTATAGACATGGCTGTCTCGACCAAGATTAATAAATAGGGAGTTTAAGCAGCAGCTGTTTTATGCTCCACTACAGTGACTGGAAGTAGTTCTTTGTTCTCATGTCTAGCTGTACTATTCTTTGTAGGTGACAGCTCTACATAATGGCCAATGGAGAAGATTTCCGTACTATCTACATACTAAGTGAGTTGAATGTAAGAAGAGTATCTGATTAAAAAAAAAAAAAAAAAAAAAAAAAAAAAAAAAAATATATATATATATATATATATATATATATATATATATATATATATATATATATATATATATATATATATATATATAAAGCAGTTTTACACTTTTCAGTAATTTTGTAATTTACAGCTGTATGTAAAAGTTTGCGCGCCCCAAGAGAAAAAATACATCAATATTTAGTGGATCCTCCTTTTGCAGAAATAACAGCCTCTAAACAATTCCTATAGCTTCCAATGAGAGTCTGGATTTTAGCTGAAGGTATTTTGGACCATTCTTCTTTACAAAACATCTCAGGTTTGTTGGTTCTCGAGCATGGACAGCCTGCTTAAAATCACACCACAGATTTTCAGTAATATTCTGGTCTGGGGACTGAGATGGCCATTCCAGAACGTTGTACTTGTTCCTCTGCATGAATGTCAGTAGATTTTGAGCAGTGTTTAGGGTTACTGTCTTGTTGAAAGATCCAGCCCCGGTGCAACTTCAACTTTGTCACTGATTCATGAACATTTTCTCAAGAATCTGCTGATATTGACTGGAATCCATGTGACCCTCAACTTTAACAAGATTCCCAGTACCTGCACTGGCCACACAGCCCCATAGCATGATGGAACCACCTCCAAATTGTATTGTAGGTAGCAAGTGTTTTTCTTGGAATGTTGTGTTCTTTTTGTGCCACGCATACTTCCCCTTGTTTTGTCCAAATAATGCAGTTTTAGCATCATCAGTCCACATCACCTAAAAATGAAGCTGGCTTGTCCAAATGTGCTTTAGCATACCTCAAGTGACTCTGTTTGTGGCGTGTATGCAGAAAAGGCTTCCTCTGCATTACTCTCTCATCCAGCATCTCTTTGTGCAAAGTGCGCTGTATAGTTGAACGATGCAGAGACACTATCTGCAGCAAAATAATGTTGTAGGTCTTTGGAGCAGGTCTGCATGTTGACTATGACTGTTCTCACCATCCTTAGCATCAGGTGAAACTGACAGCTGAAATCTTTGAGAAAGCTTTTTGCATCCTTCCCCTAAACCATTATGCTGGTCAGTCTTTGTTTTCAGGTCATTTGAGAGTTGTTTAGAGGCTTCCATGTTGCCACTCATTAGAAGAGATGCAAAGAGGGGAAACATTTGCAAATGGTGACCTTAAATAGTCTTTCTCATGATTGGATTCACCTGTGTAAGGAGGTCAAGGGTCAATGAGCTTACCAAACAAATTTTGTGTTCCAGTAATTAGTGCTAAATGTATTCAAATCAATAAAATGACAAGGGTGCCCAAATGTATGCACCTGCCCAATTTTATTTTGATAATTATTGCACACTTTCTGTAAATAGTAGAAACTTCATTTCACTTCTCAAATATCAGTGTGTTTGTCTGCTATATGCTATATGTAACTGACATTTCTGATCCTGACAACCAATGATTTATGAAGGAAATTCATGAAAATTATCAGGGGTGCCCAAACATTTGTATACAACTGTAATTTTAAATCACTGAATCACTGAATCAGCTCTTAACATCAGCCATATTACGTAATGTTTATTAAGGCAAAGGTTAGCAGTATCTTGATCTGAAATTTCTGTTATCATGTATCGCAATTGTGTCTGTTTTAAACCAGTGTCAGTAGTTAGCATTGTTTAGGCCAGTCTACCTAAATTCCTCAGCTGCACTGCTATAGCAGACATGTAGATTCATTTCCAGTCATCGTAGCAAGCCACTGGTATTCTCAGTACTAAACTCCTTAATGCCGCTACATCGGATGAGTATGTGAATCATTAGGTTGCTTGTTGGTTAATGTGCTCTTGACCAAAGCATTTATTGTCTCTGCTCTAAAACATACTGGCCAGCATTTAAGGCTGTAAAAGTCTTTTTTACCTACTCCTCCTCCTGGGCTAAAAATCAAACAGAAAATCAATAATACAGTTACCTCTCATTTAGGCTGTAAACACGTTACAGTTTTACTTGTAAATGCATTGGCACGGAGGCCAGATGCCCTTGTCAGAAGCGATTTTATTCAATTGAGCTTGGGAATCAGTTGTAGACTGTGCACTGGAGATGTTTGGTTGGGTTGCATGTTGTGCAGCATCGTTGTGCGCTCAGACCTGAACAGACGGACTGTTTGTTGCATATAAATGTCAGAGCAAGACAGCTGGCTGACAGTTCTCCACATCCAGGCCCACAAATTAAACACTGAGCGGCCTGGTCTAGGAGTGCCAGAGAAATGGCAGGGTTCATATAAGAGCTGACAAGTACCCGCATTGGCCAAGGTTAAAGTTGTGTAAAGATTGTTGGGTGGATGGAAGAACAAGTCTTTGATCAGACTGCATACGTATCACCTTTAGAAATGGAAAATGGATTATTTTTTCACTTATTTGTACCCAGAGGGAAATTTCTTTTGCAGTCTAAGGAAAAATTGAATTCAATGGACTTAATGCAAAAACCATTCATCCTTAGAGATCTATTCATAAATGGTATGCATGAGTGATTTAATTTTCTTGTACCTTTTTTCACAGCATCAAACACAATCTTTGAGTGGTGTAGACCTCAAATATGAGTCACTCAAATAGTACACTTTTCAGAAATGTTTTGTGTACTTCAATACTTTGAAGCACCTACAGTTTGAGAATAATAACGTCATAATGATTCAAATGTGTAGTTGTATGGCATTGTTAATAGGAATACCACAGACTCATTTGACATTATTCTGATACAAAAGTGTCATTATATGGCATTAGTGATAGGAATAACACAGAATCATTGCACACTATTCTGACTCAAAAATGTAGTTGCATGGCATTGGTAATAGGGATAACACAGACTCATTGCACAGTATTCTGATTCAAAAGTGAAGTTGCATGGTAATGGAAATAGCAATAACACAAAGTCATTGTGCATTATTCTGATTCAAAAGTGTAGTTGCATGGTATTGATAATAGGAATAACAGACTCTTTGCACACTATTCTGACTCAAAGTGTAGTTGTATGGCATTGGTAACAGGAATAACACAGACTCACTGCACACTATTCTGATACAAAAGTGTCATTGTACAGCATTAGTAATAGGAATAACAGACTCTTTGCAAACTATTCTGACTTAAAGTGTAGTTATATGGCATTGGTAATAGGAATAACAGACTCATTGCACACTATTCTGACTCAAAGTGTAGTTGTATGGCATTGGTAATAGGAATAACACAGACTCACTGCACACTATTCTGATACAAAAGTGTCATTGTATGGCATTAGTAATAGGAATAACAGACTCACTGCACACTATTCTGATACAAAAGTGTCATTGTACGGCATTAGTAATAGGAATAACAGACTCTTTGCAAACTATTCTGACTCAAAGTGTAGTTGTATGGCATTGGTAATAGGAATAACACAGACTCTTTGCACATTATTCTGACTGAAAGTGTAGTTGCATGATAATGGTAATAGGGATAGCACAGAGTCATTGCGTACTATTCTGACTCAAAGTGTAGTTGTATGCAGCGGTGGGCACAGATAACCAAAAAATTAACTTCGATAACATAACTGAAAACTTATATTTGATAAAGAAACCAATAAACCACCTAAAAATGTATCAGAAGTTATAGATAATCGATAACCATTAAATTCCGGTCTGTGGGATATTTGTAGTTACTAAAGAGCTGAAATTAATTTTTAACATGATTGCTTTTGAAAGCATCAAAAGCAGTAAAAGACCTAAAGAATAAGCAAGAATGTTTGACTATGCTGCCCCATGCAGGAAGTAGCAGAAACAAATCCTGAGAGCACCCACAAAATCAACTCTTTACTAATCATCATCATTTTTCTTTCAACATCCTGCCCCTGCTGGAAGCTTTTGTTTACAACAACACTCCCACCACAAAGACACACCAAGAGCAGCCATAAGACCAGCTTTCTATCAATTTCAACACTCCGGTCAGGCGGAGGTCTTGAAAAATAAAGTCATACTAACTTATGTTTTTTTTTGAAAATACTGATAGAATAACTCCATTAATGTCAATTCTGTCATTTGTACAAAGTTAAAATATAACATATATCTTTTAATGTTGAATAAGGCACTAATTCTGAGGTTTTGTAACAAACACAGACCGCAAAGCATTCTGGGTAAAAGTGCTAAACAGTGATTGGTTCAGTAATCCATTATGTAAACCAACATGTTAATGTGACATGTGTCGTGTGTTGGTTTAAAGATAAATGTGCTTTTGTAAAATATTCCATTTTTATTTGTAAAAACAGGCATTTTTACGGAGCCCTGGAAGTGTCATCGCAATTGCATGTTTTAAAACTTTTATGATGTTGTAAAACGTGCACTCAATATTAGTAAGTAAGTAAGTAAATTTATTTATATAGTGCCTTTCACAGACATAAGGCCATGTACACACGTTGTCGGGTATTTGTAAAACCGAATATCTTACCCTTTCAGTTTGGGGAAAAAAACTTCATCCACACTACGTCGTTTAAAAAAAAAAAAATCCATCCACATCGAACCGTATAAATGTGTTGTAATTAGTCTGCCAAACCTTTGGGTGGCGGTACTGATTAAAATTCTATCCAATCAGGAGCCTTATTCTCTTGTCATCACTTCAACAAAAACTAAAAACATGGCACCAACCTCATTCTTGTGGACCGATAAGGAGTCAGAATTACTTCTAACCGTAGTTTTAGAATACAAAGTTAACAAATATATGCACACAAAAAGCGCCTGGACAATGGACAATACCAACACTTTGAGAGCAGCCATGTACCCAGACGTTTAATACTGCCATGAACACTCCTGGCCAGTAGATGGCAGGAGCGGCCTTGAAAAAATGTCAAACAAAATTCCAGATAATCCGTGTCTGCTACATTTAAGATGCGTGGAATTTAACAAATGCAAATACACTAACGTCTATAAACCCAGAGAATATATTCACGAGAGTTTTAGGCACTAGAGTTTAATGCTGTTATTTGTGGACCCTGAACAGAGTGTCTGAAATGCATTTGTCCTGTCATGAATGTCTGAGATTACCTTATGCTACCCATAATGTGACTTGGTGACATTGCAATTATATTAGTATGGTGTTAAAGGAAATTACTTTTTTTTTTGGTCACGAGTTTGCTTACAGACCTTTGCTTATAGACAGACAATAGAGTGGTTTCTGTTTGCAGAGGGTAGAACAACATGTCTTAGGAAACGTTTAACAGGTAGGTCTCAACAGCTTTACCAGTTTTAAAAATGTTTTTCACTGTTCAGCTTAGTTTAGTACGTTATCGGTCTAAAAAATTATCAGACGGTAATTCATTGGAAGATAATTAGTCCAATGATGGTTTTTAAATTTATCTAAAAAGATAATGAAAACATTATCTTCGATAATTATCTGTTATCGGATTATCGGAAGTGTGCCCATTACTGGTTGTATGGCATTGGTAATAGGAATAACAGACTCATTGCACAGTATTCTGATACAAAAGTGTCCTTGTATGGCATAAGTAATAGGAATAACACAAACTCATTGCACACTGTGTACAGGTGGTGCACCTTGTGGAGCTGCTGATCACTCCTGCCTGCAATCAACCTATCTGCATATAAACTCTTGTTCAACATCTCATTGGTGCCAGAAACTCAGTGTTTGCAGCCTGGTAAGATGGCCACTCTATTTCCATATAGAGCCTCTTTGTCTGCATTCCATTGCAGGATTTTTTACCTGCTGTTTGTTAATTGCATAGTTGCAGGGTGTTCTGATGCCCTGCAACTACCAGCTATTTCTCTGTCTTGTTACTGAGTGAACTGTGAGCCGTGGTGGCTTAGGTGTTCCAACACCTGCACTCAACCTGTCTCACCTCCTCTGCAGTGACACCTCCCCATTCAGCTCCACAGGGAGCCGCCTGGCCCCCGGACAACCACCACCTCATCTATACCACTGCTTTGGATCCCCATATGCACACCTGTTCTCATTGGGCAGCAGCTTCCTGTTTCCACTGCAATGCAGGTTGGGTCTCCTTTATTCCAGACTTCCTTATCATCATTTACAATTCTGCAGCATTTTACCCTGTACTCATTTCTGTACAATAAATCTGGTTTCATTCATCTGTTCAGTTTCCTGCTTTGGAGTCCAGTCCGGCTTTTGGCTCACGACAATAACACAACAGCTCCATCACCACCTCTCAAGAGTAATGATCTACCTGCCACAGCAGAATGAAACATGGACACCCCCTTTGTAGTGATGATAATGTGAAGCAAGATGGAAAATTTGTAGTACATTTTTAAAAAATGCAGTGTGCCTTGAACCCCTTATGAAAACAGTCTGCCATCTACTGGGCTTAGAATAAACAGAAAATGCTTCATGAGACCTCATATGGCCATCACTGTCCCTTTGTCTTCTCCAGATGATAGATCCCTCAAATCTGAAGCACCGGTGTGGTGTATCATGCTGAGAGAAATGTGCCACATGGCCGAAATGTCATCACCCACATTCCTTCACAATGCAAGTGGTACTCTTCATTTTAAGTGAGTAACTATGTGACGCAGCAATTGGCTCCGTCACACCATGACGATTAGGCAGCGTATGCTGAGCATATTAAAAAACACTGGAATAAGCCTAATAAGTTAAGGGTAAGGTTTTTTTTTTTTTTTTTTAAATGAGTTAAGAGCATGTTAAGCACGCTGATCCATGTCCTAATACGCTGAACTCCTTAAAAATTTTGGGCATGCTGAAAATCTTTAATGGGTGCAAGCGTGTCACTCAGACATCCTGCACATGCGGGACATAAGTTGTAGGTAATTTATGCAATTGTTGACACACACACAGTCACTCACTCATCTTCATCCGCTTACTCCAATTAAGGGTCGCAGGGAGCTGGAGCCTATCCCAGCAGTCATAGAGCGTGAGGCGGCGTACACATGTTTCTTGTAATTTACTCATAAGTCTAAACACATCCATTAATGCTGGCCACTGTTGGGCTGAAAGCTGCAGTCCTCAAGTGAACAGACTGTTTCATTCACACACGGAGTAAAAATTACCTGTTTGTTTCAGTCCAATTGATCATCACAGTATGAAGCACATGTATCCACATAAAGCTGCTGATTTTGGAAAACGACATCTGAAAATACTTTAGTTCCTTGTCATGGCTGGAAACATAGCATTTCAAAACAAGTCCTTCTGTGTTTTTTCTGCTTCAGGTGCATTTCTCAGAGGATGCTGGTGTCACACTCTGATCACCAATCAGACAGAAGCTCTGCGATGATTTAAACTTTTAAAGCACAGTCGCTGTCAGTATCATCATCAGACGACCTGATCAATTAGATGTGATTAGAGCCGAATGGGGTGCTGTAACTCTTTCAACTTTTAAAGTGCCGTCACTGTTGATGTGATGTGTCGATGTGATCACCACACCTACAGATCATACACAGCTAGGTCTGATCACACCTGATTGCATTCGACTGGCACTTTAAAAGTTTAAATCATCACATGGTTTCATTATTCAGGTCTGTGATGACCTGATGAGACCTGATCAGAAAACAACCGCTTGGCGCTTTAAAAGATTAGAGTCACAGTGCTCCATTCATTCATGGCAACATTTACCACACCCAGTCATACACAGTGAAAATGGTCCACCAAGATTAAATATAAAAACAAAAAATGAAATAATATTTAAAATAATTATGTTTTTGACGCGCACCGCACCATGCAGTACCGACCCACACCACGTGGTGGAAACAGGCCTGTCGGCATATGCTGGCTAATCGTCAAGGTGTGACAGTTGCATTGATTTATTAGACGTGTGGCAGCGTGTGCCAGTGTTTTTAATACGGACGGCATATGCAGGCTAAATCGTCAAGGTGTGACAGGGCCTTAAACCTTTAAAGTTCATCGACCCATCTGTGTGTCTGATTGGACTTTTCATCATGTTTCTATCAATAAATCATTGACAGAATGTCACACAGATTTTGTTCTACCACTTCCTTAATGACAAAGTTTATTCTCTGGATCAACCCCTCTTTCCAGTCATCTTTAATTAACAGCCAATCTTAGGTCTAGTGTCGCAGACTGAACGGTCCGCCCCTAAAAATTGGTCCGCCCTGCCTCCACTGCACCTGTCTATCTCTCATCTAAGAAAGAGTCTCTTCACCCAAAGCGATCAAATGGATTAATGAGATTAATAACCATCAGATGACAATGTAAATCTTAAATCATTCTAAAGTCAGTTTTAAGCAGAAACAAGGCGATACTCTGACGCTTTGAAATGGCCGATGCACAGTGAACACAGTAGCTAGCAGCTCATGTAGCTGCGGCGCTCTGATCGCTTGCTTCGTCTTTTATGATGAAATAATGCTGAATTTATTTGGAAAGGATTGTTGTACAAAAGCTTCAGCTATCTGTTGGTGAGATAGCTGATGACTGGAGTGCAGTTTTAAACAGAAACAAGGTGATAATGCCTGACCCACAGCTAATGATGCATGTGCAGTGAAGGCAGGGCGGACTGAATTTTTAGGGATGGACCGTTCGGTCTGCGACACCGGGAAAAGTTCACATGGTCAGGCTATTTGCTGCCTTCACTCTGAGCAGACTGAAGGTGCTCAGTGCGTGAATGGTCCTCGTTTTCACTGAAAAAAACAAAAAAACAAAAAAAACATGGGAATAAATGCACATGAATTTAATTGCAAATAGATAGTTTTCACAAAAGGAAACCAACACAAAAAAGATGAAGCGGAATTTTTTTTTTTTTCTTTCATGTGGATGTATTGGCACAGCTGTGGATTGACCCTGAAATTTTCATGGATTTACCAGACACAAGGCATCCACTTGGTAAAACATATTACAGTATATTCTATTCATGTCTAATGCCCAGAAAGCTATAAAGACAAGCTTTATGTGAATGTTTGTTCCAGATGTGCACTAAAAGGAGCAATGGCTATGTTTTTTTTTAATCAGAACAATTCTGTTTGTTTCTGTGTTTAACAAAGGTGACTGTTCATTCATCTTTGTATTTCAAAATGGTCAAAAATCCCTCTGCATTTCTGGTATAAATGTGAAGATCAGTGAATGATATAAATGAGTGTCTTTTGGCCAGGTGTAGCCCTGCCAAGAAATGGAAAGGCAATGCAGGAAAGAAGTAAGGGATGGAGTGGAGAACTATGCATTTTGCAGACTTTACATTCTTTCATTTTCATCTAAATTACTCAAACAATTTGTAAAAAATGGTCAATGGAAGAATGTTCACTCAACATGCACAATTACATATTTCCTTTTTAGACATTTAGTATACACTGATTTGAAATTTAACTCAGTGGGTTTGTGGTTAGTGGTCTTACCTCACAGCAAGAAAGTCTTGGGATCGCGTCCCACCTGGTTCTTTATGTGTGGTGTTTAGAATTTGTTCTCCCCGTGTTTGCGTGTGTTCCCGCTGGATGTTCCTCCCACTTCCAAAGACATGCAAGTTAAGTTGATTGAAAACATTAAAAAGACCAAACCACTTGACTTTCAGGGGTCGTGGCCAAGTGGTTAGTGTGCTTGCTTTCAAGTGAGAAAGGATCTCTGTTCAAACTCCACACCTGCAACATTGCTTCATAAAATGTGGAGCTGCACCAGGAAGGGTATCTGGTGTAAAACCTATGCCAAATCAACATGCAGATCCAGGTTGGATCCAGGTTGGATCTGCATGTTGATTTCGCACAGGTTTCATGCTGGTTGCCCTTCCTTTTACGTCAGATGCCTTCCCGGCGACCCCGAGTGAAAACAAGGGAGCAGCCGAATGGACTTACTTTTTGGGGTCCCTGCTGGCATAAAGAAATGTTCAATGCTGCTCAGGCTTTTCCCCGAAAAGCCTGAGCAGCATTGAACATTTCTGGACATTTCTGCAGAACATATTTGGATTGCAAAGCAGAGCAGGGTTAACAACACGTTTCTGATAAATGAAACAGGCGCAGCTGTGTATTCCTTTCACTGGCTCCCTTGGTGCACATGCAAATTGCCTTTTGATTGGGATCATTATTGCAATACATGACCATTTCTCAGATGCAGGGTATTCAGTGGGTCTTACACATTTGAATGTGTTGTTCGGAATGGGGCGGGGGGGTTTAATAAGAAAAGCAATTGATGTCATTTTCTAGAGTTAATCTCTTGCTACAGATGTGATGAGTCATTGGTTTTGTGAAGAATATTTAATGAAAGCATTTATCAGACTTTTAAAATGGAAAGTAAATTAGACTGAAGTGATATCTCTGTTTTGCCATACTGGATAAACGCATGTCCAACTATAATTGGTACAGCATGTGTTCAGATGTGACAGTACAAGCAGGGAGGGCTCTCAGAAATAAATGCAAAACATGCCAGTTTAACAAAGTACATATATAGTAATGGCTGCCATGTGACAATATCTGGGAAAATGTCTAACACAAGGCAAATATATATATATATATATATATATATATATATATATATATATATATATATATATATATATATATATATATATATATATATATATGAGGTATGTTAGAAAAGTATCGGACCTTTTTATTATTTTCAAAAACCTGATGGATTTGAATCACGTGTGATGGCATGAGCAAACCTTGAACCTTCGTGTGCATGCGTGAACTTTTTCACGCCTGTCGATTGCATCATTTTCTGGTAAGCAGCCTTTGTGTGGGATGTGTGCAGTGCGCTCGGCGGATTTTCATTTCAAGGAGAAAGACGGAACGACTGGAGCAGCGCAGCATCAAATTTTGCCAGAAACTAGGTGACAGCCAGGTGGAAACCATTCGGATTATTCAGACGGCTTTTGGTGACGATCCTATGGGCATCCCACAGATTAAGGAGCGGTACAACAGGTTTAAAGATGTCCGCACAACGGTGGAGAGCGCGCCACGCTCTGGTCGGCCATCAACATGCTGAAATGACCAGATCATTTCCAAAGTGAATGCTGTGGTGATGCGGGACTATCGTGTGACTATCTGAGAAATTGCGGAAGAGGTGGACATCAGCACTTTTTCGGTACATTCCACTGTGAAAGAAGATTTTGCCATGAAAAGAGTGGTGGCGAAATTCTTTCCTGAAGCTTCTGACGGCGGAGCAGAAGCGCCTTTGTGTTGAAGTCTCACAGGACATGCTGTGACTTGCCCACCTCTTCCACAATTTCTCGGATAGTCACACGACTGAAAAGTCACCGAAAGCCGTCTGAATCATCCGAATGGTTTCCACCTGGCTGTCGCCCAGTTTCTGCCAAAGTTTGATGCGGCGCTGCTCCAGTCGTTCCATCTTTATCCTTGGAATGAAAAAACGCCGAGCACATGACACATGTCCCACACAAATGCTGCTTACCAGAAAATGATCCAATCGACAGGCATGGAAAAGTTCACGCATGCACACGAAGGTTCAAGGTTTGCTCATACAAGCACACGTGATTCAAATCCATCAGGTTTTTGAAAAAAAATAAAAAGGTCTGATACTTTTCTAACAGACCTTGTATATATATATATATATATATATATATATATATATATATATATATATATATATATATATATATAATCATGTGAAATAAGAATGAATGAATGAGAAAGAAAAAAAAAACTTTCCATTAAAAACAACAGTCCATCTAAATGTAGTCTTGTGTCAAGTGATATGGGACAGTTTGGTAGACATCTTGATATTTTTCCAAGTGCAATATAGCATCCCAACTCTGAAGTGTCAGTTATGTGATTGATGTTATGTTATTCCCCAATACAGGGCAGGGGAAGACCCAGGACACGCTGGAGGGATTACATCTCTCGGCTGGCTTGGGAATGCCTTGAGGTTCCCCCGGAGGAGCTGAGGGAGGTGTGTGTGGATTGGGAGGTCTGGGCGGCTTTGCTTGAGCTGCTACCCAACTCCGGATAAAGCGGAAGAAAATGGATGGATGGATGGTTCAAAATTAGCGCACAAAACATCGCGCACAAAATCGCCGGCGGGCAGGCGTGTATGAAGAAGAAATAAAAAACAGCTGGTATGTGTGGCACCACATCCCGCCGCTTATGTGGAATGAATAAAAAAAATAATAAAATAGCCAGTACCTGTGGGACCACATTGCGCCGCTTATGTGGAATAAAAAAAAAAACACACCACCCGCGACGCGAGCTTATGTCTTTCAAAACCTCTGATTCCCAGTCAGAGACTTTACCACTGAGGTACAGAGCTGTTCTTTCAAAGCTGCGGGAGGCTGCCTCATTTCAGGAAGGACATGGAAGTATTACAAAAAAAAAAAATTAAAATCCACACCATATAAAAACACGGCATTCATCAAGCGAGCAATACAAATATGATCTGTCTGTTCCTCTGGTGATGACCTATGGTCACAGACCTACAGTCATTAAATGACATGAATGAGAAGTAGTGTGCTCTGATGTCCACATCTACTGGTCAGGTGCGTCCAGTCGGCTGCATGCATGTTCTCTCCGAGATGCGTGTCTTGTGGACTGGCGCACCACAGCACAGACACTGCATCATGTGGAACAGAGCTCACGTGGGTGATATGACGGTCAGATCGCCCGCTGTGTATTCTGATCTGACGGTCCATTTCAACCTGGGGGGCTGTCAGTGTCCGATGCACTCGCTTGCTGCAGCTTGTTGCCACCACGACGATATATGTTTTTATTTATGTTCATGTAACACAGCAATCAGGCACCTCACAGTGGACAGTTGTTAGTACATGACTGTCCGAACACAGTAGGTGTTGTCTAGCTGCAATGTCCAGAATGACAGATCACCACAGCTGCTTCTGTCAGAAGCCACGCCTCCAATGAGTGGAGCGCACAATGACACACACACTGAGTCACACTCGTGGGGAACATAGACAGATTTCGTAGCAGTACAACAGTGGTTGTCTGGAGTCTGTTGTCGTGTGAAGAGTGTGACTGGCCACACATTTTCTAAGTGCCATGCGAACGGTGTTAAATGTTCGTGCGTGTCACCTGGAATTTGGCCGGCACCTGCCGCAAGATGGTGTGATGGGTTCGCACAGTACACATTTTGTCTTTCAGGCACTTGTGTGTGCAAATAGTTGTAGCAACAGGTGTACAAGGCATTAGCGGCAGGGACAACATTACAAGATTTGCATACAATTCCTGCATCATGCGCACTACGTGTGCACTTCATCCAAACTTCACACTATGTGTGAAGGGGCCCTTAACCTTTTCTGTTCAATTTGAAACACCACCATCATCCTTAAAAACAGATTGTGCATCTGTGTATTCAGATGCATTCATGCAAGCCCAGTGCCTCCTGTAGTCAGTCGATGAGCCCTTGACTATAGTCATTAGAAAATCTGAATGAGTTTCTTTCACACTTCTAATCATTTGTTAATCTGTTAGGTTAGAAAATTAACTAAATGAGATGAATAATACAAATACTATGTATAAACAACATTTCTAAAAAATATATTATTATATTAGTATTATTATTAACCCCTTAACGCCCATCATCGCATATATGATACAATCTCTGACTCAAATATGCAACTTACCAAATTGACCTGTATGCCCGTTGTCGCAAATTTGCAACATACCATCATTATTATTATAACATTATAACATAAAGTCATTACCAGAATACCCAATATTACTATCTAGTTTTTGTGCAAAAGTGAAATTAATAATCTCAACATTATTTACCATCTACTTAAAGGCAAAAACACACACAAAACATTTTTTTTATATACAGCTATATAAATTTGGGCGTTAAGGGGTTAACATTTTTATTATTGTTATATTGTTCATACATAGAAGAGAAATGACTTTTCTACACCGGGAATAATCGGCAATGAAAATCACAACTATGCAGTCAGTCATGCATTCTGTTCTCGGGTGAAGCTTGTGATTTTAAAGATTTAAAATAACGGCTTTTAATGTCACACTCAAACATGTGAAAGTGGTGTTGCATGTGAAAGTTTCCTGAATGTCATTAAAGTTATTTGCAACCTTCACCCTAACCATAATTGCAACCATAATGGTTGTAAAAGAAAAGTAAAGGAAATGCTTTAGACTGTTTACAGTCAGCCAAATTTCCTGCATGTCATTATGGAGATGTAGAGTGAGATGTTTGCATATCATCAAAATGCCAAAATTGTCAATATGTAGGCAGGCTGGACCATGTTGGCCTTTAGTTTGTAGAGATGAAAGTCATGGCTGGTTTTTCTATAAATTACTGATGCTGTTGTTGTTCCTGGTGAGGAAAATCCCAGAATAACTGTCGCTGCAGCACTTTTCTAATCAAATATCCACAAGGTAGTTGCAATGAAGCTTTGATAATTTTTCATGTCATCATTTCTCCCATTTTTATTTAGAAAAATAACTTTCTGGATCCTCAATGCTGCTTTTGATACTGTTGACCATAAAATTTTATTACAGAGATTAGAGCATGCCATAGGTATTAAAGGCACTGCACTGCAGTGGTTTGAATCATATTTATCTAATAGTTTACAATTTGTTCATGTAAATGGGAAGTCTTCTTCACAGACTAAGGTTAATTATGGAGATCCACAAGGTTCTGTGCTAGGACCAATTTTATTCACTTTATACATGCTTCCCTTAGGCAGTATTATTAGAAAGCATTGCTTAAATTTTCATTGTTACGCAGATGATACCCATCTTTATCTGTCCATGAAGCCAGAGGACACACACCAATTAGTTAAACTGCAGGAATGTCTTACAGACATAAAGACATGGATGACCTCTCATTTCCTGCTTTTAAATTCAGATAAAACTGAAGTTATTGTACTTGGCCCCACAAATCTTAGAAACATGGTGTCTAACCAGATCCTTACTCTGGATGGCATTACCCTGACCTCTAGTAATACTGTGAAAAATCTTGGAGTCATTTTTGATCAGGATATGTCATTCAATGCGCATATTAAGCAAATATGTAGGACTGCTTTTTTGCATTTGCGCAATATCTCTAAAATTAGAATGGGCTTATCTCAGAGTGATGCTGAAAAACTAATTCATGCATTTATTTCCTCTAGGCTGGACTATTGTAATTCATTATTATCAGGTTGTCCTAAAAGTTCCCTGAAAAGCCTTCAGTTAATTCAAAATGCTGCAGCTAGAGTACTGACGGGGACTAGAAGGAGAGAGCATATTTCACCCATATTGGCCTCTCTTCATTGGCTTCCTGTTAATTCTAGAATAGCATTTAAAATTCTTCTTCTTACTTATAAGGTTTTGAATAATCAGGTCCCATCTTATCTTAGGGACCTCATAGTACCATATCACCCCAATAGAGCGCTTTGCTCTCAGACTGCAGGCTTACTTGTAGTTCCTAGGGTTTGTAAGAGTAGAATGGGAGGCAGAGCCTTCAGCTTTCAGGCTCCTCTCCTGTGGAACCAGCTCCCAATTCGGATCAGGGAGACAGACACCCTCTCTACTTTTAAGATTAGGCTTAAAACTTTCATTTTTGCTAAAGCTTATAGTTAGGGCTGGATCAGGTGACCCTGAACCATCCCTTAATTATGCTGCTATAGACTTAGACTGCTGGGGGGTTCCCATGATGCACTGAGTGTTTCTTTCTCTTTTTGCTCTGTATGCACCACTCTGCATTTAATCATTAGTGATTGATCTCTGCTGCCCTCCACAGCATGTCTTTTTCCTGATTCTCTCCCCTCAGCCCCAACCAGTGAGCCTGGTTCTGCTGGAGATTTCTTCCTGTTAAAAGGGAGTTTTTCCTTCCCACTGTCGCCAAGTGCTTGCTCACAGGGGATCGTTTGGACCGTTGAAGTTTTTCTGTAATTATTGTATGGCTTTGCCTTACAATATAAAGCACCTTGGGGCAACTGTTTGTTGTGATTTGGCGCTATATAAATAAAATTGATTTGATTTGGATTTATTTTGTGATTAATTTGCTTTTGTAACCATCAGGGGTCTAGAAAAAAATCCTTGATGTAGATTCTGTGGCAGGTCCATGGACACCTTAGGGTTAAGAAGGGCTCCGTGTGACAAATACAGTTCCTCAGTTGAACTTTTTGTTGCTGTTGTTTTTGTTGTCACCTTCAAAATTCATTACCCATAGTTTTGACTTATTCTTGACTGAATGGCAGTCAGCCTTGTTATAATGTGCACAGCCAAGCACACGAGACATCAGATAAAAGACAAACTTCAGTGGTATTCAAACTGAATTTTATCAAGAAATTGTGCAAAATGTACTGTAGGGGAAAATTAGGTGAATACAAACTGCAAAATTTTACAAAGCTGAAGAATCAGAAAACATGAAATCAAACAACACAGCTATACAAAAGAAAAAGATAAAAAAAAGTTTCATTTGATGAGAAGGCCACACAGGTGTTTGCACCACAGTCAGGGGTCATCCAGGCTTCCTCATGCCGTAAGTGGGCCTGTTCCTGTGTCAACGTCCATGCCAAATGCAGACTTCACAGCTACAGGCTTTTGGCAGTTCTGGCCGACTGATTCTGTTTTTTTTCCTTCTTTCCAAAGATGTGGCTGGATTAGATGATTTCTGTAACAGACACGGAATGGACTCTGCTGCAGGAACAAATCCACCGAGCAGCTTGATGACTCCCCCCCATGGTGGACTGGATGCCTGCATGGACTCTCATCAAATATTGTTGTGTTGTGTTCTGTATTGCAAACATTTTGGTAAAATGTCCTAAGGAGTGGGTCACCCCTTTGAGCCTGGTCTGCTTGAGATTTCTTCACCAATATCAATAGAGGGAGTTTTTCCTTACCACTGTCACCTGTGTGTGCTTGCTCTAAGGGTTGGTAAGGTTAGACCTTACCTGTGTGAAGCGCCTTGAGGCAGCTTTGTTGTGATTTGGCACTATATAAACTAAATAAATTAATTTGAAATTGGCATCTCACATACAGTGTATAGTAATTTGAATGGCACTCACGTTTTACTATCCAATATCCATGTCACCACCAAGGATTTATCTCGATTCCTGCAGTCGAACTAAAGCAGAGTTATTGGTCAAGACAGATGGGGGAGTCTTGACCTGTAATAACAACCTTCAAATATGAGTAAACTTCATTATGATACTTATGCAATTGTTAATCTTGACATTGAGGTGTCCCAGTAGTGTCACATATAAATATTTGTGCATGTTCACTGACATGGCACATGCAAGCAGACAAAGAATGCGATTGACCTGTACTTGATGAAAAAGTCAAGTTCAGTCTCAGATTAGATTTTTCAGTATATAAATTGCAGCACCTCTCAAACTAGTAAAAATAATAATAAAAAAAATCCAATTTATACTTCAAAAAATGTGATAAATGGTTTACAATTAAAGTCTGAAGGCAGAGGCTGAGAGGATCTTAAGTGAGATAGTGACATCTCAGTATGTGTACTCTTGTGTTTCTAAATACTTGCAATAGAAAAAGATATCAGGAGGACTTCCTCTTGTTAATCTGATAAATGGTGGCTAATTAGGAGAGAATCATGAGATTACAGAAAGACAGGACACTGAACAAAAAGAAAGAAAACCTGTTGTGACTGATGGTAGGTTTTAACTGAAAAAAGAAAATGTTTGAAACAACTTAAAAAGTGTTACAATTTTTAAAAACCTGAATGAATTAAGTAGTTTGAACTTAAGTTTGTAAGTTAGAGTTGATTTAACTTTCAAACTTAAGTTCAAACAACTTAATTCATTCAAGTTTTTACAAATTGTAACACTTTTTTAAGTTGGTTCAAACATTCTCTTTTTTCAGTGTACTGCCAACCCATCAGATTCAGTTCAGTTCCATATCTATTCAGTTTAATAATACAATAAAATGCTTTTGGAGGGCAGTATGCATTTTCAGAGGCCCAACGTCCATGCCCAGTTGCTCAAAATGACCGATATTCACCCGAGATAGATGAGGGCGAATATCGGTCTTTTTGGGCGACAGCATGGATGGAGGGACTCTGAAAATGCATACTGCACGACAACTGCATGTTATTTGCATTATTATCACTTACTGAGATACACAACACATGGAATCACATTAACAATATTTAATGTCATTTCAAAAAACGCATACATAAAAAGTTGGCTCACTTTAACTTTTGTCATGTTGGCTGATACCGCGCTGCTCTCCAAATTCGCAAGGGCGTCCTCATCAAGCTGGCTGCTTTGGCTGCTGTTCATTGTCAGACTATCCATGATAAAATCATCCAGAATATCCTGTTGTGTGGGCCGCCAGAAGAGGAGGTACTGCTGGCCCACCACCAGAGGGCGCCCTGTCTGAAGTGCGGGCTTCAGGCCCGAGAGGGCGCTGCCACCTCACAAGAGCGGCCGAGTTGACAGCTGTCACTCATCGGCTATGACAGCTGTCACCAATCATCTGCGCCTCACCCCAAATAAAAGCAGGATGACACCTCCACCACGTCGCCGAGATATCATTCTTCCAAGGAGGTAACTTTCTCAGCCTGAGTATTCCTAACATTGTTTTCAGTAGATACATTGTTGCAGCTGTCTTCCCGAAGGACCGGCGTATGCTGCGACTGCTTCGCTCTGCATTCCGCCAGATAAGTAATTAGACAGGAGCTGCACGAGCGTGTGATTAGAGGTGGAGGTGGAATAACCACCATACTTGTTACGGGGTGTACATACACACCCACACCTGACTGTTTTTCCCCTCGCCAGCAGTACCAGATCCGACACGCGGAGACGGAGGCCACCTGGGGAACTCGGGACCTGGCGGCTCCAGTATCCTCCTGGTTCGGTGGCGGAGGAAATCGTGTGGTTCCGGTTCTTCTCCAGACGGACGTCTCCTATCGTCGAGCCTGCCCACACGACACCTTTATTAATTGACTTTGTATTCATTCTATGATCTGCTGTGTGTAGTTGTGGCATTCACAACAGTAAAGTGTTCAAATTTAACTTCTCCTATTGTCCGTTCATTTGCGCCCCCTGTTGTGGGTCCGTGTCACTACACTTTCACAACATATCCATACTGACACACACTTCTTACCTTTTCATGTTATCGTCTGCGGACAGTTTTTGGGGTGCGCATGCTATGATGTCATCACTTGATGCACAGCGGGCGGGCATTGGGATACCCGCCTGTTACTGCGAGCAGGTATGGACAGGTAGCGTATATTAAATCTATGCTACCGGCCCAGCAACGCCTCAATAAGCGATAATAATGTCAAATAACATAATTCATCAACTGAGGAGGCACTGGCACTTGATTAGGCAGGTGGAGTTGTTTTCACTCCAAAATACTTCTACAACATTCCTGTGAAATTTTATACAAGTAGCCTACATCAGACCTAGTTGATAAATGACTTATTTACTATATTTGACCCATACTTATACTTATACTTTATTGTCATTGTCATAGTAACAACAGTTATAAATAACAACGAAATTTCGATAGAGCCTCAAACAACGGCATAGTAGCTTATTCATGACATAGTACCTTATTCATGGGCAATAAATATGTTGTGAACCTTCATTATTAAATAAGGCACAGAAAAACAATAGCATCTTAGTGCACAGTAAAACAAAGTAAAATAAAATAAAATACATATATGTGAGGGGGGGGGTTACAGTAAGCAGGGATGTTAAAAAGTGTTGAGTGGTTGCTACAACAATGCAAAGACCAATTCACAGTTATTGTAGTGGTGGGATATGACGTGCAGTGATGACGGGCGATGACAGAGAAGGGAGGGGAGGGAGAGACTGCAGGTTTAACAGCCTCAAGGCCTGGGAATACAGACTGTGGGCCATTCTGGAGGTTCTAGCACGTATGGACCTGTATCTTCTCCCTGAAGGTAACAAATGAAATAAGTCATGTGCAGGATGATAACTGTCCCGAAGTATGATGTACACTCATCTAAGGCAGCGGCTGGTACAGACAGGGTGCTGCACATATTTCTGATGACCAAAAGTCAAGTTTTATAAGATTAATAAGACTAAACACTCCTTTTTGCCAGGTGCTATATGTCTGCTTCATTTGTACAAAATCGATTAGTGCAGACTTCTTTCAGGACCCCATATTGGTGTGATGGAATTATTCATTTATTGTCCATACACTGTCATACGGTTCTTTCTTCTGACTGTTGTTGTGCTTGTTTGTCTTTGTCTTTCTTATTATGTGAGCCTGAATGCACCTTTGGCAAGATAAAGTGGGAAAAAAACAGCTGTATAGCCTCATTTAACAACCCATCAACTCTTGTCCTGTAACTAACTAGAAAATGAGTCACTTTTAACTACTTTACATTTCCACAGCACTTTTCAAGACACCCAAAGTGCATTACAGTGGAAGGTAGTACAGGTGGACGATATGAAAATATGACCTAAAATACAATCTGTGTTGTATGGCTGGGGGTGCCTGGCTGTCTTCTGTTTCTGTCTTTTGTTTTTCCTTCCAGGTGGCACGCGTTTAGGACTGAGTGGCTGTGTGGTTGAGTTATCAGGACCTCACTCTAATCACCTGAAGCTGATCATGTGCAGCTCGTCAGGACTCACAGCTGTGGTGCATCTCTATGGATTGGGGCATGGTGGCATTTAAGTCTGGAGTACACAGTGTGTATTTGCCAGAGACTCGACCTTGTGACCAGACGGGTGAGATCGTCGTCTTGAGAGCCATCTCATCATCATGGATGCAGAAACCGTCCAGGTTTGATGCATGGTCTGTGAAAGAGGAGGGGGTGAGGTCTCACACTCGTCAGCACACTTCCTGAGGTACGTTAGGTTTTGTGACTAACATAAGTACAGTCAGTAAATGTGGTGTCCCTCACACCTTATTATATTGAGCTGTTATGTTAGTCATTTAATCAGCTTCCACTGCAGTTGAGAATGTGAACTGGGTGTTCCATGCCTGCAGGGTGGGAAGCTGATTAGTGATTAAGCCAGGAAGTGTTTGCTGTTTATGTACACCTTTGAGTGGTCTCTCTGTGTGTGGAGTGTGGACTCACATGATGGTTTCTTCTTTCACAGACTCGGTTTGTCGCGGCCACCTGTCGGCGGGGTCCTTGGGTCCGAACTATTTCTGGCTCCGGACCGTTTGTGTTGCCTGGAGCACACCATATTACCACCTCACCAGACCGCGCACTCATTTGTTTGTATTTATCACATCACTGTTATGTTATTAAATTCAGTTATCCTTTGTACCGTGCTCTGCTTATTTCATACTGGGTCCTTCAAACGCTGGTCGGTTCTCCGTCCTGCGTCCGACACATAACAATCTGATTTTATTCAGGAAAAAAAATAGACTTTCAATATTTTTCTTACTTTTTAAAGAAAAAAATAGTACAAATGACAGAGATAACTCAAAACAAGTTTAGCTTTTATTTGATCAAAAACTTAACAAAAGTAACCCCTATTTTCCTCCTGGAATTTTCAGTTCCAGCTGTTCTTTTGTTTAAAAAAAAAAAAAAAAAAAAAAAAAAACAGTTGGGTGAATGATTCCACCAGAGGAAGCTGCTTTTTAGAAGTTTGTTTATTGTAGCGCTTTTGTGCATTTCTCCGCCTCGAACTGGATGCTGGAATGAGTTTGTTGTGCTGCTGCCTTTTGTTGCAGGAGGCTTTAGACAAACTTTGCAGCATGCAGTCACTTGTTCCCCATCTATCAGAACAACCCCAAGCCACTGACCAAACTTCCCTTAGCAAAAAGATGTTTATTCAAGTGTACTATGAGTATATGTTTTTTTTACTAAAGTTGAGGAAGTATACTTGAAGGTGACTTTTTATAAACTATATTTTATATACTTAAGAATAGTATAGTGAAGTATACTTGGCTTATACTGAAAAGCATAAACAAAAGTCTAAGTCTAAGTAAATCAATACTAAGACTTACACTTATACTTTAATACTAAAACTTATACTTTAGTATACTTTTTACGTCTTTCTGCCACAAAGTACTAACACTTATTATGCACTTGGAGCAAGATATACTAAGTCAAGCCATTGACTCAAGTAACTGAAAAAAAGTCATAAAAGTAGTTTTTTTTCTATGTAGTTATTTATTTTTGGTTCCAAAGGTTTGCACTTTTCTTTTACCTTTTTTGACAAGGAAGGACTTTAGTTCTCAGTTGAAGACACTATGTTTACATTTTTTACAAATAAGGACTTGATCTTGGAGATACTATTATGTTTACATTATACATGCACTTTTTCCTTTAATTTTCTCCACAAAGGAAGGACTTGATTTCATAGGTCTTTGTTTTTGAAATGTTTGAAAATATATAAAACTTGTTTTCAACATTCTGTCTTGTGATTTTTTAAATGCATCACACTCTTGTGTACATACAGTATGAGTAAACTTTAAGAATACTTTAAGGAGTATATTTTCAGTACATAAATAGTAAGCTACAAGTAATACGCCAAGCAAAATTAAAGTATAAAAAGTAAAATAGTGAAATAACCAATGTGTATAACAGTATACTTTAAGTATATGATAATAAACTAAAAATAGGAACTCAAAGTATACAACTAGTACAATGGCAGTATATCGAAAACTGCACCTGTGGTATACTTTAAGCACAGGAGAGGGATATATCAAGTACATTGATAAGTGTATGTGTGGTATACTTTAAGCATACAAGAGGGATATACCAAGTACATTGATAGTATACAGATGAGTGTACTTGTTGTATACTTTAAAGTGCACTTTTGCAAACTTAAAATGAACTTTAAAATAAACTTTTATAAACTTGAAATGTTCCAATCGAGTCCGCAAAAGTATTAAATGTGTGTACTTTCTAGTATACTAACAGTACACAGTCTGTAGTATACTTGCTATTTGTTAGCGTTAGCCATGATGTTGTTGTGTGAAGGATGAGGGGTGGGGGTGCAGGGGAGGGGGAAGCTATGGAAGCTCCTGGAGACAAATGTTGTGCAAGAGGAGAAAAAACTTGATTTTTAAAAAATTTTTGTTAATCATATCATCCGTCTGCAACAAAAACCTCAAATTAATCCATATATGATATATGGATTAATTTGAGTTAATACATTTTATTAATTACTCAAAATTATATTTTCTTATCATGATTTCTCGGTGCACTTGGGGGCCCCCTGGTGGCATGGAGGCCCTAAGCGACAGTGTATTTTGAGTTTCCTTTGGGCTGTTCTGTTTATAACTGGTGATACAAAATATAACGCTTCCACTGTGCACAACTTATCCAATCACATCCATATAAGCCTATAACTTCTTCTGGGTTGTCTGGGTGTCTTGGTGGCTGTCGTCACTCTACTCCTCTCTACTCCATGCAGATTGACCGTAGCGTGTCATACTGTTAAGGTCCAAGACATATTCAGTGGCAGCTTTACCATCAGACAGCCTCATACACAACTACCACAAAAGACTCCAAGCTATCATTGATGTAAAGAGGGAAATACAGAGTATTAAGAACAGATCAGTGTCATTGGGGTAGTTTCTGTTGTCATTATGATTTAAAAAGCGTAAACACAGTTGTTTGAAACAAATGGCTTCACACAACCACTAACCATGAGTAAAAAAAAAAAAACTTTTGTGTTATCATTCAGATTCTCATACAAATGGCTATAAAAAAAAAAAAAAAAAAAAAATCTGCCACGGTATGTAAACTTTTGAGCACAAATTTAACTCCCAGGGCATCTCTACCAGCCCAGTCTCACATTTATTTTCGTGCTCCCGTGACTAAATGAGTCAAATTTTCGTGACAGTGTTTTTTTTTTTAACTCAGTTACTAACCCTACTCCTACCCCGACCCTAACCTTAACCATAACCTAATCTTACTCTTCCCCCCACCCTAACCATAACTACCCTGACCCCCCTGCTTCACTTTTCATTTCATGCAGCCATCACAGAATGAATTAGAATGAATTTGTGCTGCCGTGATGAAATTGAGGCGCTTTTTGTCACAATATCCCAAACCAATAGATTAATGTATATTTTGTGCTGCTGAATCACGACTTGCCGTGAGACCAGGTTGTCTCTACACACCTACTTGGCATCTTAATAGTCCACTTCAGCGCTAGAGAACTTCTTCAGAAGAAGAAGTTGATATATATATATATATATACAACTATTTTTTTTCCCTCTGCACTTTGTTTCAGTGTGGGAGGCTGCCTTGGTCAGGGGTAGAGAAAGGAGAAGACGCTAACTGAACATGTTTTGATTTTGAGAGGAAACTGGAGCGCCCAGAGGAAAGGCTTACAAACACTGGAAGAACATGCAAACTCCACACAGAAATGGCTGGAAGTGATCCCATGACATTCTTGCTGTGAGGCACCAGTGCTAACCAGTATCCTACATAAAAAAAAAAAAATACAGTGACACAGTTCCATGATGTCTCTCAGGAAATCATGACCAGCCTGTTGCTGGAACCCAACCTTCAATACAGTAGAAATTCAAACCTTACAAACACCCTCAGTCTTATTAATGGTATCCTGTTGACTGAGCTGCTCTGATGATAGAATTTTCCATTGAGATCAGTATGTGTTTGTATGTGAACAGTGATGCCGGTAACGCGTTACGCGTTACACTAATCTGACCACTTTTTTAGTAACGAGTAATCTAACACATTAATCTTTCCAAATCAGTAATTGGATTAAAGTTACTTCTCCAAGTCACTGTGCGTTACTATTATTTTTGCATTGTGGCAGCATTAAACTTGGTTCGTGGGCAGGAGGTCGGGGTTCGACTGAACTGTCCACTTTAAGTGAGCTGTGAGCTTTTCATCCGCGGTTTTCGTCCTCACCTCTTAAAGCATGGTGACAACAGCACACCTGCACTGAGCTTTACAAAGACATTTTTATACTTTTTTTCTCCTTTATTTAGAATTCTGAGCTGAGCCGCTCCATATCTGCTCGTTAAAAACAGCTGATCCTCCACAACGCGTCAACAACTAACACTATTTTCCACTCAAATGCACCTAAGCTCTCTTTCTGAGGACCACATGATGTGAAAACGCAAAAAAACTTTCTTACCTGTAAATCTGGTCATGTTTTCTGCATAAATAAATGTTATCCATTCTTTGTGCTCAAACGCCAAAGCAGGGGCGAATCTAGATAGAATGGGGGCGTGGGGCAAGGATGTGCCCCCCCCACAACACCCCTAGATTAAAGGTCCAGTTTTGAAGCCTTTTTTTACTACAACTACTAATACTACTTATAATAATAATAATTTCGACAAGTAAAATGTTTAGAGAGAATTTAAATGTTAGAAAAATTTTAGAAAGAATTTAATAGTTATATTTATAAACATTGTATGTTAGAAATTGCAAGTTTTACTGTCACAGTGCTGTCAACAGTTAAATATGAGGTCAAGAAAGAGGTCTTTATTTTACTTTTTATAAAACAAGCATTTATTTTCATTGAAGTCAAGAAAGGGTGACTATAAAGTGAGTTTTGGCAAAACAAGTATCAGGGTTGTTGTCGGCAGCTGGGGAAAGTAACTAAAAAGTAACTAGTAATCTAAATTAGTTACTTTACAAATTGAGTAATCAGTAAAGTAACTAAGTTACTTTTTCAAGGAATAATCAGTAATCAGTAATTGGATTATTTTTTCAAAGTAACTGTGGCAACACTGCATGTGAACTACACAATATTTGGCAAAGTGCATTTTTCTATCATGGTAAATACTTCCATGTTTTCCCAGTGAATTAGTAGCTTCATTTTGTCTACTCGCACCATTAAATGATGTCAAAATTATGACTGGGTAGAGTCTGTAGTGGGTAAATGGAGAAATGCCAAGTTTATGTATTTGAATTGTTACTTCTGGAAGTGCTGCTGAGGTTAACCTGTTGTGGTTAGAGCTAAATCAGAGTCAAATTGAAACCTCACTAGCAGACCGCCATGACAAAAGGGAAGAGTTACAAAAATCCAAGGTGATTTAATAATCTAAAAGGGGTGAACAAAACCAACCCAACAGGTGCAGGGAAGTCACAACAAAGTACAAAGTCCAAAATTAACTCACGGCAGAGGAATACCGGGAGGTGCAATGGAGAGCAATTAATTAAAGACAACTGACATTAAGGAGTGAGATTAACCAAACAGGGTACTTACAACCACATGAATAACAGAGAGACAAAGATCACGAAGCAACATGTAACACAAGTGAAATGTAACGTTAGTTAATTCACCCGCAAAGGAAAGACAAACTGGAGTGGCTTAAAAGCAATAACAAAAATGAGTGGCAGGTGCAAACTAAGGATGGACAGGAAATAACAGGAACATGTGATAACCACAAGAGCTAAAGGAAAATAAAATGCAAAAACACAATAGCATAGAAAAACAACATGATAAATGATCATCAAAAGGGTAAGTAACTAAATAATAAACTCAGGAAGGTGACCAATCAAGGAGAATATACGACACTGAAGAAAAACAACCACAGAGTCCTGGGAAACAGAAAATTGGGAAATACAGAGACACGACAGAAGCAAAAACACTGAGACATGATATACCGGTGTAGCAGACCGAACGGTCCACCCCTAACAATTGGTCCGTGTTTTGCATCTGCGCATGCATCATTTCGGACCACAGCAGCACCTCTGAGAAGGAGTCTCTTCACCCAAAGCAATCAAATTTATTAATGGGATTATTAGCCATCAGATGATAATCCTCTTAAATCATCCTAAAGTCAGTTTTAAGCAGAAACGAGGCGAAATTCTGTGACGCATTGAAATGTTCGATGCGCTGTGAATGCATAAGCTAGCAGCTCATTTTGCTCTGATCACTTCTGCCACCTTTGATGATGAAAGAATGCTGAATTTCTGTGGAAATGATTGTTGTACAAAAGCTTCAGATATCTGTCGCTGAGATAGATGATGACTGGTGTGCAGTTTGAAGCAGAAACAAGGTGTTAATCCATCAACTGCGTCATCAGGGGGGACCAAATTTTAGGGGGCCGTTCGGTCTGCGACACCGGAAACCGGGGAGAGACAAGGACACATTGACGGTAGACAGATACCGAAGCAAGCAGACAGCAGGAGACAGGCCGACATTCAGTACATACACACCAAAATGGGGCACACATGAATGACAGATCCTAGAGAAACCACACACACGAGATCCACACAACTGACAACAGACACACACATACAGGACCCACACGACATGGGACACGAACCAGGAAAACAGACACCCCCTCACATATACACTAGACAGACACAGCCCAAGGGCACACACACACACACACATACACACACAGAACCAAAAAGTAACAGACAAAACAAACCCTATAAAGACGAGGACAGGACTGAAACACGAATCCCCCCCCCCAAAAAAAAAAAAAAAAAAAAAAACACAGATGGGCCAACGCACAGAAAACAGAACCACTTCTTATGGTCAAACCAACAGTTTCGAAGGGGTCAAAAAAACAACAACAAAAAAACAAAAACAAAACAATAAAACAAACAAACTTGGAGATACCACTCCACAAATAAAAAGATTTCTATTAAATATGGGGTTTGAATGTAGACTTTTTCCTACGATGAACCTGTCAAAGAGAAATGGAACGTTGGCTGCAGGAGGTAGGAGTTGAGAAATGAAATATTTTCCTTGAGGGATGTAGTTGAGGTGGCCAGGAAGGCAAAGCAGCCTTCATTTGCTGTCTGTTGGTGTGTTGTAAACCAGAAAGTAGTTTCAAAGGGGAACGATAATGAAATCAATTTTCCTGGAAAGCAAAGAACCTTGAAAAGACATGGATTTGAAGGTGATTCCTGGCAAGCTTAATGACGCACATAGCCCCAGGGTTTGTTAATTGAAATGGGGGCCTCCTTCCAAAAATTCCACTTTCTTAGGTCAGCTCTTTCATGCTTTCCTCCTAAAATCAATACAGCAATGACGAGAAGCTGAAACAGGAAGTTTCACCTGGAAAAATTTCAGCTTGAGTTACATAAATGATGACTTTTTCCTGCCTTCTCTCATTCCTTCCCATGTATTAAATATTAGAAACTACATACAATCAATGCTTTGCTCCTTCTCTGTCTTGTGCCTCTGGATAAGAACTGCACCCAACATGTTTGAGATTTGATTGGACTTCAGATTTTGTTAGGATAACAGATGGTTTAGATTCTAATAAGTAAGTCCCTTCAGCTGCTCCCTTGTTTTCACTCACGGTCCCCACAGCAGATCTAAGGTGGATCTGCATGATTATTTGGGCACAAGTTGTAGACCAGATGCCCTCCCTAATACAACTCCACATTACATGGAGAAACGTGGCAGGTGTGGGGTTTGAACCTTCCGCACTGAAATCAAGTGCACTAAGCACTTTTCCACCATCCCTAAAGCCAAATATGTTGGTTCAGGGGTGGAGCTTTTGGTTGTTGCGCATTAATATCGGCCTTCACAAGCCAAAACAACTCTGTGAAAACAGTTGTAAAAATAGTTCAAAACTAGTGTGTTGCTGTAGTGGCTTTCTCTGTGTTGTGTCATGATTTACTCCTCTCCTTAGTCCCCTTCAAGCCGTGGAGTCATGATCCCTGCATGAGAGGCACTCTGACCAGTCAGCTATACCCAAGCTCCCCTCAGGACGCAAACTCACCATTTCCAGCATGGGAAGCAGACACTCTGACGAGTCGGCTAAAACCCATGCTCTAGCCTAACTGAGTTTTCTCCCTTTATATCGCACCCCTTGGACACATATTGTGGTGTTTTGGGATTACCTTTCACTATGCTATGCTGATGATACTCAGTTATACATGCCGATAACTGCTGATAATCTCATTCACATAAAATCCTTAGAAGATTTCCTTGCATCGGTAAGAATTTGGAAGTCTAGAAACGTCCTAATTTTAAACTCTGATAAGACTGAAATGAGTGGCTCTAAGTGGCTCTACTTTACTCTATTCTACTCTTCCTTTTTTAGATATTTAGATATACCTTAGTATACAGTAGAGTTCTACCTTAGAAATGGAATATATTCTAGAAGACATACCTCACTGAATTTTCATACATCACACTGACAAAGTGAGGAACCTTGGGATATTTTTGATCCTACATTGTCCTTTGACCTCCACATTACAAATATTACGAGGCCTGCTTTCTTCCACCTGTGAAACATAGTGAAGATTTGTCCCATCCTGTCTATGGCTGATGCTGAGATCCTGATCCATGCGTTTAACTCTTCTAGATTGGACTACTGCAATGTTCCATTATCTGGTTTACCGCAGTCCAGCATTAGGGCTCTCCAATTGGTTCAAAATGCAGCCAGACTTTTGACACGAAGCAGAAAGTTCAACCACATTACACCCATTTTGGCATCCCTTCACTGGCTTCCTGTCCCAGTGAGATCATATTTTAAGGTTCTGCTACTAACCTATAAAATTGTTCATGGACTGGCACCTCCCTACCTAGCTGACCTAATTAAACCTTACGTACCGGCCCGGGCTTTGCATTCTCAGGGTGCAGGACTACTTTGTTTCCCTAGGGTGAATAAGAAGTCTGCAGGTCATAGAGCTTTCTCTTATCCTGCCCCTGTTTGCATCAATAAAACAGTCAGATTCTGTGGAGACTTTCAAGTCCAGACTTAAGACGCACTTATTTTGCCTTTCGTATGGCTAGCATGCTGGCATAGTATAGTTCTACTCTTTTTACTCTTTTAATTCATTTTATTAGGAAATGGAGCCTGCCGCAGCCTCAACTTTACCTAAATTCTGGGTCTTTTTTGAACCTTAGGGCTCGTGGCCGCCGATCATTTCCTGTTTTTCTTGTTGTTTAATGCTGTCAAATTATACTGTATTTCTTGTCTTTCTGATGCTTGATTCTGTTTTTTCTCTCTGTTTAAGGCGCAGCTCCATCCAGAGATGGGAGTTGTATTTGTGCTGGAGACCCTCCTGTCCTGTGCACCAACAGCATTTCCTGTATATTAGTTTTGTGAATTGTTCTGTAATTTATGTCTGGAGCATGGCCTAAGCAGAGGGTCACCCCTTTGAGTCTGGTCTGCTGCTCTGGGGGTTAGTAAGGTTAGACCTTACTTGTGTGAAGTGCCTTGAGGCAACTCTGTTGTGATTTGGCACTATACAAATGAAAATAAATTGAACTGAACCTCAGTGGTCAGAGAATCCTTTCGCTGTTGGGGGATTGAGGCCTGTTGACTACCATAGTGTGACCATATTCTGACTACCAAGAAACCAGGACACTCGGCCCGGTGATGAGATACTCAAAGTTTACTCAAAGATTCCTTATAATTTCAATACATTTCAAATATGTTTCCTCTGTATGGATAGAAATTTGTTATATTACAAAATACTATCTATAACCAAAGACAAAAATTCAGATAGGCTTCTCAGAGAAACCAGGACATATACTGGGAAAACAGGACATTTGGTCACCCTTGACTACCATATGCACAGCAACTCCTGCTGACCTCCGTCACATTCGCACATTACCCTGTCATCCCACTTAATGTGGTGTCACAAATACAGGCTTGCTGTGTATGTGCAGTAATTACATATTTGAATGTCACACTTTCCAGTGCTTTGATAAAGAAAAAATGCTGCAACAAGGAGGAAACTCCACCTACTCATCCATTTCCTGTACTTTCTTTCTTTGCAATACAATAATTTGTCCAAAAGAACAGTGGGAAACCATGACAATACTTGCATTCATGCCTCGAGGCAATTTTGAGTTCTTCTTTCTCCACTTGTTTATCAAACATTTATGTAGTGTCAATGGCGTCACTGATGTGTGGCTGTTGAGCAGTTTGGGATTTCAGTGTCTTGCTCCAACACATAAAAGTAACCTACATTTGAGGATTGTTCACACATTATCTTTTATTGAATGCAAAATATCCACCAGATGGAACTGCAGAACCTCTTGCAAGTTTTTGACACATCAAACATGATGATAGACAAAGACCTCATAATAATGTTTTATCCTACAAAAGAAACAAAAGAGTAGGAAGTGATGGTCTGTGCAGCCATTACAAACTTCAAGACCATATTATCACATGAGTGTACTTCAAACATGTCATAGCCTCAGTAGGAAACAAAAATTTATGCTCAAGATGTGACCTTCTTCCATGGTGGGATAGCAATGTTTGGGCATCAGTGGAGCAAGTGCAATGACATTAACAGAGACTATGTTGAAAAATAATAGAAGAACACACTTTGTCCTGTGATCTTTTCTGGGTAAGGCTGAAAGCTTTTTGAAATAGCTTCCAACATATATAAACACTGGTGAAAATATCCCACCATTTTGATGATGCTGCCCCACCGTTACTGTGGTATTGCTCCATGTCTTCTATATAGCCAAGCTATTAGATAATGGAAACAAATATTGGTGAATGCAGGCATAGTGCTGACAAAAGGCTCCTTAATATTAGTATTCACAGAATCAGAATCGCCTAATTTATGAGAATTAATAGGTGCATAAACAACAATAAAAAGAAAAGAAAAAAAAATACTTCTGTAAGAAGTAAAGGAGTCAAATAGACAAATGGGTAAGCTAAGTTTGCTGTCAAATAGATATAGTGGAATGGTGGAATGGGGCTGTGCAGGCATGCAGATGAACAGTACAGGGATGGTCAGTCTGTATTTTGTGGGAGTGGGGGAGGGTAAATGGGAGTCCCTGGCATTATTTATAAATCTAGCTGTGGATGAAAAGAAGCTGTTTTGCTGTCATGAGGTTTTAGTCCTGATGGACCTCAGCCATCTGCCAGAGGGGAGGATAAGAAAAAGTTTGTGTCCTTGGTGAGAGGGATCGGCCACTATCTTCCTTGCTCACCTCAGGGCCCTGGAGGTGTACAGGTCCTGTAGGGATGGCAGATTGCAGTTGATCACCTTCTCTGCTGCGTGGATGGTACTCTGAAGTCTGCTCCTGTCCTTAGCAGTGGCAGCAGCATACCAGATGGTGATGGAGGAGGAGATGATGAACTCAGTGATGGCAGTGTAGAAGCTCACCATCAATGTTTCTGGCAGATTGAACTTCCTTAACTGCTGCAGAAACTACATCCTCTGTTGTGCTCTCTTGGCGAAACAGCTGACATTCAGCTCCCACTTGAGGTCCTGGGTAATGATGATCCACAGGTAGTGGAAGGACTCTACAATGGCAGATGAAATCCACAACCATCTCCACTGTCTTGAGGGCACGAAGCTCCAGATTGTTCTGCTTGCACCAGGGCACCAGGTGATCAATCCCCCATCTCTAGGCAGACTTGTCCCCATCAGAGATGAGTCAGATGAGGGTTGTATCATGCGCAAACATCAGGAGCTTTACAATAGTCAGCATTTGTAACTTTCATGGCTGCCTGGGTGGATGCCTTCAAGGACTCAAGGTGGTTTTGTGTTGTGGCGAATGTGACAGCATGAGTCACGAGTGCATGCTCCCAGACCTGACCAAACCTCTGTGTCTTTACAAAGAGGAATCCAGATGTCCACGAGAATGTGATGTTCCCAAACAGAAAAGCCCTAGCCCATCTTATGGCCAAGAACCTTCTTTTTGTGACTCAGCAATGAAATCAAATGTACCATCATTCTACCATAAGTACAACAATACCTCTATGCTTCGTTTCACATGGAAGTTCAGAATGATTGTTCTTGCTTTGATTGCAGCCAATTGGAAGCAAACTTTCCTTGATGGTATTATCTGATTTCACGATTTGCAATCAGTATTTGCCGTAATAAAACAGATTAAATAAAAGTGCCTTGAAGCAGAAAAAGAAATCGTGCCTGAAATGTGGAATGTTCAGAGCCATGAGATATCCAAGATAGTGAATAACAGATACACCCTGCAGAACATTTGTGTTTTATCTTCCTTTTTTATCTGTACAACAACACAGTTTGGTATGTATAATTGTTGCCATATATGCCTAGATAGTGCATTATCTTACACACATTACTGACTACACCGCAGTCTCCATTTTGATGTCAATATTTGATGTTTCCTGACCTGCAGTGTGTCTTTTATCCCGTCTTTGCTTCCCAACAACAAAACAGTTTCAGACAACATTCTTGTGAGTATCAGCACATCAAGCAGTCTCCTGCAGGGCTCGTCAGACGCCTGTCAGAAACTGTGAGTATGAATGACACCCCGGTGACCCCTGCATTGACGTGGCACAGGCACACAAACAGAAAAAAAAAAGGCATTTTGAAAGTGTTTCACAAAAGCACAAAGACACGCGACTTTTCACGCTGGGGTATGTGACGAGTGATTTGATGACTATGGAGAGCTGCCAGCTGTGCTAGCAGGACAGAGTTACAGATCTGACAACTGGACGATTACCCCCACGCGCTCATACCCGCAGATAAGCACATGGATGCACAGCACCTTCCAATCATTTCAGATCTAATTTAGTGTTTTGGAGCATTCGTATTCCTGAGAGGGGACTCACTTGTTTGATCAAGGGATGCTGATTACACTGACAATAGGGCACAGCATAACTAACAAGTGACACTCGGGTGAGAAAACAACACATAAGCACGAGAGAAGTCAGACTTATCATGGATTTCAAAGAAACCTTATGTATCGGGTTTGACACACTGTACTACATTTTTAAATGCAATGTTAATGCAATGTTTTAATCAGGTGTTGCTTATCTCTTCTCATTCTGTTGAACAGTGCGACATCCAGAGCTGCGGTCTTGAAGCTCGTGCAGTGACAGGCAACAATCTGAAGGTTTTCACTGGATTCCAGCTGACTTCACTGATTAGCACCACTTTGAGTGGAGGTGAGGAATTAATTAGTGAACTCACATGCTGGTGTGATTGGATGGAACAAATTCCTCCAGATTGTTGAGCCTCCATGGCACACAGTTTGACACCACTGATTTAAATTATGTGGAAGCCACCTGCTTGGTCTATGGGACTTCTGCTCTCAGGAGCTTCCTGAAAAAAACTGGTGGCAGCCCAAGAATGCTTCCAACATAGCTCTGCATCAGTACCAATAATAAGTACAGAAAAATATTGTATTTTCACCAAAGAGCAAGAAACCCTTGTCCCAAACCAGAGCACAAAACTTCAATGACTAAAAAAAAAAAGAAAGAAATTCCATAAATGACATTTCACAACAATTTTCCTGGAATCACACTGATATCTATTAATAAGTCAAGTCTCAAAACATGTGCAGGTACTGGACTTTATGGCATCTACAACACCACAGAACCACTCAGAGGTCATTGATGGCAACCACCCTGGCAGACTATCGGTCCATCCATGTCAGGATATCCATGGTAATAATGGTAATAAATTGTGCAACATTTCTATAATGAGTTGAAATAGTGTGTGAGGCCAGAATGTTTTTCAACCCTTAGACCTCAACAGTTTTTTGAAGAAGACTCAACCCTGTTATTTCCTGTAACCCTGTAATTTTTAATGTTAATTTACTGTCTTAATGTATTTATGATTTTTTTAGGTTCTTGTTATCATATACACACTATTATTATTATTATTATTATTATTATTATTATTTATTTATTTATTTTATTTTATTTTATTTTTTTACTTGTTGTCATTTGATTTTTAAATGGACCACAATGGAAATAAATAAGTGTTTTCACTTTCTTGTGTCATCCATATATTTTAACGTATTTACAAAATGATGTACTTACACTGAACTTACTACATAAAATCACACACATGCACACTCACACTTTTAATATATATATGATTTACCACCCCCTGCTAGAATGGTGTGTGTGTCCAGAATGCAAACATCACTGTCCATTGTTCAGTGTTGTTAACTAGCTTATGCAGCTTCTCTAAAAATATTAGTGCTATTAACATTCAGTTTTGGTGGAATTCATCGTTGACACAAAATGCATACACATAGCCAATGGCAAATGTTAGCTCTCCCCAGTTTGTGTGTGATAAAAATTGCATGCATGCATGCATGCACGCACGCACGCATGCACGCACACATGGCTGCTGTAAAGCAGGTGCTTTGAATTTGAGAAACATAGACAGTGGTGGAAGACAATAAAAGCACTACACATTTCACTCATGGTGCCAAAATTACACTTACGTCCCTCATGGTAATAGCAACATAACACTGAAGTAAACTGACTAAGCAAATTGAACTACAAAAACACAATCAATCAACAACACTAACAACACTGTTAAACTAACATGAACCACAATAACATTTAAAAACCCAAAACCCCATACTCCCATGATGCATTGAAGCACAATGTCCATTGTTTACTGGTTAGCTAAAACCACTAATTTCTCAAAAATATTAGTCCTATCATATTTTGGTTTTCACAGCATTCAGCCAAATACAAAATACATAAGCATTCCAAACGGCAAATGTTAGCTCTCTCCGGTTCTGGCATGATCCAAGCCATACCCAGGAACACACAAAGAGGTGCCGCTTGCCTATTAAAAAATACTGTAGGTGTGTGTGTGTGTGTGTCACATTAATAAATGTATGTATGTGCAATTTTTAGTTTCAGATTGAGGTTTAAGGTCCTTGTACATGCCCTTATCTTTTGAGAAGATAACAAATATATTTCCAATATTAATGAAAAAATCATATTTATCATATTATTATTATTATTATTATTATTATTTTCCCTACTCCAACAAGATGAACAAGATAATTGTCACTGAGATTATTTCTGACAGTTTGTGCAGAAACGCTTTGGTTCTGCAGCTGTCCGGGTGGCTGGTCTCACATGATCTTGGAGGTGAACATACTGGATGTGGAGGTCCTGGGCTGGAGTGGTTACACGTGAAATGCCTTTTGAGATGGATTATGGTAGAGAAATGAACATTCAATTCATGGTCCACAGCTCTGATGGACATTCCTGCAGTCAGCATGCCAACTGTATGCTCACTCAAAACTTGTAACATCTGTGGCATTGTGATGTGATAAAACTGAATATTTTCAAGTGGCTTTTATTGTGGCCAGCCGAAGGCACACCAATAATAATCATGCTGTGTAATCAGCATCTTGATGTGCCACACCTGTGAGGAGAGATGGATTATGTATCTTAGCAAAGAAGAAGTGCTCACTTACACAGATTTAGACAAATTTGTGAACAATATTTGAGAGAAATAGGTCTTTTATGTATATAGAAATTGTTTTAGATCTTTGGGTTCTGCTCATGACAAATATGAGCAAAAACAAAGGCGTTGCATTTAATTTTTTCAGTGTATATATGTATGTATGTATGTGTAGTTTTTAGTTTTAGATTGATGTTTATGATCCATGCCCTTATCTTTTGAGAATATAACAAATATGATCTTTTCAATATAAAAGAAAAAAAAAACTTATTTACCTTATTGTTATTGTCACTGCTCCAGGAAGATTAATGGAAAATGATCCACAAATGCCTAAACACAATATTACATCATTACAACTTTACAAGAGCAAGGTCTTGATCTTTCTCATCTTATCAGCAAGCACAGTGTTGACAGCGGAAAAAGGTGGTGAGCAACTCCCACATCGGTCTCTGTGGACACACTACCAGATTGTCAGAACATGCACTGAGAGAGATGACTACACACATACATACTGTATATATATATATATATATAGTGAGGAAAATAAGTATTTCAAAACCCTATGATTTTGCAAGTTCTCCCACTTAGAAATCATGGAGGGGTCTGAAATTTTCATCTTAGGTGCATGTCCACTGTGAGAGACATAATCTAAAAAAAGAAATCCAGAAATCACAATGTATGATTTTTTAATAATTTATTTGTATGTTACTGCTGCAAATAAGTATTTGAAAACCTGTGAAAATCAATGTTAATATTTGGTAAAGTAGCCTTTGTTTGCAGTTACAGTGGTCAAACGTTTCCTGTAGTTTTTCACCAGCTTTGCACACACCGCAGCAGGGATTTTGGTCCACTCCTCCATATAGATCTTCTCTAGATCTTTCAGGTTTGGAGATTCAGCTCCCTCTAGATTTTCTATTGAGTTCAGGTCTGGAGACTGGCCAGGCCACTCCAGGACCTTGAAATGCTTCTTACGGAGCCCCTCCTTAGTTGCCCTGGCTGTGTGTTTGGGGTCACTGTCATGCTGGAAGACCCAGCCATGACCCATCTTCAATGCTCTCACTGAGGGAAGGAGGTTGTCTGCCAAAATCTCGCAATACATGACCCTATCCATCCTCCCTTTAATATGGTGCAGTCATCCTGTCCCCTTTGCAGAAGAGTACCCCCAGAGTATGATGTTTCCACCCCCATGCTTCATGGTTGGGATGGTTTTCTTGGGGTTGTTCTCATCCTCTAAACATGGGAAGTGGAGTTGATTCCAAAAAGCTCTATTCTGGTCTCATCTGACCACATGACCTTCTCCTATGCCTCCTCTGGATCATCCAGATGGTCACTGGTGAACTTCAAACGGGCCTGGACATGTGCTGGCTTGAGCAGGGGGACCTTGCTGCCCTGCAGGATTTTAAACCATGACAGCATCATTGTGTTACTAATTCTTTGACTGTGGTCCCTGCTCTCTTCAGGTCATTGACCAGGTCCTACTGTGTAGTTCCGAGCTTTCTCAGAATCATCCTTACCCCACAAAGTGAGTTCTTGCATGCAGTCCCAGACTGAGGGAGATTGACAGTCATCTTGTGTTTCTTCCACTTTCTAATAAATAATCATAACAGTTGTTGTCTTCTACCAAGCTGCTTGCCTGTTGTCCTGTAGTCCATCCCAGCCTTGTGCAGGTCTACAGTTTTGTCCCTGGTGTCCTTAGATAGCTCTTTGGTCTTGGCTAAGGTGGACAGGTTGGAGTGTAATTGATTGAGTGTGTGAACAGGTGTCTTTTATACAGGTAACATGTTCAAACAGGTGCAATTAATACAGGTAAAGAGTGCAGAATAAGAGGGCTTCTTAAAGAAAAATTAACAGGTCTGTGTGAGCCAGAATTCTTGCTGGTTGGTAGGGGTTCAAATACTTATTTGCAGCATTCAAATACTTGTATATATATATATATATATATATATGAATTATTTTATTTTGGTACAAAGAAAAAAGAGAGAAAAGAAAAGAAACTGTTCAGTACAAAATAAAAATAAAATAAAACAAAATACAACTGATTTCTCTGTTAACTTAAATAACCAAAAGGGCATATATATATATATATATATATATATATATATATATATATATATATATATATATATATATATATATATATATACCAGAGTTGAAGTGATTAAATGAAATTTAATTAGATTAGATTAGATTAGATTAAAGGGCATTTCATTTTGGATTAGATTAGATTAGATTAAATTGATTTTTGTTTGGACTAGATTAGATTAGATTAAACGATTAAACTTTATTTGTGATATGTATGTGCATATATGAACGATGAAATATGTGAAGAAGCTAACACAGATTTTTCATTTTGAAACATTTATTATAAGGCAAACTATACGTACACTGTACAAGAAGTCAGGTATATTTACATTTAGTTTTCAATATCATCAGATACATAACACTGGACACTTAAACAACTACTAAACGTGGAGTCGTCAGTCATTATCACCATCACGATCAGTCTTCAACAACATGAAACATCAGATATATAACATTAAGGAGTTTATTACATAATACCCCCTGTGCTTGCTCACAGGGGGTCGTTTTGACCATTGGGGTTTTTACGTAATTATTGTATGGCCTTGCCTTACAATATAAAGCGCCTTGGGCAACTGTTTGTTGTAATTTGGCGCTATATAAATAAAATTGATTGATTGATTGATTGATAATACATATCGCATACACTCTTCAGTCATCACTAACACAACTGGTTGAGTTGTCTCACTCAACCAGTTCACAACTGACATCTAGTAAGCAAGGGATTCTTTGATCATAATCACCATCATAATACAGTCTCAGTGATGCCGGTAACGCGTTACTTAGTAACGCGTTACTCTAATCTGACCACTTTTTTTAGTAACGAGTAATCTAACGCGTTAATCTTTCCAAATCAGTAATCAGATTAAAGTTACTTCTCCATGTCCCTGTGCGTTACTATTATTTTTCATTGTGGGTCGATAGCAGCATTAAACTTGGTCCGTGGGCAGGAGGTCGGGGTTCAACTGAACTGCCCACTTTAAGTGAGCTGTGAGCTTTTCATCCACGTTTTTTTGCAGCTGCTCGACTCGTCGTCACCTCTTAAGGCACGGTGATCAGCACACCTGCACTGAGCTTTACAAAGACATTTTTATACTTTTTTTCCTCCTTTATTTAGAGCTGAGCTGAGCCGCTCCATATCTGCACGTTAAAACAGCTGATCCTCCGCGACGCGTCAACAACTAACACTATTTTCCACTCAAATGCACCTAAGCTCTCTTTCTGAGGACCACATGATGTGAAAACACAATAAAACTTTCTTACCTGTAAATCTGGTCACGTTTTCTGCATAAATAAATGTTATCCATTCTTTGTGCTCAAACGCCAAAGTAGGGGCGAATCCAGATGGAATGGGGGCGTGGGGGAGGGATGTGCCCCTCTCACAACACCCCTAGATTAAAGGTCCAGTTTTGAAGCCTTTTTTTACTACAACTACTAATATTACTTAAAATAATATTAATTTCGACAAGTAAAATATTTAGAGAGAATTTAAATGTTAGAAAAATGCTAGAATTAATTTAATAGTTACATTTATAAAAAATGTAGGTTCGAAATTGCAAGTTTTACTATTACAGTGCTGTCAACAGTTAAATATGAGGTCAAGAAAGAGGTCTTTATTTTACTTTTTATAAAACAAGTATTTATTTTCATTGAAGTCAAGAAAGGGTGACTATAAAGTAACTTTTGGCAAAACAGGTATCATTGTCATGTTGAGGTGGCAGAGGGTTGTTGTCGGCAGCTGGGAAAAGTAACTAAAAAAGTAACTAGTAATCTAACTTAGTTACTTTTTCAAGGAGTAATCAGTAATCAGTAATTGGATTACTTTTTCAAAGTAATTGTGGCAACACTGTACAGTCTTCAGTCACCACTAATACAGTGTCTCACTCAACCAGTTCACAACCTAAGCATCACTTCTTCACACACCTAACCTCCTTCCAGTTGCACTTGACAAACATAAGTGCTTGGAAGACAGAGTCACTGAGGCGACACCTCTCAGGCCTGAAGATCTTCCCCGCCACTGAGAAAACCCTCTCCACTGGAGCTGATGTGGCAGGGATGCACAGGTATTGCTGGGCCACCTTGGCCAGGTGTGGATACCTGCCCTCGTTGACCTTCCAGTAGGAGAGTGGATCTTTGTCCATGCACAAGAGGGGTTCATGCAAGTAGTCTATGACTTCTTGGTGGGCTGGGGAGACATCAGAGGAGGTGGGCTGGACCTCTTTTGTTGAGTTTGTCATGCGTGTTTACATTTGAAGGGTGAGTTAAGTGGCCTCTTTTGTTCTTTAATAACTGATGTTTGTATGGCACTTGTGTCATCACCCTGACATTGTGATATTGTTTGGAGATAGGAATGGATAAGCATAGTAGACTGTTTTGCTGGGTAGATGGGAGGGAGAAAGGTGCTTTCTGTGTTGCAAGAAGATAAAGGCCTGTCACAGTGGCGTATTCGTAGAGCTGCTCATTGCGGCGTTGTGTTTCATTTAAATACGCCCGAAATACGCGCGTACTCAGCCTTTAACAGTGTTCGTTCATACTTACAGCTGCATGTGTTCGCGTTTTAATGTGTGCACACAGTTGCGTGTGCCATGCCACACCAGTTTCAGTGCTATTTTCTGCCTTTGTGGAAGTGCGCTCTGTTCTCTACTGCATGGTGTGGTGCAGCTCAAAAACAGAGTCATTTAACATTATTATTATTATTATTATTATTATTATTTATTTATTTAATTTTTTTATGCAGCGAGTGCACGTTTATTTTAGAGTCACAGCTCTTTTCAGCTTTGATCAGACTGATCGATCAGGGCGTTTGATGAGCGCACCGACATGCAGCAAGTGCACCTTTATTTTAAAGAGTCACAAAGCTTTTCAGGTTTGATCAGACTGATCGATCAGGGCATTTGATGAGCGCACCGACATGCAGCGAGTGAACATTTATTTTAAAGAGTCACAGCTCTGATTAGACACAGAGAGAGAGAGAGGGGAGGGAGAGCGCTTTTATTTTATTTTATTTTAAGGAGTCTGATAGAGGAGAGAGAGCGGTTTTATTTTAAGGAGACTGAGACTCCTCAAAATAAAACCGCTGTCTCTCTCTCTGTGACAGTGTGCGAGAAAGCGCTTTTATGAAACGATGTGACACAGTGAAATAGTCCTCATATAATTAGTCCAGTATGATAAAGTGAAGAAACGATCTTGCAGTATTTATAGCTCCAGAAGAACAACAGGGAGATGTGAAGTGGTGCACAGTACCGTGCTGAAGCGTGGGCGGGCTCACAATAGCGGACAGTAGCACGATGCTGCGTGTACTCACGTGAAGGCTCCATGCTGTGCTGTACGCTGAAGAAAATTAAACAGGTTTAATTTTTTCCATCCTACACTCATAGCCCTCAACATACTGCTGCGTATTGAGAAAAAACTCCTCGTGAAGTGGGCGGAGAGCTGCTCATTACAGTGTAGACGATACGCTGTAATGAGCAGCTCTACAAATACACCACTGTGACAGGCCCTATAGGTGGAAAGACAGTATTGTCCTCAATTGAGATGTGTTTACATGGTAATTGTGCTATCACCCTGTTTTGAGAAACCTGCAAGGGTTGGCTTTGTTGTGTGAAGGGACTGAGATGTGACAAGTTTGCTTGAATTGAGCTGACAACATATATTGTATATAGAAGGCACTTTTGTAAGATTGTGAATTTTAGTCAAAATTTAATCAAATTTTAATCCAAAAATTTGGATTAAGGTTGGCATGCAAGCATGCTTGATTCAAATCCATCAGGTTTTCGCAAAAATATAAGGTCAGATACTTTTCTAACAGACCTCGTATACTGAGTTGTCTGGCTGGCTGGTTACAATTAAGGGCCAGTGGTGCAGCAATGCACAACATCAGTGTTGATGGAGTTTGCATTGTCTGTTCTCCAGTTAGTGCTGTCACATATGCATTATCTGGGCTTCTCCTTCCAAAATGTCTGGAATGCTCCAGATTGTGTCTATCCAAGCTTGATGGGAGAACAAATCAAGTCCCACAGGGCAAGCCTTGCATTGCATTATACGAGAATACATTAGAAGGCAGGCACTTTTCATTCCATGATGTTTCTTTGAACGCTGGCATACTTAAAATAGGATTTATTTGATGACAATAAACCTGGCCAGACAGAAGCTTTGAAATGAACATTAATTTGCATTCTCTTTTATTTGACACAATGCGGCATCATCAAGGCAAAAACTGCAAATGCACATCATAAAAGTTAAATAAAGTGCCATTCAAAATGGCTTTTTCACTTGATTCTGATTCATTGTCTGATCTGGTTGAGTGTGCATATGCGTGAATAACTGTGTGCACTTACTAAACATTGCACATTTTACAGCAGCAGATGTTGCTGGGAGGCTTCCAAATGTGGGAGGCTGACAGAGGCTAAAGGCAACCCATTGTGATGCGCTAAAAGCCAGGTTAATGCCTTGCATGTATAAACTGAAAGCTGGGGCACCCGGCAGCAGTACATACTCCTCTCCTTTTATATTTCACCAGCTTGTGTAGCATCTTTTTTCTTTGAGTGGCATGCATCTTTGTGTTGATGTTGTTGTTTTTTTTTCTTTTTTGCAGCACTTATTCCCTCACTCAGTCCCAGCAATAAGCACATTCTGTGTCACAGTGGCGGCTAGCTGCTGCATCAGGAAGTTTCTCCATCTCCCTTTGAAAGGTGCACTCCTTTATCTGTGCAACAATATACCAACACAGGCACTGCAGATAGAGCAGTGTGACCTCACTGTCTGCTGCATTGATTTCAAATTAACATGGAATAAATGGGTAATATTCAGGTTGCAATGGAGAGAGCAGGTTCCACTCAAAATCCACTTCAGGTTGCTGCTTGTTGTCAGCATAAATACATCTATGTGTGCCTATTTTAAAAGTGCTGATCTGTAAATTCTGAAGTTGAGATGTTTGCAAAAATCGTTCGAGGCAGCCAGCCAGTCACCAGGTTTTTGATTCATGTTCCCAGCTTGTCCAGTTATTTCCAGGCAAAGGCTGGTTGTTTGGGATAAATACATCAAAGTTTTAAAATGTGCCTTAAAACTAGACAGAATTCTGAGTTTAAGATTAGCCTCTGTCTTAAAATAAGGAAAACAATCTTGTTCCTTTGCTTGGATGATTGACATCCATTGCCTCTCTCTGTTACTGGTTAAATACAGCTTGATATTCACTTGAAAAACTTATTAAGACAAAGTGAGATACATTTTCCTAAAATAAGACATTTCTTCTTCTGTACAAAATGCTTGACAAGATTATTTTTTCTAGACAAAAATTACGTCACATTTTCTTTAAACAAGTCTTTTTTTTTACTTTCTGAGATATCAGTTTTTGCAGTGTGTGTTTGTTTGTTTACATGTGGCTAGGGATGGGTATTGATAAGATTTTATTGATATCGATACCATTATCGATTCCGCTTATAGATCCGATTCCTTATCGATTCCCTTATCGATACCTCTTGTGAATTTTCTGTGTACTAAAAGTAGGCTTTGCAGATTTTCTATGTCAACAACATTTTATTGAGTCTTAAAGTAAATAAATATGAAATTGGTCAGTGGATCCTTAAACTCTGGACAGAATAAACTCTACATGGTGGATCCTTGATCTCTGGACATAAATAGAAATAAATAAAATCTGTAGTTTTTGTCAAAAGCATTTTCTTTCAGACATTATTGGCATGAATGTCTTTCCATACATCTGAGCTGAGCTCTTGCAGCTGGCTGTTCTGTGTCAGGATGTAATTCATAAAGAATGCAGGACATCTCATTTTGGGAAGAAAAAAAAGTTTTAGTGGATTGTAGTTTGTTTTCTGTATTACAGCATTTGGAAAGAGGTGTCATTTTATTTAATGTGGCAATTCACTTTGAAGTTATTGATTCTGACCGAACTCTGTCTCGGCAGACAGTGACAGAGAGTTTGAAGCTGTGCCAACGGAATGGAGGATGATTCTCAATTCTTGACTGCACCAAGACAAGAGTCCAAGATAGTGACTTTAATCCACACAAAAGTGACTCACGATTGACATATATTAATGGCTTTGAGAGGGATTGAGAAGCAGATTTGCCGCTTCTGAAGGACCGATAAGGGAATCTTTGAGCAAAAAGACTATTAATATCGGTGGATCGAATCATTTCTTTATGATACCCGAAAAGAACCGGTTCTCAATACCCAACCCTACATGTGGACCTGAGATAGACTGGCATCCTGTTCACAGTGTATCCTGTCTCTGGCCGTATGACCAATGGGTTAAGCTCCAGAACACCCCCCTCCCTATCTTTGATTGGTGTAAGTGGGTAAAGAAAATACACCATACTTCTGACTTTTACAATTACTTACACACAAATGTATGTGCTTGTTACTTATTTGATTGATGTGCAACAACCAACAGCTGCATGCCGGAACCAAGATATTTTGCTGTGGCTTGTTTGATGGTGTAGTAAACACTAATGCAGCGTGTTCCCAAGTTGGTCACAGTTATTTCACGTAAAAATAAATCCTTGCATTGAACTCTCTCTCCCAAGTTTCACTAAATCTAATGAGGAAAAAAAAAATCACACTAAAAAAGAAAAGGCCTATTACTTGGCCAAATGTCTGCATAATTATGATGATCATAGATTATCAGCCTAACAAATCTGAAGTCACTCAAAGATCAAACGCATTGGATGCAATTAACATTCTGAGGCATGAGATACAAAATGAGCAAAGCTTTGAGTTCATACAGTATCTAACTTCTAATAGAAGGGAAGGAAGAGAGCAAGGTAGGAAAAAAAGAATAATTAGCATTTATGAAAAACACAAGCTGACATATTGCGAGTTGAATTTGCCTGTTTGAATTTTGCAGTTTCCTGTCACTGCTGCTTGGAATCTAGGAAACAAAAGATGAATGAGCAGAGCTCAGAAAGGAGAGTGTTTCAGAAGGATGTAAAGATGAAATGTCAGTAATTTCAGGTTCCTCAAAGCAACAAGTCTGTGTAAGTGATGACGGTACGCCTCGCAGAGGGTTCCTCTTCTGTGTCTTAAATGGGTGCATATCAAATTGGTCTCTATTTCAAACCCCAAAGGTAGGATATGCATTCAAATGAGTTTTTGCATCATTAAGCAAGATTACCGGTGAATCGGCTGTCGTTTGTGACGAAATGCGACCGTGGACTCACTGTATAATTTCATTCAAGTTTGACGGCATGCACTTCGTTTATTCCATTGGATCAACTCCAGTAAAAGTTATCACTTTTATTGTACATGGGGGACATATAAATTAGATACTACATGGTGATCTGACTCTTCTGTTTTGCTTATGCTTTGATGCTTAGAGTTTAATGTGTCCCTTTTGTAATACTTATAGATCACAACTTAAATTGGTTCAAATTTAATGTGCGTCAGCCTTGTTTGTTCTTTTGTTATCTAGTGTATGTCCTATATAGCCCAACAGAGAACAAATGTGTGCTGCAAAAAACGTTTAGTAGGCTTACATAATGAGTTTCTTCTTGGCTCGCACAACCTACTTTTTCACTGATGAAAGTGTGGGGCTAGTTCTCTGATTGTTTTAAAAATGGCACAGTGTGAAGGTAAAATTCATTCAATCATTCATATCATCAATACCCACTTACTCCATTCAAGTGTCACAGAGGGGCTGGAGCCTATGCCAGTGGTCATAGGTGAAGAGGTGAGGTAGGCACTGGATGGGATGCCAGTCTATCACAGGGCCACAAACGTAGTCACGCACAGAGTCAGTTTAAAGTTGCCAGTTCACCTAACCTGCATGTCTTTGGAAGTGGGAGGAATCCAGAGCACCTGGCGGGAACTCACACGAACACAGCAAGAACATGGGAACTCACCACAGGAAGGACCAAGTATGCAGGAGTTAAAAGCAAACAGTAAATATGAGTTAATTTGAAGATATTTGTATCCAAATCAGTTGAACATTATCAATCTTAAGAAATGAAACATACACTCTTAGGCATAAAACGCTGAATTTAATTGATAAAGTTAAGGTAACTTTTTCCACATAATACTGTCAATTAAGTGCAAAACAATATTGTAGTTGAAATTATTTAAATCAAATGAAACATTATTATGTAAATCCCAATATTGTTTTGCACGTAATTGACAAAGTTATGTGGAAAAAGTTACCTTAAATTTATCAATTAAATTTTACATTTTATTTCTTAGACTGCAGCTCTATTTGGAAGTGGTCTCTTCTTTTACAAAATGTAATTCCCAATGGAGAAAGGAAAGAAGACACCCACAATTCACCTGGCTGCGGCACAGACAGTTACAGCGTGAGGTGTGGATAGATCAGCTGTTGATACACAGCCACTTATCTGCTTCAGGAATGCAAAACATGAGCATCCCTTTGACCTCCAGACACTGACATCATTAGCATAGATGCACCTGCATCTTGGATCATGCCCAGAAAACCTCACCACTCTCCTTTTTGTTTGACACGGACAAATCCCAATGGTTCCCAAGAATCCTCCAAAGAGACCTACTACCAGATACATACATCTGCTCATTAACTGAAGTCCTTGGTACCATTGGAGGCCTTTGTGGACACCAGGTCAAGGCTTTAGAAATTAAAGAATGAAATAAATAGCTCACTTCAATTGAGAGAGAAGTGACAACACTTATTTCCATTGTGGCCCATTTAAAATTCAAATGATAAAATAGAAGTAACAATAAAATAAAACAAAAATACTACTACTACTACTACTACTACTACTACTACTACTACTAATAATAATAATAATAATAATATTATTATTATTATTATTATTATTATTATTGTTATTATTATTATTGTTGTTATTATTATTATAGTGTGTATATGATAACAATAACATAATTCATAAATAACTTAAAATAGTAAATAAACATTACAAAATATGTAATAGGAAATAAAAGGGTCAAGTTCTTCTAAAATCTGTTGAGGTCTATGGTTTAAGGTACTAAAAACATTCTGGACTGACACACCATTTCAGCTCATTATAGAAAATGTGCATAATTTATTTCCACCATTGAAAAATATCACCTACCTTTTTTTATAAACACCACCCAATCCAGAGCCCATGGATCCCCATGGGCAACATGCTAGTTACATTTAAAATGTGTCAGAGTAACCATTTGATAGTTGTTACTGTATATGGTGTTTGAAAGTGCAATTACATTTACAGTGCTGTTCGTAGTGTGTTCACAATACATCCCTCAGTATGTCCTGAGGTGGTCTGGCTGTCTAAAGCACAATCAAGCCTCAAGGTATTTTGGGCATGCCTGTCCTTTAAATGGTCAAACACTATCCAATTTCAATATGATAACAAAAAAAAAAAAAAAAAAATTAAAATACACAACAATTAAAATAAGTGTTTTCACTTTCTTGTGTCATCCATGTATTTTTAATGTTTTTTCAATTATATTATGTACTTACAGTGAACTTATTAAATAAAATTATGCACTCATTTAATATATAGATGATTTACTGCCCCTGCTGGAATGGTGTTCGAGTCCAGAATGTAAATATCAATGTCCATTGTTCAGTCATCTTAGCTAATATCTGGATTTTCTCCAAACATAGTCCTATCAATGCTCTGTTTTGACAGTGTTCATGCTTGACCCAAAAACCATAAGCACACCAAGCAGCAAATGTCCATGATCAAAATCATACACACATGCATGCATGCAGGCACACACACATGTACCCACAGCTTTCTGTCTTTTCTGCATTCTGCCACAAGCAGGTGCTTTTATTTTTACACACCCAGAAACAGAGACATGGTAGAAGACATCAAACACACTGTAGTTCTCACTCATTGTAATGACAACATGACACTTAACTTACTCATGGTAACAGGAACTTGAAACTTAACTAAACTGACTAAACCAATGAGCTACAAAACACAATAAATCAATGATTTGATTTGATTTGGCAGTAAAATACAAGTACATAAAATACATACATACAAGATATAAAATTGCAGAGGATAACACAAAAAAGCATAAACACTTATTCTATTGTGGTCCTGTGTGCCAATAACATTAACAACAGTGTTAAACTCACATGAACCAAAATAACAACATTTAAAATCCCAAAACCCAGATCTCTCATTGCAGGACAACATCCATTGTTCACTGTTGTCACCTAAAATCACTAATTTCTCAAAAAAAATATTAGTTCTATCAACTTTCCCATTTTTGCAGTGTTCATCCATGGCCCAGAATTCATAAGCATACCAAATGGAAAATGTCAGCACATTCGCATCCATACACACACACAAACAGAAGCCAATGATACAGAGGCTATTATAAATGTATTTTTTCCCTCTTCTTGGATTGTGGCTGAGCACATGTACATGTCTCTTGTGCATAATACCAGGCAAAATTTATAAGAATCTTAGCTTTATAAATGTGAATATATTTTCCTAGATGCGTAAAACATATAATTTGGCAGTAACGCTGAAAATATTAAATCTGTTTTGAGATTTTTTTAATCTTTTGTCAATATACAACTTTATTCAAGCAGATGAACTGTTTTGTTTTTAAAAATGTGGGTATAGTCTTTTGGTTAAAAAGTACTGTGCTATATAAAAAATATTTTAAATGTTCAAAAAACAAAACATCTACTGTGTAGTATAACAGCCCCACCTGCTGGGAGCTGCAACACAGAGACCTGGAAGCTACAGCTGAGAAATTGCAGTTTCAGCAAGTGGTAAAATGATGTCTCTTGACATCCCATCACTGATTTATTTGTAGAAAAATGAGAGCTTGACTGGATGAGAGTTTGACGGTCCTCTACTACCCATCCTGAGATATGCGCCCAAATTGTCAAATAGGCCACTGCTGCATAATTCTGTGTGGCAATCTAGATGGACTTGGTCACTTATCTAAACACGATCACTTTTTAAGTAACACAAATTCACACCATACCAAGGTTTTACCAAAGCCTAGGAAAACATTGACAAACATGTGGACCAGTCTGTATTTTCAGTGTTATAAGACTATATTTTCACATTCATCTTATTTGTTTTGCTGAATTTTTCTTTGTAAGGCAACATAATGTACAATCCATCATAGATTATTGGTGTCGCCTGCATTTATATGAGTAATGCAATTTTTGCTGAATTATAGCGACTGTACTTCCTACGATTTATTTGATTTGGTTAGGTGACCTGTTTACCTTGGATTTTATTGTCTAGACTTTGGAAGCAATCCCAGGCAAGTTGGAAGTCACAAAAATGCTGCCGCAGCATGTGTGACAAGACAGCCCTGAAGTTCTGAACACTTTTAATAGTTTTAAGAGTGTGTATTGGGGTCACTGCTCATACAGCAGAGGCAATGTGTCCGACTTGCCTCTACAGTTCGGATGCATCCCTGAGGATTCAGTATTCCATTAGGACTATTATTTCTATCCTAAATTAATCCCAGTCATTTAACGCTTGGCTGATGTCCATTTGAAGTCATTATGAAGAAGCACTGACATTGTTTGATAAATTATTCACAGCATTATCTGGGATTCACTCCAGTCATTGGCCATGGCCATAAGGGTTGATCACTTGTAACTGGAGAGAAACTGGTTTACCTTGATCAAATCAATGGACATATAATTTTTGTACATTCTATTCTTCTTTAAACATATTAGCACCACCAAAAAGGTAAGTTCTCACTGCAGGATTTTTTTTTTTTTTTGTCTGTTTCTAAATCTCAAAATACATAAGCAATTTTCAAAGAGATTTGAAGATTTAGGCCTTGTGTCAAGGCCTGAGACTGATGGAGATGAGGTGTTCTGGTTCCTATTTTTATGAACAAGGATGATGTGCAGAGCTGCAGTAACCACAGAGGCATAAACTTGATAAGCCACAGCATGACATTATGGGAAAGAGTAGTAGAAAATAGGCTTAGAAAACAGGCAATCTGTGAGCAGCAATATGGTTTCATGCTGAGAATGAGCACTACAGATACAATGTTTGCTCTGAAAATACTGATGGAGAAGTATAGAGAAGGCAAGAAGGAGTTACATTGTGTGCTTGTGGATTTAGAGAAAACTTCTCACGGGGTGCCAAGAGAAGATTTGTGGTATTGCATGAGGAAGTCTGGAGTGGTAGCGAAGTATGTGAAGGTAGTACAGGATATGTATAAGGATAGTGTGACAGCAGTGCAATGCACAGTACAGACTCATTCAAGGTGGAGGTGGGATTACACCAAGAATCAGCTCTGAGTCCTTTCGTGTTTGCAATGGTGATTGTCAGGTTGACTGATAAGATCAGACAGGAGTCTCCATGGACTATGATGTTTGCAGATGACATTGTGATCTGCAGTGAGAGTAGTGGTTGAGTCTGGCCTGGAAAGGTGGAGATAGGCTCTGGAGAGAAGGGGAATGAAAGACAGTAGGTGCAAGACTGAATACATGTGAGTGAATGAGAGGGAGCCCAGTGGAAGAGTGCGGGCAGAAGGAGTGCATGTGGTGAAAGTAGATGAGTTTAAATGCTTGGGATTAACTGTCCAAAGTAATGGACAGTATGATAGAGAGGTGAAGAAGAGAGTGCAGGCAGGGTGGTGTGGGTGGAGAAAGGTGGCAGGAGTGATTTGTGATAGATTAATATCTGCAAGAATGAAGGAGAAAGTAGACGGTGGCACTAAAAAAAAAAAACAGTCGGCAAAGCTGGAGGTGGCCTTGCTGAAAAATGTGATTCTGTTTGGGATGATTAGAATGGACAGGATTAGGAATGAACATATCAGAGGCACAGCTGAGGTGGGATGTTTTAGAGACAAAGTCAGAGACGTGAGGTTGAGATGGTTTGGACATGTTTTTGTGAAGGCTCTCAGTTGTTCAGGTGGCTTCCATAGTAGAGAAGCTTGAATCTTCGACTGGACTGGGTTGCTTGACGTGAGGACATTTCGCTTCAAATCACAGAAGCTTCCTCAGCTAAAATTCTTGCTCTGGTAGTCTGGCTTCTGTCTTGACTGTTGTAGAGAAGAATAACAGAAGCCCCAAAAGCTGGCGTTTTAAACCTAACCAGACCCCTCCTACTGAGAGGCAGACTGCTATAGGTTAGTGACTAAACAATTGCTCTAATTAGTACCTATTGTGCTCTAGTTAGCACCTTCCTAATGACAGTCCCTCCTAAAGATGGGACTGAAGCCTCTCCTGACGGCTCTCCTGATGCCGTGAACGACTCATTACCATGAACAAAAGACTGAAACTGCTTTGACCTAAGTACCCCATTGTAAATAGGGGACAAGACCACCTCCCCGGTTAAGGCTGGGTTTCAACTGTTTCACATACAATGCCTCCTTCACTCCTCTCTCAAACCATTTCCTTTCTCTGACTAAGATTTTAACTTCCTTGTCCTCAAACGTTTGGTTAGTGTCTTTAAGGTGGAGATGAATTGCAGACTGAGGTCCACTGGCGCCCTCTCTGTGGTACTGGTATAGCCTTTTGTGTAACGGCTGCTTAGTCTCGCCTATGTAGTGTTTTTCTGACATCTGATAGAATACACTACATTGCTCTGTTTGTAACTAGGGATCATGCCCTTAGGGTGAACTAATTTCTGTCTCAAGGTGTTAACAGGTTTAAAGTAAACTGGGATTTTGTACTGCCTGAAGATCATCTGTAGTTTTTCCCCTACTCCTGCTAAATAAGGGAGAGACACTGCATGTCTCCGTCTCCGTCCAGCTCCGTCTCCTGTCTGTCTGGTCTCTTCATTCTTTGGGACTTCTGAACTTTATCCAGGGACCATCGTGGGTACCCACATACTGTGAGGGCTTTCCGGACATGTTGTTGTTGTTTAGCCCTTCCCTCTGTAGTTGTGGGCACCTGTAGGGCTCTGTGTTGAAGAGTCCTGATCACCCCGAGCTTGTGTTAAAGGGGGTGGTTTGAGCCAAAGAGCAGATATTGGTCAGTGTGAGTGGGTTTTCTGTAAGCCCCTGTCTGGAGCTGCCTGTTCTCTCCAATCGTAACGTCACAGTGCAAGAAGGCTAAATGGTTGTTTCTGGCATACTCACATGTGAACTTGATATTGGAATCCACCGAGTTGATGTGCTCTGTAAAGGCCTCCACTTCCTTTTGCTTGATTTTAACTCATGTGTCATTGACATATCTGAACCAGTGACTGGGCGCGATGCCCGTGAACGACTCCAAGGCTCTCTTCTCCACTATTTCCATGTACAGATTGGCCACAATGGGGATACCGGAGACCCCATCTCACAACCATGGATCTACCTGTAGTAATTCCCCCTAAACAGGAAATATGTGGTGTTAAGACAGATCTCCAAGAGTTGGCAGATGTGGTCTGGTGTAAGTTTGGTCCTTTCAAGTAGAGATGCAGCCTCTGCCTCACAGCTGTGACGGCCTCAGCAGTGGGGATGCAGGTGAACAACGATGTCACATCAAATGACACCATAGTTTCATCTGCTTCCAGCTGAAGGTCCTTGGTCTTGTTCAGAAAATCTTGTGTGTTCTCATGGTGGTCTGAGCTACCCACTAGAGGAGCCAAAATCCACTTGGGGTGCTTGGCCAAATTATAAGTGATGGAATCAGTGCTGCATACAATAGGCCTGAGTGGCACGTCCTGTTTGTGGATTTTGGGCAGCCCATAGATGCATGAAATGGCATCCCCAGGGTACAGTCTGTAGTATGCCTGCCTGTTGATGAGTCCATCTTTCTCAAGGTTTTGGAGGTAGTTAATGATTTTCTTCTTATAGCCGCTTGTGGGGTACAAAAACATACAAGCGTCTTCAGACGCTTGTGTGTTTTGGAGTCACTGAGCAAGTTGTTGATCTTGGCCTCGTAGTCCAATGTGTTCAGGACCACCATGCATCTGCCTTTATCTGCTGGCAGGATAAGGATGCTTTAGTCCTTCTGCAGTGCCGACAAAGCTTTCCGTTCTTCTCCTGTGATGTTGGATGGAGGAGACTTAGCACTGTTCAGCACTGTTGTGACTCTTAGCCGGAGGTCCCCAGCTTCTAACTCTGACAGACTGTTATGTTTAATGGCTGACTCTACTGCAGTGATGTAATCTACTGTTGGTATATGTTTAGGGGTCACTGAGAAATTTGAATGGTGTCATTTGATGTGACATCGTTGTTCACCTGCATGTGATGTGTTCGTTTTTTCATTTTTACTCTAAACTATGAATCACAAGAAATTCTAATCAACATTAATTTCATTAAAATGTTGGACTTCACCTTAAGCAGCCTCTTGAGCCTCTGTCACCATTTATGGATGGCAAATGGATCTGACTTAAACAGATTCCATGTGCTTGAGGGATGTTTTCAAAAACAAGTTCTCTGTTTTCATTTTTAAACAAATTTAGATATTAAAATATTTTTAGCAATCAAGCTGCTGGATGCTCAACACAACCTTGGCAATTGTATGAGAGAAATCTTTTTTTTTCACAAATACAAATGCATGGGAATTAATGGGAAATTGTAGCAAAAAACTAGTGTTTAGTTATTGATGTGTTCTTGTACTTAAAACATGTACTCTTTCCTTTATTCATTCATTTTCTACACCCATTTCCTCCAATTAAGAGTAATGGGGGAGCTGGAGCCTATCCCAGCAGTCAATGGGGAAGAGATGGGGTACACCTTAGGCAGGCCACTACTCTATCACAGTACCAGCGTTCTTGACAAAGTTGTCAAGTTGTTGCTTATTTGTCTGATAATCTCATTGAGCCTTGAATGTTTTCATATTGTACCAATTTTCCTCAATAAAATGTATACTTTTACTCCAATACATTACCCTTAAACATCTTCATTACTTGTTACTACAATATAAAAGTAGAAGAAATTTCACTGGGCAATGCCTGTTTAAAGAGGTGAAAGTAAGCCGAAGCACAGCTGTACACCGGGAAGAGATACGGTCCTCTATAGCCGGAGCGCAGGGTGCTTTCCACCCCTGCTGCATCAAGTGCCGAGTTTGACATAAAACAAGTTTAAAAGACAAATAATATAAAAAATGACAGGTTGAATCTGTGCCCCTGCTGAGGAAGAGGAAGACTGTGGAAACTGAAAACCATCTGGGCTTTGGACTCCAAATGTGCACACATTGATGCACACACACTAGACCTGTTCAAAATGTAAAATGTTACAAAATCGTTTGGGCCACATGTTGTTCTTGTTCCACTAATAAAATAAAAGATCTCTGCAAACTTTTTATGGTAATTGAACACTGTTTAGGGGTCCCCCACAAATTAACAATTTTACCCAAACAAGCAATGTAGTAATTCAGTAATTCCAGTAATGTTCTCCTCTGGGTGACCAATCAACCACCACTTTTTGCAATTAGAAGCCATTGCATGTACCTGTAAAAATGAAATAATGGCATCAGGGTCTTCTCCCGTTAGGGTGACATTGCTTTGCCAGAGGAGGGAGAGGAAAATGTGTCACTCTGGGGGACCTCTAAATCTTATCTCCACTCTTGGGCCGCTGTTGGAGGCAAGATGCATGTTTATTAATGGTGCCTGCCACAAGCTCCATGTTATATCTCCTCCAAAGTTAGAAGGTGAACATTTATTACAATGTGAGATCCGTCCAGCCCCGAGCCTGATGCGTGCAATGACGCGTTACTGTGCAGCACAGAGAGGGGCAGCTGCCCATGTTATGATGGAGACAATAGTTGACATTATTTATGTCGCCCATAGGAAGGAATGGACAAATATCTGTATTGTAAGGTCTATTACGGATATAACAGCCTGTTCAGATTTGTGGCACTATACACGCAGCAGTGCACGGAGCTTTCAATAGCCTTTGATAGTCTCTGTTCACATTCACTGTACATTATAATAATGATGAAGCATGCCACATACATTTCAACAGTTCCTTTGTAAATTGCGGTTAGATGGTCCTCAGATAACACATGGACCACTGTTGGATAGGTGTCCTATCTCGATGGTGCCTGGAGAATTATGAACATGTGTGTCACACTCCGGGCTGCCGGCCGATGTTGACCAACTGTGAGGACTTCCACAGATGGCTGTCAGAACGTTTTGGAACTGAAATCCAACACCTTTTGGATGTGCGTCGATTCATAAGTCCGATGCCACTCTGCGTGATTCCAGCTATGTGTGATGGGGCTATTACTTTTCCCAAAGTAATTTTATGGTAAGATACTTGTACTTTCACTCAAGTATCACTTTGAGGTACTTTATACAAGAATGGTTTCCTGACATCACCACTCCCAACAAACTTTGGAAGCACTTTTGAATGCTGACTGCAAAGTTCCCAGGCAGAAAAAAAGGAATCTCACCACCAGGTAGCAATGCATCTACTGTAGCCTGATGGTATGTGGGTGATGGCTTAGATCTTTCCAGCTGTTGGGGTTGTCAGGAAAGGCCCCTTCACACATAATGCAAAGTTTGGATGATGTTTGGACAAATACATCGAAACAGCATGAAACCCTTCGAATTTGCACACCACGAAACATCGCACCGATGGGCAGGCGTGCATGATGCTGGTGCGATGGTGCATGCACGCGACTGTGTCTCTCGAGCAGGAACAGCAGCTCATGCTGCAGTAGCTCGCATTGTGTTCCATGGGAAGAGCTGCACCACATTGCACTGCTTATATGGAGGGAAATGGAATAAAAACCAGCTGTATAATTAGTGAAAATCACTGGGTTGATATAAATAATACATAAAGGGGTATGCAATACAGAACCCCATGGTTAAACCACCCTGGTAAAATAAAAAGAAAAAAAAAGAAAAACACCACTCACAAGTGTGCACACTCTTCAGCCCGTCGCAAGCGATATATGTTTTTATGTTTTCGATGTGAGCACAGCAAGTGCACACACATCAGAATCAGAATCAGAATCACCTTTATTGTCATTGCACAGCAATCAACACAACGCAATTTGCTTGTGCATCCTCAAAAACAATGACCACCCTCAAACACACTCACCCATACACATACTTCAATAAATATTGAAAAAAAAACATCAGGAGATTGGGGGGGGGGGGGCAAGCTCAGAGACAAACATAACTCGTATTTCACTAATCCCACATTGTCATTATCCCATATTACTCTTATCCCATGCTGCACATGTCCCATATTGCACGTATCCCTCTAAAACATCATTTAACAATAAAAATACCAAACTTAATAAAAACCCTTAAATAGCATAAAAACAGTAATAAATATACCTAAAATTAAAAAATAATTAAAACAATTATTGCACATGTCCATCCTTATTTTAATTAGAATAATGCAATTGTTTCAACTGAAGCTTGGGCGTGTCTGTTCAGTTGTGTAATAGCTCGAGGAAAGAAGCTGTTTTTTAGCCTTGTGGTGTGGGCTTTAAAGGCCCGATAACGCCTGCCGGATGGAAGCAAAGAAAAAAGGTGATGTGAGGGGTGTGTTCCATCCTGCAGAGTACTGCTTGCTCGGCAGAGGCAGCGAGTCCTAAAAACATCATCCAATGAGGGCAGAGGGAGACCAATGATCTTTTCTGCCGTTCTTATGACTCGTCTGATGGATTTCTTATTGTTTTCCAAACAGTTTGTAAACCATGCTGTAATGCAATAGGTTAAAACACTCTCGATGGAGCAATGATAAAAGGCCTTGAGCAGCTCAGTTGACAGGTTGTTCTTCTTCAGTGCTCGTAGAAAATAAAGCCTCTGATGTGCCTTTTTGACCACAGCAGATGTGTTAACTTCACATTTAAGATCCTCAGTGATCCAGGTGCCCAGAAATTTAAAACAAGAGACCCTCTCTACTACCTCACCTTTGATGGTTAAGGGAGAGGGGTCATCCTTGCGCTTCCTGAAGTCAACTATAATCTCTTTGGTTTTCTTGACATTCAGGGTCAAATTATTTTCTGTGCACCATTCAACTAGCCTTTCAGCTTCATCTCTATAGGCTGCCACATTGCCGTTAAAGATCTGTCCCACCACAGTAGTGTCATCAGCAAATTTTATTATCATGTTTGAGGGATGGGTGGGAATACAGTCATATGTATAGATGGAATAAAGCAACGGACTTAGCACGCAGCCTTGTGGTGCGCCGGTGCTAAGAGACAGACTGGAGGATAGTGTGGGTGTTATGGTCTGGACGCAGGTTGAGGAGCGGTCCAGCGTCTGACTGAACCCAGCACTAAATAACCAGAAGCAGTTCCAAAAGAAACAAATTTATTTCTTTCCACTGTGCTGTACACAAAATACAAAATAAATGAGTCTGGTGGGGTGAAGAGGCGGCGCGCTCTCCCAGCACCTCAACGGATCGGAGCCCGAACGTTCCGGACTCAGGAGTTCCGCCGACACCCCCCAGATGGCTTTTCCCAAGACTGTACTCTGTGAAGGAGGAACAGAGGTGAGGTTATTCAGTACTTATATCAAGAAACACTATTTAGAGGCACTCTTATCAGCAACACGTTCAGGACTGATTTCAGGCTTAATTCAAAAGAACAGCTGCTCACAGCTTGTGGAGGATTATCAATCCGCACGCCACAGCCGCGAGGAGCAAACGAGCAATTCTCTTCAATACTTAAATTTAGCTGCACAACGCAACATTATATTCACGGATAAGCTTTTAAGGATAATCACCTCTGACGTGTGCTGACAGCGCTTGCCTCTCACCCTCGTCCTCCTTCACAGGAGCAATGTCAGCTTCTGGAGCGGCCCTCAGCGAACTCAAACGATCGTCACACGGTCGTATTCTCCGGCCCCTAAGCACAGATCACTGATGGCTTAAATGCAGTTCTTCATCTCTTCATTGGTACCAGCTGAGAGTCCTTAGAACTGCACACGAATGTCACAGGTGTCGTAAATCGTCCCGATTAGAGAATCGCACGTGAGTGCAACAGGTGCAGCAGATCACTGTGACAGAGGTGAGAGACTCTTCTGCAGCACATTCTCCCCAGAGATCAGCCCCAAACCACCTGGGAAGGAAAACAAACACAAAAGCCGCAAAACAGTGTCCAGTCAAGCCCCCCAACACACAACAGTACCCCCCGTCAACGGGAAGCCTCCCGGCGACCGCACAGACCTGACCCAAAAACCGCCCCTCTCATCGGGGTCCAAAACAGGAGGCAGGCAGTGGTGATGCTCCCAGAGTCCACAGCAGGCAACAGGGCCAGGAGACACGGCTGGAAGGCTGGCAACAAAACAAAAACACCCCCAAAAACCCCAAAAGAGTCCCAACACAACCCATACAGAAAAACAAAAACACAGAAAAAGCCCCCAGCATCCCCCCGCCAGAGAATACCACCAACACACCCCAGGGAAGCACACCGGGGAAAAACACAAAAGAAAAACATAACAGCCACCCCAACCCCTCCCCAGGGGACCGTCCCATCAAACCCCGGGGGAAAACGAAAAACATACAACCCCAAAAACCCCCAACACATTAAAACACAGGTCAAAGAAAAAAAAAAACAACAACACCCAACATGTAGAGCCCGACTTCCCCCAGGGGACAATGTCGTCAACCCCAGGAGCAACAACCACGGCAGGAACCATCCAGGAATCCCCAGGCATACACGGGAGCCACAGTCAGCTGTGTCTAAACTCTGGACCAAATACAAACAACATGGGAAGGTTGTTAAAGGCAAACATACTGGTAGACCAAGGAAGACATCAAAGCGTCAAGACAGAAAACTTAAAGCAATATGTCTCAAAAATTGAAAATGCACAACAAAACAAATGAGGAACGAATGGGAGGAAACTGGAGTCAACGTCTGTGACCGAACTGTAACAAACCGCCTAAAGGAAATGGGATTTACATACAGAAAAGCTAAACGAAAGCCATCATTAACACCTAAACAGAAAAAAACAAGGTTACAATGGGCTAAAGAAAAGCAATCGTGGACTGTGGATGACTGGATGAAAGTCATATTCAGTGATGAATCTCAAATCTGCATTGGGCAAGGTGATGATGCTGGAACTTTTGTTTGGTGCCGTTCCAATGAGATTTATAAAGATGACTGCCTGAAGAGAACATGTAAATTTCCAGTCATTGATGATATGGGGCTGCATGTCAGGTAAAGGCACTGGGGAGATGGCTGTCATTACATCATCAATAAATGCACAAGTTTACGTTGATATTTTGGACACTTTTCTGATGTTTGAGGATGATGAAATCATTTTTCAAGAAGATAATGCATCTTGCCGTAGAGCAAAAACTGTGAAAACATTCCTTGCAAAAAGACACATAGGGTCAATTTCATGACATAGGGTCAATGTCAACGAGCAGATGTGATTTGATGCAGGTGTTAGTTTTGGGGATGGAAATTTACAGGGTGATTCCATAATTTATTCCTCAGAATTGAGTGAGTCCATATTTTTTTCCTCTGCTTGGTCTAAAAAAGTAACCGTTACTGACTGCGGCAATCTTTTTTTCTTGATTTCTTATAGTGTTTCTTAAAGCAGAAAGTTGCCATTTGAAATGACTTTAGTTTTGTGTCATGTCTGTGATCTGCTTTTTTTCTACAAAATTAAACAATAGAATGAACATCCTCCGAGGCCGGTGATTCCATAATTTTTGCCAGGGGTTGTAATTGGAAACAGGTGAGTGTCATGATTTGGTATAAAAGGAGCATCCCCAAAAGGCTCAGCCATTCACAAGCAAAGATGGGATGAGGATCACCACTTTGTGAACAACTGTGTGAAAAAATATTCCAACAGTTTAAGAACAATGTTTCTCAATGTTCAATTGTAAGAAATTTAGGGATTCCATCATCTACAGTCCATAATATAATCAGAAGATTCAGAGAGTCTGGAGAACTTTCTACATGTAAGCGGCAAGGCCGAAAACCAACACTGAATGCCTGTGACATTTGATCCCTCAGGCAGCACTGCATTAAAAACCGACATCATTGTGTAAAGGATCTTACAGCATGGGCTCAGGAACACTTCAGAAAACCATTGTCAGTTAACACAGTTCATCACTACATCTACAAGTGCAAATTAAAACTCTACCATGCAAAGCGACAGCCATACATCAATAACCAAGGTTGGGTAGGATTACGTTGAAAGAATTCATGTGGATTACATACATACATTTACATACATACATACATTTGGATTACTTGTAATCTGATTACTTTTGGATTATATTTCAAAGTAATCCTACCCAAACTTGTCAATAACATCCAGAAACACCGCCTCCTTCTCTGGGCCTGAGCTCATTTGAAATGGACAGACACAAAGTGGAAAAGTGTCCTGTGGTCTGATGAGTCCACATTTCAGATTGTTATTGGAAATCATGGATGTCGTGTCCTCCGGACACAAGAGGAAAAAGATCATCCAGATTGTTACCAGCAATAAGTTTAAAAGCCAGCATCTGTGATGCTATGGGGGTGTGTTAGTGCCCATGGCATGGGCAACTTACACATCTGTGATGGCACCATCAGTGCTGAAAGGTACATCCAGGTTTTGGAGCAACACATGCTGCCATCCAAGCAACGTCTTTTTCAGGGATGTCCCTGCTTATTTCAGCAAGACAATGCCAAGCCAGATTCTGCACATGTTCCAACAGTGTGGCCTCATAGTAAACGAGTGCGGTTACTAGACTGGCCTGCCTGCAGTCCAGACCTGTCGCCCATTGAAAATGTGTGGCGCATTATGAAACGCAAAATACTGCAACGGAGACCCCGGACTGTTGAACAACTGAAGTCATACATCAAGCAAGAATGGGAAATAATTCCACCTACAAAGCTTCAACAATTAGTGTACTCAGTTCCCAAATGCTTATTGAGTGTTGTTAGAAGGAAAGTTGATGTAACACAGTGGTAAACATACCACTGTCCCAGCTTTTTTGCAATGTGTTGCAGGCATCCATTTCAAAATGAGCAGATATGTGCACAAAAACAATAATATTTATCAGTTTGAACATTAAATATCTTGTCTTTGTGGTGTATTCAATTGAATATAGGTTGAAGAGGATTTGCAAATCATTGCATTCTGTTTTTAATTACATTTTACACAACATCCCAACTTCATTGGAACTGGGGTTGTAGATGTTCATGCATGTCACCTGGAATTTGGCTGACACCTACTGCGAGATGGTGCGATGGGTTCGTACAGCGCACACTCTGTCATTCAGCCGCTGGTGTGCACAAATTGTTGTAGCAACACGTGTACGAGGCATTTGAGGCAGGGACGATTTCACTCAGTTTGCACACGATTCCTGCGTAATGCATACTAAGTGCGCACTTCATCCAAACGTCGCACTATGTGTGAAGGGGTCCTAAGGCCTGTCCCCTCAACACAAGAAACATTGTGAGACTTTTCTATGACAAATTGTAGAAAACAGTATGCGTGTTTTTAGTCATACGCACATCAGTAAAGTATCAGTATACATAAATCCCACATGTTCTAAAGCACATTCAGAAAGACCCTCAGTTAACAATACATGGAATAAAACATCCGGTTGTTGCTTGTGTTCTTCACCAGAATAACAGCTAAGTGAGTGAATAATAATAATAATAACACCAACAACAATAATAATAATAATAATAATATCTTTATTTCTACTGCCCTTTAGATACACAAAAGCAATGGACAAGATAAACCCCAAAATAAAACTGCAGTATAACAGTGCACATGTGAAAAAATATACAGACATCCTCATCAACTGTAAGCAGTAGAAAATAAATATGTCTTGAATTTGAACTTAAACATACTCACAAAACTAGACTGTTTAATTACAGTAAGTAGACTGTTCACCAAAATTGTGCAGAATTTGTAAACACTTTGCCAACTGGTGTCTTCTTATTAAAACTTATTAAAAATAAAATAAAAAAAATATGAAAAACAAATTAAATAAATGTGTTACTAAGTCGTAATGCCCCATCCACCAGTAATTAGTAATTGTTATGATCCATGTCCATGTCAGAGGGAATGTGTACTTGGTGCTTCTCTGGCTGTTTTAGGTGCTCTTTCACTGTCAGAATCAGAATCAAATTTACTGCCAAGTAAGTTCACAAATACAAGTAATTTGACCTGGTGTTATTGGTGCAGAAGCAAATAAGAAAAACACTTCTATAACAAATAAAAATCTAAATTTAAATGTGCAGGAGACCCCTGACGCTTGGTGTCATTTCAGCCACAGTTGGTGTTAGAAATCCATCAGAGTACCACACAGCATTCATGTGCAAATCTTTGTATCTGTGAAGGCTGCAATTGAAATTTGCTGTGCAGCATTCAAGTGGCATGCAAGCAATATGTATGAACACATCTTCATGTACGGATGCGTGGATGTGCGGCCAGTCTTCCTCGCTGGATCATCACGGGAGGACTTGTTGCCTTGTGGTCAGCACAGCATTACTGCATGCAAGTCTGTGCAACACGGCACTCCTGTACACATCCAAAAACTAAGTGCATGAATCCAGAGGAATCAGCTGGAGAAGAGGATCATGCAGCTGCAGCGCCTCTGTGTGATCAGAACAACTGATGGACGTGTGTGTGCTCAGAATAGGGAATCAAACCTCAACTCAGAAATCCAGAAACAGAACAGAAACAGCAGGTTGGTCTCACTCTCTCTCTCTATCTGTCTCTCTCTCCCTCTGTCACGCTCTCTCATTCACTCTGTCTCTCTCTCTCTCTCTCTCTCTGTGTCTGATCAAACAATAAGCGCTGTAACTTTAAAATAAAAGCGCCGTCGCTGTATGTCGGTGCGATCATCACATGCCATGATCGATCAGGTCTGATCAAATCAGCAGACCTGATCGGAGCAAATGGAGCTTTTAAAGTTTAAAGTCACAGTGCTTCATTCACAGCAGCCTTTACCACAGCCAGACTCAGCAGCATCTGTACACAATGAAAATAATCCACCAAGACAAATAAATAAATAAATAATAATAATAATAATAACGTTAAATGACTTTGTTTCTGAGCCGCAACACACTGCAGGAGAGAACAGAGCGCACTTCCACAGAGGTAGAGGATATCAGCTTTGGCTACATACATGGCAGTAATGAAACTGTAAAAACCTCATGATACAGTCTACTGTTTTCCAAGTGCAATGATGTGTTCTGCATGAGTGAACTGGTTTTAAATAGCCGCAAGGGCTACATGCGACTGTGTGCACACACTAAAAGTGAACACACGCATTTCAGGCGTATTTAAATGAAACACAATGCCGCAATACGTAGCTCTATGAATACACCAGTGTGAAAGGGGCTTAAGTTCCCCATGACTTTGGTGTGTGCGCTAAACTGACAGGAGGTGTGGCCGCCCACTGAAGCAGCTGTGGAGATCTGTCATTCTGGACATTCCAGTTGAGCAACACGTACTGTGTTTGGACAGGCATGGACTAACAACTGCCCACTAAGATACGTGTGTGTCTGTTTGCTGTCATCATGTGGACATAAATAAGCCTGTCAATGGGCTGCGGCGAGAGAGTGCCGCAGCCCATTGACAGGCTTCCCCCAGGTTGAAATGGACCATCAGATCATAACATGGAGCAGGCGATCTGACTTTAACATCACCCACATGAGCTCTGTTCCATATGACACGGTGTCAGTTCTGGTGTGCTGTCCACAAGACAGCACACCAGAGCGAACTGCTTCTCATTCATGTCATTTCATGACTGTATGTCTGTGACCATGGGCCATCTATAGATGGATCATATTTGTATTGCCCGCTTGATAAGAGGAACTCAATATAAAATGCTGTGTTTTTATGGTGTGTGTGTGTTTTTTTAATACGTCCATCTCTTTGTTGTTTTCAGGCATTTTCCCCGCACTATTTATAGGCCAGTGATGGTAGCTCAGTGGTAAAGTTTTGGGCTGGCAATCAGTAAAGTGCAGGTACGAATCCCGTGGGTGGTATGTTTATTTTATTTATTCCACATAAGTGGTGCAATGTGGTTCCACAGGTACCAGCTGGTTTTTATGTTTTACTTATTCCACATGAGCGGCACGATGTGGTGCACCTCGCACTGTGTTCCTGCTTGAAAGACACTGTCGTGTGCATGAACCCTCACACCGGGATCGTGCATGCCCGCCCATCGGTGCAATGTTTCATGGTGCGCTAATTTGAACTGTTTCTCACTGTTTCAACATATTCAACCAAACTTCACACTATGTGTGAAGGGGCCTTTAGCGTGTCTACAAACAGCCTTGTTTGAGTGTCAAGCCGATTTATCAGCTTTTTCAAGAATTAGAAGCATGAAATTAACACTAAAACTAGATTAACTGAACCAGCTTGTCATGTTAAAATCAATCCATCAACCAGTTCATAGAACATTTAAATTTATTCAGAGGTCCACAAATCAATATAGCCAAATGAATTACTTTTAAATCCATTTTATATTATACCTCTAGTGTGCACTCAACCTTTGTACAGAACGTTTAGCTAACCTGTGGCTGATTTTATGTGGAATATGCTGTTGCTGTGTTAGTCTTGTGGGAGACATTCAGAGGGGAAAAACACTTTGCAGTTGTGCAGAATTTGATCAGGGTGCCTTTCTGAAGAGGTGTTCGTGCCATGTTTAACAAAGTGAATTCCTCAAGGCAGATCCAGCACGACCTGACCTGAAGTGCTATAGGAAATCCCCAAGAGGTTCACAGAAACCCTCTGGGCTGCTCTCCTTTGTCTGCTACTGCCCCAACTTGGAATCTGGCTGTGTGTCCAACACTTAATCGAATGATGAATAACTGCCAATTTCATCAAATGCACTGGATTTGATTTGGTTTACCATTTGTTTGGACAGTGTAATATTGACAGACACATTAATAAAAGCCCCATTTTAGAGTATAAAGGTGAAGCATCTCCAGCTATCCAAAGGCATAAACTAATCCCAAAGTACAACAGTGTCAAAGAAATACAACATTATCTGCAGGGAATGCTGGCACTGCTTTACAAGTATTAACATTTCTCAGCTGTCATTTAATAATTTTGACAGACTCAATGCTTTAGTTCCCACATTTGAGTGAGGCCTGAACATATGACAGGACTTGTACCATGTCTTGGCTGACGACCAGTTGGCTTTATATACTCAAGGATGTTTTCAACCATGGGGGTGTTGGGGGGAGTGGCAGTGCTTTCATACTTGGTCTAGATGTTATGTTCCATTATTTGAAACTGAAACAATTATTGAATCAACTTTCTTTACTGTTCTGACATTTATGGGTTATCATTTTGCGCTTGTACTCATTTTGAAGAGCATATGTCACACATCTGCTTCTTCTTTCCTTTCACACTTAATCTTTTTTATGGTCATGATGATAATTTACTGCTCAGTAACTTCCCAACTTGGCAAGCTGACACCTCATTCCTTCTAGCTGACAGCATTTTTATCATGTTATGAAAGAGAATGCCTTTAAACTAACATCCAGTTCATTAATACCAAATTTAATCACATGCTTGTAATTTCACACTAAACCAAACCCCAACCAAGCAAAGTCCGGTTAAATTATATAGTGCCATGTCAAGAGACATAATATGATGGCAATTTACATATAATGTATTTATCATTGCGACGACACATCAACTCTCAATTATAACCAGGCATGCACATAACTGGTACTCATGGTGCTTGTGTGTGCTAAAAATAAATGAGTCACAGCAGAAAACACAAGAGAAGTACTTCATAAGAGAAAAGCAATGGCAGATTATAGGAAAAGTGTTTCACTCTGCTGTGCATCAATGATGTTTAACACACACAAGCACCATGAATACCAGTTAGAGGTGGGCAATACTGGGAATTTTGGTATTGGTCCGATACCAAGTAAATACAGGCCTTGAATCGCCGATATCAATACCGATACGATACATTTTTCATATTTAAGCTTCATAGATCCAAAGGATCCAAAAGACCTAGGATAGAATTTCACCAAACATTGTACGTGACAACAAAATACTTTATTATCATAATCAACATTTTTATTTAAAAAATATCACTCAACACAACTTAAAATCTCCTGAGGTAGAGGGCTGACAAACCACAATACAAGGATGCCCTGCTCCCTGTTGTGTGACACAGCGCAGCACTGCTCTTACAGACAGAGAGTAGACTTTGATGTATCTGCATGCACAGCAGTCAGTGCGTGCGGGAGAGAAGAAAAAAGCTTGAGTATCGATCTTTTTACACAAGGATCGTTCAATATCAATACCAGCATTGGTATTGATATTATCGATATTAGGATCGATCCGCCCACCTCTAGTACCAGTTATGTACACCCCTGACTATAACTGAACTTGGACCCAGGCTTCCTGATTTCTTAAGTCCTGGTCACACGGCACTAATAAAGGACACCAAGTGTTCCGTTTGACTGTCATCCAACTTTGTCCGACGTCTTGCACGAACATTGACGCTATCTGAACAGATCAACAACAAAAGATCTGACGAGCTGAACGTGACTCATCCAGGTGTGGGACGAAATGCAACATTGTCATACAGAAACAATAACGGCCCCAACTTTTTATCAACTACTTTAACTGTTTACGCACATTCCAGCCATTTGTGGCTGATGATGGCTTAAATGTTTCATTTTGATTTTGCTTAAAGCGTCAAGGTTGGAGTTGGAGTTTCTCAATGATTTGTGACTTTTTTCCTTTTTCCTTTTTTTCCCAGCTTGCAAACAATTGGTGGTCATTATGACTTGTGACTTTACTTGGAACTTGCTGATTCATGACTTCAGAGTGACTTGATGGTGACGTCGTCCCACCTCTGCATTACACCTATTTTGGCATCTCTTCACTGGATTCCTGTCTCCGTGAGATCAGATTTTAAGGTTCTACTATTAACAAATAAAATTATTCACGGACTAGCATCTCCCTACTTAGCTGACCTAATTAAACCCTATGGACCAGCCTGTGCTCTGTGTTCTCAGGGTGCAGGAATACTTTGTGTCCCTAGGGTGAATAAAAAGTCTGCGGGCCACAGAGGCTTCTCTTATCATGCACCTGTTTTGTGGAATAATCTCCCTGCATCAATAAAACAGTCAGATTCTGTAGAGACTTTCAAGTCTAGACTTAACACACATCTATTCTCCCTCTCGTATGGCTAGCATACTGGCATACTGGTTCCAGCTTACTAATTCTGCTCTTTTTTTCTCTCTTTCTGACATACAGATGATGTTGGACAGATCCAAACTGCAAGGGACCAGACTGATCGTGAGATACAAGGCCTGAAGCAGGTGCTGCATGCTGCAGTCTGCTTTTGAAAGTGACTCTATTGCAGGAACAGGCCCACTGATGGCTTGAAGAATGCTAGATGACCCTTGCCTGTGGTGCTAATGCCTGCATGGACTTCTCATTTTCTTTATGTTATTATGCTGTATGATTTCCTGTTTTCTGTTTCTTCACCTTTATAAAACTTTGCAAAACCTTGCAATTGTCAGAATGACCTAAGCATTGGCTCACCCCTTTGAGTCTGGTCTACTTTAGGTTTCTTCCTTGAGATCATCAGAGGGACTTTTTCCTTACCACTGTCGCCTGTGTGCTTGCTCCAGGGGTTGGTAAGGTTGGAGTGTACTTGTGTGAAGCGTCTTGAGGCAGCTTTGTTGTGATTTGGCACTGTATAACCAAAATAAATTGAAATAAATTGAAACTGTTTGTTTTTCCAGATGCCTCCATTTTATTCAGGGTGGAATCAGCACAGATTCACATTAGGTTTTTACACTTTTACAGATACCCTCCAGTTTTTTTCCCATTAGAAACATCCACAGACCCCAGTATTTTGAAGAGTTCTCTCATCCAAGCACTACTCAAGATGTAAAGTGTGACATTGGTCCTAGCAGAGGACTCACAATTTAGCGTCCGACTGAATCAGCAAATGGAATCCAGCAGCTGTTACACATTAATGTCACCTGACCCAATACAATGCAGGCTCCACTATTAAAAGCTTATTGTCTTACTCTCCTCTTTCTGTTAAAAAAAACTACCTCCACCACCCCATCACCACCAGTTGGTCCCTGTCTGCTGCGGGGAATGGGCTCGACATCCCCGCTTCCATCTTCGGTGGGATTTGAGGGACACTCTGCTCACCACACTGGCACGATGGGGACTGATGCCAAACCGAACACTGAATTTTATAGCAACATAATGTAATAAACTCCTTTTCTCAAAGCCGCTGAGTCAGATACAATCTGATAGGATCATAGAGAAAGCAGACCACCTGCTGCACTGCTACTACTATTACTATTACTATGAAAAATAATGATAGCAGAAGAAGTTTATTTCTTCAGCTATATTACAGGTCCTGGGGATGGATCTTCACCATCCAGGACAACACTTCCCATCCCTTGCTTGCCACACTGATATCCTGTCAGCGCACCTTCAGAAAAGGACTGATGCCACTGAGGTGACCACAGAATGCCACAGGAGGTCTTTTCTCTCTGTGGCAATCAGACTGCATAACTCCTCCCCCTTCTGCAGGATGAATATATAATGATAAGAGTTTTTAGTTACTCCGAGCTATGTGCAGTAATGTCAAACATCTTGTGCAAGTGTCTTTCAGTCATTTTGCGTAAACATGTTATACTCATTGTAAATAAATAAATAAATAAATTATTGTTTACTGCTTTGGCACTGGCAAAATAATTTCCTTTGGGATTAATAAAGTTCTTTCTTATTATTTTAAATGACTTTTTTTTTAAAGGAAAGACACAAAAGCACAGATGGTTAAACAACATAAAATAATATACAGAAATAAAAAAAAATAAATAGTATGCAAGAACAAGCATGAACACAGTGAGATCAGTTAAATCAACTGAAACCATCTGCTATGCCTAGCAGAAAAGAGGTGAGTTTTGTGTTTTGTGTCTCTTCAAATGAAGAAAAACATGGAATTTATGGAAAATGAAAGGAGGGGAAAAAAACCTGTTTCATTTCAGACAGCATGGCTCAAGCTATTTCATATTTTGTCTGGTCAAATTAATTTCAGTTGTTCATAGATTAGATTAGATAGAACTTTATTGATCCCTTGGGAAGACTCCCTCAGGGAAATTGAGGTTCCAACAGCATTGTATAGAAGCACACGGGGTAAGAAGCACACAGAGTATCAAAAGTGAAAGTAAAAAAAAAAAAAAGTAAAACAGTTTGCAAATATAAATATAAATTCACCAACATAAGTACCAGACATACTGATCAATACTGGTTTACTGACTACTACTGTTCCTCTCCTTACCGTCCTCTGTCTTCCTGGTAATCCTCCTCCCCCTGAGTGAGGAGTGATACAGTCTGATGACCTGAGGGACAAAGGATTGTTTCAGTCAATTAGTCCTGCACTTGGAAAAAAGCAGTCTGTGGATGAAGAGGCTCCTCTGGTTGCTGATGATGGTGTGTAGAGGGTGACTGGTATCATCCATAATGTCCAGCAGTTTGTCCAGTGTTCTCTTCTCTGCCACCATCACCATAGAGTCCAGCTTCATGCCAACCACGGAGCCATCTTGCCTGTCCAGCCTGGATGTGTCCTTGTTGGATGTTCTACCAGTCCGTAGTAGCCAGCATCCTCTTTTACACCGTAGTGTGCCCGGTGTGCAGAGGGTGACTGGTATCATCCATAATGTCCAGCAGTTTGTCCAGTATTCTCTTCTCTGCCACTGTCACTATAGAGTCGAGCTTAATGCCAACCATGGAGTTATCCCGCCTGATCAGGTTGTCCTGTCTGGATGTGTCCTTGTTGGATGTGCTGGTAGAACATCCACAGGAGTTTCCTGCAGATGTTAAACGACCACAGCCTCCTTAGGAAGTAGAGGCTGCTCTGTCCCTTCCTGTGCATGTGGTTAGTGTGGGTTGTCCAGTCCAGTTTACTGTCCAGCCACAGCCCGAGGTACTTGTATGAATCCACAGCCTCCACCTCAGCTCTCTCGATCAGAACTAGTGGTGGACTTCGTCTGGACTTCCCAAATTCAGCGACCATCTCCTTTGTCTTCGAGGCATTGAGCTGTAGATGGTTTGTGTTGCACTAGGCAGGTAAGTCCCTCACTAGGCTTCTGTATGCCTCCTCTCTGTCATTCCTGATGCATCCATCAATGGCTGTGTCATCTGTGAACTTCTGGATGTGACGCCTGAGAGGGCAAATATTGCCATAATCTGACGCAGTCGGGAGGAAAAGAGGCATTGTCTGTAGTGTCGGAGCACAGACACACCTGTCAGATCGCATCCAGAGCATATATAGATGACACAGACTGCTGTCAGACAGCCATAAAAGGTGCTGCAGACTGCCTGTTCTCCAAATCTCTTGATGGCAGACCAGAGTGCTGTTTTTCTCATGCGCACATGCGCTCCGTGCACACATGTGGGGCTGTAATTATCACTCAGTGGTGTGTGTGTGTGTGTGTGTGTGTGTCTGTGTGTGTGTAAGAAGGTGAACATTTATTACAGCATGACATCCATTCATCTCTGAGCCTGGCACGTGCAATGATGCATTACTGTGCACCACAGAGAGGGGCAGCTGCCTGTTTTATGATGGACACAATAGTTCATGTTATTTACATCGCCCATGGAAAGGAATGGACAAATATCTGTATTATAATGTCTATTGTGGATATAACAGCCTTTTCAGATTTGCCGCAGTGTGTGCACTGTAGTGCACGGAGCTTTCGGTTTGATAGCCACTGTTCACATTCACTGTACATGACAATAATTCATAATTATTATCTTGATGAAGCATGCCACATACATTTCAACAGTTCCTTTGTGCTCCAGGGGGTGCATTATTATACATAGTACTGCAGGTCCTACCGGCAGGCATATAGTGCCAGATCTATCTCGAGCTTCCCTTGTATGCGCTCAAATCCTTTCGGATCCCTTTTTGCCAACATCGGAATATGTAAATTGCAATCAGATGGTCCTCAGATAACACATGGACAGCCATCAGATAGGTGTCCCATCTCGGCCGCGCCCAGAGAGTTTTGAACATGTGCATCACACTCTGGGCCACCGGACAAGTTTGACCAATTGTGTGGACTTCTGCAAATGGCTGTCAGAATATTGTGGAACTGAAATCCATCATCTTCGGATGTGTGCCGATTCATAAGTCTGAGCCACTCTGCGTGATTCTGGCTATGTGTGACGGGGATATTACATTTAAATATAATGCAGTGGTGGTCATATTTTGGCTTTGGGCAATAAACGTAAATAAACGTAAATTCTTATTTGAAAATAATCCCCAAATCTGTTCACTTTACAGTATTCTGGAGGCATCTTTTTGACAGCACACAGTCAACACAGCTCTGTATTTATGGTATTTTATGTTAAAACACAAAATGTATTGAAAAAATGGCTTTTTTCTAAAAAAAACATTTCACTGGCCAGTGAAAAATTAATTTACAGAATTTTCACCACAATAATTAGTATGAATTCTGTTTCAAGCCCTCATCACACATAGCAAGAATGTGGAGGAGCCATTCCGACACAGCAAATATTGCCATAATCTGATGCAGTCGGGAGGAAAAGAGGCGTAGTCAGCCGTGGTTCCGAATGCATTCAGACTGCTTCATGCACACCTGCAGGATGCAGCCCAAACATATTTCAGACAACAGTCAGATGACACAGACTGCTGTCAGAGGGCACCAACATTGTCAGATGGCACCGACTCACTCAAATCAAATCAAATTTCAAATCAATTTTATTTATATAGCGCCAAATCACAACAAACAGTTGCCCCAAGGTGCCTTATATTGTAAGGCAAGGCCATACAATAATTACGGAAAAACCACAACGGTCAAAACGACCCCCTGTGAGCAAGCACTTGGCAACAGCGGGAAGGAAAACTCCCTTTTAACAGGAAGAAACCTCCAGCAGAACCAGGCTCAGGGAGGGGCAGTATTCTGCTGGGACTGGTTGGGGCTGAGGGAGAGAACCAGGAAAAAGACATGCTGTGGAGGGGAGCAGAGATCAATCACTAATGATTAAATGCAGAGTAGTGCATACAGAGCAAAAAGAGAAAGAAACACTGGGACCTGATTATTCAAAACCTTATAAGTAAGAAGAAGAATTTTAAATTCTATTCTAGAATTAACAGGAAGCAAAAAGAGAAAGAAACACTCAGTGCATCATGGGAACCCCCAGCAGTCTAAGTCTATAGCAGCATAACTAAGGGATGGTTCAGGGTCACCTGATCCAGCCCTAACTATAAGCTTTAGCAAAAAGGAACGTTTTAAGCCTAATCTTAAAAGTAGAGAGGGTGTCTGTTTCCCTGATTCGAATTGGGAGCTGGTTCCACAGGAGAGGAGCCTGAAAGCTGAAGGCTCTGCCTCCCATTCTACTCTTACAAACCCTAGGAACTACAAGTAAGCCTGCAGTCTGAGAGCGAAGCGCTCTATTGGGGTGATATGGTACTATGAGGTCCCTAAGATAAGATGGGACCTGATTATTCAAAACCTTATAAGTAAGAAGAATAATTTTAAATTCTATTCTAGAATTAACAGGAAGCCAATGAAGAGAGGCCAATATGGTTGAGATATGCTCTCTCCTTCTAGTCCCTGTCAGCACTCTAGCTGCAGCATTTTGAATTAACTGAAGGCTTTTCAGGGAACTTTTAGGACAACCTGATAATAATGAATTACAGTAGTCCAGCCTAGAGGAAATAAATGCATGAATTAGTTTTTCATCATCACTCTGAGACAAGACCTTTCTAATTTTAGAGATATTGCGCAAATGCAAAAAAGCAGTCCTACATATTTGTTTAATATGCGCTTTGAATGACATATCCTGATCAAAAATGACTCCAAGATTTCTCACAGTATTACTAGAGGTCAGGGTAATGCCATCCAGAGTAAGGATCTGGTTAGACACCATGTTTCTAAGATTTGTGGGGCCAAGTACAATAACTTCAGTTTTATCTGAGTTTAAAAGCAGGAAATTAGAGGTCATCCATGTCTTTATGTCTGTAAGACAATCCTGCAGTTTAGCTAATTGGTGTGTGTCCTCTGGCTTCATGGATAGATAAAGCTGGGTTATCATCTGCGTAACAATGAAAATTTAAGCAATGCCGTCTAATAATACTGCCTAAGGGAAACATGTATAAAGTAAATAAAATTGGTCCTAGCACAGAACCTTGTGGAACTCCATAATTAACCTTACTCTGTGAAGAAGATTCCCCATTTACATGAACAAATTGTAATCTATTAGATAAATATGATTCAAACCACCGCAGTGCAGTGCCTTTAATACCTATGGCATGCTCTAATCTCTGTAATAAAATTTTATGGTCAACAGTATCAAAAGCAGCACTGAGGTCTAACAGAACAAGCACAGAGATGAGTCCACTGTCTGAGGCCATAAGAAGATCATTTGTAACCTTCACTAATGCTGTTTCTGTACTATGATGAATTCTAAAACCTAACTGAAACTCTTCAAATAGACCATTCCTCTGCAGATGATCAGTTAGCTGTTTTACAACTACCCTTTCAAGAATTTTTGAGAGAAAAGGAAGGCTGGAGATTGGCCTATAATTAGCTAAGATAGCTGGGTCAAGTGATGGCTTTTTAAGTAATGGTTTAATTACTGCCACCTCTTCTAAATTAGTGATATGCCATTTCCTCTCCAACTTATGGGTTATCTGCTTTAAGCTGCGAGTTTGTGAGTTATACCACAGAGTCAGGCACTTCTGATTTAAAGCTCTCTTTTTCAGAGGAGCTACAGCATCCAAAGTTGTCTTCAATGAGGATGTAAAACTATTGATGAGATACTCTATCTCACTTACAGAGTTTAGGTAGCTACTCTGCACTGTGTTGGTATATGGCATTAGAGAACATAAAGAAGGAATCATATCCTTAAACCTAGTTACTGTTATGTGTCGGACGCGGGCGGAGAACCGACCAGCGTTTGACAGGACCCAGTATAAAATAAGCAGAGCACGGTTCAAAGGATAACAGAATTTAATAACATAACAGTGAGTGCTAAATTACTAACGGGTATATTCCACTGCCCCAAACCTCAGCTACGCCGATGGCATACGGCTCAAAGGCGCGCTGAAGCCGGAGGTGGAACAGGGAATCAACAAAAAAACAACACCCCAAACTCCCCCCCCCTCCCGGGTGCAGAGGTCACCTGGGAAATGCCCAGCATAACCAAACTGCACCACTCCAGCAACGCCGACAACCTACGGCTCACACGGCTGGAGCCAGAGGAGAAGAGAGGGCACAACAAAAACCAAAAAAAAAAACAAAGAAAAAACAAAAAACAACCCAATTACCCCCACATCACCCCCCAGAGGACCGTCCCATCAAACCCTGGGAGGTGAAACCAAAAGAAATAAAAAGAAAGACTAACAGACTAACATAAGGTTACCTGGGTCCTTTCTATGCTCCAGACAGCCTGCAAGGTCACGACCCCAGAACACTAATGGTGTAGAACATCCCACACAAAAACCAACTCAAAAAAACACCCACAAAAAATGAACCAACACAAAACTAATGAGTGACTTATACCGTTAAGCTCAAACAAATGGAACACACCTGTTCCACCTTAAGAGCAATAATGGTAATGTGACTCAGTCACCAACAGGGGGAGCCAAAGTGCTAAAAATAAAAAAACCCTTTGGTAACCGAGATAACAACTCATGCTGCTTTCCCTGTGCGCAGCTACGTGTAACACACAACCAAAATGTGCTTCAACTAAATTACGCCGGAGCTGACACAACAGACGCAGTAGCTATCTTCACCCGGGGAGACGGGGCTACAACTGTAACAACAGGAAGCACAGCGACCCGTGCCACAGAACTCCGCCGTGCGCGTTCACCCATTAAAGACACACTCATGCAGCTCCCGTTTTACCTCTTATCTGGTCGAAGTGTGACGCGAAGCCATCGCTATTCACACTCCACAACAACCCACGGATAAGGCAACACCACAGGAACACGGCTGCAAGAGAGCTCAAATCACTATTCCATAATGGGTTCTCCGACACGCACCATCCGGGCGGAGAGCACCCGCAACTGATCCGGATAACTTCTGACGTCTGCTGCCGCCTTCCCGGCGCAGAACCACCTCTGCTACCGCTGGGTCCGTGATGTATTGGCCAGAGACTACTGTTATGTGTCAGACGCGGGCGGGGAACCGACCAGCGTTTTACAGGACCCAGTATAAAATAAGCAGAGCATGGTTCAAAGGATAACAGAATTTAATAACATAAACAGTGAGTGCTAAATTACTAACAAAGAAGTGCGCGGTCTGGCGAGGTGGAAGAACGGTGCGTTCCCAGCAGCACAAATGGTCCAGAGCCAGAACAGTTCGGACCCAAGGACCCCGCCGACACCCCCCAGGTGGCCGCGACCAACCGAGTCTGTGAAAGGAGAAGCCATCATGTGAGTCCACCACTCCACACACAGAGAGACCACTCAAAGGTGTACATAAACAGCAAACACTTCCTGGCTTAATCACCAATCAGCTTCCCACCCTGCAGGCATGGAACACCCAGTTCAATTCTCCACTGCAGTGGAAGCTGATTAAATGACTAACATAACAGCTCAATATAATAAGGTGTGAGGGACACCACATTTACTGACTGTACTCATGTTAGTCACAAAACCTAAAGTACCTCAGGAAGTGTGCTGACGAGCGTGAGACCTCACCCCCTCCTCTTTCACAGACCATGGCATCAAACCTGGTACGGTCTCTGCATCCATGATGATGAGATGGTTCTCTAGACGTCGATCTCACCCGTCTGGTCAGAAGGTCGAGTCTCTGGCAAATACACACTGTGTACTCCAGACTTAAATGCAACCATGCCCCAATCCATGAAGATGCACCACAGCTGTGAGTCCTGATGAGCTGCACATGACCAGCCTCAGGTGATCAGGGTGAGGTCCTAATAACTCAGCCACACAGCCACTCAGTCCTGAACGCATGCCACCTGGAAGGAAAAACAAAAGACAGAAAACAGAAGACAAACAAAAGCCAGCCAGGCACGCCAGGCACCCCAGCCACAACAGTTACAGCGCTTTCTGAAAGACGTCTAGTGTAATGAAACTTATTCCCCACTGCTGGGTAGTCCATCAGAGTAAATGTAAATGTTATTAAGAAATGATCAGACAGAAGGGAGTTTTCAGGGAATACTGTTAAGTCTTCAATTTCCATACCATAAGTCAGAACAAGATCTAAGATATTATTAAAGTGGTGGGTGGACTCATTCACATTTTGAGCAAAGCCAATTGAGTCTAATAATAGATTAAATGCAGTGTTGAGGCTGTCATTCTCAGCATCTGTGTGGATATTAAAATCGCCCACTATAATTATCTTATCTGAGCTAAGCACTAAGTCAGACAAAAGGTCTGAAAATTCACAGAGAAACTCACAGTAACGACCAGGTGGACGATAGATAATAACAAATAAAACTGTTTTTTGGGACTTCCAATTTGGATGGACAAGACTAAGAGTCAAGCTTTCAAATGAATTAAAGCTCTGTCTGGGTTTTTGATTAATTAATAAGCTGGAATGGAAGATTGCTGCTAATCCTCCGCCTCGGCCCGTGCTACGAGCATTCTGGCAGCTAGTGTGACTCGGGGGAGTTGACTCATTTAAACTAACATATTCATCCTGCTATAACCAGGTTTCTGTAAGGCAGAACAAATCAATATGTTGATCAATTATTATATCATTTACTAACAGGGACTTAGAAGAGAGAGACCTAATGTTTAATAGACCACATTTAACTGTTTTAGTCTGTGGTGCAGTTGAAGGTGCTATATTAGTTTTTCTTTTTGAATTTTTATGCTTAAATAGATTTTTACTGGTTATTGGTGGTCTGGGAGCAGGCACCGTCTCTACGGGGATGGGGTAATGAGGGGATGGCAGAGGGAGAGAAGCTGCAGAGAGGTGTGTAAGACTACAACTCTGCTTCCTGGTCCCAACCCTGGATAGTCACGGTTTGGAGGATTTAAGAAAATTGGCCAGATTTCTAGAAATGAGAGCTGCTCCATCCAAAGTGGGATGGATGCCGTCTCTCCTAACAAGACCACGTTTTCTCCAGAAGCTTTGCCAATTATCTATGAAGCCCACCTCATTTTTTGGACACCACTCAGACAGCCAGTAATTCAAGGAGAACATGCGGCTAAACATGTCACTCCCGGTCCGATTGGGGAGGGGCCCAGATAAAACTACAGAGTCCGACATTGTTTTTGCAAAGTTACACACCGATTCAATGTTAATTTTAGTGACCTCCGATTGGCGTAACCGGGTGTCAACCACGCAATCAAATATCTGCTTGTCCTCACATTCCCAGCATTAAACTGATCTCTCATCAGTGTGTGTCTCACATGACGGAGTGTGCGTGTGTATGTGCGTAGAACAGGTGATCCGAGTGTGTTCGCAATGGCTGAACAAGCCGCCTGTGCCTGCGTGTGTAGAACAGGTGATCACAGCAATGTGCGAGTGTGTGGTTGAAATGTTCGTACAGCTGCGTGTATATGTGTTCATAAATGCTGTACCAGCCACTCTGCATCCAGAGAGCGCATAATGGTTAATGTTTGTCAAACAACTGTGTTTACTCCTTTTAAATCATAATGACATCAGAAACTACTCAAAGGACTCTGATAAAAAAAAAAGTATACATATACCACATATTGCTACCTTTAACATCTATGACAACTTGGAGTGAGATGGCCATTCCAGAACATCCAGTTTGTTCTGATGTAGTAGCCACTGACAGGTAGACTTGGACTTGTCTTTTAGATCGTTGTCATGTTGGAACATCCAAGTACTTCCCATGCACATCTTCTGGGCTGATGATTGCAAATTTTCCTCCAGTATTTTCTGATAACATGCTGCATTCATCCTGTCATTAATTTTGACAGTTTCCTGTGCCTTTGTAGCTCATACATCCCCAAAACATAAGTGATCCACCACTGTGCTTCACAGTAGGAAGGGTGTACGCTTCATCGTAGTCCTTGTTGATTCCTCTCCAAATGTAATGTTTATGGATGTGGCCAAAAAGTTTAATTTTGGTCTCATCACTCCAAGTGACTTTGTTCTCTGTGCTGTTTGGCATGTTGTAAGTGAGATATTTTATGGTATTTGCATAGTAATGGCTTTCTTCTGGCGACCATGCAGCCCATTTTCTTCAAATGCCTCATTATTGTGCATCTTGAAACGGCCACACCAAATTATTTGTGGGTTTTCCTTTGCATCCCAAACAATTTTCCAGGCAGTTATTGTTGAAATTTTTGTTTGTGTACCTGATCGTGGTTTGGTTCCAACAGAATCCCTCATTTTCCACTTCTTAATTATACAGTATGAGCGAAGTGGCACAAAGCTCACTCACAGTACAGGGTGTCCTAAACAGGAAGTGCCAATTTTCAAATCCACAGTAAAACAGGAAATGTTAAAATGTCAGACACTTCCTAAATTGACAGAAGAAATCGCATGAAATCTTGCGGGAACTCAGTGGTAAGCTCACACTCAAACAGGATGTGCTGAATTCTCAGTCACAGTGAAACAGGAAATGTTCAAATGTCAAACACTTCCTGGCATGGTTGGAGTTAGAGTGGAGGCCGGGGTTTCACTGGACTCCCCTGAAATCTGATTGGCCACAGATGACTGACATGTCATGACACCACATATCTGGTTGAAAGACCTCCATTTTCAAATCAGTGGGTCACATTGACTGCTAGGTTCCTCCTGTCCAATAGTTAGTGCTGTGTACCACAAAACGTTTAATCCACATTAGTAGAAGAAGAAAAATGTTTTATTCAGATTTGAACTGAACACGTCATTTGAACTATGGACTTCTAATCACACCAAACTTATATTGGTGAGTAAATGACCATATTTTATGCCAGAAATAAGGTCCAGGTTGTTAAAAGCAGCATTTCTCCTTTAATTTGGGTTGTCTTATGTACACATGTTTAAACTAACACACAGCAGCTGGTTCTTTTGGCTTATTAGTGCAGCAGATAACTGAAACAATCCTTCAAATCATGATACAAGCATCAAATTCTGCATAAATACAGCTGGAGCAACTTTAACTTTTGACCCCTGTACAAACTGAAACTGACCTTTGTCACCATTCTTGCTGCTTTTACCTCATAACTCCAGAACATCCAGTCACAGATTGTCCAAACTATACCTTTTATGGAATTTTTATAATCAGGCAAATAATGTGGTGTAGTTTTCTATATGATTGGAGCATCTTTTAATTTAGACCAGGGGTGGGCAACTTGTTCCAGAAAGGGCCAAGAGGGTGCAGGTTTTCTATGCAGCCACTGATTCCACCAGGTGATTTCACTCATTAATATCACTTTGAGTAGATGGAATCAGTTAATCAGTGAAATCACCTGGTGGAGTCAGTGGCTGCAAAGAAAACCTGCACCGTCTTGGCCCTTTCTGCAACAAGTTGCCAGTCCCTGTTTTAGACCCCTGTGTAATTCATTAAATGACCCCTACTTGGCTGCCTATTGAAAATTCAAGTGGCCAATCAGTTTTTTTAAGAGTTAATGTCTATGGATTATTTGTGCTAAATTTGATGTTTGTATCACCATTTGCAGGATTCCTATAAAATCCAGCTTAATGATGAAGTGGTGTTGAGGAGGATTTTCTTAAAACGAAGACTTGAAAGTTCAGCTACAATTTGACAGAAAGTTCATTTGAGATGAAAGCCTAGATTTGATGTTTTAGTGAAAGAAACTTTTGTATTTCTTCATAATTGATGTAAATAAAGTCCGAGACATATTCAGTGAGTAGGAAATGTTCATGTTTCCATCCCCTGACTTGTCAAAAGAAAACTGGCAATAAAACTGATTATTATTTACAGATTTAATCAAGTTTTAGAGATTTGCTTTCAGTTTGAGTTTGAGGACGATCATTTTAGAAATTTTTATTCTTTATTTTTGGGGGATTTCTTGTATTTAAAATGGCATAAGCAAATTAAAATGTGTGAAATTCCAAGTGTCCCAATACTTTTGGAGGGCACAGTATCTTAACCGTATGATGAGTGCAAAATGAGAGTGGTATTATTTTTTGTTTTGTTTAAGAATGTTTAATTTTCACTGTTGCTGCACTTTGTGTCAAATCATAGTCATATCGTTTATCATATTTATATGAAAATTCAGTAAGATATATCTTCTATTATACATTCCAAATCTAAGGTGGAACTCTACTAGTGTTTACTAAGGTACACCTAAATATCTTAAAAAGAGAGAGAGAGAGAGTAGAGCCACTTAGGTGCCTGGTCTTGAGAATCAGGGATGGTCGGTTGAAAAGCGTTTTTATCCCATGGGAACTCTCCCTACCCACCTAAGCGGCTCAAGAATATGGACAGCATGTATACGAGGTCTGTTAGAAAAGTATCGGACCTTTTTATTTTTCGCAAAAACTATATGGATTTGAATCATGTGCGCTTGCATCAGCCAAGCTTGAACCTTCGTGCGCATGCATGAGTTTTTTCACGCCTGTCGGCTGCGTCATTCGCCTGTGGGCAGGCTTTGAGTGAGCACTGGTCCACCCCTCTCATCAGATTTTCATTGTCAGGAAAATGTCTGAACGGCTGGAGCAGCGCTGCATCAAATTTTTCAAGAAACTGTGTGAGACAGCCAGGTGGAAACCATTCGGAAAATTCAGATGGCTTTCGGTGAAGATCCTATGGGCATCACACAGATTAAGGAGCATTACAACCGGATTAAAGACGGCCCATAGCGGCTGAGGGTGCGCCGCGCTTCGAGCGGCCATCGACAGACTGAAATGACCAGATCATTTCCAAAGTGAAGGCTGTGTTGATGCGGGACGTCGTGTGACTACCAGAGAAATGGCAGAAAAGGTGGACATCAGCCATTTTTCGTCAGATTCGACTGTTACAGGAGATTTTGTAATGAAAGATGTGTGGAGGCATTCACGCGTCGGGACGAAGCCGCAATGGCGGAGAACAAAAGCAAGTCTGTGTTGGAAGTCTCACGGGACATGTTGTGACATGCCCAGCTCTCCACAATTTCTCGGATACTCACTCGACTAAAAAGCCACCGAAAACCGTCTGAATCTTCTGAATGGTGGAAGACCTAACGCCATTGCGGCTTCGTCCTGACACGCAAATGCCTCCGCATGTCTTTCATTACAAAATCTCCTGTAACAGTGGAATCTGACGAAAAATGGCTGTCGCATAAAGGTTAAAGCTTGGCTGATGCAAGCGCACGATTCAAATCCATATAGTTTTTGCAAAAAATAAAAAGGGCCGATACTTTTCTAACAGACCTCGTATAAGTGACATTTACATGACAATTTTTATGGTAATATTGAGATACGATAATTTGGCCATATTGTACAGCCCTTCTGTCAACTAGCTGAAAACTTTGAATATTAATTTACATCTACATAAAAAAAATGCTTAACATGGCAGGGGGTTAAGAGATCTGTCATTGGGGGGGTCAAAGCAACAAAAAGAAAAAAGCTTAAAAAGGTGGGGAGTATGGGGGGCAGAGCCCCTCCAGAAGCTGAAAGGCAAAATAAAGAAAATGCTTAAAAAGGCGGGGCGTCTAAAAGAAGCTAAAAGGTTTTAGTCATGCTCATGCTCCCAAGAACCATTTTACTGAAAAAAGTCTGAAGGACCATGAACCGTGGAAGGATACATGGTTCGATGGTGAGGACCTTTTCCAAGTACGTGGGAGGCAAATAAAGAAAAATGCTTATAAAGGCGGGGGGGGGGGGGCCCAGAAGCAGAAAGTTTTTTGTCAAGCTAATGCTCCCCTGACGCATTTACTTAAAATAAAGTCTGAAGAACCTAAATGACATGGCGAGATGCTAACGAGCTTCGCTCATTCATGTCCACAACATATGCATATTAGTTTGAACACTGCTGATTGGCATTCTCAGTCCCTTGGATATCTGTTCCATTTCCTGTTTCATACATTTCAATTACCTTTTTGACAATTCTTTTGCTTTCCCTTTGACTTAGAAACCAGAAAAGTCA